>NC_091060.1:34487417-35107243 GCF_000393655.2 Nicotiana sylvestris | reverse complement strand
CTTGAATAATTTCCGTTTGCCTTTCCTTGAGTGTTATTCAAATCAGTAAACTACTGCATCTTGTTTCCGTCTCTCTTCTGCTTTGACTGCGATTGCATTTTGGTATTGCTGATTTTTCAATCTGTTACTGGGTTATTCTACTGGTCGCTACTGGTTTTGCTGTGTTGCTGAACCTGCTGTTGCTGCGTATTTATACTACTGCTGCTTCTACTGATCTTTATCTTCTTTCCTTGCTTTCCAAATACCAGGTACACAAACTGATACACTGGTTCATCTTGTAAGCTACTCGAAACATGAATGCAAAGAATGAAAAAGATTTGAAGTTGTAGTTTAATGTAGTCTTTTCTTTCTTTTACTGTCTGTATGTAGAACATTCTATGCGCTGCCCATATAAACTCTTTAAACGACTCACTTTCGAAAGTTAACTTATAACTCGAAAGTACGTAAATAAAGTAGGACCTTTTCTTCATTTATTTTAGAGAAAACGAAAATAAAAAATGTAGTCATTCTAAGATTATCTTTTTTTTTAAAAAAAAATAATGAGACGAGCCTCGCCAAATAAGAATGCAAATTGCGGGGCCCTCAATAATTGGTCATAATAAATACTTAGAATTTGGGATGGACTGTTTAGTGATTTCACTGCCTTCCCCAAAGATAATAACGCGTTAGACTCTTTAGGCGCGATTTAATTAATCTTACATTCTTAAAACTCGGGTGCACATTTATGTGACCCAAATCCAAATCTCAACAGAGTCGAAATGTGTCTCTAATCACGGGTACATTGATTGTGACGTGGTCCGAGATGCATGTCCATGACGTTGCAAATTCCTTTAAAAAATAAGACTGAGATGAGCCTCGCCGAATAAAAATACAAAATTGTGGGGCCCTCGGTAAATATTTGCTTTAAAATTGCTTAGACTTCGGGATGGACCGTTTAGTAAAATTCCACGGCCTTACCCAGAAATAATAATACGCTAATCGCTTTAGGCACGCATTTTAATAATCTTACCTTCTTAAAATCGGGTGTGCATTTCATGCGACCCAAATCCAAATCCCAAAACACTGAATAAAAAATATGTTCCAGATTGTGGGTGCATTTCATGTGACGTAATCCAAAGACATGTTTTTAAACAATGTTCACATTCCTTTAAAAATATAATAAAAGCGGTAAAGAGTTAAAATTTGCACATGAGCTCATAATTGAATAAAATCAGATAAACAAGCCGAGTATGACAGTTGAGCGACTGTGCTAGAACCACGGAACTCGGGAATGCCTAACACCTTCTCCCGGGTTAACAAAATTCCTTATCCGGATTTCTTATTCGCGGACTGTAATACAGAGTCATTCTTTTCCTCGATTCGGGATTAAATTGGTGATTTGGGACACCCTAAATCTCCCAAGTGGCGACTATGAAATAAACAAACAAATCCCATTTCGATTGTCCTTTAATTGGAAAAAACTCCTTCACCCCTCGCGGGGGCGGAAAAAGGAGGTGTGACACCAGAGATGACCAAGCACCCACGCCCCCTGCTAGAGCCGCCAGAGGCCGGGGCAGTAGAGGCTGAGGATGTGAACGTGGTTCAGCTAGAGCACCCGCATGAGCTGCTGCAGAGGAGCCACCGACAGTTCCAATCAGAGCACATGCACCTGATATGCCTACTTCTACTACTCCAGCTCTCCAGGATACTCTTGCACGATTCATGAGCATGTACAAAACCTTAGCTTAGGTAGGGTTGATTCCTCTTGCTGCATCAATATCTCAAGCCGGGGGAGGAGCACAAACTCCGGTTGCCCGCAATCTAGAGCAGCGGGTTCAGGTTGATTAGATCCCAGAGGTTATACCAGTATCGCCTGTAGCCCCAGTTCAGCCTGAGGGTAGGGTGGCAGCTTTAGAGGAGGAGTAGTGAACGCTTGAGAGGTACAAGAAGTACAAGCCTCCTACATTCAGTGGTCTAGCCTCAGAGGATGCTTAGGGATTTGTGGAGGAGTGCCACCGTATTCTTCGCACTATGGGCATAGCAGAGTCGAGTGGCGTCCCTTTCACTGCCTTTCAGCTTTAAGGGGCAGCCTATAATTAGTGGCGGACTTATGAGTTGGACAGTCCAGCTGAGGCAGCTTCCCTTTCATGGACTCAATTCTCTGATATATTTTTGAGAGAGTATGTCCCTTAGAGCCTTAGGGATGCCTGAAATGTGAAGTTTGAGCAGTTGTGCCAGGGTACTATGATATTCTCGGAGTATGCTGTCCATTTCAGTGACTTGGCTAGACATGCACCAGCCTTGGTTTCTACAGCATGAGAGAGAGTTTGCTAGTTTATTGAGGGACTCATTCCCAGCATTAGGACTAGTATGGCCCGTGATCTTGAGATGGACATCTTGTATCACCTTGTGGTAAGTATTTCTAGGAAAGTAGAGGGCATGCTTGCTAGGGATAGAGAGGAGAGAGAGAGAGGCCAAGAGTTCTCGAGAGTCGGGCCATTATTCTGGTGCCATGCCACAGCTATAGTTTGTCATGGTAGGGGTTATGAAAGTCGCCCAGTTCATTTAGCTCTTCCAGCAGCCAGTGGTATTCCAGCTCTGCCTAGACCTTAGGAGCCTTATTATTCACCTCCAGTATCTAGTATGCCTCCTGCAAAAGGTGCCATCAATGGTCAGTTCAACAGACCTGGCCCGAGTCAGTCAGAACGACATCCTCCCAGAGCTTATTTTGAGTGTGGCGACACTCGTTATATGGTGAGGTATTGTCCTAAATTTAGCAGGGTTACACCTCCATAGACTTCTCAGCCACAGCGTGCTCCGCCAGGTCCTCAGGCTATGATTACAGCACCAGCTACCGCCCCACCTGCTCAGCTAGCCTGAGGTGGAGGTCGGGGTGGTAGAGGTCGCCATAGAGGGGGAGGTCAGGCAAGATACTATGCCCTTCCTGCTCGTACCAAGGCTGTTACTTCAGATTCTGTCATTATAAGCATTGTTCTAGTCTGTCATAGTATGCTTTGGTTCTATTCAATCCAGGCTCCACTTATTCTTATGTATCTTCTTATTATGCCCCGTATTTGGGAATATCTCGGGATTGTTTAGTTCCCCTACTTATATTTCTACTCCTATGGGAGATTTTCTTGTTGTGGACCGCGTTTATCAGTCGTGTTTGATGGATCTTAGTGGTTTTAAGACCAGAGCCGATTTATTATTGCTCAGCATGGTAGGTTTTGATGTGATCTTGGGCATGTATTGGTAGTTGCCCCATTATGCTATTCTTTATTGTCACGCTAAGACCATGATGCTGGCTATGCCAGGTATACCGCAAGTAGAGTAGAAGGGTACTTTAGATTACACTCCCGGCAGGGTTATTTCATTTCTTAAGGCTCAACGAATGGTTGAGAAGGGGTGTGACGCGTATCTAGCCTATGTGAGAGATGTCAGTATTGATATGCCTACAATTGATTCAGTCCCAGTAGTGAGGGATTTTCCTAATATGTTTCTAGCTAATCTTCCGGGTATGCCACCCGACAGAAATATTGCTTTTGGCATTGATCTATTGCCGGGCACTCAGCCCATCTCTATTCCTCCTTATCGTATGGCTCCTCCTGAGTTGAACGAGTTGAAGGAACAATTGCAGGAATTCCTTGATAATGGCTTTATTCAGCCTAGTGTGTCACATTGGGGTGCTACTGTCTTGTTTGTTAAGAAAAAAGATGGTTCTATGCATATGTGCATTGATTATCGCCAGTTGAACAAAGTTACAGTGAAGAACTAGTATCCTTTGCCTCATATTGATGACCTGTTTGATTAGTTACAAGGTGTTTCAGTGTTTTCTAAGATTGACTTGTGTTCAGGTTATCATCAGTTGAAGATTCGGGAGCTGGATATCCCGAAGACTGCTTTCATGACTCAGTATGGTCATTACGATTTCTTTGTTATGTCATTTGGGCTGACCAATGCCTCAACAACGTTTATGCATTTGATGCACAGTGTATTCCAGCCATATCTTGACTCGTTCATCATTGTCTTTACTGATGACATCTTGGTGTACTCCCGGAGATAGGAAGATCATGAGCAGCACCTGAGGACGGTGCTTTAAATCTTGAGAGAAAAGAAATTATATGCAAAGTTCTCAAAATGTGAGTCCTGGTTGGATTCCGTGGCATTCTTGGGTCATATAGTATCGAGTGAAGGGATCAAGGTGGATCCGAAGAAAGTGGAGGCAGTGTAGAGTTGGCCCAGACCATCCTTAGCCATAGAGATCCATAATTTTCTTGGTTTGGTGGGTTATTACCATCCATTTGTTGAGGGGTTCTCATTTATTACAGCACCTATGACTAGACTGACCCAAAAGGGTGCTCCATTCAGGTGGACGCAAGAGTGTAAGGAGAACTTTTAGAAGCTCAAGACAACTTTGACTACAACCTCAGTATTGGTATTGCCTTCAGGCTCGGGGTCTTATACAGTCTATTGTGATGCGTCGCGAGTTGGACTCGGCACGGTGTTGATGTAGGACCGTAGGATAATTGTCTACACGTCCAGACAGTTGAAGGTGCATGGAAAGAACTACCCTATCCATGATCTTGAGTTAGCTGCTATTGTTCATGCCTTGAAGATTTGGAGGCAATATTTGTACTGTGTCCCTTGTGAGATCTACACTGATCACCAGAGTTTGCAGCATCTGTTCAAGTCGAATGACCTTAATTTGCTTTAGAGGAGGTGGTTAGAGCTGCTTAAGGATTATGACATCACTATATTATACCACCCGAGGAAGGCCAATGTGGTAGCCGATGCTTTGAGTCGCCGGGCAGAAAGTTTGCGGAGTTTGGCTTATCTACTAGTAGCAAAGAGGCCTATGGCGATGGATGTTCAGGCCTTAGCTAACCAGTTTGTGAGGTTGGATATTTCGGATCCCAGTCGGGTCCTAGCTTGTGTGGTTTCTCGGTCTTCCTTGTTTGATTGTATCAGGGAACGTCAATATGATGACCCCCATTTGCTCGTCTTTAAGGACAAGGTTCTGCATAGTGACGCCAGAGATGTGGCCATTGGTGATGACATGGTATTGAGGATGCATGGTCGGATATGTGTGCCTAACGTTGATGGGCTTCAGGAGTTGATTCTAGAGGAGGCCCAAAGTTCACTGTATTCTATCCATCCGGGTGCCACAGAGATGTACTAGGATTTGAGGCAGCATTATTGGTGGAGGCGGATGAAGAAAGATATAGTTGGGTTTGTAGGTCGGTGCCTCAATTGTTAGTAGGTGAAGTATGAGCATCAGAGACCGGGTGCCTTGCTTATGCAGATAGAGATTCCAGAGTGGAAGTGGGAGCGGATCACCATGGATTTCGTAGTTGGACTCTCACGGACTTTGAGGAAGTTCGATGCTATTTGGGTGATTATAGATCGGCTGACCAAGTTCATGCACTTCATTACTGTGTGTACTACCTATTATTCAGAGCGGTTGGCTAAGATTTATATCCGAGAGATTGTTCGCCTGTATGGTATTCCAGTTTCCATCATTTTTGATAGAGGTACTTAGTTTACATCACAGTTCTGGGGAGCCGTACAGCATGAGTTGGGTACTCGGGTGGAACTGAGCACAACATTCCATCCTCAGACGGACGGACAGTCCGAGCGCACTCTTCAGATTCTTGAGAATATGCTCCGTGCATGTGTGGTGGAGTTTTGAGGTTCTTGGGATCAGTTCTTGCCACTTGCAGAGTTTGCCTACAACAACAGTTATCAGTCCAACATTCAAATGGCGCCGTATGAGGCTCTATATGGTAGGCGGTGTCAGTCCCCAGTAGGTTAGTTCGAGCCGGGCGAGGTTAGATTATTGGGCACAGACTTGGTTCAGGACGCTTTGGAGAAAGTTAAGGTGATTAAGGATAGACTTCGCTCCGCCTAGTCCAGATAGAAGAGTTATACGGACCGAAAGGTTCGCGATGTTTCATTTATGGTTGGAGAGCAGGTTTTGCTTCGGGTTTCGCCTATGAAGGGTGTTATGAGATTCGGAAAGAGGGGCAAGTTGAGCGTGTTGGGGAGTTTACTTATGAGCTTGCCTTACCTCCCAACTTAGTAGGAGTTCATCCAGTATTTCATGTTTCGATGCTCCGGAGGTATCACAGTGATTCGTTGCATGTGTTGGATTTCAGTTTAGGCCAGTTGGACAAGGATCTATCTTATGTTGAGGAGCTAGTGGCTATATTGGACAGGTAGGTTGGAAACCTGAGGTCAAAGAACATTGCATCAGTACAGGTTCAGTGGCGGGGTCAACGGGTCGAGGAGGTGACTTGGAAGACCGAGCAGGATATGTGCAGCCGTTATTCTCATCTTTTAACCACTTTAGGTATGTCTTTATGCTCGTTTGAGGATGAACGAATGCTTTAAGAGGGGCATGATGTAATGACCCGGCCGGTCATTTTGAGAGTTTACGCCCCGATCCCCTATTAACTGATTCCCCCGTGTCTTTTTCTGCTATTGTGATTTGCTGGGAGGGTTCATTTTGAGTTTCGGAGTGTTTTGGGACACTTAGTCCCTAAATGAGAGTTTAAGTCTTAGAATTTGGACCGTAGTCATAACACTATGAAGACGACTCAGGAATAGAATTCCTTCGATTTCGTTAGCTCTGTCTGGTGATTTCGGGCTTAGGGGCGTGTTTTAATTGTGTTTTGGAGGTCCGTAGCTTATTTAGGCTTGAAATGGTGAAAGTTGAATTCTTGGATTTTTGGGCCGATAGTGGTTTTTTTGATATCGGGGTTGAAATCTAATTTCGTAAGTCGAAATAGGCCCGTAGTGATGAATATGACTTGTGTGCAAAATTTGAGGTCAATTGGATATGGTTTGGTTGGTTTCGGCAGCGGTTGTAGAATTTTGGAATTTCATGTTTATTAGGTTGGATTGGAGGGTGATTTGAAGTTTTTGCGATGTTTGATGTGATTTGAGGGCTCAACTAAGTTCGTATGATATTTTAAGATTAGTTGGTATGTTTGGTTGAGTTCCCAGGGGCCTCGGGTGAGTTTCGGATGCTTAACGGATTTGAGTTGGACTTAGGCATTTTCTGAAGTTTGCTAAAACTAATATAATTGCACCTGCGGATGTGGGACTGTAGGTGCGGAGCCGTAGAAGCGACAAGGAAGCTGTAGATGCGGAATTGGTCTTGTGCATCAGGAACCGCAGGTGCGGCTGGGGGATCGCAGATGCGGAACCGCAGATGTGGCCTAGTGACCGCAGAAGGGGCCCTAGCCCGGATAAGTGACTTATGCACATGTGATGCTTTTTCCACAGGTGTGGGACCGTAAGTGCGGCCCTATGGGGGTAGATGCAAAAATCGCTAGTGTGATGACCCGACCGGTCGTCTTAAGAATTAACGCCCCGATCCCCTATTAACTGCTTTCCCCGAGTTTATTTCTGCTATTTTGATTTGCCGGAATATTCGGTTTTGAATTTCAGAGAGTTTTGGGACACTTAGTCCCTAAATGAGAGCTTAAATGTTGGAAAGTTGACCCTAGTTGGAACAGTGTGAAGACGACCTCGAAATGGAAATCCGATGGTCCGTTAGCTCCGTTAGGTGATTTTGGGCTTAGGGGCATGTTCGGATGGTATTTTGGAAGTCCGTAGCTAATTTAGGCTTGAAATGCCGAAAAGTTGAATTTTAAAGTTTCCAATTCGATAGTGAGATTTTGATCTGAGGGTCGGAATGGAATTCTGAAAGTTGGAGTAGCTCCGTGGTGTTGAATGTGACGTGTGTGCAAAAGTTCAGGTCATTCGGACGAAGTTTGATAGACTTTTTGATCGAAAGCATATTTTGAGAATTTTGGAGTTCTTAGGCTTAAATCCATGGTTAATTCGAGGTTTCGATATTGTTTTAGGTGTTTTGAGGATTGGTACAAGTTTGGATAGTGGTTTGTGACTTGTTGGTGCCTTTGGTTGAGGTCCCAGAGGCCTCGGGATGAATTCAGATAGTTGACAGAAGGATTTGGAGTTTGATGTTTGCGCATCAGTTGGTTTACTGTCATAACCACACCTGCGGTTTGGGTCCCGCAGTTGCGGAGCCGCAGAAGCGGCTGAGCAAGCGTAGATGCAGATTTGGCGAAGATCAACAGGTTCTGCATATACATGTAATTCACCGCAGAAGCGGTACCGCACCTGCTGCAGTGTAATTGCAGAAGTGGAAATTGGCCCTTTAATGAAAAGTCGCAGATGCGACCTTGGCTCCGCAGAAGCGGGACCGCAGATGCTGTCCCAGGGTCGCAAATGCGAAAATCGCTGGGCAGAACATATAAATTCTTGCCTTCATGAAATTTAGCCATTTTTCATCTTTTTCAAAACGGGAAGAAGCTTTGGGGCACTTTTCAAGAGGGATTTTTAGAGGAGTTCATTGGGGTAAGGTCTTTGGTCCCTAAAATTGTTATTGGAATGATTTTTATTAATTTAAGCATGAAAAATTAAGGAAAATCAATGGTAATTGTGGGTTAGGGCTTGACTAATTGGAGGCCTTTGAGTGATGATTTGAGGGATCATTTGAGGTCCGATTTTGATGCTTTTAGTATGACTGAACTCGTGAGAGTGTGAGGATTCTGGAAATATAAATTTTACCCGATTCTGAGATGTTGGCCCGAGGGGCGTTTTGGTTATTTTACTTAATTTTGCATTTTAGCTTAGAATTTAATTGTAGAATCAGTTCCTTGAAGTGTTATTTACATTATGCAATTGAATTGAATAGATTTGGGCCATTTGGAGTCGAGTACTCGTGGAAAGAGCGTAGTTTCGGGTTGATTTGAACTGGTTCAAGGTAACTGGCTTGTCAAACCTTGTGTTGGGGGACTTTCCCCTTATGATTGGTATTGTGATAGTTGAAATGCCTTGTACGTGAGATGACAAGTGAGTACTTGTGCTAATTGTTGAAAATCCGGTTTTCATTAAGTAACTTTAATTGTGCTTTCCCTCTCTATTTATTCTACTTGCACTTTTAAACCTGTTGTTAGTTAGAGAAGTATGTCTAATTGACTTAATTGCTTTATTTGCTTTAACTGCCTTATTTGTATTATGTGAAGCATGCTAGGTTAGAATTGTCTGTGTTACCTTGTTATGGAGTTGAGTTTATTTGAGTATTCCTTCTGCCATTGTTGTGTGTTTTACTTTGGGACTACGGGACAACATCCCGGGAGATCCCCTGTACGCATTTATGATTTGAGCTAAAGTGCGGGATACCGAGAGATCCCCAGCACGTATATTGAGGATACCAAGAGATCCCTATCATACATTGAGGATACCATGAGATCTTCGGGATGCAAAGAGATCCCTATCATACATTGAGGATACCGAGAGATCCTCGGGGTACTAGCATATATTGAGGATACCGAGAGATCCTCGGGGTACTAGCATATATTGAGGATACCGAGAGATCCTTGGGATACCAAGAGATCCCTAGCATATATTGAGGATACCAAGAGATCCCTATCATACATTGAGGATACCGAGAGATCCTCGGGGTACCAAGAGGTCCCTAGCTTATATTAAGGATACCGAGAGATCATCGGGATACCAAGAGATCCCTAGCATACATTGAGGATACCATGAGATCCTCGGGATACCAAGAGATCCCTAACATACATTGAGGATATCGAGAGATCCTCGGGATACTGAGAGATCCTCGGTTATTTTCCTGTAATTGTTTTGCCACTGTTTCAGTTATTAAATTCCTTGTTTTCCTGTATTAATTTTGTATTGTTAGCTTTCAACTGTACTGCTTATCTTATATTGTCATACCTTATATTTTTATTTTATTTCAGTAGGGCCCTGACCTTCCTCGTTACTACCTGAACGAGGTTAGGCTTGGCACTTACTGAATACCGCTGTGGTGTACTCATGCCTCTTCTACGTATATTCTTCATGTGCAGATCCAGGTACCGCTACTCAGGCCTACCATCCTTGAGGGAGGCGACTGTTTTAGAGACTTCGAGGTACATCTACCTCGTCCGCAGACCAAGGAGTCCCTTTCTATTCCTACTTTTAGTATTTAGCCCTATGTATTTTTCTGTTCTTATTAGACATTCCGAAGTTAGCGCTATGTAGTATTTTTCTTAGCTTGTGATTCGTGTGTTTTTGGGTCTTGGATATACGTATTGGTATTGAGAGTTAAACATGGTGTATGCCGAGCGGCACATTTAAACACTATTATTACTTTATTCCTGTTTTAAATTCTTTTACTTTCGCAAATTTTGGTTTTTCTTCCTCAATTTTAGCTTACCTACTCGTAGAGACTAGGTGCCGTCACGATGGTTCACGGAGGGCGAACCGGGGTTGTGACAAGTTGGTATCAGAGCTCTAGGTTCATATGAGTCATGGATCACAAGCCGGTTTATTAGAGTCTCGCTGATCGGTACAAATATGTCTGTACTTATCTACGAGAGGCTATATAACCGTTAGGAAAACTCCACTTCATTTGATTTCCCTATCGTGCAAGATTTTTTACATCACGAATCCTAAACCTCTATTTTCCATTCTCTCACAGATGGTGAGGACATGTGCTACCAGAGATGATCAGACACCCACGCCCCCTGCGAGAGCTATCAAAGTTTGGGGCTGGGGTAGAGGCCAAGGACGTGCATGCGGTACAGCTAGAGCACCGGCGTGGGATGCCACCGAGAAGCCACCAATAGTTCCAGCCAGAGCCCAAGCACCGGATGCGCTTACTGCTACTACTGCTCCAGCACTTTAGGAGACATTAGCATAGTTCCTGAGCATGTTTGGTACGTTAGTTCAGGTAGGGTTGAGTCAAGTTGTACCAACTACTTCACAAATCAGGGAATGGACCCAAACTTCCGCCACCCCCACTCTAGAGCAGCGAGTTCTCATTGGTCGGGTTCCAGGTGTCATAGCGACACAGCTTGTGGTCCCAGTTCAATAGGTGGTGAGGACCTCTCATTGAGTAGAGGACAGATGGGTGCAGGATAGAGAGGACAAACGAGGTTAGGAGAGAGAGTATAGGGAAGTGAGGAGACCTTGTAGACCGGAGAGACCCACTGGTCCTTATTTTGGAGGAAGAGTACAACATGGTAGAGGTTTTGTGGGTCAGCCAACTCAGTTTGCATCTCAGATTTCACATAGTGTTTCAGGGGTCTTGGAATACCCGTACTGCACAGTTCCCACTGCCACATCCTCCCAGAGCTTATTTTGAGTGTGGTGACACATGCCATATGGTGAGGGATTGCCCTAGACTTGGGAGGAGTGCGCCTCCACAGACTTCTCAGCCATAGCGCCCCCCGCAGAGTTCTTAGGCTATGGTTACAACTCCAGTGGCTACCCCACCTACTCAACCAGCCAGAGGTGGAGGTAGGGAGGTAGAGGTCGCCCTAGAGGGGGAGGCCAGTCCCGATACTATGCCCTTCCTGCCCGTATCGAAGCTGTCGCCTTCGATTCTATCATCACAGGTATTGTCCTGGTTTGTTATGGAGATGCATCGGTTTTATTCGATCTAGGCTCCGCCTATACTTATGTGTGTTCTTATTTTGCTCTACATTTGGGTATACCTGGGATTTTTTTTGAGTTCCCCTGTTTATGTTTCTACTCCTGTGGGAGATTCTCTTGTTGTGGACCGTATTTATCGGTTATGTTAGGTTGCTCTTAGTGGTTTTGAGACCAGAGCCAATTTATTATTGCTCAGCATGGTAGATTTTGATATTATCTTGGGCATAGACTGGTTTTCATCCCATTATGCTATTCTTGATTGTCACGCCAAAACCATGACGCTGACTATGCCAGGTGTACCGCGTGTTGAGTGGAGGGGTACTTTAGATCACACTCCTAGTAGAGTTATTTCTTTTCTTAAATCTCAGCGTATGGTTGAGAAGGGGTGTCATGCGTATTTAGCATATGTGAGAGATGTTAGTATTGATACCCCTTCGGTTGATTCAGTTCTAGTAGTACGGGATTTTCTTGATGTGTTTATAGCTGATCTTCCAAGCATATCGCTTGATAGAGATATTGATTTTGACATTGATCTGTTGCCGGGCACTCAACCCATATCTATTCCTCCATATCGTATGGCTCCTCCTGAGTTGAAGGAGTTGAAGGATCAATTATACGAATTGCTTGATAAGGGTTTATTCGGCCCATTGTATCACCTTGGGGTGCTCCTATCTTGTTTGTGAAGATAAAGGATGGTTCTATGCGTATGTGTATTGATTATCACCAATTAAACAAGGTTACAATGAAGAACCGTTATCCTTTGCCTCGTATTGATGATCTGTTTGACCAGTTTCAGGGCGCACAAGTGTTTTCTAAGAATGATTTGCGCTCAGGTTACCATCAGTTGAAGATTCGAGAGCTAGATATCCCAAAGACTGCTTTTAGTACTTGGTATGGTCATTACGAGTTCCTTGTCATGTTATTTGGGCTGACTAATGCCCTAGTAGCTTTTATGCACTTGATGCACAGTGTGTTCCGACCGTATCTTGAATCGTTCGTCATTGTCTTTATTGATGATATTATGGTGTATTCCCGGAGTCGAGACGATCATGAGCAACACCTGAGGACTGTGCTTCAGACTCTGAGAGAGAAGAAGTTATATGCTAAGTTCTCGAAATGTGAGTTTTGGTTGGATTCAGTGGCATTCTTAGGCCACGTGGTATTGAGTTAGGGTATTCAGGTGGATCCGAAAAAGATAGATGCCTTGAAAAGTTGGCCTAGACCATCCTTAGCTACAGAGATCCGTAGTTTCCTTGGATTGGCGGGTTACTACTGTCATTTTGTTGAGGGGTTTTCATCGATTGCAGGCCCTATGACCAGACTGGCCCAGAAGGGTGCTCCGTTCCAGTGGACGAAGGAGTGTGAGGCGAGCTTTCAGAAGCTCAAGATAGCTTTGACTACATCCCCAATTTTGATATTGGCTACAGGGTCGGGGTCTTATACGGCCTATTGTGATGCCTCGAGGATTGTCCTCAGAGCGGTGTTGATACAGGATGGTAGGGTGATTGCCTACGTGTCCAGATAATTGAAGATACATGAGAAGAATTACCCTGTTCATGACCCTGAGTTAGCTGCCAATGTTCACGCCCTAAAGATCTGGTTCCATTATTTATACGGTGTGCCTTGTGAGATTTATACTAACCATCAGATCTTGTAGCACCTGTTCAAGTAAAAGGATCTAAATTTGCGCCAGAGGAGGTGGTTAGAGTTGCTGAAAGACTATGATATCACTATTTTGTATCACCCGGGCAAGGCCAATATGGTGGCCGATGCTTTGAGTCGTTGGGCAGAAAGTTTGAAGAGTTTGGCTTATTTACCAGCATCGGAGAGGCCTATGGCGATAGATTTTCAGGCCTTAGCCAGCCAGTTTGTGAGATTGGATCTTTCGGAGCCCAGTCGGATTCTAGCTTGCGTGGTTTTTCGCTCTTACTTATTTGATCGTATCAAAGAGTGGCAGTATGATGACCCTCATTTGCTTGTCCTCAAGGATAAGGTTCAGCACGGTGATGCCAAAGATGTGACTATTGGTGATGATGGGGTATTGAGGATGCAAGGTCGGATTTGTGTACCTAATATTGATGAACTTCGAGAATTAATTCTAGAGGAGGCCCATAGCTCGCGGTATTCCATTCATTCGGGTGCCACAAAGATGTATCAGGATTTGAGGCAACACTACTGGTGGAAATGGATGAAGAATGATATAGTTGGATTTGTAGCTCGGTGCCTCAAATGTCAGCAGGTGAAGTATGAGCATCAGAGACAGCGGTTGCTTCAGCAGATAGAGATTCCAGAGTGGAAGTGGGAGTAGATCACCATGGACTTTGTAGTTGGGCTCCCATGGACCTTGAGAAAGTTCAATTCTCTTTGGGTGATTGTGGATCGGCTGACCAAGTCCGCTCACTTTATTCTTGTGTGTACTACTTATTCCTCGAAGCGGTTGGCGGAGATCTATATCCGGGAGATTATTCGTCGACATGGTATTCCAATTTCCATCATTTTAGATAGAGGTACTCAGTTCACATCACGATTCTAGAGATCCGTTCAGCATGAGTTGGGTACTCGAGTGGAGTTGAGTACAACATTTCACCCTTAGACGGATGGACAGTCCGAGCGCACTATTCAGATTCTTGAGGATATGCTCCGTGCGCGTGTGATCGAGTTTGGAGGGTCTTGGGATCAGTTCTTGCCATTGGCAGAGTTTGCTTACCACAACAACTATCTGTCCAACATTTAGATGGTACCGTATGAGGCTTTATATGGTAGACGGTATAGATCCTCATTGGGTTGGTTTGAGCCAGTGAGGCCAGATTATTGGGCACTGACTTAGTTTAGGATGCTTTAGAGAAGGTTAAGGTCATTTAGGATAGACTCCGTACAGCCTAGTCCAGACAGAATAGTTACGCAAATCGGAAGGTTCGTGATGTTTCCTATATGGTTGGAGAGTGGGTTCTGCTTTGGGTTTCGCCTATGAAGGGCATTATGAGATTCGGGAAGAAAGGAAAGTTAAGTCCGAGATTTATTGGCCTATTTGAGATATTGAGGCGTGATGGGGAGGTTGCTTATGAACTTGCCTGTTACACCCCAAGTTTTCATACGTAAGAGTACGTCGTAAGTCATTGATGTAAGCTCGGAAATTAGATTTTATTTGGAATCAAATAAAGTAAGTTAATCATGTTACCTTGGAGGTTACAAATATTTAAGATCATGAATAACGACTACCAAGAGGGTTGGAAATCTTAGAAGCTAAACCAATTGAAGAAAATAAGTTTCGTCGAAAGTCGACAAGTTTCGAATGTTATAACATGTACTTTGGGGTGAGACTAGGGTTATTAACATGATAAGGAGGTTATTATATGAGTTATTTTAGTCGTATGATATTCATTTTCTACATTTTGAAGGCAAGCAAGTTGTGGAACAAGAGTTGGCAAAGGTCATCACAAGTTACATTCATAAATTTGCTGAAATTTAGGTCAAATGTATCTGAGAATTTCTCCAAATATACTTGGAATCATGGGGTGTTCTACCTACCAAATTGAATATCTACGAGTCTAGTTTCTAACTCATTAAACCGTTCATCAATACAAAATCGGAGTAGAGAGATATTCGCGTTTTCGCGAGACCGCGCAAGCAGCTCCCAATGGGACCCACTTAGGCGGTGGTTGACCTACTTCAATTTATAAACGATTTGGACGCCTATTTTTGCTCATTTTTCAACTAAAATTTGTCTCCAAACTTCTCCTAACCCTCCTAAACATATACCACAAGGGTTTGAAGTGATTCCAAAGTGATTACACCATATTTCAACATCAAAACTTAGTTCTAGTGAAGAACAACACCTCTTTGAGGTTGTGTTGTCATTGAGGATTGTTGTGGGCTGTATTTGGATGAAATTCCAAGTTGTTGCTGCTGTCTAAGGTGAGTATAACAGCCTACATAGTTTCTTGGAAGGGATTAAGGACTCAACGGGTTTAAGGTATGTTAAGGCACTTTCTTCTTTCTTTTGGCATGATCTAAAATGAAATGAACATAAACGATACGCTATTTCATAATGACTCTACTCCTAGCAACTAAGGTTGTCCATGTTGTTCTTTCCTTATAAAATTATTCTAAACAAGTGTGTATGATCCTTAAATCCTACTAAGGTTCATATTGATGGTAGGGATGTCCATAATGTTCTTAAGTCACTCCAAAAGGTTTAGAAGATGATTCCATGAGTCTAGCATGCATTATATATAGTATCTATTTTACTCTACCGAGCCGCGCTATAGTCGGCCGGGTACGGCACCTATTGTGCAACCACTGATCAGTTGGGTTTACCGAGCTCCACGTGGCCGGGTACGATTCTACCGAACCTTATGATGGTCGGGTACGCTTTTACCGAGTCCTCTTTGAGGCCGGGTACGATATGATATCAGTAGCCCCCAGAGGCACTCAAATGTTACAGGTTGTATCTCCTCTATCTCTCTTTTTACATTATTGTTCTTATGTATGCTTTCCTGCCTAACATACTCGGTACTTTATTCATACTGATGTCCCTTTTGCCTGGGGACGCTGCATTTCATGCCCGCAGGTCCCGATTGATAGGTTGACAGTCCTCCTAGTAGGGTATCAGCTCAGCGAAGGTGTTGGTGCACTCCACTTGCTCCGGAGTTGCCTATTTGGTCAGTATACTTTGGATATGTATTGATTGGTATGGCGGGACCCTGTCCCGACCTTTATGATTTGATGTACTCTTAGAGGCTTGTAGACAGATGTCAGGTGTATGGATAATTGTATGGCCTTGTCGGCCTATGTTTCGAGTTTACTAATGGTCATGTCGGCCTTATAGGCCCGTATGTCACATATATTAGTTTGTATATCATGTTGGGTCTTCATATGTTGAGTATTCCCTTATGTTTTATTCTTGTTATCTTATGACGGGTTTTCTGGCTCATTTACTCATGATAACATGATAAGAAATATATGTTACGTTGGTACTCGGTTGAGTAAGGCACTGGGTGCCCGTCGCGGCCCTTCGGTTTGGGTCGTGACATTGCCTTACCTCCCAGCTTGGCCGGAGTTCATCCGGTATTTCATGTTTCAATGCTCTAGAGGTATCATGGTGATTCATCGCACGTATTGGATATCAGTTCCAGTGGCAATAATGGATAGGTAGGTTAGAAAGTCGAGGTCAAATAACATTGCATCCGTAAAGGTTCAGTGGCGGGGCCAGCCGATCGAGGAGGCGACTTAGGAGATCGAGCAGGATATGTGCAGCAGTTACCCTCATCTTTTTAGTAATTCAAGTATATCTCTATGCTCGTTCGAGGATGAATGCATGTTTAAGTGTAGGAGGATGTGATGACCCGGCCGGTCGTCTTAAGAATTAATGCCCTGATCCCCTATTAACTGTTTTCCCCGAGTTTATTTCTGCTATTTTCATTTGCTAGGATGTTTGGTTTTGAATTTCGGAGAGTTTTGGGACACTTAGTCCCTAAATGAGAGAGTGTTGGAAAGTTGACCGTAGTTGGAACAGTGTGAAGACGGCCTCGAAATGGAAATCCGATGGTCCGTTAGCTCCGTTAGGTGATTTCGGGCTTAGGGGCGTGTTCGGATGGTGTTTTAGAAGTCCATAGCTAATTTAGGCTTGAAATACCGAAAAGTCAAATTTTGAAGTTTCCAATTCGATAGTGAGATTTTGGTCTGAGGGTCGGAATGGAATTCCGAAAGTTGGAGTAGCTCCGTGGTGTTGAATGTGACGTGTGTGCAAAAGTTCAGGTCATTCGGATTAGGTTTGATAGACTTTTTGATCGAAAGCGTATTTTGAGAATTTTGGAGTTCTTAGGCTTAAATCCATGGTTAATTCGAGGTTTCGATGTTGTTTTAGGTGTTTTAAGGATTGGTACAAGTTTGGATAGTGGTTTGTGACTTGTTGGTGCCTTTGGTTGAGGTCCCGGAGGACTCGGGATGAATTTGGATGATTGACAGACGGATTTGGAGTTTGAAGTTTGCTGCAACAACTGGTTTACTGTCATAACCGCACCTGCGGTTTGGGTCCCACAGGTGCGGTGGCACAGAAGTGGTGGAGCAAGTGCATATGCGGATTTGGGGAAGATCAGCAGGTTCCACAGATGCGGATAATTCACCGCAGAAGCAGTACCGCACCTGCGGTAGTGTAACTGCAGAAGCATAAATTGGCCCTTTAATGAAAAGTCACAGATGCGACCTTGGCTCCGCAGATGCGGGACCGCAGATGCGGTCCCAGGGCCGCAAATGCGTAAATCACTCGGCAGAACATATAAATTCTTGCCTTCGCGAAATTTATCCATTTTTCATCTTTTTCAAAACGGGAAGAAGCTTGGGGAGCACTTTTCAAGAGGGATTTTCAGAGGAGTTCATTGGGGTAAGGTCTTTGGTCCCTAAACTCGTTGTTGGAATGATTTTTATCAATTTAAGCATGAAAAATTAAGGAAATCAGTGGTAATTGGGGGTTAGGGCTTGACTAATTGGAGGCATTTGAGTGATGATTTGAGGTCCGATTTTGATGCTTTTGGTATGACTGAACTCGTGAGAGTGTGAGGATTCTGGAAATATAAATTTTACCCGATTTTGAGACATGGGCTCGAGGGGTGTTTTGGTTATTTTACCTAATTTCGCGTATTATCTTAGAATATAATTGTAGAATCAATTACTTGAAGTGTTATTTACATTATGTAATTGAATTGAATAGATTTGGGGCATTTGGAGTCGAGTACTCGTGGCAAGAGCGTGGTTTCGGGTTGATTTGAGCTGATTTAAGGTAAGTGGCTTGTCTAACCTTGTGTGGGGGACTTTCTCCTTACGATTGGTATTGTGATAATTGAAATGCCTTGTACGTGAGGTGACGAGTGCGTACTTGTGCTAATTGTTGAAAATCCGGTTTTCATTAAGTAACTTTAATTGTGCTTTCCCTCTCTATTTATTCTACTTGCACTTTTAAACCTGCTATTAGTTAGAGAAGCATGTTTAATTGACTTAATTGCTTTATTTGCTTTAACTGCCTTATTTGTATTATGTGAAACATGCTAGGTTAGAATTGTATTTGTGTTACCTTGTTATGGACTTGAGTTTATTTGAGTATTCCTTGTGCCGTTGTTGTGTGTTTTACTTTGGGACTACGGGACGGCATCCCGGGAGATCCCCTGTACGCATTTACGATTTGAGCTGAAGTGCGGGATACCGAGAGATCCCCAGCACGTATATTGAGGATACCAAGAGATCCTTGGGATACAAGAGATCCCTATCATACATTGAGGATACCAAAAGATCCTCGGGATACCAGAGATCCCTAGCATATATTGAGGATACCGAGAGATCCTTGGGATACCAAGAGATCCCTATCATACATTGAGGATATCGAGATATCCTCGGGGTACCAAGAGATCCCTAGCATATATTGAGGATACCGTGAGATCCTCGGGATACCAAGAGATCCCTATTATACATTGAGGATACCAAGAGATCCTTGGGGTACCAAGAGGTCCCTAGCATACATTGAGGATACCCCCGAGAGATCCTCGGGATTCCAAGAGATCCCTAGCATACATTGAGGATATCTAGAGATACCCGGTTATTTCGTTGTGATTGTTTTGCCTCTGTTTCAGTTATTAAATTCCTTGTTTTCCTGTATTAATTTCGTATTGTTAGCTTTGAACTGTACTGCTTATCTTATACTGTCATACCTTATATTTTTATTTTATCTCAGTAGGGCCCTGATACTCCTTGTCACTACCCGACCAAGGTTAGGCTGGGCACTTACTGAGTACCTCTGTGGTGTACTCATGCCCCTTCTGCACATGTTCTTCATGAGCAGATCCAGGTACCGCTACTCAGGCCTACCATCCTTGAGGGAGGCAACTGTTTTAGAGACTTCGAGGTACATCTGCCGCGTCTACAGACCGAGAAGTCCCTTTCTATTCCTGCTTTTAGTATTTAGCCCTTATGTATTTTTCTATTCTTATTAGACATTCCGGAGTTAGAGCTATGTAGTATTTTTCTTAGCTTGTGATTCGTGGGTTTCCGGGTCTTGGATTTACGTATTGGTATTGAGAGTTAAACATGGTGTATGCCGAGCGGCACATTTAAACACTATTATTACTTTATTCCTGTTTTAAATTGTTTTACTTCCGCAAATTTTGGTTTTTCTTCCGCAATTTAGGCTTACCTAGTCGTAAAGACTAGTGCCATCATGATGGTTCATGGAGGGCGAATCGGGGTCGTGATAGCTAGGCAGAAAAGATGATTTTGAGGGTTTGAAATTTCATAACACCAAATTCGATTTTTAGCTCGGGACAAAGGCGATTTTGTGAGGATTTTGAAGAGGAAGACAGTGGGTAAAGATTACTAACCCTATTTCATTTATATTTCATCAATCTATAGTAATTTCCCCCATCTAATCAAGGGACTTGAGTGGAAAAATGAGAATTTAGGTTTTGATCGGGTTTTAGGCGTCAAAATTGAATATTTTTTGGACGAGTGATCTCGTGAGTGAATGGGTGTTCTAAATTGGTAACTTTTACCAGATTCCGAGACGTGCCCCAAGGAAGATTTTTGGGCATTTTTTTATTTTCTTGCCTTAGCTTCGATTTCATTAGTTAAATTAGTTTTTTTGTAGTTATATTTACGTTATGTAATTTATTTGATTAGATTTGGGCCACTCAGAGTTGGATACTCGTGGCAGGAGCGTGATTTCAGATTGATTTGAGCTTGGTTCGAGGTAAGTGTCTTGCCTAACCTTGTGTGGGGGAGCTCCCCTTAGGATTTTGGTATTGTTTGATATATGAGTGCGGTGTACGTGAGGTGAAGATTGCGTACACAAGCTATTTCTTTGTAAAACTCCGTTTTTTCACTAAGTCTTAACTTTTCTTTCTTTATTGAACTACATTAGCATATGATATTACCTTGATTAGGATAGAAAAGCATGTTTACGTGTTAAATTGCCTAATTGAACTTTATACAACATGTTCTAATGAAATTTTCCTTTTTTCCTTAAATGCAAACTTAGTTTAAACTGCAAATTCCTTGATATAAGTGTTGTTTGTATTGATTGAGTTGCATATTTACTTTAGGTGTACGGAACGTATTTTGGGAGATCCTCATGTACTGCATATTTACTTTGGGACTACGAATCGGTATTCTGGGAGATTCCCCAACACTGCATATTTACTTCTGGACTACCGAACGGTATTCCGGGATATCTCCCCTGCATATTTACGTTTGAGACTACGGGACAGTATCCCGGGGGATCCCCTATTGCTATTGCTATGTTTTGAGTTGTAGTTCTTCTGTGCTTATTTCCTGTTTAAAACTTTAGTATTTGTTTTTTACTGCGACATTTATTTTGTTAAATTTTATCATATTACAACTAGTAGGGCCCTGAACTGATCTCGTTACTACTTGATCGAGGTTAGGCTTGACACTTACTAGGTACCATGTTATGTACTCATGCCCTTTCCTACACATGTTTTTCGTGTGCAGATCCAGGTACCTCTTCTCAGCCATACTTCTAGTGAGGCAAGGCGATCTCAAAGACTTCGAGGTATATTTACCGTGTCCGCAAACCTAGAAGTCCCTCCCTATTCCTCTTTCAGTTATAGACTTCCTGTATTTTCTTCGTTGATAGACTTCTGGAGTTAGAAACACTATGTACTTCTACAACTTGCGATTCATGAGATTTCGGGTCTTGGGAGTGCTTATGTTCAGTTCGAGAGTGTTTTATTGCATATGCCGAGCGGCATTTTAAAACTCCTTTATTATATTTACCTATTAAATTGTTAGATTTCATATTTTTGTTTCATTTCCGCAAATTGTTAGGCTTACCAAGTCGTATAGACTAGGTGCTGTCACGATAGTTCACGGAAGGAGAACTTGGGTAGTGACACCTGCAGAGAATGTGCCTATCCGAATTGATGCCCCGGCAGGACCATTTACTAGCATGAGAGCTAGTGAACCCAAAGCACGCTAGAAGCGTGGTAGGCCTTTGGGTTCTAAGGGTCAAAATCCTAGAAAAAGAAAATCGACAAATGATTAAAATAATAATATGAAGGGATCTCCTGAAGAGACCCAAGATCTGATTAGTTCTGAGACTCCTGAAGAAATCAATGAACCCGAGACTCAAGTGAGAGAGGAACTTTTAATAAGTTCTACTGGTGATAAGATTAATTTAAATAGATCTGAAATAGTGGTGGATAAAATTTTTGCATATAATATTGCACTAAACATTATGCAATATAGTGAGGATCTTGAACCTCGATCTGTCAAACAATTTCGACGAAGATCTGATTGGCCAAAATGGCAAGAGGAAATTTAATCGGAATTGAAGTCACTTGCTAAAAAAGAGGTGTTTGGACCAGTAGTCCAAACATCTGCTAGTATAAAGCCAGTTGGTCATAAATGGGTTTTTGTGCGAAAAAAGAATGATAAAAATGAAGTTGAAAGATACAAGGGTCGCCTTATCGCACAAGGATTCTCACAATGACCTGGAGTCGATTATAAAGAAACATATTCACACGTTATGGATTCCATAACATTTCGATATCTCATCAGTTTAGCCTTACGTGAAAGGCTTGAAATACATCTAATGGATGTGGTTATAGCTTATTTGTACGGGTCACTTGATAATAAAATTTACATGAAAATCCTTGAAGGACTTAAAATGCCTGAAGCATATTCAAAATCTCGAAAAATGTATTCAATCATATTACAAAGATTTTTGTACGGTTTAAAGCAATATGGGCGCATGTTGTATAATTGCCTCAGTGAATATTTGCTGAGAGAGGGTTACATAAATGAGTTATTTGTCCATGTATTTTTATAAAGAAAATGGCATCAGAATTTGTTATACTTGTTGTTTATGTTGATGACATAGATCTTGTTGGAACTCTAGTAGAGCTCCACATGGTAATTGAATATCTTAAGAAAGAATTTGAGATGAAAGTTCTTGGAAAGACAAAACTTTGTCTTGGTCTGCAAATTGAACATTTAGCATACGGGATCTTTATCCATCAATCTTCCTATATATAAAGGGTCTTAAAACGCTTTTACATGGACAAAGCACACCCATTGAGTACACCAATAATTATTCGATCACTTAAAGTGAATAAGGATTTGTTCTGACCTCCAGAAGAAGATGAGGAACTCCTTGGTCCCGAAGTACCCTATCTCAGTGCAATTTGTGCACTAATATATCTTGCTAATGCTACAAGACCTGACATAGCATTTTTTGTTAATTTACTAGCAAGATATAGTTCTTCTCCTACACGGAGACATTGGAATGTGATTAAGCATATTTTGCGATATTTAAAGGGAACTCTTGATATGGGTTTGTTTTATGCTAACAAAGATAGTGCAGATCTTGTTGGTTATGCTGGTACAGGTTATTTATCTGATCCCCATAAAGCTAGATCTCAAATCGGGTATGTGTTTACATGTGGAGGTACTGTCATATCATTTCCATCCACAAAGCAATCTATTGTTGCTACTTCTTCAAATCATGATGAGATAGTAGCTATTCATGAAGCAAGTGGGCAATGCATATGGTTGAGATCAATAAGTGATTTTATTCGAGAAAAATGTGGTTTGGAATGTGAGAAAAGACCCACAATTTTATACGAAGACAATGCTGCATGCATAGCCCAATTGAAGGGAGAATTTATAAAAGGAGATTAAACGAGCACATTTCACCAAAATTATTCTACACACACGATCTTCAGAAAAATGGTGACATTGATGTGCAACAAATCCGTTCAAGTGACAATCCGACAAATTTATTCACTAAATCTTTGCCAACTTCAACTTTTGAGAAGATGGTATACAATATTGGAATGCAGTGACTCAAATATTTGAAACAAAATTTTCATCAGGGGGAGTAAAATACGCGATGCACTTTTTTCCCACGTGGTTTTCCTTATAAGGTTTTTAATGAGGCACCTATCAATGCGTATTACTAAATATGTGTACTCTTTTTCCTTCACTAAGACTTTTTCCCATGGGATTTTTCCTAGTAAGATTTTAATGAGGCACATTATCTTTTAATGAACATCCAAGGGTAAGTGTTATAAATATATATTATATTATGGATGTCATTTAGTACTCCATTGTAAATAAGCTTCCTGAAGAAGTTTTTCCATATGGGACTCCGCTTTAAATATGTTTATCTATTTAGTACTCTATTGGAAATAAGCCTCCTTAAGAAGCTTATCATTTCGATACTCTGTTATGAATAAATATTATTCCCAGTAGAAGATTATCTATATCTGGTCTAGTAGGAGCTTACTTCGCGCACGAGATAGCAATAACATGAGATTGACCGGTCGGAGGAAGCAACTTACAATCAGCTTACACAGCAGCTTGCAGTAGCAGCTTACAAGAAACTTACAAGCAGCTTACACAGAAGCTTGCAGTAGCAACTTACAAGCAGCTTACACAATAACTTGCAGTAGTAGCTTACACATCAGCTTTCTTTCTTCTATAAATAGAGGAGATTTCAGTTCATTATGTAAATCAGTTTAAAAGTTGAATAATATATCAGTTTCTCCCTATTCCTGTCTTTGGTTTATTTACTTTACAATCGTTATTTTATAACAGTATCATACTAATCCTAGCATAAGAGATTAAAAAGGGTGCGCAAATTTTCAGAGGATGAGGAATATTTGACCGTGCAAATAAAGAGATTAAAAAAAGAATTTTTACCTTCCTATGCACTATTTAAAACTTTATTACCCTCCCTACTCAAGTTTTAATTAAATTACATAGGCATATACAATTTACCAATTATATACATTTTATGAATTAAATGAGTATCCCTTTATATTAGGAATTGAATAAGGAATCAATTATTTTCCACCTTATTCTCTCTCCCTCCTGCGCTCTATCTCTCTCTCTCAATCTCTGTTCTTTCCCCAATTTTTCTTCCTATGATGTTCTCTATTTTTTATCCTTTCTTATTGTATATATTTTTAATGGAATTCATCAATAGATTTCAATCGTTTTACTATAAAGTTTAAACTTAGTAATTTCCTTTCATGTTGCACAATTGATGTTCAAATTGAAATTGTCAATCAATAAATTTTGAAGGTGTTTGACTCTTCATCATTGACAACTATTAAAAAGCTTTGAAGCTTTGAATTCAAATTTGGATTTTCGAAAATCATTATTTGTTTGGATTGAGTGTCGTTGTAGACAATTAATATTATTTGGAGTTTATATCTCAATTTTGAGGGTGTTTGGTGAAGATTAGACATGATTTTGGCTGGATTTCAAATTGAAACTCGAAGAAGAAGAAGAAGAAGAAGAACACATGACATACAACATACTCACAAAATTGTAGTAAAGTTGTAGTATAATTGTATGTAAATTATAATATGTTGTAGTTATATATTTTTTTTATTGAATGTGGTATGAAAGTTGAAAACTAGTTGTATAATGTATGAATCGTTGCATAAAATTTGTACTTAAGTTATCAATATGTCACGACCCTAAAACCGACCCGGTTGTGATAGCGCTTATCATGAAACTAGGCTAGCTGACACAATTCCCAAATCAAGTATTATTCTATGACAGTCATTTTTAAGCCATTAATTAACAAGAAATCTCATAATATAAGTCTAAATAACCAGTGCGGAATAAATACATAACCCGACATCGGGGTGTCACAAGTCACGAGCAACTACAACTATGTCTCAATACAATAAAGTCTGGAAAAGTCTAGAAGACAATACTAAATAAAACTAGGGAAGATATGAGGGAGAAGAACAGGGCTGCGAACGCCATGCCTACCTTGTCGACTCCGAAATCCTACTAACTGGATAAATCAATGCTCACTATAGTGACCCACAACTCCTGGATCTGCACACAAGGTGCAAGGAGTAATGTGAGTATGCCAATTTAGTAAGTAATAAAAGTAAATAAAAATTGAGCAGTAAGAAAAACATAATTTCACGTCATAACATCGCAACAAACGCAGTACATTGCTCAAATAGTACAGAAACCATTTATCTCGTAAAACAACTCAGTTTCAGTAAAACCTTTCCTTTTAAAACATTTTCAATAATTTCAAACGAGTGATGAAAACAGTGAGAAAAAAGGTAGAAACGTAAATAGCCCCTTGGGAAAATATGTCAACAAAACCAGCCCTTTGGGCTACCTCATAATCACTCGTAATCAGCCCCTCAGGGAACATCATGAATCAACAACAACCCCTCAGGCTACATCACATCACTCACACTAGGTACCCATGCTCACTAGGGGTGTTCAGACTCCGGAGGGACTCCTACAGCCCAAGCGCTATCACAAGCCATCTCGTGGCATAACAAATTAGGCCCTCGGCCTCTCATATATAACAAATCAGTACAACATGCTGCGGCGCGTAGCCCGATCCCATAATATCCTTACAATATAGGCCCTCGGCCTCACTCAGTCAAAAACCACTCAAGCCATTCAGGCAACAGTAAAACATGATGCTCAGCTATAAATATTATTTAAAGTGTCAAAACAGAGTAAATACAACTGAATTATGAAATCAGTAATATACAACATGACTGAGTATAGATATTAAGTCAAAGCAGTGAGTAACAGTAGTAAAAATCCTCTAAGGGTCCAAACAGTTGGCATTCAGCTCAAAACAGAATAAAAATTTCCAAAACACAATAGTATCAAATAGTTTTCAATCAAATACGCGACTTAATAGTTGTACGGGACAGACAAAGTCATAATCCCGAATGGTGAACGACCCCACGCTCGTTATCTAGCATGTGCGTCACCTCAAAGTAGCACAACAATGTGAAATCCGGGGTTTCATACCCTCAGGACAACATTTACAATAATTACTTACCTCAAATCGGCCCAAACTCTAACCCGCGATGCCTTTGCCCATCTAATCAGCCTCCAAAGGCACTGAATCTAACCAAAATCAGTTTCACATCATTAATATACGCTAAAGGAACAAAGCCCAAGCGAAAATAATTGAATTAACTCAAAATCTCGAAATTGGCCAAACCCGACCCCCAGGCCCACGTCTCGAAATTCGATAAAAATCACATCACAAGAATTCTTATCTTCCCACGAGTCTATAAATACCAAGAACATCAAAATCAGACCTGAAATGGCCCCTCAAATCCCCAATCAAAGGTCTCCAATTACAAGCCCTAATTCTCCAATTTTTGGCTTTAAATCCCACTAATTTCATGTCTAATTAGTTAGAAATCACCATAGAATCGAGTATTTAGTTCAAAAACTTTACCTACAAGTGTTTCCCTTCAATTCCCTCTCAAAAAGCTTCAAAGTCGTTCAAAAATGGTGAGAAATGGGCTAAAAATCACGAAGATGGGTTTTTATACATTCTGCCGAGGTGCTCCCTTCATCGCGAACGCGACCGTCCTCTCGCGTTCGCTTAGGCCAAACTCAGACTACTTCTATGCTTAACCCTTCGCAAATGCAATGCTTAGCCAGCTCACTCCTTCATGATCACGGACCTCACCTCGCGAACGCGTAGACCAAAGACATGGGGTCCCCAACTGCCTCACTCCTCTCCGCGAACACGACCCCACTCACGCGTCCGCGATGCACATGCTGCCTTAACATTCATGTTTGGGTCCTCTCCTTCTTGAACGCGTATAACAAAATCCACCACCACAGAAGACACTCTTCGTGAATGCGAGACACCCTCCGCGAACGCGATGAACAAACTTTCTGCAACAGAAAACTAGCAAAATCTGCAACTCTCAAAACCAAGAATTTTGTCCGATAACCTCCCGAAACTCACCCGAGGCCCTCAGGAACTCAAACAAACATGCCAACACATCCCATAATATCATTCAAACTTAGTCGAGCCTTCGAATCACTTAAAACAACACCAAAACACCAATTCAACCTCGGATTCAAGTCTAAGAACTTAGAAACTTTCTAATTCTACAAACGATGCCAAAACCTATCAAATCAACTCCGAATGAATTGAAATTTTGCACACATGTCAAAAATGACACTAGGGACCTACTCCAATTTCCGGAATTCCATTCCAGCCTCAATATCAAGATTTCCACTGCCGCCCAGAAA
Source organism: Nicotiana sylvestris (assembly GCF_000393655.2). Lineage (NCBI taxonomy): Eukaryota > Viridiplantae > Streptophyta > Magnoliopsida > Solanales > Solanaceae > Nicotiana > Nicotiana sylvestris. Next base: position 35,079,724 of record NC_091060.1, on the reverse strand, counting down.
ACGCGAAATTTCCAATTTTGCCAATTCAAGCCTAAATCTACCAAGGACCTCCAAAATACATTCCGATCATGCTCCTAAGTCCCAAATCACCTAACGAAGCTATTCTAACCATCAGAATTCACATCCGAGAGCTACTACACATAAGTCAACATCCAATTGACTTTTCCAACTTAAGCTTACTCAAAAGAGACTAAGTGTCTCATGTTGCGCCCCCTTTTTTCTCGCGAAATTAGGTTTATGACATTTGGAGGGACAACTTTTCCTTTTGGGAACTGGGTTTCCATTTGAAGATTCGCCATCTAATGATTAAGGTGTATTAGGACACCAACAGAGATTCAACTCTGAGTTTGTTTGAATAACCAGAGATTGGGTAAGGGCTTGAGATTATCCCAAGAGGAAGGTGTTAGGCACCCCTAGAGATCCACTAGTGTGGTTCCCGGCCAGATAGTTATTGTGAATTTAGATAATAGACAGGTATGGGCTCAAATATTAACGGATTTAAACACATAAAAGAAAGAATATTTGAAAGAAGCATTTTTTTTAAAAAAAGGAAAAGTTTGAAAATAAAGGAAATGTGGTTAATATTTAATATGGATCACCCCACACAATGTCCGCTAATCACTCCTCAATGAGGGGCTACACATGAAATTATCGCGTGGTCATCATATCCATATCTACCCTTCCCACCCCGTTAAGGTATTAAAGCGTGGATTGGTCTCGATTACTTATTGCATGCTATTACCCGTCCCATTCCTATCAGTCCCAAAGGCACTTAAGACTGCTAATCCTAAAAAGGAGGGATATTAGGCTGACTTGAGGTTTCAAAGGTAAAAATCTAAGTCAGCATACAAAACATATAGAAGACTGCACGGTAAAGGGGGAAGCACATAACACATAAGGCTCAAGTATACCTCCTCAAACAAAAGCACATAACTAACATGACTTGCACATACTTTTTGGGTCTGATTAAAGAACATAAAGACGAGGAAAGTTAATTATTGAGGCAGATTATTTATTACATAACTCAGATAAAAATTCCAAATAAGGCCTGCCTTCTGGTTGTAGCGATTAACAGAAGCAGATGCAGTTTATAGTTATTACTCCAAGGCTTGCCTAAATGTTTATACGGGGTCCTATAGACATGATATCTACTGAGTTTAGAAGGTGATTAGACAGTAATAATGAAGTGTTTGAGATCCTATATGCATGCTTGCTAAACCTTGTTAAGTAAGGGAATTAGATTATTAAAAAAGATGCAGAATGTATAAAATTAAATTAGACTGATTATCTGCTATTACGGATTTTAATCCTTATGAACATAATATCTATCATCGAATGTGAATGAAGCGAATCAGAATTATTTAAGAATCCCTATAGGCATGAATTCTATGCGTTACTGATTTTTAGATCCTTATAGACATGAAACCTAACATTGCATGTGAGTAGAAACGATCAGGATTTTACTTATGAACCCCTAGAGGCATGATTTCTATATGTTACTGATTTTAACGCGTCACTGGATTATAACCACTTGGGCCCTAAAACATGGTATCTAAATGGTGATAAATGCGCAAGATTTTAGATTATCCCTATAGGCAGGTTATCTAGATGTGAAGTTGAACAAGAAGTCCTATAGACATGGTTTCTAATTGCAGTTTGAATATGCAGAAATTTAAAATAGTCCTATAGGCATGGTTTCAATCCTTGACATGCATAAAATACCCAACCCTTTTCACTAGCCAGCCCCAAATATTTATTACAACTTATTACAAATCAAGAATACTAAATACTAAACACATCAGGAAAATACAAAGAAAAGAATTACAACCAGAGGAAGCCTGATTCTTGACTTCCTATCTGAGTTATGAGATAAACCAACTCAAAGACCCTGGTCCAAAGCCTTTCTCGGACTTGAGTGTGTCAGAGCTCCCTAAGGGCCTCAATAGGACCCCGGGAAGTGCTCACACCCAAGTTTCATAACCAGAATAGGGACAAGTGCAGTGTGGAAACGCCAGCCCTCATGTGTCCAAGTTCAGAGGGAGCTTATGGGTCCCAAGGCAAGGCTCACATGAGGGGGCAGAACTTAAGTGTAAGAGGAGAGTACAAGTGTAGAAATAGTGAGAGCTAAGGAAGTAAAGAAGAGGGAAAAAGGTGTTGGGAAACGGCCATTAACACTTCAAACAAGTAGATAATTTTACATCAAAGTGGCAGGGGTTTGGCAATCCATTGCAAGGAGCCTATATACTTAGGCATAAGTTAATTCTGGGCATGCACAACTATAAGGAGTGCTGTCATGCTTGTAAAATCAACCAGAACACACAACATATAAGGGTAACATGGAGGTTATGATCCTTGGAGGAATAAGTTTGAGTCATTGTGAGCACGTGATTTTTGCCTTAAAATATGATTATTCCCAAAATCCCAAACAAAATAATTTTCCTTTATTTTTTACAATTTTTGTGCAATTTTGGCGTCATTTTCTGATAATTGTTGCATTCTATTTGCGCATGTTAATTCTATAAAGTACAAAAATATGCATTTTTGCGTTTAGGTTTTAGTATCAATTAAGGGTTAATTGTTTTAAAAAAAAAACAACAAAACATGAAAATCACAAAAATTAGTCACTTTCACATTTTAATGATTTTTACCTCTAACTTGTCATGAAATAGCTTTTGAACAATTTTAGTAATTAATTAGTCTTTGTTTTGAAATAGCTAGGATTTCATGTTAGTTTTACATTTCCATAAAATTAGAAAAATTATAAAAATTGTAAAAGTGGGAAAAGAAAACAAAAATGAAATAAGAATAGAAATTGGGTCTTAATAAAAGACCCAAATTTGGGCCAAATCAGAAGATTTGTTCAGGCCCAAACGTCTCAACCCATTGTAAATCAGCCCCAGCCCAAGCCCCAACCCGGTCCGTCCCCCTTTCTAATCGAAACGACGTCGTTTCGTGGCCTCCAAATCAGGACCGCTGGATCTCATCAATCCAACGGTCCGGAACTAACGAGGTTCTTAATATAAAAGGGTCCGAAACTCTCCCCCTACCCCCATTTGCCTCATCGTCCTTACCCTACCCCTCCTCAACAAACCCTAATCCGCGCCGCCATCAAACCCCTCGCCGGCGGTGAACACAACCTACGCCGTTCACTCTGAGATTAACACCACAGATCCCCCTCACTCTCCTCTTTCCATTGCACCCACTGGTTCACCTCGAACAAGGTCGGAACTCGTCGAATCTTAGTTTGAAGTTTTCCGGTCAAGTGACGAGTTCATCCAAATCAGTCCAAAATCACACCACACAACCCCCGGCCCTTCCTCAACACTAATCCATGGTTATTTTCCTTCAAATCACTGTGAAACGGCCCGAATATGAGATCTAAGAATTTCTGGCCAAACCCTAAAACCAAATCCTTTTGATTTCGAACCGTAGTATCCTTAACCATGTGTTCTCTTGTAAGAACACATGGTTAGGGATGTTACGCGTCAAAAATCTGAAAGGATTCAGACGTTTCTGACTGGCCGGAGTCCCTTGTGCCTCTGTGAGTTTTTACTGCTTCCTTTTACTCGCATGTTTGAAGTGTTATTTACAGTTGTTGTTTCGTTAAGTTTTTCTATTAATTTTATAATTTATTCGTATTAGTTTAAGTTCTGCCAATTGTTGATTAGTTCTGAATTGATATTTGTTTGAATGATTATGAGTTTACGGTTTAAGAATTAGCTTTAGTTCATTTAATGCTATTCATGTTAGTTTAAGTTTAGTTTGATATCATTTAGTTTGATTGAATTAATATAATTAAACATTTGGTTTTGGTTAGTTGATTAATTGTTTTCTGAGTGCTAGTTAATCATTCCCAGTTAGTTTAGATTGGGTTAGGGTATTGGTTATAGCTGTTAAGGATGAGGGTAGGTTCAGTAACTTTGAGGGGCTTTCAGGGGTAATCTGGGTATGGAAAAGGGTAGTTTCTGATAGGAATAGTAATATCAAGGTATATGGAAGGGCAGTATAGGTATTGTATGGGTAAAGGAATACCCTAGGGCCTTCTAGAATGGGGTACAAGTGTAGATTTTAATAATTGTAAGGCATTTACTTGTTTAGCAAGTTAAGAATAGAGGGACCAAACTGAAAATAGGGAGGGACTGATTGGAAAATCAGAATCTGATCTATTCTCTTTGGGGTTGCCTATAAAAGGGCATGAAATGCCTTGGGAAAGGGGGGTTCTTATGGCTTCTGCCTTCAGCTCTAAGTTTCAATTTCATCTTTCTTTCCTGCTTTTGATTTCAGTTGGAATTTTAATTCCAAGTCTATTCAGAAAACAAAACATCAAAAAAAATGAAGCAATCAAAAACAATCTAATAGTTTCATTATTAGTTGGATTTCAGCTGGGTTTTGGGTCTAGCAGTATGGCAGAGCTTCTTGGGTGCAGCTGTGAGGGTTAGGAGTATATTTGAAGTATGTGTTAAATTAATCTGTGGAGACTGCCTGTATTTCTTATTTTCAAAAAGTGTTTTCTGGCCTGTCTTGTGGTATATATTGCTGAGTTTGCTGCTGTTGCTGTTACAAGTAGCTGACTCCTCTCTTTCTCTCTACTTACATTTCAATTTTCAAGTACTTGTTCTGTAGCTCTCAAGTCTGTGGAGTTGAAATAAACATGCTGTCAAAAGTTGATCTTTGAATTCTACATGTTTTTGTCTAACTTAATGTATAAAACAATTAGCCTACTCATGTCATTTGGGTACTATAATAATCCTGGTTTGTATAAATTGGACTAATAAACTGTCAAGCATGAGTTTGTTCATTTCGATTAGTAAGTGGGCATTTGGGTATTTAGATTCATGTATGTAATCAAAGTTGTGGACTGTTTAGACTGTGCATTTCATGTTTATGCCATTGTAGTTTTCAATTTGTTTAAGTTCCACAGTTTGCTGAAGTTAAATCTGCAAAGTTGTAATTAATTTTGAGTTCAATACACATGGCTGCTTTTAATGTTGGTCTAATATGAATTGTACATCTAACAGCTTCATACTGGGCCAGTTTTGGGCCTGGCATATTAACAGTTGGCCCAGACTTTGGTTAGGTGATAAATCGAATTAGGGCCTAGGTGCATCAAGGTTTAAGAATTTAGTTAAATAAAAGGGTGCCCCAAGGGTTCGATCCCTCGGCTGTGCAATGGTTGTCAACACGTTACAAGTTTGGCCTGTGTTAGGCCTGGTTCCTAGAGCTCTAAGAGCCTGCGCCTGCAGCGTATGTAATGACAATGATTTGGACCTTATGGGCTTAAAGCCCCTTTTCTCAGCATTTCTGCCCGAATGTTCAAAAATTAAAATTTAAGGAAATGTTGGCCTTAACCAATTAGGATCCTTAAGTAATTAATAGCATAATTGTCTCGCTGTTTAGATTTGGAAAGGTTGTTTAGCGAATTTCACCACCTTCCTCAAAATAGCAATACGTTATAATCTTAGGCACAATTTTAATTAAAGTACCTTCTTAAACTCGGGTGCGCATTGATGCGACCCAAATCCAAATCTCGATGAAGTCGAAATGTGTTGACAATCACGGGCGCATTGATTGCGACGGGGTTCGAAACGCGTTTTCACGACATCGTAATTCTTAAAAAATAAATAATGATAGAAAAGAGGTTCACAAATTGAGACGAGCCTCACCGCATAAAAATAAATAAATGTGGGGCCCTCAATAAATAATTATCGAAATAATTAGAATTTGGGATAGCCGTTTAGCAAACTTCATGGCTTTTCCCCAAAATAATACTACGTTAACATCTTTAGGCACGATTTAATTAAATTACTTTCTTAAACTCGGGTGCGCATTGATGCGACCCAAATCCAAATCTCGATGAAGTCAAAATGTGTCAACAACCACAGGTGTATCGATTGCGACGTGGCTCGAAACGCATTTTCACGACGTTGCAATTCTTTTAAAATAAATAATAATAAAAAGCGGTTTACGAATAAACGACACATAAGCTAGCATGTATTAAAATCAGATAAAATCAAATACAACAGTTAAGCGACCGTGCTAGAACCACGGAGCCCGGGAATGCTTAACACCTTCTCCTGGGTTAACAGAATTCCTTACTTGGATTTATGGTTCGCGGACTGTTAACAGAGTCATAAATTTCCTCGGTTCGGGATTCAACCGGTGACTTGGGACACCATTAATATCCCAAGTGGCGACTCTGGATAATTAATAATTAAATCCCGTTCCAATTGTCCTTTAAATGGAAAAACTCCTTTACGCCCTTACCGGTGTAGGTAGGTGAAAAAGGAGGTGTGACAGCTCTGGCGACTCTGCTGGGGAGTTGAACCCAGAATCTCTGGTTCAGGGTTCAGAATTCGAGCTTAGATAAATTGTTGTATTTAATTGTATCTCTTCACCTCCGGGGATGTGCTTACTGGTTGAGACTCCCTATTCTGTTAGTGTCATACCTTGAAATAAGAAAGAGGCCGGACAAGTTACGAAGCCGGATGGCCTTTTGGTTCCTGGTAAGTTGCCCCCTCCTCGATTCGAGTTGTCCGCTCGGGTACACAGTCTAGAACACTGACCCAGGTTTTGAACATAGAATAACATGACTTTATGCCGGATCCCTAGTAGGAACGCTTATTTGCATCACATTGCATTTTGACTTAGGGGACTCAACACAGGGGTTGGGTCCGTCTAGGACTAGCAACCTGAAATGAAAAGACCATCCTGATGCATTCTCTTGTGCTGTGCATTTATTTGTTCCGAACCTGCATGTTTACCGGTTTCTGAATCTCGGGTGTTGGAAAATTGGAAAAAAAAGAGTGAAATACAATAGCAGTTGGGGAGTTAATTGATTATTTTAGAAATAAGAAATCAATGACCAATCACTGGCGAAACTCTGCCGAAATTTTTGAAAAAAAAAGGGAATTATTTATAGAAAAAGAGTCTTTGTTTTGGAAAACATAAGTTGTTTCATTATTTTGTTGAAAAAAAATGAAAAAAAAGAGTCCGTTTTTTTTAGCTTGGAAAATAGGTTGTTTTAGTTGTTGAAAAAAAAAGAGTTTTGTTTTAATAAATGTTATTCGCTTATGCTAAAAACAAAGATGGAAAAGAGTCATGTTTAAAATAGTTCGGTTAAATTTGCCCGAACTACGCCTAGTTTGATTCTCATAGAGCGTGAGATACGTAGGCAACCCTCATCGGGTCCAACTTTTCCTTTTTGCAAAAAATAACCGGAACGTATCAAAATTTAATTTTTGTCATAAATAAACCAGGTGATGCCGTTTTTGTCAAAAATAGCCAAATGTTCCCAAACGGGGCGCCGGAAGGCTGACTTTGCATAAACATCCACCTTTGGTCATGTGTTTTCATTTTTTTATTTTATCTTGACATGAAAAAAAAAGCTAAGTAGAGCCATCTAGTCATAAATAGCCTTAAAATCTTTTCCGAAAGCACTGAAAGACCATGTTTGAAAGTCAAGTTCCTCGCTTGACAATAAATAGGTAATTTTGAGTCGCAAATATAGACAGTTTATTTTTTGTGTCAAACAAAAGTTTTCTTTTGCTTAAAACGCTTTAATAAATGTGCAGGATGAGCACGATGGTGAATGAGCCCTTTTCAATAATGACCAAAATCCCTTTTGAACTGCAATTATGGTGGAATGATTTAGGCAAAGAGGAGCAAGACGAAGTGAGAAAATATTTGAAAGACCTTCTGGATTTATTAAACATTCAGCCTCGAGGGGATATTTTCAGAGCACTGGTCGCCCATTGGGATTCGGCACATAATGTATTTCATTTTTCAGACTTTGAACTCACCCCAACATTGGAAGAAATAGCGGGGTACATTGGAAGTGATCAAGCTCCATTGAGATTCAAATACTTGATTGCTCCTAGGGCCATTACCATACACCGATTCTTGGCTTCCTTGAAAATACCCCGAACAATTCATCACCCAGATTTTGCAAAGGGTTTCTGCAGTTTCCGCTTCATGTATGATAGATATGGCCATGTGGGCAGGTTCAATAATCCAGTCTTTAAGTTGTGCAGCAGAAATAGCCGACAAAAATGGGAGGAACACAGACGAGTGGCATTTATGATAGCTTTTTTGGGCCTCATAATATTCCCAAGTAAAGATGGTAATATTGATTTGAAAGTAGCGGGGGTCGTCAGTACCTTGCAAACGATGGGGAAAAGCACGTTAGCACCTATGATTGTGGCTGATATCTTCAGAGCTCTCACTGCATGCAAAGCTGGGGGCAAATTTTTTGAGGGATGTAACTTGTTGTTACAAATGTGAATGACTGAGCATTTGTGCCCCCGCTCTCAGTTATTGAGTTATGGTTCGGTTGAGAAAACTTGTATAGGTGAATTTTACACAAGAATCAAAGGGGCTAGTCTACCTGAAGGAGTCGCGGCCTGGGCATTACTATTTCAGAACCTCAATGCCAGCCAGATACAATGGGTGCTTGGATGGTTGCCTGTCGAAGAGGTCGTATATATGCCAGCAGCCCGCCCGCATTTTCTGTTGATGGGACTCAAAAGCATCCAGCCATATGCGCCATATCGGGTTCTGAGGCAACTCAGTAGATATCAAGTAGTACCGAGAGATGAAGATTTGAGTACCCAAATGGTCGAAATCAGTCCTGACGGTCAATTCCCCGAGGAAGAAGTTCGCCAAATTTGGAGCAAGTGTCAACATTTGGAGCAAGTGTCAACATTGTCAGATAGGGTCAAAGGGAAAGTTGCCCCAGGGTATCACGAGTGGTTCAAAGGTGATGTGGCATGTGGGAGACCGGCTAAAATACCTCATCTCAAAGATTTCGCCAAGTCATCCCAAGAGTAGTGGGACTGGTTAGAGAAGGAATAAAGCTATCGAGTTGAGGTTGGTAAACTAAAGCAGCAAGTTGAGAGTCTGAAATTTGAGAACAGTGTACAGGTTGCCGCGGATCAAGGGGAAAAGAATAGACTGGCTCGAGAAAATGAAGCACTTAGGACCCAAATCCGACAGTTGAAGATAACCATCGATAAGCAACCGAGGAGCCGATCCGATGAACAATTGGTAAAAAGATTGGAAAACGAAGTCAGGGAATGGAGGGATGAGTTAGAAAAATCTGAGAATGTCATGGAAAAACTTAAAGCACAGTGGGCTACAAGAACAGAGGAGCGTCGCCAATACTTGAATCAGTTGAAAAGGGACCATGAGAAAATTGTTGCCAATTTAAAGAGAAAAGTGGTTGCCCTTGAGGGTAAAGCGGTTAGGCAGGCTAGAGGTTTTGAAATTGAAAGTGGACATTGTTACAACTTGTTGTCCCAAATGGAGGTAGAAGTGCAGCAGCTGCAAGACCAACACCTGCAAGACTCTCGAGCTTTAAAGACGTGCAGCGATCAGATAAGACGCTTGCTTATAGAAAAGAAGCAAACAAGAGACAGGATTAGAGCCATTGCTCATGCTATTATCAGGAGATGTCGGGTTTGTGAAGACATGACCCGTACTACTTTTGTCTCAGCAGTGATGATCTATGTGAAGCGAACCATGAATGAGTTAGAGCAGCTTGAAAGGGATTTGGATCCTAGACCCGCGGCGATGCCGAACGACGCCCCGCGGACACCTAAGTTTGAAGCACTAGAATATGCATAGTCTGTGTTTGTAATTTTCTACCATTTTGAGTCAGTCTTTCGTATGTCTGTTATCTGCCCAGGTAAAGTATGTCTACAGTTTTAGAGTCTGTATTTGCTTTTAAAATTGCGTCTGTTAAGTTTCGTTTGTACTAGTTTGTTTTAGTGATAAAAAAAAAATATTTGAAAATTTCGAAAAATTCTTACTTCCACCTTTTATTTTCGCATTTATTCTCACGAACTACGCTTGGTCTGATTCGTGCGGGGTCACGATACATAGGCAATCTCCATAGGATTCGACCATAATCGTAAAGAAAATAGAAAGAAGAAAAGGAAAATAGAAGGAAAACCGAGAAAGAGAGAAAGAAAGAAAAGAGCGGAAAAACAGAGAGAGAAAGAAGAAGCACAAGAGAGGGATAAGGTGAAGAAATCTGAAAGAAAGGTAAAAAGAAACAAGGAACGAAATGCCGGGATGACGCATGCAATCGAGCAAACGCATAATAGAAATGAATAACTGTATAAGTGCATTCATGCCAACGTGCGGTTGTTATATCTTTTAAGACCTAATCGCTAACAAAGTGGTTGTCTAAATGTGTGAGTTCAGGTAGGTGGTTAGTTGATTGGCAATTCTGGCAACTCACCCGTACAACACCCGGTCGAAAGATCAAGTAAAAATGACCGGGCAGGATTCGAAAATCAGCATCGTAGACCCTTCGAATGAGGTTGAGGTAACAGATGTGGGTGCTATGAAAGAAGAGATGAGGAAATTAAAAGCACAAATGGCTGAAATGCATCGGACATGGTCTCAGGGACATCCGTCACCACTATATCCTGCTAACCCATCTTACATCCCACCCCTGGGTCAAGCTCAGGAGCCTACCACTCCCCACACATCTTCAGCTTTCCCTTATCAATCCCAGGGTTATGGTACCACTTCATACGCTCCCCCAGCACCACCCTCTAAACAGAACCCTCCACCACCCATGGTTCCCGTCTTTGTGGCACCTCCCCCAGCTCCACTACATAGATCATCCAGTGAGCCGCTATTCCAAGCTCATGACACCCAATATAACCCTCCCGAACCCACTTTCAAAGCGCCTGAGCCATATACCTATTCTCCCCATTTTGAAATCCCGGGAGAAGTTGAGAAACCGGTTAAGAATACAGAACAAGAGGAAGTGATTCATAAAGTCAAAAGCCTGGAGCAATCCTTCAGGAACATGCATGGTTTAGGTAACCAAGTTAGCGTCGCATACAAAGATTTGTGCCCTTTTCCTGATGTCCAGTTGCCTGTGGGGTTTAAAATGCCGAAGTTTGACTTATATGAGGGGCACGGTGACCCAGTAGCCCATCTGCGTGGTTTCTGTAGCAAAATGAGAGGTGCTGGGGGAAATGATGAATTGTTGATAGCATATTTCGGTCAAAGCCTGAGCGGGTCAGCGCTAGAATAGTACACGAGGCAAGACCCCGGCCGATGGTATACATGGGATGATTTGGCACAAACATTCATTGGCCATTTTCAATATAACCTCGAGATAGTCCCCGATCGTCTGTCATTGTTGAAACTGGAAAAGAAACCTGGGGAAAGTTTTAGAGAGTTTGGTTTCCGCTGGAGGGAACAAGCTGCAAGGGTTGATCCTCCCATGAGGGAGAGTGAGATAGTAGATTACTTCTTGCAAACATTGGAACCTACCTATTTTGGTCATCTAGTGACATTTGTCGGAAAGTCGTTTAATGAAGTGGTAAAGATGGGAGCCATGATTGAAGAAGGATTGAAATCTAACAAGATATTGAGTTACTCGGCGTTGAAAGCAACCATCCAGGCCATCCAAAGCGGTACTGGTGGTGTGCTTGGGAAAAAGAAGAAAGAATAATTTGCTACAGTTGAAGCTAGTGCTTGGTCCAGGCCCAATAACCCTCCACTCTACTACAACCAACCCAGACCCCACCACCCAAACTACCAATATACCCCATATGACCCACCGCAACACTATTATCCACCACCAGAACCACACTTTTCTATCCACCACGCCCAGACCTATACCCAACCCCCAGTGCACTCGCAATGGCGTACACCAAGTCCCCAAAATACACAGCCAAACCCACAAAACACCTGTCCACCTCCCAGGGCAAACAGACCAGGAACCAACTTCCGCCCAAACCAAGCTTTTAGAAGTGAGAAGGCCCCAAACAGAAAAACATTTACTCCGCTGGGAGAATCTCACACTGCTCTCTTCCATAGATTGAAACAGTTGGGAATGCTGACCCCAGTTGAATCCAAAGCACCAAACCCTCTTTCCAGAAACTTGGACCACTCTGTTAGCTGCGAGTATTGCTCATGGATGCCGAGGCATGATACTGACAAATGTTGGAAGTTGAAAAACGCGATACAAGAGCTCATTGATAATCGCCGTATTGAAGTACAGGCTCCAGAGGCCCCAAACATCAACCAAAATCCGTTACCAACGCATTATGAGGCCAATATGATCGAACTGATACATAAGGGGACAAAGCCTAAGAAACCGTCGCAGGTGGTTATGGTGATTCGTTCTACGGAAACCAAAGAAAAGACAGTGAGTGCAAGGCCAGTGGTTCAGTTAAAAGCAATAAAAGACAAGCCAGTGTTGGTAATGGGAAAGGGACCATTTGTGGCTGCAAAAAAGCCGGAGCCAGTAAAGTTAGTGGTACCAGGGTCAGTTTCTGCACCCGTGGTGGTTGTAAAGGGAGCTTATGTAGAACCAGTTGTCATAAAACCGGTAGTCCAGTTACCCATGGTTGATAGAAAAGCCGTACCGTGGAGATATGACAAGGTAGTGGTGACATACAAAGGAAATGAAATTGAGGAAGAGAGTTGTGAAGCACAAGGACTAACTCGGTCGGGACGTTGTTTCGCTCCCGAAGAGTTGAGAAAGGCTAGGGGTGCTAAAGACAATCCAGTGCCAGTCAAAAAAGCTGTGACGGAAGAAGAGGCAGAAGAGTTTCTGAAAAAGATGAAAGTACAAGATTATTCCATTGTTGAACAACTGAGAAAAACACCGGCCCAAATCTCGTTGTTGTCATTATTGATTCACTCTGATGAGCATTACCGAGCTTTGATGAAGATATTGAATGAGGCTCATGTGCCTGACAAAATTTCAGTGAACCATCTAGAGACAATTGCCAACAAGATCTTTGAAGTGAACAGGGTAGCATTTTCTGATGATGAATTGCCTGTGGAAGGCACAGAACACAACAAGGCTCTCTATTTGATGATCAAATGTGAAGGTTCAATGGTTACTCGGGCACTGATCGATAACGGGTCGAGCGCTAATATTTGCACGTTGTCCACATTGAACAAGTTAAAGATCGATGAGGATAGAGTCCAAAAGAATAGCATTTGTGTTCGAGGATTCGACGGAGGGGGAACAAACACAGTAGGGGATATTGTACTCGAATTGACTATTGGCCCAGTCGAATTCACTATGGAATTTCAAGTGTTGGATGCTGCAGTATCCTATAATCTTTTGTTAGGTTGACCATGGATTCACGCGGCCAAAGCCGTGCCTTCCACGCTGCACCAAATGGTCAAATTCGAATGGGACAGACAAGAAATTGTGTTACATGGGGAAGATCCCACATACGCCATGAATGATGCCATTGTGCCCTTTATAGAAACCGAAGATGATAAAGGACCCTGGGTTTATCAGGTCTTGGACACGGTCCCGGTAAGCAGAGTGCCCGAAGGTAAAAGCATGCCATGTCCTAGGGTGGCAGCTGCGACTGTCATGGTAGTATCAGAAATGCTGAATAACGGGTTCGTGCCAGGGAAAGGTCTGGGGGCTGAACTTCAGGGCATTATTCAACCTGTGTCCCTTCCCAAAAATCTGGACACCTTCGGATTAGGTTTCAAACCAACAGCGGCAGATGTTAGAAGGGCCCGTAAATCGAAAAAGAAAGCTTGGGTTCTTCCTAAACCTATTCCACGTTTGTCCAGGTCCTTCGTCAGGCCGGGTAGTAAGAAACATTCATTGGCAAAGATGTCAGGTTCGTTGATTGGGGCAGAGGGGAATTTGGATAAGGTGTTCGAGAGAGTATTTGCTGAAGTAAACATGGTTGAGGCCGGGGAAGGGTCAAGCGGAGCAGACATACAGTACATCGGACCACATGCTAACATCAACAATTGGGAAGCTACTTCTCTTCCAATTCGTAGGGAGTCGTGGTAGTGGGTTTTGTTTTCCTTTTGTCACCTGGATTATTCCAATCTAGCTCAGAAGTAATAATACAAGAGATCGAGTGTGATAATGGGGTGGATTGTAACAATGATGAAGCTTATGAGGAAATTAGTAAAGAATTAAGTCATTTTGAAGAAAAACCCAAACCTAACCTAAATGACAGAAGCAGTTAATCTAGGGGACCAAGACAATGTGCGAAAAACTAAAATAAGTGTTCATCTAGAGCCACAACTCAAGGAGGAGATAATTAAAGTATTGCATGAGTACAAAGATGTTTTCGCATGGTCATATGATAATATGCCAGGTCTAAGCACCGATTTGGTGGTTCATAAATTACCCACTGATCCGGCACTCCTTCCTATCAAGCAGAAGTTGAGAAAGTTCAAAACGGACATAAGTGTGAAGATCAAAGAAGAGATTACCAAGCAGTTTGAGGCGAAGGTCATTCAGGTTACACGGTACCCCACTTGGTTAGCTAATGTCGTGCCTGTACCAAAGAAAGATGGCAAGACCAGGGTGTGCGTCGATTATGGAGACCTTAACAAGGCAAGTCCAAAGATAATTTCCCATTGCCCAACATCCATATACTGATCGACAATTGTGCCAAACATTATATTGGATCTTTTGTGGATTGTTATGCGGGTTATCATCAGATTCTAATAGACAAGGAAAATGTAGAAAAGACGTCATTCATCATGCAGTGGGGAGCATATTGTTATCGGGTCATGCCGTTTGGTTTGAAAAATGATGGGGCAACTTATATGAGGGCCATGACAACCATCTTCCATGATATGATACATAAGGAAATCGAGGTATACGTGGATGATGTGATCGTGAAGTCTAGATAGCAATCCGACCATGTCAGAGATTTGAGAAAGTTCTTTCAAAGGCTTCGCAGGTATAATCTTAAGCTCAATCCTGCAAAGTGTGCTTTCGGGGTGCCATCCGGGAAGTTGTTGGGGTTTATAGTCAGCCGGCGGGGTATTGAATTAGACCCGTCGAAGATCAAAGCTATTCAGAAGTTGCCGCCTCCAAGAAACAAAACCGAGGTGATGAGTTTGTTGGGAAGATTGAACTATATCAGCAGGTTCATTGCTCAGCTCACAACAACGTGTGAACCAATTTTCAAGTTGTTGAAGAAAGATGCCGCAGTCAATTGGACTGATGAATGTCAGGAGGCTTTTGATAAGATAAAGAGGTATTTGTCAAACCTACCCGTGTTGGTTCCGCCAGAACCAGGGAGGCCTTTGATTTTATATCTGACAGTTGTGGACAATTCATTCGGCTGTGTACTGGGGCAGCACGATGTTACGGGCACAAAGGAACAGGCTATCTACTATCTTAGAAAGATGTTCACATCTTACGAGGTTAAGTATACTCATCTGGAAAGGACATGTTGCGCCCTAACTTGGGTGGCACAGAAGTTGAAACATTATTTGTCATCTTACACTACTTACCTTATATCTCGCTTGGACCCATTGAAGTATATTTTTCAGAAACCCATGCCCACAGGAAGGCTTGCAAAGTGGCAGATCTTGCTTACAGAGTTCGACATTATATATGTGACACGGACTGCCATGAAAGCACAGGCATTAGCCGATCATTTGGCTGAGAACCCCGTCGATGAAGATTATAAGCCTTTGAAAACCTATTTCCCTGATGAAGAGGTGATGCACATTGATGAATTGGAACAAGATGAGAAGTCGGGATGGAAACTTTTCTTTGATGGGGCTGCAAATATGAAAGGCGTGGGAATAGGAGCAGTACTTATTTCGGAAACAGGTCAGCATTACCCTGTTACAGCTCGGCTTCGTTTCTACTGTACAAACAACATGGCAGAATATGAGGCGTGTATATTGGGATTGAGATTAGCTGTGGATATGGGTGTACGGGAAGTCTTGGTCATGGGTGACTCGGACTTACTGGTACACCAGATTCAAGGGGAATGGGAAACACGGGACTTGAAGCTTATACCGTATCGGCAGTGTCTGCATGAGCTTTGCCAGCGTTTTCAGGCCATAGAATTCAGACACATTCCAAGGATTCATAATGAGGTTGCTGACGCTTTGGCTACTTTGGCGTCAATGTTGCACCATCCAGATAAGGCCTATGTTGATCCATTGCAGATTCAAGTCCGTGATCAGCATGCTTACTGCAATGTGATAGAAGAGGAAATCGATGGAGAGCCATGGTTCCATGATATCAAAGAGTACATTAAAGCGGGAGTATATCCAATACAGGCCACCGGTGATCAGAAAAGAACGATTCGGCGATTGGCAAGCGGGTTTTTCCTTAGTGGAGGAGTGATGTACAAAAGAACTCCAGATCTCGGGTTGTTGAGATGTATAGATGCAAGGCAGGCCACAACTATTATGACTGAGGTACATTCCGGAGTTTGTGGACCGCATATGAGTGAGTATGTTCTAGAAAAAAAGATTCTCCGAGCGGGTTATTATTGGCTCACGATGGAGCGGGATTGTAACAATTTTGTGCGTAAGTGTCATCAATGCCAAGTACATGGAGATTTGATTTATTCTCCACCATCAGAATTACATACGATGTCCGCACCATGGCCTTTTGTTGCGTGGGGCATGGATGTTATTGGGCCAATTGATCCAGCAGCATCAAATGGGCACAGGTTTATCTTGGTAGCTATAGATTATTTTACCAAATGGGTGGAAGCTAAGACGTTCAAGTCTGTGACTAAGAAAGCTGTAGTCGACTTCGTACATTCAAATATCATCTGTCGGTTTGGGATTCCAAAGGTAATCATCACAGATAATGGGGCTAATCTTAATAGTCATTTGATGAAGGAGACATGCGAGCAGTTTAAGATTACTCATAGGCATTCTACTCCGTACCGTCCCAAAGCAAATGGTGTGGTTGAAGCAGCCAATAAGAATATAAAGAAAATACTCCGGAAGATGGTTGAGAGATCTAGATAGTGGCACGAGAAATTGCCTTTTGCATTGTTAGGATATCGCACCACCGTTCGTACCTCGGTGGGGGCGACTCCTTACTCACTGGTATATGGTACCGAGGCAGTAATACCCGCAGAAGTGGAAATCCCATCCATGCGAATCATTGCAGAGGCTGAGATCGATGATGATGAATGGTTGAAAATCCATCTTGAGTAGTTGAGTTTGATTGACGAGAAGAGATTGGCATCAGTGTGTCATGGCCAACTGTACCAACGAAGAATGGCAAGAGCATACAACAAGAAAGTACGTCCAAGGAAGTTCGAAGTCGGGCAATTAATACTGAGGCAGATTTTGCCTCATTGGGCTGAAGCAAAAGGAAAGTTTTCCCCAAACTGGCAGGGACCATTTGTAATAACCAGAGTGTTGTCTAACAGAGCATTGTATTTGACAGATGTGGAAGGAAAATGTATAGAAATGGTCATCAATTCCGATGCGGTCAAGAGATACTATGTATGATTTCTTTATTTTCTGAATGTATCTATTTGTATTTGGCATATCTTAAAGATTGAAATGATGAAGGCATTTTGTCCTACTATCCAAACACTATTATCCCTTGTTATCCCCTTTGAGCCTTACTTATTTTTCATACCCCTCTTTCGGAATCAACGGCACTATCGGGGAATACAGGTACCGAACATAAAAGAAAGAAGAGAAAAACAAAAACAAAAACAAAGGAAAAGAAAAACAAAGTAAAGGGAAAAGAAAGAAAAGAAAAGAAAAGAAGAAAAGGAAAGAAAGAAAAGCAAAAGGAAAAGAAAGAAGAGAAAAACAAAAGAAAAGGAAAAGAAAGAAAAGGAAAAGAAAAAAAGAAAGAGAAAGAAAAGGAAAGAAAGAAAAACACAACGACAAAAGTTAAATACAGTGAACTACGTTTGACTTGATCCCGAAAGGGTACGTAAGCAGCCTTACTCCAAGGTTCAGTCATACCAAAATAGAAATCCAAAAATCCCCAAGCAAGAAACTGGGGCAGAAGTTGTGATTTTTGTAAAAATTGGATTCCGAAAGTTGTAATTTAAACCCATTCGAATTGTTTTGAGCCTTTTATACCTTTCTTTCTAACTTAATCCAAAAGCCTACATTACTGTCCAAAGAAAGACCTTTTGATCAATTTCTAAGAAATGCCAGGTCGAGCAGGTGACGGTAATTCGTATCAGTGGCGACACTCTGGTTCAAGCAAGAAAGAACGAAAGTAAAATGAGAGAGCCTTATTGGTGAAAACCTTCATGGTCACCGTAAGGCGACGGGAGCTGAGAGAAAATAAATGAGAGAGTCTTATTGGTGAAAACCCTCGCGGGCACCTTGAGGCAAAAATGAGTTGGAAAATGTTTGAATGGCAAAAGGTATGTGGGTGGAAAATGTTTCGAGGTACCATAGTAAAGCAAAGTTAAGATCTGGGTAATCCAAACAAGTGATGGAAGTTTTGGGCAACAAAGTATGGCGATTGAAAGCCGGTTATTAGAACAGATTGGGCCGATCAATTCAAAACGCATGTCATGACCATTGGTACCAGCTGTCTCGCTCAGATAAGTTTCTTTTCCTTCTCTTTTGAAATAACCATCTGGTTTTGGATTCTTCTTATCCTTGACTCAAACATCATCGCATTTCATTTTCTTTTGAGGGTTTTATCCAATTGAGATGTTTCAGTACTAGTCTTGGTCAATGAAAGCAGAAAGGACTGCAAAGCTCACTATCGGTTTCTAGAATTGTAAAGAACAACGTGGTCAGAGCATGTCAAAATAACTTGATGTCAAGTGGAACACAGGGAATTAACGGAAGTTTCATCGGTGAAATTATTGGGGAATGTCGTGGGAAAGGCAAAAGCTTAAACAAAGGTCAGAAAATTAAATAACAACTTGGCTGTAAAACATTTAGGTCGCCGGATGTTGGGAAATTTAAAAAGTTGGTCAGAAAGCCAGGCAGTTCAGGGACAGTGCGTGGAAGACAGTCAACATAAAGCATGGCAGTGGAAGGATTTTTCAGCAAGAAGGCCATCAACTAACCACCATTTTAAACTGAAGAATTTTTTTTGATTGTAACAGGGGCAGAAAGTTAGCCGTTGAAAAGGAATTCTCCAAGAAGGAAAACAAGCAGTAATCAGGTTTGATCGCAAAGTGTGGTTTGATTAAATACAAGATAATCTTGAAGTGCATAAGGGGAATGGAATTTGATTGCAAAGTTGGCATGATTAGAATAAGTGCAAGTTGTCAGGACCTTCCTGGATAATAGGATGTAGTTCAAATACCCGAAAATCAGGAGTCCGCCTGGAAAATAGAGACATATCAGTCAGATTTTTAAGCAGTCAGGGGACCGCCTAAAGAACGGAGGTGATACATTTCAAGTTTTTAGCTTCCCTTCAATCTCTTTGTTCATCTAGCAATCAGGAGTCCGCCTGAAGAATAGAGACATACAATTTAATTTTAGTAATCAGGAGTTCGCCTGAAGAATAGAGACATACAATTTAATTTTGGTAATCAAGAGTCCGCCTGGAGAATAGAGACATACAATTTAATTTTAGCAATCATGAGCCCGCCTGGATAATATAGGAGTAGTTTCAATTTTAGGTTCAAAAGTCAGGAGCCCGCCTGGAAAATGGAGGTGTTAAATCTTTTAGCAGTCGAAATCAGGAGCCCGCCTGGAGAACAGAGGTGATATAATTCAATTTTAGTTTTCAATCAATCTCTTTGTTTATTTTGAAGTCAGGAGCCCGCCTGGAAAATGGAGGTGTTAAATATTTTAGCAGTCGAAATCAGGAGCCCGCCCGGAGAACAGAGTTTCAGAAGTCAGAAGCCCGCCTGTATAACAGAGGAATACATACAGTTCAAGTTTTAGAAGTCAGGAGCCCGCCTGTATAACAGAGGAATACATACAATTCAAGTTTCAGAAGTCAGGAGCTCGCCTGTATAACAGAGGAATACATACAGTTCAAGTTTCAGAAGTTAGGAGCCCGCCTGTATAACAGAGGAATACATACAGTTCAAGTTTCAGAAGTAAGGAGCCCGCCTGTATAACAGAGGAATACATACAGTTCAAGTTTCAGAAGTTGGGAGTCCGCCTAAGGGAATAGCAATATGGATTTTATCGAGAAAGAACAAGACAACAAGGCAACAAGGAAGTACAAGAGCAAGTTTGAAGAATTTAGATATCATTTTTATGATTCATAGAGCATAGTTAGTTTAGCTTCTTTTATCTTTGATATGGTGTAATAAGGGAGGTCAGCAAGCAGTAACGGCAACAGTAACAACAGCAAGCGTAGTACAATCACTCTTCCTGGTAGTCCCAGCTACCATACATTCCCGAACTACACTGACCTGATTCCTGTTTAGCCCAGGATATGTAGGCAACCTCCGAAGCAGGATGCGGCCAAACTTTTCAAAAGTGCTTCACACAGAATTTTCAAACGGGCAAAAATCGCTTGTATTTGCTCACTTATCTTTGCCCGAAAACCCTTCGTGTTTCCGAGCGAAGAGGGGCAGCTGTGAGCACGTGATTTTTGCCCTAAAATATGATTATTCCCAAAATCCCAAACAAAATAATTTTCCTTTATTTTTTACAATTTTTGTGCAATTTTGGCGTCATTTTCTGATAATTGTTGCATTCTGCGCATGTTAATTATATAAAGTACAAAAATATGCATTTTTGCGTTTAGGTTTTAGTATAAATTAAGGGTTAATTGTTTTAAAAAAAAACAACAAAACATGAAAATCACAAAAATTAGTCACTTTCACATTTTAATGATTTTTACTATGAACTTGTCATGAAATAGCTTTTGAACAATTTTAGTAATTAATTAGTCTTTGTTTTGAAATAGCTAGGATTTCATGTTAGTTTTACATTTCCATAAAAATTAGAAAAATTATAAAAATTGTAAAAGTGGGAAAAGAAAACAAAAAGGAAATAAGAATAGAAATTGGGTCTTATTAAAAGACCCAAATTTGGGCCAAATCAGAAGATTTTGTTCAGCCCCAAACGTCTCAACCCATTGTAAATCATCCCCAGCCCAAGCCCCAACCCGGTCCGTCCCCCTTTCTAATCGAAACGACGTCGTTTCGTGGCCTCCAAATCAGGACCGCTGGATCTCATCAATCCAACGGTCCGGAACTAACGAGGTTCTTAATATAAAAGGGTCCGAAACTCTCCCCCTACCCCCATTTGCCTCATCGTCCTTACCCTACCACTCTTCAACAAACCCTAATCCGTGCCGCCATCAAACCCCTCGCCGGCGGTGAACACAACCTTCGCCATTCACTCTGAGATTAACACCACAGATCCCCCTCACTCTCCTCTTTCCATTGCACCCACTGGTTCACCTCGAACAAGGCCGGAACTCGTCGAATCTTAGTTTGAAGTTTTCCGGCCAAGTGACGAGTTCATCCAAATCAGTCCAAAATCACACCACACAACCCCCGGCCCTTCCGTAACACTAATCCATGGTTATTTTCCTTCAAATCACTGTGAAACAGCCCGAATCTTAGATCTAAGAATTTCTGGCCAAACCCTAAAACCAAATCCTTTTGATTTCGAACCGTAGTATCCTTAACCATGTGTTCTCTTGTAAGAACACATGGTTAGGGATGTTACGCGTCAAAAATCTGAAAGGATTCAGACGTTTCTGACTGGCCAGAGTCCCTTGTGCCTCTGTGAGTTTTTACTGCTTCCTTTTACTCGCATGTTTGAAGTGTTATTTACAGTTGTTGTTTCGTTAAGTTTTTCTGTTAATTTTATGATTTATTCGTATTAGTTTAAGTTCTGCCAATTGTTGATTAGTTCTGAATTGATATTTGTTTGAATGATTATGAGTTTACGGTTTAAGAATTAGCTTTAGTTCATTTAATGCTGTTCATGTTAGTTTAAGTTTAGTTTGATACCATTTAGTTTGATTGAATTAATATAATGAAACATTTGGTTTTGGTTAGTTGATTAATTGTTTTCTAAGTGCTAGTTAATCATTCCCAGTTAGTTTAGATTGGGTTAGGGTATTGGTTATAGCTGTTAAGGATGAGGGTAGGTTCAGTAACTTTGAGGGGCTTTCAGGGGTAATCTGGGTATGAAAAAGGGTAGTTTCTGATAGGAATAGTAATATCAAGGTATATGGAAGGGCAGTATAGGTATTGTATGGGTAAAGGAATACCCTAGGGCCTTCTAGAATGGGGTACAAGTGTAGATTTTAATAATTGTAAGGCATTTACTTGTTTAACAAGTTAAGAATAGAATGACCAAACTGAAAATAGGGAGGGACTGATTTGAAAATCAGAATCTGATCTATTCTCTTTGGGGTTGCCTATAAAAGGGCATGAAATGCCTTGGGAAAGGGGGGTTCTTTTGGCTTCTGCCTTCAGCTCTGAGTTTCAATTTCAGCTTTCTTTCCTGCTTTTGATTTCAGTTGGCATTTTAATTCCAAGTCTATTCAGAAAACAAAACATCAAAAAAAATGAAGCAATCAAAAACAATCTTATAGTTTCATTATTAGTTGGATTTCAGCTGGGTTTTGGGTCTAGCAGTATCGCAGAGCTACTTTGGTGCAGCTGTGAGGGTTAGAAGTATATTTGAAGTATGTGTTGAATTAATCTGTGGAGACTGCCTGTATTTCTGATTTTCAAAAGTGTTTTCTGGCCTGTCTTGTGGTATATATTGCTGAGTTTGCTGCTGTTGCTGTTACAAGTAGCTGACTCCTCTCTTTCTCTCTACTTACATTTCAATTTCCATGTACTTGTTCTGTAGCTCTCAAGTCTGTGGAGTTGAAATAAACATGATGTCAAAAGTTGATCTCTGAATTCTCCATGTTTTTGTCTAACTTAATGTATAAAACAATTAGCCTACTCATGTCATTTGGGTACTATACTAATCCTGGTTTGTATAAATTGGACTGATAAACTGTCAAGCATGAGTTTGTTCATTTCGATTAGTTAGTGGGCATTTGGGTATTTAGATTCATGTATGTAATCAAGGCTGTGGACTGTTTAGACTGTGCATTTCATGTTTATGCCATTGTAGTTTTCAATTTGTTTAAGTTCCACAGTTTGCTGAAGTTAAATCTGCAAAGTTGTAATTGATTTTGAGTTCAATACACATGGCTGCTTTTAATGTTGGTCTAATATGAATTGTACATCTAACAGCTTCATACTGGGCCAGTTTTGGGCCTGGCGTATTAACAGTTGGCCCAGACTTTGGTTAGGTGATAAATCGAATTAGGGCCTAGGTGCATCAAGGTTTAAGAATTTAGTTAAATAAAAGGGTGCCCCAAGGGTTCGATCCCTGGGCTGTGCATTGGCTGTCAGCACGTTACAAGTTTGGCCTGTGTTAGGCCTGGTTCTTAGATCTCTTAGAGCCTGTGCCTGCAGCGTATGTAATGACAATGATTTGGACCTTATGGGCTTAAAGCCCCTTGTCTCAGCATTTCTGCCTGAATGTTCAAAAATTCAAATTTAACGAAATGTTAGCCTTAACCAATTAGGATCCTGAAGTAATTAATAGCATAATTGTCTCGCTGTTTAGATTTGGAAAGGTTGTTTAGCGAATTTCACCACCTTCCTCAAAATAGCAATACGTTAGAATCTTAGGCACGATTTTAATTAAAGTACCTTCTTAAACTCGGGTGCGCATTGATGCGACCCAAATCCAAATCTCGATGAAGTCGAAATGTGTTGACAATCACGGGCGCATTGATTGCGACGGGGTTCGAAACGCGTTTTCACGACATCGTAATTCTTATAAAAATAAATAATGATAGAAAAGAGGTTCACAAATTGAGACGAGCCTCACCGCACAAAAATAAATAAATTTGGGGCCCTCAATAAATAATTATCGAAATAATTAGAATTTGGGATAGCCGTTTAGTGAACTTCATGGCTTTTCCCCAAAATAATACTACGTTAACATCTTTAGGCATGATTTAATTAAATTACTTTCTTAATCTCGGGTGCGCATTGATGCGACCCAAATCCAAATCTCGATGAAGTCAAAATGTGTCAACAACCACGGGTGTATCGATTGCAACGTGGCTCGAAACGCATTTTTACGACGTCGCAATTCTTTTAAAATAAATAATAATAAAAAGTGGTTTACGAATAAACGGCACATAAGCTAGCATGTATTAAAATCAGATAAAATTAAATACAATAGTTAAGCGACCGTGCTAGAACCACGGAGCCCAGGAATGCTTAACACCTTCTCCTGGGTTAACAGAATTTTTTACTCGAATTTCTGGTTCGCGGACTGTTAACAGAATCATAAATTTCTTCGGTTCGGGATTCAACCGGTGACTTGGGACACCATTAATATCCCAAGTGGCGACTCTGGATAATTAATAATTAAATCCCGTTCCGATTGTCCTTTAAATGGAAAAACTCCTTTACGCCCTTACCGATGTGGGTAGGTGAAAAAGGAGGTGTGACAGTCATGTTCAGCAATATTCAATGTTGTCATGCCCCAAACAAACTATAAGTATCAAACATATTGGGGTAGGGATTTAGGATTCATAATATATTGATTCAGAACAGGAGAAAAGAAATTACATCATGCTAAATAAGGTACTAAATTAGATACAAGCAATAGGCAGACAAGAAGGCAAGAGTATTAAGTAACCATGTTGTTGATGATGCTGAAAACTTAACTAGAACATACCAGTCAAAGAAGCAAAAGTGCAGTAAAGAAAGGTAGCAGGGCTTCGAAATATAGCTTTGGCTTTCAGCCAGCTAAACAGGCCACAGTGCAAGTAGTAAAGCAAGAGAGAGTGTTTTTAGTGTAAGTGTGAGTTCTAAACTAAAATGTTCCTCTTGTGTTCGTGTCTGAAAGAAGAGAAGGTGCAGGTTACTTATAGCTTTTGAAAACATGTGAGAAGTAAGGTAATAAGTAAAGTTTCAATACAAATATAGAAATAATCACAATCAGAATCAATTAACCAAGTGGATCCCCTTTAATTAAGAGATCACTTGTTTAACAGGCAGTGACAGACTCAAAATAAGGAAAGAAAAATCAGTTTATAAGCAGAATGATTGTTGCCATAAAGGGAGTAGTAAAACCATTGAGTAAGTAATCTAGTATAAGTACAAAAATATACTTATTTTGGGAAAGGGTCCAGCAAAGCAAAATAAGGAAAGGAATCAATTAACCTTGATAGGCGAGTAAAATTAGAATTCATAAAATAAAGGTTTTAAAATCAGTCACAAGATTCAAGGTCAATCAAAGAAGGAACCTCAGCATATAAATAGAGTACACAAAACACTAGACAGGCAAGGCCAAACCTATTGGCAAAGAAACAACATGCAATAGTAGCACAAAGTTTAGTAGATAGCAAACATTCGAAGCATGATAGTCAAATGGGTCAAGTCAAGTTGAATCAATAGCGAAGAAAAAATAGAGTATCAGAAGCATGCAAAGGTCGCACTGTAACAGATGAGAAACCTTTTGAAAAGTAAGAGTTTCAAGCATAGTCGAGTTTTAAAGATAGTAGAAACCCAGAGTAATAGGAATCATATAAAGGAAAAGAGATTCTGAAACACGGAACTTCAAATCGAGTCAAGTATTTAAACGAACAGTTTCAGACCCAAAGACATAGGGTTTTTAAACAACAGTAGATCTTAAAAGATGATAAACAAACAAATCAAACAAAACTTAACTAAACAAACACTCATCTGACAAACAGCTTTTAGAACTCGTCTGAGACCCAAAAAAAATTAGGGTTTTTAACAACAACGAGTTCGAAAGATGGTAAACAGATGAGTCAAGCAAGAATTTAAACAAACAAGCACATATCTTAAACGTATTAAAAGTTAGAGAAGAGATTTTGAAATAATTTAACAGGAAAAACCATAATCGGAAAAGACAAAGAGTCATTTTTGAAAGCAAAATTGAAAAAACTTTGAGAAGATGCTTGTTCAAAGAAAGCATAAATCTAAAGTAGATCTGAAAGAAATCGAAAGGTCTTAGAAATTATGGTTTCAGAAGAACCCAAAAGCAACAAGAAAGGCCTTGAAAGTTACCGATCTAACCAAGAGAGTCAAAGGTCTTACTCGAACGACCATGGTTGGCCGGAGAAAGGGTCAAAGATTACCGGAGAAAGGCCATGAACTAAAATCGAACGAAGAATGGACCTGAGTTCTTCATAGTCTGGCCTTGAAACCATAAGAACAAACACGTAGAAGCCATGGAAGGCTGGTACAGGTCTCCGATGACCTCGGAAGGCCATGGATTAGGGCAGATTAGAGTGGCGGCGGCTAGGGTTCGAGGGTGTTGTAGCGAGGATTTAGAAGAGGAGGGATTTTAGAGGCGGTGTATGGTAACAAATGAAATGGGTTAAGGGGGTCTTTTGGGTTTAATTAGGAAAGGGCAGTCAGTGGCCTTTGATCTAAATGATCAACGACTGAGATTTAAGGGGTTAGGTGGGGATCCGGGTATGGGTCAACTTTAATTGGGTTGGGGTCGGGTATGAGTAGGAATTGGGCTGGGGTAATTGGGTTTGAATTGGGTTAGAATTTGGGCTACAATTGAAATGAAATCTGGCTAGATTTTAAATAGTCATTTTCCCTTTATTTTATAAAAAATAGTAAATTGAATTTTGGAAATAGATTAAAAGTGCTAAAATGATTTATGGCATATAATTATCAATCTAAAAATACTGGACTTAATTTTTATAAATATAAACGCAATTAAATCTTAAAAGGGGCTAATGTTGCAATTATATGCAATTTAGCTTTAAAAATACTAAATGAATTTGTAAAAATATGAAAGAATTATATTAGCTATATTTTAGTATAATGTGAGAATCTAATAAATGAATCACCAAAAATGATAATTTGGGAATTATTACTGGTTTTTTTATGAATAATAATAGGGGAATAAATTGGTTTAAAAATCTTTAAAAATTAAAAAAAAAATAATAAAAACATCTGAACATATTTATATATGCATACATATGTTATTTTGAAAGTATTTTGCGTATTGAAAAATATATAGGGAAAAATTGGGTATCAACAGTTGCCCCTCTTTACCCGGGAAGGATGAAAGAGTTGTCGGGTAAAGATATGATGGCCAATTTTGACCGAGCGGAATGGTTCAAAGAGGTTTAGGCCGCACCATGGCTTCTGAGCTACCTACACATCCTTGGTTTTATAGGAATCAGGCCATATGTAGTTCAAGGTCCGTCAGCAGAGTATGCCGACGCAGACGCTTCAAGAACGGACGTAATACCTAAGATGGGGTGGTTAAGGTTTGACATGGCTGTGGGAACTGGAGCGGTATAGCTCCTACCAAAACGGCTGTTGCTTGCCAGTGTACTTGCAATTAGAAACAATACAAGCGTATACTGTGCATGAATTTAAACATGATGCAAGTTCCTGTTAGACCTAGAATGTTGTCTTTGGACGGCTAGGATGACGTCCTTTAGACCATGACATCCTGGGCCATGAAGCGTGCAATAAAGGATTCGCAAGCCATGAAATGATGCTCTCGGGCTATGAGGATGATGCCTCCAATCCATGATGCCTTTGAATAATGATATGCAAAAGATTAAAAGGGGGGAGGGGGGGAGGGTACTCAGGCCATGACATGGTGTTCTCGGCTATGAAAATGATGTTTCCAAACAATGACGCCTTTGGATAATTTGGAGATCTTTCAGCCCATGAGATGTAGTAGGTGGCGATCTTTCAGACATACAATGTAGATAAAGTGGCGATCTTTCAGCCATGCAAATAAAGATAAGGTGGCGATCTTCCAGCCATGCAAATGTAGGGGTGACAATCTTTCAGCCATGCAAATGTAGGGGTGGCGATCTTTCAGGCATGCAAATGTAGGGGGAGGTAAAGCTTAACCTTGGAAGGCATAATGGTAGCCTTATGCAATGAAAAAATGCAGATGGAGACAACGTTTAGTCTCAAAAGGCAGAATAGTAGCCCTATGAAAGAAAAAAAAAGGTAAATGGTAATAAAGTTTTCTTAGCTGATAGCAGATTGTGGTATTGTGACTGTTGTGGACATTGTGACACACAGAATGTCACTGGTGTGCGTGAATAGCAAATGTTGGTAAGTGCGACAGTTCTGAGGGTTGTATTCCTAAACAATGTTTGTCTCGTGAATGTATAGTATGTCTGATGCTTTCGTAATCCAAGTGCCTGCATCCAAAGAAAAATCATGAGTTTTGTAAGGGGGGGGGGGAGGTTAGTTCATATCCCCGATGGCTCTGCTTGACTTGTTCGTCTTTGATCTGGTGATACTGTATGTATCATCGAAGTAGCGTTGCTAAACAAAGCAATTTCAGTAATAGATAAGCATGATTTCGTAAAATATGACGTAAGTATGTAATTACGAATAACTTTTAGAAGAACCGACAACTGTGACGTGGTTCAGGACATTGCAACCTCTCTTGCTACGGAATTTTGAGGGCCCTCCTCAAAATTCTACCCCAGTTTAACAGGTTGAGGTTTCTGACTATTGTTTACGATGACTAGCTGAAATTACTTTGTAATTTTGAGGGTCCTCCTCAAAATTCTACCCCAGTTTCCAATTGTGAGGGGAATGAAATTTTTATTGAATTGTGACCGAACCCATAGGGCTGCCTACGTATCCCCTCTTAAACGGGAATCAAGTCAGGCATAGTTCAAATACATCATATAAGGAAAGCATGAAAATTACACGTAGTAACGCTTGACTGCATCTGAATTAATTGGGTTTGGCCAAACTTCTCCGTCCATTTCTGCAAGTATGAGGGCTCCTCCTATCAGAACCCGTTGAACCATGTATGGAACCTGCCAGTTGAGAGAGAACTTCCCTTTGACTTCATCTTGATGTGGGAAAATTTTCTTTAACACCAATTGTCCCGGTGTGAACTGTCTTGGCTTGACTCTTTTGTTGAAGGCTCTGGACATTCTATTTTGATAAAGCTGACCATGGCAAACTGCATTCATTCTCTTTCCATTTATGAGGGCTAGTTGCTCATAATGACTTTTCACCCATTCTGCGTCGTCGAGCTCAGCTTCCTGTATGATCCTTAGGGAAGGAATTTCTACCTCAGCGGGAATGACAACCTCTGTACCGTAAACCAGCATATAGGGGGTTGACCCGGTTGATGTGCGGACTGTTGTGCGATACCCCATAAAGCAAATGATAACTTCTCGTGCCACTGTTTATGCTTCTCTATCATTTTCCTCAATATCTTCTTGATATTCTTGTTGGCGGCCTCTACAACTCCATTCATTTGAGGCCAATAGGCTGTGGAATTCTTGTGTCTGATCTTGAAAGTTTCGCACATGGCTTTCATCAAGTCATTGTTGAGGTTGGAGCCATTATCAGTAATGATTGATTCTGGAATCCCGAATCGACAAACGATGCGGTCGCGGATAAAGTCTGCCACGACGTTCTTAGTCACTGCTTTGTAAGATGTTGTTTGACCCATTTGGTGAAATAGTCGATTGCTACTAGGATAAACCTGTGCCCATTGGAGGTGGCAGTCTCGATTGGCCCAATAACATCCGTTTCCTAGGCGGCGAACGACCATGGTGAGCTTGTTGCATTAAGCTCATTTAGAGGCACCTTTATCATGTCTATATGAATCTGGCAGCGGTGGCATTTCCGAACATACTGGATGCAGTCTGTTTCCATAGTCATCCAAAAGTAACCAGCCCAGAGTATCTTCTTTGCTAAGACAAAACCGTTCATATGTGGACCGCAAGTCCCAGCGTGAATTTCCTCTAGTAGTTTGGATGCTTCCTTTGTGTTGACACACCTTAGTAATCCTAAATCAGGAGTCCTCCTATACAGGATTCCTCCATTGTGAAAGAAGTTGTTGGACAATCTCCAAAGCGTGCATTTCTGATTAGGATTTGCAAGCTCTAGGTACTCTCCTTTTGCCAAATATTCCCTGATATCATGAAACCAAGGCTTTCCGTCCGCTTCTTCTTCAACACGGGCACAATAAGCTGGCTGATCATAGATCTTTACTGGAATGGGATCAATGAAATTTTTGTCTAGATGTTGTATCATGGATGACAAGGTGGTCAATGTATTGGCGAACTCATTTTGGACTCTAGGAACATGTTGGAATTCCGTCTTCATGAACTTCTTTCTTAATTCCTACACGTGATGTAGATACGAGAGTATCTTGGAGTTCTTGGTTGCCCATTCTTCACACACCTGATGTATGAGTAGGTCCAAATATCCAATCACTCGCAATTCTTGAATGTTCATATCAATGGCCATTTTGAGCCCTAGGATGCAAGCTTCATACTCGGCCATGTTGTTGGTGCACGGGAACCTAAGTTTGTCAAATACCGGATTATACAGACTGGTTTTTGATACCAGGACTGCTCCTATGCCAACTCTTTTGAAATTTGCTGCTCCATCAAAAAACAATCTCTAACCACCATAGGATTCTGCAATGTCTTCTCCTATGAACTATACCTCTTCATCAGGAAAATATGTTTTCAGGGGTTCATATTCTCCATCCACGGGATTCTCGACAAGGTGGTCTGCTAGTGCCTGTCCCTTGATTGCCTTCTGAGTCACGTAGACAATGTCAAATTCACTCAACAAGATTTGCCACTTGGCTAGCTTGCCAGTGGGCATGAGATTCTGAAAGATGTACTTCAAAGGATCCCTCCTTGATATGAGATATGTTGTATAGGCACATGAGTAATGCCTCAACTCCTGAGCTACCCAGGTCAAAGCACAACAGGTGCGCTCCAACAGAGAATACAGGGCCTCGTACGAGGTGAACTTCTTACTGTGGTAATAAATGGCCTGCTCCTTCCTCCCTGTTTCATCATGCTGTCCTAGAATGCAACCGAACGCTACATCTAATACTGCGAGGTAGAGTAATAGAGGTCTACCTGGCTCAGGCGGGACCAAGACTGGTGGTGTCGACATGTATTCTTTGATTCTATCGAAAGCTTTTTGGTAGTCATCTGTCCGTTTGGTAGCGGCGTCCTTCTTCAATATCTTAAAGATTGGCTCATAGATAACTGTGGATTGTGCTATAAATCGGCTGATGTAATTAAGTCTCCCTAAGAAACTCATTACGTTCTTCATGTTCTTTGGCGGTGGAAATTTTTGAATAGCTTTGACTTTTGATGGATCCAGCTCTATTCCTCGACGACTCATAATAAATCCAAGTAGTTTTCTGGCTGGAACCCCAAATGCACATTTCGCAGGATTCAGTTTCAGGTTGTACCTTCGCAATCTATTGAAAAACTTCGTCAAATCTTCCATATGATCGGTGTCTCTCTTGGACTTGATGATGACATCATCTACATATACCTCAATTTCCTTATGTATCATATCGTGGAAAATGGTGGTCATGACCCTCATGTAGGTGGCCCCTGCATTCTTCAGGCCGAACGACATCATTTTGTAACAGTACATTCCCCATGGCGTAATGAAATCCGTTTTCTCAGCATCTTCTTCATCCATCCATATTTGATGATAACCAGCGAAGAAATCTATGAACGACTGTAATTCATGCTTGGCGCAATTGTCGATCAGGATGTGTATATTTGGTAAAGGGAAGTCATCTTTCGGACTGGCCCAGTTGAGATCCCGATAGTCGACATAGACTCTGACCTTTTCGTCCTTCTTTGGTACTGGCACGATGTTGGCTAACCATGTTGGGTATTCTACTACCCTGAGAACCTTAGCTTTGACCTTCTTGGTGACTTCTTCCTTAATTTTCAAACTCATATTAGGCTTGAACTTTCTGAACTTTTGCTTTACTGGAGGACATGTTGGATCGGTTGGCAGTTTGTGAGCTAAAATAGATGTGCTTAGACCAGTCATGTCATCATACGACCATACGAATATGTCCTCATATTCCCTTAGAAATTCTGTGTATTCCTTCTTTTCTAGTGGCGATAAGTGAATGCTGATTCGTGTTTCTTTGACATTTTTTGCATCTTCCAGGTTAATAATTTCTGTGTTGTCCAGGTTGGACTTAGGTCTGTTCTCAAAATTCTCAACTTCTTTAACAATCACTTCTGGTATGTCGTCTTCCTCTAAATCAATGTCCGTTTGTTGCGTTGTCTCGTTGCATGTGACAATCATCGATTCATCAAGATAATTAATAGTAATGCTCTGTAAGTAAAGTAATGAGAGAAAAAAAATAATAATGAGTGTTGATTCGTAAGAAAAATCAAAATACTTCGATAAATTGCATAATCGTTTTGAACATTGGAAATCTTATTGCAGGAATTGAAAACATGCAAGAAATAAAAATCTTTCAGTAGATAAGACGATGCTTGTTTTTGTCTTGCTACCTCGATGCTCATCGGGCTCTGGTCGTCCTGATGGTCCAGTTATTGAGGCATACCCCTCTTATTACGGCCTGTATTGGAGGGCCTTCCACCCCATCCTCCTCGAGATCAACACAACAATCTATATCATTGTCTTCTAGGAACAAATTCTTCACCGCTGCCAGTGCTTTCTCTTCTTCTGACCCATATATAACATCGGCTGGTTGGAAAGTCTTCTCCAAATGTGGTATTGGCTGCTCCAGCGGATAGTAAGGACCGCGCCATAGTGGCGACCAGTTGTTGAATTACTCCCAGGTGTACTCATATCCTAGACCGAAAGTGGTGCCATGTTTCTTGAGTTTTATGGGCTTAGCGATTCCTTGGAGGTTCTTGCCGAGCCCTTTGCCAGGTACGTACCCACTCCAATTCAGTATACTCTCGATCTTGTTATCCCACTATTTGTCTTTATCGACAGCATTTACTCGTTCGATGTGATGGTAAGTCTCTCCACCTAGCTTTCTTCTTCCCTCAATTGATGGAATGGTTTAGCGACTGTATATAGGGTTGCTATCGTTGTCGTGAATGATCACTTCCTGGTGGTTCCACTCGCACTTTACTGCCTGAGGCAGTGTTGATGCTACAGCTCTGGTAGCATGAATCTATGGCCGTCCCAACAGCAGATTGTAGGATGCTGGCACGTCTATCACTTGGAAATCAACATCGAACCAAGTTGGCCCCATTTGCAAACACAGACCAATTTCCCCAATGGTGGACCTTCGGTAACCGTCGAAGGCTTTCACGTTGATAGCTCTATCCTTTATTTCATGCAATCCCTTGCCCAATTTCTTGAGTGTTACCAACAGACAAATGTTGAGACTAGACCCTCCATCGATCAGGATTCTGGTGATAAAATAGTCTTCGCATTGCACGGTGATGTGCAGTGTCTTATTGTGACCCAACCCTTCAGGTGGTAGCTCATCCTCATGAAAAGTAATTTTATGACTTTTCAATACCTGTCCCACCATATTAGCCATTTCCCCTCCAGTGATGTTTCTTGGAACGTATGCTTCACTCGACACCCTCAACAGGGCATTCTTATGTGCCTCAGAATTTTGTAGCAAAGCAAGGATGAAAATTTGCGCCGGTGTTTTTTTCAACTGGTCGATGACCAAGTATTCCTTGGCCTGTATCTTTCTCCAAATATCATCCTGCCCTATCTCAATGATGGGTGACCAATTGGAGGCTTGCTTGCTTGACTCAGCTAAATGTTCAGGGGTATAAACTCTACTAGTTCTCGTCATACCCTGTGCTACAATAGTCTCTTCGAACCTAACTTTGCCTTTCCTTCTTGCCTCGACTGTATAGTTCCAGGGTATTGACTTTGTATGGAATGGCTTCATGGTCGACATAGCCACTAGGATCGGCGTGGCTATTTTCACTCTGAACGGAGCATGTACCTTGGGTGGTAAAACCGCAACTTTGAATAGTGCAGGTGCATTTAGTGGAGACACGAATTCGACCTCAATTGGAGATGGTGTCTTTGCAGATGACATTGCTTCAAACTCAAGTGTCATAGACATATTTACCTCAGCGTCCCCAGATGGATGAATCTGGACTATGATTGTATTAAGGGTAACTATTGGCTTCTTTGGGTCATCACCTTCTGCAATCAAACCAATTGATCCCTTGGGATCCCAATCATCCTTTATTTTAATCATGTGAATGCCTCCACCCTTATGGTATGGCAGGGGATTATTGCGGACATTCGGAGCTGGTTCCTTTGCCACAATGGCCTTGTTGTCAATCAAAGCCTAGATCTTGTCTTTCAGAGAACGACATTCGTCGATGGTGTGTCCCTTCATGCCGGAGTGGTATGCACATGATCTATTTGGGTTAACCCACTGAGAAGGGTTCTCAGGAGTTGCAATAGGGATGGGGGTGACATAGCCCGCAGCTTTATGTTTTTTTACAATTGGTCAATAGGTTCAGCAATGGCTGTGTATTGTTTAGGAGGTCTACGATCAAAATTTAGTCAAGGTCTAGGGAAGTTTTGGCGTGTGGGAAGGGACTAATAGTGGGATGGTTGAGCATTGTAGGTTTGGTAGACATGAGCAGGTTGGGAATATCTGGGTGAAGTAGGCTGATATGTGGAGGGTGGAGGTGATTGATAAGTGGGTGGTGGAGTTTGGTAGGAGGGTGAGGGTGCTTGGTAGTTCAGAGAAGGCTGATATGTGAGTGGAGGTATTGGGTATGTTTGGTATTTGATGGGAGATTTTGTTCTCTATGAAACCATTACGGCTCCTACGTCCCTTTTCTTGGACATACCACAAGGCTGCAAGGCCTTATTTGTAGCTTGCAAGGCCTTGAAGTTCGTAACCATACCGCTTTTGATGCCCTCTTCGATCCTTTCACCTAGCTGGATAATGTTAGAAAATTTATGGCTCTCAATCAAAATTAGTCGTTCATAATACTGCAGGTCTTGAGCTCGAACAAAGAAATTGTTCATCTGTTCCTCCTCTAAGGTAGGTCTGACCTTAGCAGCTTCAGACCTCCAGCGAGTAGCATACTCGCGAAATATTTCTATGGGCTCCTTCTTTAGGTTCTGAATGTAAAACACATCCAGGGCATTCTCTGTGTTGAACCTGAACCTGTCCATGAAGTCGGACGCCATGCCAACCCAGTTCGACCACTTCTTCGGATCTTGGCTAATGTACCAAGACAAAACATCTCCCTTCAAATTCCTCATGAACAACTTCATGTGGATTCTCTCGTCTTTCCCTACTCCAACTAGCTTGTCATAGTAAGTTATCAAATGGACCCTTGGATCCCTTGTACCAACAAACATTTTGAACTTTGGAGGTTTGTACCCCTAGGGCAGTTCGACATCGGCTTGTATGCAAAGATCTTCACAATTCAGCCATTCAATTCCCTTACTTCCTTCAACGCATTGAATTCGGCTAGTCAATTTCTTAAGTTCTTTAGCCAGGTTCCTGATGAGCGAGTCTTTATCATCAAACTTGAAGGTATTTGAGATGGGTTGGGTTGAGTGTGGCATAGTCTCCACGTAGATGGGGGTGCTATGGTGGGTGTGAAAGTTGTCATTTGTGGAGTTCAGGGGCTCTGGGATGAGCAACGGGGTGTTGTTTGAGGTATGGCAGGTGTTGCAGTGGTAGTGAGAAACGGGACGGTTTTGTTGCTTTGGGATATTCTGTGGAGGTGTGAGGTTATGAGCATTTGGGAAGTTGATATCTAGAGTAGTGAGAGAAAATGACAGATTTGCTAGATTCTGAACCTGATCAAGTTCTTCTTGAAAATTTAGCAGCTTTTGTTCGAGTTGGGATGCATTTTCTTTGGAAACTTGATTACCATAACCATGAGTGACCTCTACCCGTTTAGTTGAGTTCTTTTTTCTGGCATTGTTCAAATCTTCCATCTTGCCTTTGCTGTTGTTTCTGACAAGACTGAGAGGAGGAGTGGGTGGAGGGCCCTTGGATCTCGTGGAATAAGATGATGTTGCCAGAGTGCACGAACTAACCTTTGGGGAGAGGGAATAATAAACAAAAGTAAAAACAAAAGGTAACCAAGTTAGTGAGGATTATAAAAAGAGCTGCGATATTTAAACACATAGTGCAAGAATGTAAATCGTGTCCTAATTTGGGGATCTCTTTGTGCCTGAGGTAGGCCTAGCGACAAATCGATTTGAAGAAATTAGAATGCTAAATACCTCATTTTATTGATAAAAAGTAGACGAATACCAAAACAACACTAAATAACCGGAAATAAAAGTCACTAGTGGCCATTGGACTTGTTACATTTCATAAAGCAAAAAGAAAAACTCCTATCTATTTGGTCCCAGAAGGCCCTTCCCCAGATTCGGCATCCTTGGCTCCGTCGAATTGCTTTCCTAGATCGCGAAGTCCCAGCAGTAGGTAGGCTCTAACTAGATGTCCACCTTCGTTTCCTTCAGCATTTTGGCAGTCTTTGATCCTCTTGAGGAACTTTCTTTCCAACTCTACTATGCCTCGCTTTAAGTATCCCAGTCACATGTTGGCACTAAGAGCCATGTCCTTCCATTCCTTAATTAACTTCTGATTGACTTCTTGTATTTCACGGTGCTTGCTTTCGCACTCACGGATCCTCTTGCGCAATTGGTTGTATTTGACCTGTGCCTTGGCCCTTTAATCTATGATCCTGTGGACCCTAGCAAATCCTGGCTGGCCCAGTCCATCGTGATTATCTTCCAACCAGCATGAATAGTAGGGAGCGAAACCAGCATGGTATCTGTCTGGCTCGATGGTATATCTCCCCATGACGATCTTGTAGTGCCACATATGCTGAGCTTGGCACTTATATGGACTATCATCAGCCTAGAAGCCAGCCCGAAAGTGACTCATCTTGTCGACCCTAGGTATAACCTGCTTCCTACCAGCTTGTCTCATAACTCGGAGAGGGACATAAGTATAGGTTCCTCTCAGACCGATTAATATCAGAAATGGTGCATCCTTGGATCGGGCGATGAATTCCTCGGTAGGGAACCACTCGAACATCCATTGTACCCGGCCCTCAGTTAGATTATCAAATAACTCTACCCATCCTTTGGCATCTTCCGGCTGAGCGAACATGTTGGGCATGTAATTCATTCGCCTCGGATGATGGAAGGCTATATGATCATCCCACTCCGTTCTCTGAATCTCTTGTCGGTACTCACCCCTTTGGAGATGCTCCATGAGCTAGAGCTGAAGTAGCAAATTGCAGCCTTCAAAGTGTTTGGCTCCTCGTTGACACTTCTCCAAGGCTCGGTATATTTCTGCATTGATCATGGGCACAATGCTGAATAGTTGCCCGCCAATTCCTTCCGTTAAAGTCTTAGTTTCCATAGTCAGCATGGTGTGGATTATTGCTTTCTTCATTGGAAATACGATCAACCCCAGGAAACAAAACATGAATACCAAGATCCTTCGGTGAATATGCCCTAATAATGTGATGGCAAATCCGTCAGGATAGGTACGGTAGGATTTGTTGTGACCGTACCTCTCATACAAATAGTCAAAGGGGATATAGGATTCTTTTATACATGTCAGTTCTGGGTTCTTCTTCAAACCCATAATTTTGAGGAAGCCCCTGCTTTGCAATTCTCAAGCATCAACAAACCTGGAGTTTCCCATGCTATACCAGCCAATCCTTCTATTTCTTCTAGTAAGGGTGTCATTTCAATGTCCCCGAAGAAGAATACAGACCTCTCACAATCCCTGAACAGAGTAGTAGCTTCTATGATCTTGTTGTTGGGTTGGATTTCCAGGAGAGAAGGTAGGTTTCCCAAATATTTTCGGACAAGAGCTTGATCACTAAAGTGAAGATCCTCCCACCAGCTTAGCAATTTTGGGTGGATGACCATGCCGAATCTGGGGATTTCGTGCCTCATATTTTTGCAAGACAAAAGGGTTAAGACCATACCCCTACCGGACTCGACTATTTAACATCAACAACTAGCATGAAGCTTTAAGTTCTCCAAATAAATGCATAGAACGTGGTAATGAACGTTTGGGTTTAGGGAAACCTAGTGGTCTTTGGACAAGGATATCTTAAAGAGTCATTATACGGACGACATAACTGACTCGTCTAGGTTTGACCATGATGCATGCACAGTTTAAATATAGTAAGGTTTCTATGGGGTTTTAGACTGGTACCCTTGAGCGGACAACTCAAGGGGAAATACACGGAACTGTCGACTACACCGTTGATCGACTGGTTTTACCGTAAATATGTCTTTCCGAATTTAAGGGGTGATAATATCGGAAGAGCGCAACCACTCATTATAATCATTGCTATGGGATTTGTTTGGCACGAGTGGAATATGATATTGAACATAATTATGCAATAAGTAAAAACACGTTGTCACGTATTTGCACGTTTAAGAAAGCAGTAAATACAACAGTTTCATAATTTAAAGAAGTAATAAAGGAAAGTAGTAAATGAAAACAAAAAGACAAGTCAATTTTTGAAAAGGGAATTGAATGCTTAAAGAAATTAAACAAGTAATTGCACATAAAGGAGCATAAATTCACAGTAATAGTCTGAAATGGTAAAAGCCTAAAAATCCCCAGCATAGTCACCATGTTGTCATGCCCTATTTTTCTCGCAAAATCGCGTTTATGACATTTGGAGGGATAACTCGTTCCTTTTGGGAACTGGTTATGCATTTGAAGAGTCGCCACCTAATGATTAAGGTGCATTAGGACACCAATAGAGATTTAACTCTGAGTTTGTTTGAATAACCGGAGATTGGGTAAGGGCTTGAGATTATCCCAAGGGGAAGGTGTTAGGTACCCCTCAAGATCCACTAGTGTAGTTCCCGGCAAGACAGTTATAATGAATTTAGACAATAGACAGGTATGGGCTCAAATATTAGGGGATTTAAACACATAAAAGAAAGAACATTTGACAGAAGCGTTTTTTTTTAAAAAAAAGAAAAGTTTGCAAATAAAGGAAAGGGTTCCTAGGTTTATATTTAATATGGATCACCCCACATAATGTCCAGTAATCACTCCTCAATGAGGGGTTACACGTGACATTATCCCATGGTCATCATATCCATATCTACCCTTCCCACTCCGTTAAGGTATTAAAGTGCAGATTGGTCTCGATTACTTATTGCATGCTAGTACCTGTCCCATTCCTATCAGTCCCGGAGGCACTTAAGACTACTAATCCTAAACGGGAGGGATATTTGGCTGACTTGAAGTTTCAAAGGTAAAAATCTAAGGCGACATACAAAACATATATAAGAGTGCACGTTAGAGGGGAAACACATAACACATAAGGCTCAAGTATACCTCCTCAAACAAAAGCACATAACTAGCATGACTTGCACATACTTTTTGGGTCTGATTAAAGCACATAAAGACGAGGGAAGTTAATTATTGAGGCAGATTAGTTTATTACATAACTTAGATAAAAAGTCCGAATCAGGCCTGCCTGCTGGTTGTAGCGATTAACAGAAGCCGATGCAGTTTACAGTTATTACTCCATGGCTTGCCTAAGTGTTTAGACGGGGTCCTATAAACATCATATCTACTGAGTTCAGAAGGTGATGAGACAGTAATAATGAAGTGTTTGAGAACCTATAGGCATGCTTGCTAAACCTTGTTAAGTAAGGGAATTAGATTATTAAAAGAGATATAGAATGTATAAAATTAAATTAGACTGATTACAGATTCTGCAGGTGATAGTATGTACTATTACAGATTTTAATCCCTATGAACATGATATATAACATCGAATGTGAATGAAGCGAATTAGAATTATTATAAATCCCTATAGGCATGATTTCTATGCGTTACTGATTTTAGATCCTTATAGACATGATACTTAACATTGCATGTGAGTAGAAACGAACAGGATTTTACTTATGAACCCATAAAGGCAAGATTTCTATATGTTACTGACTTTAACGCGTCATTGGATTATAACCACTTGGTCCCTAAAGCATGGTATCTAAATGGTGACAAATGCGCATGTTTTTAGATGATCCCTATAGGCAGGTTATCTAGATTTGAAGTTGAACAAGAAGTCCTATAGACATAGTTTCTAAATGCAGTTTGAATATGCAGAAATTTAAAATAGTCCTTTAGGCTTTCTACCCTTGACATGCATAAAATACCCAACTTTTTTCACTAGCCAGTCCCAAATATTTATTACAACTTATTACAAATCAAGAATACTAAATACTAAACACATCTGGAAAATACAAAGAAAAGAATTACAACAAGAGGAAGCCTGATTCTTGACTTCCTATCTGAGTTATGAGATAAACCAACTCAAAGACACTGATCCAAAGCCTTTCTCGGACTTGAGTGTGTCAGAGTTTCCTAAGGGCCTCAATAGGACCCCGGGTAGTGCTCACACCCAAGTTTCATAACTAGAATAGGGATAAGTGTAGTGTGGAAACGCCAACCCTCATGTGTCCAAGTTCAGAGGTAGCTCATGGGTCCCAAGGCAAGGCTCACATGAAGGGGGGAGGGGGGGGGCAGAACTTAAGTCTAAGAGGAGAGTGCAAGTGCAGAAACAGAACTTTGAGAGCTAAGGAAGTAAAGAAGAGGGAAAGAAGTGCTGGGAAACGACCATTAACACTTCAAACAAGTTGATAATTTTACATCAAAGGGGTAGGGGTTGGGAATCCATTGCAAGGAGCCTATATACTTAGGCATAAGTTAATTCTAGGCATGCACAGCAATAGAGAGTGCTGTCATTGTTGTAAAATCAACTAGAACACACAACATATAAGGGTAACATGGAGGTTATGATCCTAGGAGGACCAAGTTTGAGTCATGTTCAGCAATATTCAATGCTGTCATGCCCCAAACAAACCATAAGTATCAAACATACTGGGGTAGGGATTTAGGATTCATAATATATTGATTCAGAACAGGATAAAAGAAATTACAACATGCTAAATAAGGTACTGAATTAGATACAAGCAATATGTAGACTAGAATGCAAGAATATTAAGTAACCATGTTGTTGTTGATGCCGAAAACTTAACTAGAACATACCAGTCAAAGAAGCAAAA
Source organism: Nicotiana sylvestris (assembly GCF_000393655.2). Classification (NCBI taxonomy): domain Eukaryota; kingdom Viridiplantae; phylum Streptophyta; class Magnoliopsida; order Solanales; family Solanaceae; genus Nicotiana; species Nicotiana sylvestris. The sequence continues at coordinate 35,039,153 of NC_091060.1, read as the reverse complement.
ATGCAGTAAAGAAAGGTAGTAGGACTTCGAAATATAGCTTTGGCTTTCAGCCAGCTAAACTGGCCACAGTACAAATAGTAAAGCAAGAGAGAGTGTTTTTAGTGTAAGTGTGAGTTCAGAACTAAAGTGTTCCTCTTGTGTTCGTGTCTGAAAGAAGAGAAGGTGCAGGGTACTTATAGCTTTTGAAAACATGTGAGAAGTAAGGTAATAAGTAAAGTTTCAATACAAATATGAAAATAATCACAATCGAAATCAATTAACCAAGTGGATCCCCTTTAATTAAGAGATCACTTGTTTAACTGGCAGTGCAGGCTCAAAATAAGGAAAGAAAAATCAGTTTATAAGCATAATGATTGTTGCCATAAAAGGAGTAGTAAAACCATCGAGTAAGTAATCTAGTCTAGTACAGAAATATACTTATTTTGGGAAAGGGTTCAGCAAAGCAAAATAAGGAAAGGAATCAATTAAACTTGACAGGCGAGTGAAATTAGAATTCATAAAAGAAAGGTTTTGAAATCAGTCACAAGATTGAAGATCAATCAAAGAAGGAACCTCAGCATATAAATAGAGTACACAAAACACTAGACAGTCGAGGCCAAACCTATTAGCAAAAGAAACAGCATGCAATAGTAGCACAAAGTTTAGTAGGTAGCAAACACTCGAAGCATGATAGTCAAATAGGTCAAGTCAAGTTTTATCAATGGTGAAGAAAAAATAGAGTATCAGAAGCATGCAAAGGTCTCACAGTAACAGATGAGAAACCTTTTGAAAAGTTAGGGTTTCAAGCATAGTCGAGTTTTAAAGATAGTAGAAACCTAGAGTCAGAGGAATCACATGAAGGAAAAGAGATTCTGAAACAAGGAACTTCAAATCGAGTCAAGTATTTAAACGAACAGTTTCAGACCCAAATACATATGGTTTTTCAACAATAGTAGAGCTTAAAAGATGATAAACAAACAAATCAAACAAAACTTAACTAAACAAACACTCATCTGACAAACAGCTTTTAGAACTCGACTGAGACCCAAAAGAAATTAGGGTTTTCAACCACAACGAGTTCGAAAGATGGTAAACAGACGAGTCAAGCAAGAATTTATACAAAAAGCACATATCTTAAACGTATTAAAAGATAGAGAAGAGATTTTGAAATAATTTAACAGGAAAAACCCTAATCGGAAAAGACAAAGAGTCGTTTTTGAAAGCAAAATTGAAGAAACTTCGAAAAGATGATTAAAAGTTCAAAGCAAGCATAGATCTAAAGTAGATCTGAAAGAAATCGAAAGGTATTAGAAATTAGGGTTTCAGAAGAACCCAAAAGAAATGAGAACGGCCTTGAAAGTTACCGATCTAACTAGGAGAGTCAAAGGTCTGACTCAAACGACCATGGCTGGCCGGAGAAAGGGTCAAAGATTACCTGAGAAAAGCCATGAACTAAAATTGAACGAAGATTGGACCAGGGTTCTTCATAGTCTAGCCTTGAAACCATAAGAACAAACACGTAGAAGCCATGGAAGGCTGGTACAGGTCTCCGATGACCTCGGAAGGCTATGGATTAGGGCAGATTAGGGTGGCCGCGGCTAGGGTTTGAGGGTGTTGTAGAGAGGATTTGGGAGAGGAAGGATTTCAGAGGCAGCGTATGGTAACTAATAAGATGAATTAAGGGGGTCTTTTGGGTTTAATTATGAAAGGGCAGCCGGTGGTCGTTGATCTAAATGATCAACGACCGAGATTTAAGAGGTTAGGTGGGGATTCGGGTATGGGTCAACTTTAATTGGGTCGGGGTCGGGTATGAGTAGGAATTGGGCCGGGGTAATTGGGTTTGAATTGGGGTAGAATTTGGGCTGCAATTGAAATGAAATCTAGCTAGATTTTAAATAGCCATTTTTCCCTTTATTTTATAAAAAATAGTAAATTAAATTTTGGAAATAGATTAAAAGTGCTAAAATGATTTATGGCATATAATTATCAATTTAAAAATACTGGACATAGTTTTTATAAATATAAACACAATTAAATCTTAAAAGGGGCTAATGTTGCAATTATATTCAATTTAGCTTTAAAAATACAAAATGAATTTGTAAAAATATGCAAAAATTATATTAGCTATATTTTAGTGTAAATATGAGAATCCAATAAATGAATCATCAGAAATGATAATTCAGAAATTATTACTGGGTTTTTTATGAATAAAATATAGGAATAAATTGGTTTACAAATCTTTAAAAATTAAGGAAAAATAATAAAAATATCTAGACATACTCATGTATGCATACATATGTTATTTTGAAAGTATTTTGTGTATTAAAAAATATATAGGAAAAAATTGGGTATCAACATCTCATTCCTTTCTAAAATCACTCCGAACCTGAACCAACCAAACCGATAGCACATAATACGACTGAACAACACATAAAGAAGTAATAATTGGGGAAATAGAGTGGTAACTCATGAAACGACCGACCGGGTCATTACGCAATACTATTTTTTTTTTACATAAAATTGTTGATATGTGTCAAAAGTGTATTAAGAGAAAAAGTTTTTATTGAAAATTTAGGGAGGAAGAAACACACATCACATACAAAATATATGCAAATTAGATACAAAATATACAAAAGACATATTGTATAAAATTTGTATAAAAATTATTTAAGTTGTATGATGTTGTAGATGTATTTTAACTGGGTAAAAATAATGTATGAAATTTATAGATAAGTGTATACTATATAATTAATTGTATTAAGTTTATTTTTATTTTTAAATTTGTATATTGTTGTACTATCAAATTGTATAATATTAATTGTGTGATGACCTGGCCAGTCGTCTCATGAGTTACTGCTCCATTTCTCCCATTTCAGCTTCTTTATGCTTCGTTATCTGTGTTTTATGTGATCGAGTTGATTAGTTCGAGTTCGGAGAGGATTTGGTAAGAAATGAGACACTTAGTCTCTTTTAAGAAGGCTTAAGTTGGAAAAGTCAACAGGATGTTGACTTATGTGTTAGAAGGCTCGGAAGTGAGTTCCAATGGTTCGGTTAGCTTCGGGAGGTGATTTGTGACTTAGGAGCACGATCGGAATGGGTTTTGGAGTTGTAGAGAAGAATTAGGCTTGAATTGGCGAAGCTAGTATTTTGGCGAATTCCGATTGGTAGGTGAGATTTTGATACGAGGGTCGGAATGGAATTCCGAGAGTTGCAGTTGCTCTGTTAGGTGATTTTGGATGTGTGTGCAAAATTTCAGATCATTCGGAGGTGTTTTGGTCGGGTTTTTGATCAAATGCGTATTTCGAAAGTTTTTAAGAAATTTAGGCTTGAATCCGATGTAATTTGATGATTTTGGTGTTATTTGTGGTGTTTTGATGATTGGAACAAGTTTGAATGATGTTTTAGGATGGGTTGGCACTTTTGGTTAAGGTCCCGGGGGCCTCGGGGTGATTTCGGATGGTCAATCGGACCAATCTTGGTTTTTGAAGTTGCAGATTTCAGCTGAGTGTTGCAGAACATTTTTGTTCTCTGCGATCGCAGGAGTGCAATTGCGATCGCATTGAAGGTTTGGGGAAGGCCATTCTGATTGCTCAATGCGATCGCGGAATAGGGTATGCGATCGCATAGGTTGATGAGGTTGTTCATTGCGATCACATGAGGAGTAATGCGACCGCGTAGTGTTAAATGGACCTGAGGTTCTGAGGGGTACTTGCTCAATGCGATCGCGTAGTGTTAAAGAGGGTTTTGATTGGGAATCGATTAGAGGTGAGTCCTATTGCCTAGAAACGTCATTTAATTGTACATTCAACATCTAAACTCATGGAAATTTGATTAAAAAGGGAAGGATTAGGGCTTGACTTTTGAAATAGAAATTTGGGGGTTTAAGGGAGCATTTGAGCTCGGATTTCGGTAAATTTGATATGTATAGACTCGTGGCGAGATAAGGAATCCGGTGATGTCAATTTTCTGATTTTTTGAGAAGTGGGCCCGGGGCTCGGGTTTTGCCAACTTCATGATTTTTGATATTTTTCGAGTCTTTTCGATTGGGTTGTATTCCCTTAGCCTATTGTAATGTATTACTTGTGGTTTTGATCAGATTCGATGCTCGAGGAGGTTGATTTGCGAGGCAAAGGAGTAGCGATCTAGGATTTCGGCCTGCTTGAGGTGAGTAATGGTTGTAAATGATGTCCTGAGGGTTTGAAAGCCCGGATTGCACATCGTAGTGCTATATTGAGGCAAGATATGCGTTGGATGATGAGCGTGGGGTCTTTCACTACTGAGGATTGTGACTTTGTCCATCCCGATTGATGATTTTACCGAATATTTGAGTGACGTTCATTTGTTATCATCATGATTTGGGCTGATTGCCATAATTGGGCTTCATGGCAACTATTTGAACCCTTCGAGGATTTTTATCACTGTTTCCTCACTACTTGACTTATTATTTTATCTCAGTCCTATTGTTATCTACTGTTTTACAAACTCAACCATTTTTACTCAGATTTGAAACTTAAATGATATTTCTACATCATGTTTTGGGCTAAGAACTACTGTTTTTCTAATGCCCAAGGGGCTTGTGATGATTTTAGGACTGAGTGAGGCCGAGGGCCATATGTGAGGATATGCTGAGTGATATAAGAACGAGGGCCTGAGATACGTTATATGCCACGAGGTGGCTCGAGTGATGTGAGGCCGAGTGCCGAGTGATGATGCCACGAGGTGGCTTGATATAACGCTTGGGCCGTAAGGGGCCCCTCCGAAATCTGCACACCCACAGTGAGCGCGGGCACCCATTGTTCTGAGTGATTGATGCTATACCCGAGGGGCTGATGTGAGTGATTGTGAGGTAGCCCGAGGGGTTGATACTATTCCGAGAGTGAGCCCGAGGGGCTGATACTGTACTGAGAGTGAGCCCGAGGGGCTGATACTATGCTGAGCGATTGATACTGTGCCCGAGGGGCGGATTTCTACTTATTATTTACCTGTTAAATTACCTATTTTAAAAAAGGATTATCATTTGATTCTTCACTAATTTACTGTTTTAAGTGATCTTACTATTTAATATGGAATTGTTTTGTGTCTTTACGTGTTTTCATAATTTCAGCCATTATTTATAATTGTTACTCACTGAGTCGGAGTGCTCATATTACTCTCTGCACCATGTGTGCAGATTTAGGCATCACAGAGTCCGCTCCTGAGTGCTGATTTCTCCCAGTCCAGGCAGTGATTTGGAGACTACGAGGTAGCTCTTGGCGTTCGCAGCCCCGTGCCTCCCTTATCCTATCATTTCCATGTTTTGTTTTTCTGAACTATTTTATTGGATTTTGTGTTCAGTAGACTTGTATTTGGACTTCTTAGTTGCTCATGAATTGTGACACCCCGGTTCGGGCTGTGTCGGGATGGTTCCTGCTGTTGTTAACGTTAAAATTCCGCAATTTATGAGTATTATATTATATGTTATTATTGTTTATGATGATTAACTATTTAAAAGAGGTGTTCCGTTTTAGTCTGGCTGGACTTGTCTTCACGAGAGGCGCCATCACGACCGGGTCCGGGGATTGGGTCGTGACAAGTTGGTATCAGAGCCTAGGTTACTTAGGTCTCACGAGTCATGAGCAGGTTTAGTAGAGTCTCGCGGATCGGTACAGAGACGTCTGTATTTATCCTCGAGAGGCTGCAGAACCTTTAGGAAAAACTTCATATTCTTGAAACTCTTGTCGTGAGAACTTGTTGGTCTGAGTACTAAACTTCTGATATTCCATTCTCTCACAGATGGTGAGGACGCGAGCTACCGCATGAGATGGACGACCACTAGTGCCACCCACTAAAGCCACCAGAGGCTATGGACGCAGTCATGGACGTGGCAGAGGCAGAGCAGTGAGGGAAACACCTGTTGATGCACCGGCTGCCCCGACTCTGGATCAGGCTCCCGCTATAGATGCTCCAGCAGCACCAGTTCAGGCACCAGCTGTGCCCATAGTGGTTCCGGGTCATCAAGAGGCCTTGGCATAGATCTTATCAGTTTGCACTGGCCTGGCTCAGGCAGTTTTAGCCACTACAGAAGCAACAACTTCACAGGCTGGGGGAGGCAATCAAACCCCCGTTGCTCGCATACCTAAGCAGGTAGTGCAAGGACTACAGACAACGGGGGAACCTCCAGCTCAGCCGGTTGCACCAGCTCAGGAGTTTGTTGTGCCAGTTATGCCGGATGATGAGCAGCGTCATCTTGAGAGGTTTGGTAGACTCTAGCCTCCGTCATTCAGTGGTACCGAGGGTGAGGATGCCCAGGGTTTTCTTGATAAGTGTCATCGGATGCTCCGTACAGTAGGGATTCTTGAGACTAGTGGTGTGGCATTCACTACCTTTCAGTTTACTGGGGCTGCCTTCACATGGTGGGAGACGTATGAGAGGCGTATGCCGGTTGGAGCAGCACCCCTTACTTGGAAGCAGTTCTCCACTCTCTTCTTGGAGAAGTAAGTGCCACAGTCCTGCAGAGAGGAGCTGCGTAGACAATTTGAGTGGTTGCGACATGGGGATATAACCGTGTCATAGTATGAGTCGAGGTTTTCTGAGTTGGCTCGTCATGCCATTTGGATGGTTCCGACAGATCGTGAGAGGATCAGGAGATTTATTGATGGCCTTAACTATCACCTCTGTATTCTTATGACCCGAGAGAGGGTGTTGGGTGCTACGTTCGAGGAGGTGGTCGATATCGCTCGCAAGATTGAGACGGTTCGCCGTCAGGATCGAGAGGAGAAGGAGGCCAAAAGGCCTCGAGGATCTGACAGTTATAGTGGTGCTTCTTCGAGGGGCCAGTCTCAGCATGGTAGGGGCCGTTCTTTCAGGCATGCTCAGCCCGCCCACCCAGAGTATCGCGGGGCATCTTCGGGTCATGGTCATCATGAATCTCAGCGGGGCTAGTCATCACTTAATGCCCTTCCAGCCTAGAGTTCATCTCGTGCCCCGTTGGCTCAGGGTTCTTCTATGCCAAGTGCATCAACTGGTCACTCCGGTGCGAGGGGTTCCCTTCAGTCCCCTTCTCTAGCCCCTAGGAGTTGTTTTGAGTGTGGAGAGTTTGGACATGTGTGGAGGCAATGTCCTCGTCGTGTTGCTAGTTCGTCCCAGTAGAGGGGTCAGCCCTCGACTTCTGCTCTAGTTACTTCACCACCTGCCCGTCCAGCTAGGGGTGGAGGTCAGGCAGCCAGGGGTCACCCCAGAGGGGGAGGTCGATTAGGGGGCGGTCAGGCCTATTTCTATGCACTCCCGGGTAGACCCGACGCCATTGCTTCAGATGCTGTCATTACAGGTATTGTTTCAGTCTGCCACAGATCTGCCTTTGTATTATTTGATACCGGTTCCACCTTTTCTTATGTGTCATCATACTTTGCTCATTATTTGGGTACGCCCCATGAGTTTATTGCTTTACCTGTTCATGTATCTACCCCAGTGAGCGATACTGTTATTGTAGACCGTGTGTACTGGTCATATGTGGTGACTATTGGGGGTCTGGAGACCCGAGTGGATCTATTGCTATTGAGCATGGTGGATTTCGATGTCATTTTTGGGATGGATTGGCTATCTCCATGTTGTGCTATTCTAGGTTGTCATGCTAAGACATTCACTTTGGCTATGCCGGGTGTACCGCGGATCGAGTGGCGTGGTGTAACTGATTATATCCCTAGTAGAGTGATCTCTTTCTTGAAGGCCCAGCGTATGGTTGGGAAGGGTTGCCTTTCATATCTAGCATTTGTAAGGGATGTAGGAACTGAGACTCCTAGTATCGATTCTGTCCCAGTTGTGAGGGATTTTCTCGATGTATTTCCCGCAGACCTGCCGGGCATGCCACTGGACAGGGACATTGATTTTGGTATTGACCTGGTGCTGGGTACTCAGCCCATTTCTATTCCGCCATATCGTATGGCACCAGCAGATTTGAAAGAATTGAAAGAACAACTTCAGGAACTCCTAGATAAGGGGTTCATCCGGCCTAGTGTGTCCCCTTGGGGTGCATCAGTTTTATTTAGGAAGAAGAAGGATGAAACGATGAGAATGTGCATTGATTATAGGCAATTAAACAAAGTAACAATTAAGAACAAGTATCCTTTGTCTCGCATTGATGATTTATTTGATCAGCTTCAGGGAGCGAGGGTATTCTTAAAGATTGATCTCCGTCCGGGTTATCAACAGTTGAAGATCAGGGATTCAAATATTCTTAAGACTGCTTTCAGGACCAGATATGGTCATTATGAGTTTCTTGTTATGTCCTTCGGGTTAACCAATGCCCCAGCAACATTTATGCATTTGATGAACAACGTGTTCCGGCCTTATCTTGATTCGTTCGTTATAGTATTCATTGATGATATTCTGGTATACTCGCATAGTCAGGAGGAGCACGTGGAGCATTTGAGTGTTGTGTTTTAGAGATTGAGGGAGGAGAAGCTTTATGCAAAATTCTCCAAGTGTGAGTTTTGGCTCAGTTCAGTGGCTTTCTTGGGGCACGTGGTGTCCAGCGAGGGTATACAGGTTGATCCGAAGAAGATAGAGGCGGTTCAGAGTTGGCCCAGACCGTCCTTAGCCACAGCGATTTGTAGCTTTCTTCGGTTGGCAGGCTATTATCGCCGGTTTGTTCAGGGATTTTCATCCACTGCATCGCCCTTGACCAAGTTGACTCAGAAGGGTGCTCCATTAGTATGGTCGGACGAGTGTGAGGAGAGCTTTTAGAAGCTCAAGACGGCCTTGACCACAACTCCATTGTTGGTTTTACCATCAGCTTCAGGTTTATATACTGTGTATGGTAATGCTTCGAGAGTTGGGATTTGTTGTGTGTTGATGCAGGAGGGTAGAGTTATTGCTTATGCTTCTCGTCAGTTGAAGCCCCATGAGAAGAACTACCTCGTTCATGATTTGGAGTTGGCTGCCATACTTCATGCATTGAAGATTTGGAGGCATTACTTGTATGGCGTATCTTGTGAGGTGTTCACTGATCATCGCAGTCTTCAGCATTTGTTCAAGCAAAAAGGTCTTAATTTGAGGCAGCGGAGATGGTTGGAGTTGCTTAAGGATTATGATATCACTATTCTGTACCATCCTGGAAAGGCCAACGTGGTGGACGATGCATTAAGCCAAAAGGCAATGGGTATGGGGAGTTTGGCATATATTCCAGTTGGGGAGAGACCCCTTGCAGTTGATGTTCAGGCATTGGCCAATCAGTTCGTGGGATTGGATATTTCGGAGCCCAGTCTAGTATTCGCATGTATGGTTTCTCGGTCTTCCTTATATGATCGTATCAGAGAGCGCCAGTATGATGATCCGCATTTGCTTGTCCTTAAGGACAGAGTCCAACATGATGATGCCAGATATGTGACCATCGGTGATGATGGTGTGTTGAGGATGCAGGGCCAGATTTGTGTGCCCAATGTGGATAGGATTAGAGAGTTGATTCTCGAGGAGGCCCATAGCTCGCGGTATTCCATTCATCCGGGTTCCGTGAAGATCTATTAGGATTTGATGTAGCGCTATTGGTGGAGAAGAATGAATAAAGATATCGTGGGATTTGTAGCTCGGTGTCTCAATTGTCAGTAGGTGAAATATGAGCATCAGAGACCGGTTGGCTTGCTTCAGCAGATGGTTATTCCCGAGTGGAAGTGGGAGAGGGTCACCATGGATTTTGTGAGTGGTCTTCCTTGGACTTTAAAGAAGTTCGATGCTATTTGGGTGATTGTGGATCGGCTGACCAAGTCTGCGCACTTCATCCCTGTGTGTACTACCTATTCTTTAGAACGGTTGGCGGGGATTTATATCCAAGAGATTGTTTGGTTGCATGGTGTTCCGGTCTCCATCATCACAGATAGAGGTACTCAGTTTACTTCGCAATTTTGGAGAGCCGTGTAGAGAGAGTTGGTACTCAGGTAGAGTTGAGCACAACGTTTCACCCTCAGACGGACGGATAATCCGAGCGTACTATTCAGATATTGGAGGACATGCTGCGTGCTTGTGTTATTGACTTTGGAGGCTCATGGGATAAGTTTCTACCACTTGCAGAGTTTGCTTACAACAACAACTACCAGTCGAGTATTCAGAAGGCTCCATATGAGGCTTTGAATGAGAGGCGGTGTAGATCTCCGATTGGTTGGTTCGAGCCCAGCGAGGCTAGACTATTGGGGACAGATTTGGTTCAGGATGCCTTAGAGAAGGTGATGGCGATTCAGGAGAGGCTTCGTACAACGCAGTCGCGTCAGAAGAGTTATGCAGACCGGAAGGTTCGAGATGTGTCCTACATGATCGGTGAGAAGGTCTAGCTGAAGGATCCACCCATGAAGGGTGTTACGAGATTTGGGAAGAAAGACAAGTTGAGTCCTCGGTTCATTGGGCCTTTGAGGTGCTTCAGAGGATTGGGGAGGTGTCTTATGAACTTGCTTTGCCACCCTTCTTGTCGAGTGTGCATATGGTATTTCATGTTTCTATGCTCCGGAAGTATATTGGGGATCCGTCTCATGTTTTGGACTTCAACAAGGTTCAGTTGGATGATGATTTGACCTTTGATGTGGAGAAAGTAGCTATTTTGGGTTGCCAGGTTCGGAAGTTGAGGTCAAAAGATATAACTTCAGTGAAAGTGCAGTGGAGAGGTCGGCCCGTGGAGGAGGCTACCTAGGAGACTGAGCGGGAGATACAGAGCAGATATCCTCAACTATTTGAGGCTTCAGGTATGTTTCAAGACTCGTTCGAGGACGAACGTTTGTTTTAGTTGGGGAGGATGTGACGACCAGGCCAGTCGTCTCATGAGTTACCACTCTGTTTCCCCCATTTTAGCTTCTTTACGCTTCGTTATCTGTGTTTTATGTGATCGAGTTGATTAGTTCGAGTTCGGAGAGGATTTGGTAAGAAATGAGACACTTAGTCTCTTTTAAGAAGGCTTAAGTTGGAAAAGTTAACCGGGTGTTGACTTATGTGATAGAAGGCTTGGAAGTGAGTTCTAATGGTTCGGTTAGCTTCGGGAGGTGATTTGTGACTTAGGAGCGCGATCAGAATGGGTTTTGGAGTTGTAGAGAAGAATTAGGCTTGAATTGGCAAAGTTAGTATTTTGGCGAATACCGGTTGGTAGGTGAGATTTTAATACGGGGGTCGGAATGGAATTCCAAGAGTTGAAGTAGCTTCGTTAGGTGATATTGGATGTGTGTGCAAAATTTCAAATCATTCGGAGGTGTTTTGGTCGGGTTTTTGATCAAATGCGTATTTCGGAAGTTTTTAAGAAATTTAGGCTTGAATCCAATGTAATTTGATGGTTTTGGTGTTGTTTATGGTGTTTTGATGATTGAAACAAGTTTGAATGATGTTTTAGGATGGGTTGGCACTTTTTGTTGAGGTCCTTGGGGCCTCGGGGTGATTTCGGATGGTCAATCGGACCAATCTTGGTTTTTGAAGTTGCAGATTTCAGCTGAGTGTTGCAGAACATTTTTGTTCTCTGCGATCGCAGGAGTGCAATTGCGATCGCATAGAAGGTTTGGGGAAGGCTGTTCTGATTGCTCAATGCGATCGCAGAATAGGGTATGCGATTGCATAGGTTGAGGAGGTTGTTCATTGCGATCGCATGTGGAGTAATGCGATCACGTAGTGTTAAATGGACCTGAGGTTCTGAGGGGTACTTGCTCAATGCGATCGCGGAGTAGTGTATGCGATCGCGTAGGTTTGATTGGTGAAGCAGTGCGATCGCAGTTAAGGGGTCGCGTTCGCATAGGACATTTTGGAGGCCTGGGAAAGTTGAGCTATGCGATCGCAGAGGCTTGGATGCGATCGCATAGAGTAAAATCTGGGCTGACAGAAGGGTTTTAATAAACATTTCACCCGCGAACCAAGTCCCATTTCCTCCATTGTTGAGTAACCTTGGGAGCTTTTGACGAGTATTAAAGAGGGATTTTACTGGGAATCGATTGGAGGTGAGTCCTATGGCCTAGAAACGTCATTTAATTGTACATTCAACAACTAAATTCATGGAAATTTGATTAAAAAGGGAAGGATTAGGGCTTGACTTTTGAAATAGAAATTTGGGGGTTTAAGGGAGCATTTGAGCTCGGATTTCGGTAAATTTGATATGTATAGACTCGTGGCGAGATAAGGAATCCGGTGATGTCAATTTTCTTATTTTTCGAGAAGTGGGCCCGACGCTCGAGTTTTGCCAACTTTGTGATTTTCGATATTTTTCAAGTCTTTTCGATTGGGTTGTATTCCCTTAGCCTATTGTAACGTATTACTTGTGGTTTTGATCATATTCAACGCTCGAGGAGGTTGATTTGCGAGGCAAGGGAGTAGCGAGCTAGGATTTCGGCCTGCTTGAGGTGAGTAATGGTTGTAAATGATGTCCTGAGGGTTTGAAACCCCGGATTGCACATCGTAGTGCTATATTGAGGCAAGATACGCGTTGGATGATGAGCGTGGGGTCTTTCACTACTGAGGATTGTGACTTCGTCCATCCCGATTGATGATTTTACCGAATATTTGACTGAAATTCATTTGTTATCATCATGATTTGGGCTGATTCCCATAATTGGGCTTCGTGCCAACTATTTGAACCCTTCGGGGATTTTTGTCACTCTTTCCTCACTACTTGACTTATTATTTTAACTCAGTCCTGTTGATATCTAATGTTTTACAAACTCAGCCACCTTTACTCAGATTTGAAACTTAAATGATATTTCTACATCATGTTTTAGGCTGAGAACTACTGTTTTACTAATGTCTAAGGGGCTTGTGATGATTTTTGGACTGAGTGAGGCCGAGGGCCATATGTGAGGATATGCTGAGTGATATGAGGCCGAGGGCTTGAGATATTTTATATGCCACGAGGTGGCTCGAGTGATGTGAGGCCGAGTGCCGAGTGATGATGCCACGAGGTTGCTTGATATAGCGTTTGTGCCGTAAGGGGCCACTCCGGAGTCTGCACACCCACAGTGAGCGCGGGTACCCATTGTTCTGAGTGATTGATGCTATGCCCGAGTGACTGATGTGAGTGATACTATTCCGAGAGTGAGCCTGAGGGGCTGATACTGTACTGAGAGTGAGCCCGAGGGGCTGATACTATGCTGAGCGAATGATACTATACCCGAGGGTCGGATTTCTACTTAGTAATTATCTGTTAAATTAACTGTTTTACTTGTTTTAAAAAAGGATTATCATTTGATTCTTCACTGATTTACTGCTTTAAGTGATCTTACTGCTTAATATGGAATTGCTTTGTGTCTTTACGTGTTTTCATAATTTCAGCCATTATTTATTATTGTTACTCACTGAGTCGGAGTACTCACATTACTCCCTGCACCATGTGTGCAGATTCAGGCATCGCAGAGTCCGCTCCTGAGTGTTGATTTCTCCCAGTCCAGGCAGTGATTTGGAGACTATGAGGCAGCTGTTGACGTTCGCAGCCCTGTGCCTCCCTTATCTTATCGTTTCCATGTTTTTTTCTGAACTATTGTATCAGATTTTGTGTTCAGTAGACTTGTATCCGGACTTCTTAGTTGCTCATGACTTGTGACACCCCAGTTCAGACTGTGCCGGGATGGTTCCTGCTGTTGTTAACGTTAAAATTCCACAATTTATGAGTATTATATTATATGTTGTTACTGTTTATGATGATTAACTGTTTAAAAGAGGTGTTCCGTTTTAGTCTGGCTGGCCTTGTCTTCACGAGAGGCACCATCACGATCGGGTCCGAGGATTGGGTCTTGACAAATTGTAAGTACGATGTATCCATTTTAGTGTTGATTTAAATAGGTTTTAGTAATTTGTGATTGTAATGACCCGGCCGGAATTTTCGTGAATTTTAGCCTTATTTCCCTCATTTCTGCTCCTTTATGTGTTGTTCAGCTGTATTGTGTGGTATCAGGTTGGTTGGTTTAGGTTCGGAGTGATTTTGGAAAGGAATGAGACACTTAGTCTCTTATTTAGAAGTTTAAGTTGGAAAAGTCAATCGGATATTGACTTATGTGTAGAAGATTTTAGATGCAAATTTTGATGGTTCAGTTAGCTCCGTTAGGTGCTTTTGGACTTAAGAGAGTGTTATGTAATTTGGAGGTTCGGGATAGATTTAGACTTGAATTGGCGAAATTAAAAATTTGGCTTTTTCGGTCGGCAGTGAAAATTTTGATATCGGGGTCGGAATGGAATTCTAGAAAATTGGAGTAGATCCGTAGTATCATTCGTGACGTGTGTGCAAAATTTCAGGTCATTCGGAGGTGAATTGGTAGGTTTCGACATCGTTTGCGGAATTTGGAAGTTTGAGGGCTCTTAGGCTTGAATCCGATGGTGATTTGGTGTTGTTTGGAGTCTTCCGAAAGTTTTTATAAGTTTGAATAGTGGTATATGACTTGTTAGTGCTTTTGGTTGAGGTCCCGAGGTTCTCGGGATGAATTTGGATGGTTGGCAGAAAGATTGGAACTTGGTTTGAGCAGCTGAAGCTGCTACTTCTGTCATTTCCGCACCTGCGGATTAGGGACCGTAGATGCAAGGTCGCAGATGCAAGAGGGAGTATACAGAGAAGTTGAAGGGGTTAGGGATTGAGTTTTGGAGAGTTATGATTGAGGATTTGAGGGACCATTTGAAGTCAGATATTGATGATTTTGGTATGTATATACTCGGGAATGAAAGAAGTTTGTAGTTTTGTATTTTTTGTCGGATTCCGAGACGTGGACCCGAGGGCCGGGTTTGGGGGAAATTTAGGATTTTTGTTTGAATTGATAATTTTTCTCTTGGAATTTATTCCTTGGCATTTATTGATTGCATTGTATTGCATTTGGTTAGATTCAAGATGTTTGGAGGCCGATTCCAGAGGCAAAGGCGTAGCAGAGTAGGATTTGGGTTGGCTTGAGGTAAGTAATGCTTCCAAACTTGGTTCTGAGGGTTCAAAATCCCGAACTATGTGTTATTTGATTAAATATTGAGGTGACGCAAATGCTAAATGACGGGCGTGTGGGCGTGTACTGTGAAAATTGTGGCCTAGTTCATTCCATGGCACCGCTTAGTGACTCTTTCTTGTTGATATCTGTGTTGTGATTATATGATTAAGGAAATGAACTGTAAATCATGCTAATTATTATATTAGGGCTTCATGCCAATACTGTTGAGACCCGAGTGGTCGTTTCTTGTTGTCATCTCGTTAGTTCCATTAATATTTTATACTCAGTCTTGTTCATGCATATCATATCATGTCTCAGTCTCGGTTGTTGTTATTTGTCACATCATATCATTGTTTCGGGCTAGTTTTATGGCATTGTGAGCCCCCGTGTGTTAGACCAGAAAGTAATGACTGAGTGAGACTGAGAGCCTGATTATGAGTGATAGTTGTGGGATCGGGCTACATGCCGCAACAGATTATTGATTATGCCTTTGTTGGCTTATTATAGCGCTTGGGCTGAAAAGAGCCCCTCCAGAGTCTATACACCCCAGTGAGCGCAGATGATATTATTGAGGGATGGATTTTCCTGGACATGGATTTGTCCAAAGTATTGATACATGGAGATTGATTTCTCCTCAGGGTTGGATTACCCTTGTTCCTCGGTACCGGTTGACTTGAAGTTAGTGTTATATATATGTTCCGGGATAGATTTCCCAAGGCCAGATGGCCATATGCGGTACCGAGTGGTTGAGCACTTGAGAGTGGGAGCACATGGTGCATTTTCATACATTTCTAGCATTTACATGTAGAGACTTACTGATCTTTATACTTTACCTTGTTCGGATTGGTGTTTGTTTTACTGTTGAGTTGAATAATTAAACTGCAAACATGCCTACTTTACTGTTCCATTTAAATGTGATATAACTACTGAGGTTTAGTTCATCACTAATCCATAGTTTGGACATGTTACTTACGGAGTCGGTGTACTCAAGTTACCCCCTGCACCTTGTGTGCAGATTTAAACACTTTTTGATCCAGTGGCAGTTGTTGATCGAGGCTTCAGACTTAGGAGATTATTGAGGTATCTGCACGACATTCGTAGGCCTTAGCTCTCCTCCTTATTCTCCAGTTGTATTTCAGTTGCTCCTTTAGACATTATAATAAACTATGTGTTTTCCTTAGACGCTCATGCACTCAGTGACACCCTGGTTTTGGGCTGGATTGTATCTATTCTTGGAGTTTCTTATATTTCAAATAGTTTCTTTAACTGTTAAAAACTACCATTAATATTTTCAATCTTACTGTTATGATGTTGATTGTTTAGTTGAGGCTGGACTAGTTTCACGATAGGCGCCATTACGACAGGTCGAGTTTTGGGTCGTGACAAGTTGGTATCAGAGCCTAGGTTACATAGGTCTCACGAGTCATGAGAGGGTTTAGTAAAGTCTCGCAGTTTGGTACAGAGACATTTGTAATTATCTTTGAGAGGCTGTAGAACGTTTAGGAAAAACTTCACATTCTTGAATTCTTGTCGTGCGAATCTGTTAATTCTAGAACTAAACTTCTGTTATTCTATTATCTCACAGATGGTGAGGACACATGCTACCGGTCAAGACAGACGGCCACCAGTACCACCAGCTGGGGCCACTAGAAGCCGAGGTCACGGTTGAGGCCGTGGTAGGGGCAAGGGTATAGCCCATATAGCAGCTAGGGCAGCACCTGCAGATCCACCAGCCGCCCTTGTTCATGATCAAGTCCTCATTGTGGACTCTCCAGCAGGACCAGCTCAGGAACCGGCTGCACCTATTGTTATTCCAGGTCTTTAGGAGACCTTAGCTCAGATCTTGACTATGTGCACCAGTCTTGCTCAGGCGGTTGAAATTTCTACTATAGAAACTACTTCTCAGGCCGGGGGAGGCACTCAGACAACTGACGAGAAGCATAAGCAATCACTCTACCCTCCTGTATCAACATACACCCAATACCAACTCTGGAATCATCGCAGTATACTATATCTGAACCTGAAGCTGATGGCAAAACTAACACTAGAGCTATGGTCAAGGCGGTCTTGAGCTTCTAAAAGTTCGCCTCACACTCATCCGACCACCTGAAAGGAGCACCATTTTGAGTCAACTTTGTCAAGGGTGATGCTATAGATGAAAATCCCTGAACAAACCGACGGTAATAACCCGCCAAACCAAGAAACCTATGAATCTCTGTGGCTGAGGATGGTCTGGGCCAACTCTAGACTGCCTCTATCTTCTTCGAATCAACCTGAATACCCTCACTTGACACCACGTGCCCTAAAAACGCCACTGAACTAAGCCAAAACTCACACATGGAGAACTTTGCATAAAGTTTCTCCTCCCTTAACCGCTGCAACACAACTCTCAAATGCTCAACGTGCTCCTTTTGACTACGCGAGTACACCAGAATATCATCAATGAATACAATAGCAAACGCGTCGAGATAAGGCCAAAATACACTGTTCATCAAATGCATGAACGCTGCTGGGGCATTGGTCAGCCCAAAAGACATCAGAAGGAACTCATAATGACCGTATATGGTCCTAAAAGTTGTCTTAAGGATGTCCGAGTCCCGGATCTTTAATTTGTGATACCATAATCGGAGATCAATTTTGGAGAACACTTTCGCTCCCTGAAGCTGGTCAAATAAATCATCAATATGAGGCAAATGATACTTGTTCTTGATTGTGACTTTGTTCAACTTCCTGTAGTCAATGCACATCCTCATCGTGCCATCTTTCTTCTTCACAAATAGAATAGGCACACCTTAAGGTGACACACTAGGGTGAATAAACCCCTCACCAAGGAGTTCCTGAAGTTGTTCCTTCAACTCCTTCAACTCTGATAGTGCCATACAATATGGTGGAATAGAAATGGGCTGAGTGCCCGGCACCAAATCAATACTAAAGTCAATATCCTTGTCTGGTGGAATGCCTGGTAAGTCTGCAAGAAACACATCCGAGAAGTCCCTCACTACCGGAACTGAATCAATACTAGGGGTCTCTACACTGACATTCCTCACAAAGGTCAAATAAGAAATACAACCCTTCCCAAACATCTGCTGGGCCTTCAAGTATGAAATCACCCTACTAGGAACATAATCTATCGAACCTCTCCACTCAATCTATGGCACCCCAGGCATGGACAATGTCACTGTCTTAGCATGACAGTCCAGGATAGCATGACACGGAGATAACCAATCCATGCCCAGTATCACATCAAAATCAACCATACTAAGCAATAAAAGATCCACTCGGGTATCTAAACCCCCAATAGTCACCACACACGACTGATATACACGGTCCACAATAATAGTATCGCCCATCGGAGTACATACACGAACAGTGAAACAAGAGACTCGCAGGGAATATCCAAATAATGAGCAAAATATGATGACACATATGAAAAAATGGAACCAGGGTCAAATAATACAGAGGCATCTCTTTGGCAGACTGAGACAATATCTGTAATCATAGCATCTAAAGAAATAACATCTGGTATGGCTGGGAGTATACATAGAAATGGGCCTGACCACCACCTTATCGGCCTTCTCCTCTAGGGCGACCCCTGGCTGACTGACTTCCACCCGAGTTGGCTGGGCGGGTGGGAAAGTAATTGGTGCTAATGCCAAAGGCTGTCTCCTCTGCTGGGATAAACCTCCCGTAATACGGGGACAAAAACCTCATGATATGACCCAAATATCCACACTCAAAGCAACCTCTACCGGCCACTGGCAATGGGGACTGAAGGGAGCCTCGAGCACTGGGATACCCACTAGAAGAACTAGGCAAAGATGAGCCCTGAACCGATGGTGCATGAGTCAAACTCTGCATTGGAAGAGCTGAGAGATGAGTGACCCTGATGTGAAATGTGAGAACCATGGCCGGATGATCTACCACGGTGACCCGAACGAGCTGGCTGAGCATGTCTAAATGGACGGCCTCTGCCGTGCTGGAACTGACCTCCAGAAAGAACACCACCAAAACTGCGAAATCCCCAAGGCCACTTTTCCTCCCTCTCAACTCTCTCCCGGCGGTGAACTGACTCTATCTCTCTGGAAATGTCAACCACCTCCTCAAAAGAAGTGCCAGATACCCTATCTCTAGTTAGAAATATCTGTAACTGATAAGTGAGGCCATATACGAACCTCCTGATCCTCTCCTTATCTATGGAAACTAGACAGATAGCATGACAGGACAACTCAGAGAATCTCATCTCATACTGTATCATGGTTAAATCCCTCTGACGTAACTACTCGAACTGCCTACACAGCTCCTTTCTATGGGACTACGGTACATACTTCTCCAGGAAGAGAATGGAGAACTGATTCTAGGTAAGGAGCGCTGCTCCAACAAGCCTACGTCTCTCATAAGCCTCCCACCAAGTAAAGGCAGCTCCAAAAAACTGAATGATAGTAAATGAGACCCCACTGGTCTCTAGAATACCCATTGTACGAAGAATCCTCTAACACTTATCCAAGAAACCCTAGCACTTATCCAAGAAACCCTAGGCACCCTCGCTCTTTGTACCACTAAAAGTCGGAGGCTGAAGTCTACCAAATCTCTTCAATCGACGATGCTCGTCATCAGGAATGACTTGAACCACATAATCCTGAGTAGGTGCAACCGGCTAGGCTGGTGGTGCCTCCGGTGTCTGAAGTCCCATGAGAAGAACTACCCTATTCATAATATGGAGTTGGATGCCATTGTTCACGCATTAAATATTTGGATTCATTATCTCTATGATGTGTCTTGTGAGGTGTTTAGTGATCATCGTAGCCTCCAGCACTTGTTCAAGCAGAAGGATCTCAATTTGAGGCAGCAGAGGTGGTTGGAGCTGCTAAAGAACTATGATATTACTATCTTGTACCATCTGGGAAAGGCCAATGTAGTGGCAGATGCTTTGAGTAGGAAGGCGGTGAATATAGGTAGTCTTGCATTTATTCCTGTTGGGGAGAGACCTCTTGTAGTTGATGTTCAGGCCTTGGCCAATCGGTTTGTGAGATTGGATAATTCGAAGCCTAGTCAGTTCTTAGCTAGTGTGGTTTCTCGGTCTCCCTTGTTTGATCGCATCAGAGAGCACCAGTATGATGATCCTCATTTGCTTGTCTTCAAGGACAAAGTTCGGCACGACGATGCCAGAGATGTGACTATTGGTGATGAGGGGGTATTGAGGATGCATGGCTGGATATTTGTGCCCAATGTAGATGGACTTTGGGAGTTGATTCAAGAGGAGGCCCATAGCTCATGGTATTCTATCCATCCGGGTGCCGTAAAGATATATCAGGATTTGAGACAACACTATTGGTGGAGGAGAATGAAGAAAGATATAGTGGGATTTGTAGCTCGGTGTCTTAATTTTCAGCAGGTGAAATATGAACATTAGAGACCGGGTGACTTGCTTTAGTAGATGGATATTCCAGAGTGGAAGTGGGAGCAGATCACCATGGATTTCGTAGTTGGACTCCCATGGACTTTGAGTAAGTTCGATGCTATTTGGGTGATTATGGATCGGTTGACCAAGTCCGCACACTTCATTCCTGTGTGTTCTACCTATTATTCAGAGCGGTGAGATGAGATTTATATAAGAGAGATTGTTCGGTTGCATGGTATCCCAGTTTCCATCATTTCAGATAGAGGTACTCAGTTCACATTGCAGTTTTGGAATGACGTGCAACGAGAGTTGGGTACCCAGGTTGAGTTGAGCATAGGTTTTCATCCTTAGACGGACGGGCAGTCCGAGCGTACTATTCAGATATTGACAGATATGTTGCGCGCTTGTGTAATTGATTATGGGGGTTCATGGGACTAGTTTCTACTGCACGCAGAGTTTGCTTATAACAACAATTATCAGTAAAGTATTCAGATGGCTCCATATGAGGCTTTATATGGAAGGCAGTTGATAACTAGGGATTTTGACATGTTTCATGATCCTTCTTGCTTACGCTTTGATTATAAATTCTTACAAAATAGTCCCAAAAGGCTCATAAGTTGTGCTTGATTGTAGGTTTGATCAACAAAGTGACGAGATGTCAAATATCGGCTCAAAAGGAGTGAAACCTGCATAAGTACCATAGACAAGATAACTCAGGACAAACAGGCCTAGTGCGGCTGCACTACACTTTATGCGGTCCGCACTAGGTAGATTCAGAGAGCTAGATTTGAAGGCATTAAAGCAGTGCGGCCGCAGTACATATTGTGCGGTCCGCATTGAAGACACTGCAGTCCGCACAACTATTTTATGCGGTCCGCGGAAGCAAACTTCAGAGAGATGTCAAGTGCCAAGGTTCAAGCCTGTGCGGTCCACAGTCTATTCTGAGCAGACCACATTGGAAGCCTCCACGGTCGTGGTCCATTCTGTGTGGTCTGCGGAGCCTGGGTTCAGAGAGTTGAAATTTCAGAGTCAATAGCCTAGTGTGGCCGCACTGACCCCGCTGGGGCATTTTTGTCTAGTTTTTTCCAGCTTAGTATAAATGGAACCTTTTTCCATTTTTAGGGTATCAGCTATTTTCTGAACTGAGCTGCGCTCGTGAGAAGACCATATGTAACCATTTTTGGCATTTTACTTAGTTTTTATCATTGAATCTTTGTATTTACTTTAACAATTAATTAATATGTCTTTATTTTCATCTATTTCTCTGTTATCTCTTCAATCATGAGTAGCTAGACCTATTAGCTAGGGTTGTGGCTCAACTCTAGTGTGGGTAATTGATGGGTATTGTAATTTAGGGCTAGATTGACTATGGGTGTTTGTTATTTGGGTCAATTTTATTGTTTAATTTATAAATTGGTGGTTGCGAACAATGGCTTGTGCTAAGTTGACTTGGTTCTTCTAGAGAAAGAGAGCCTAAGTCTCCAAAATTAACCCAACAAGGAATTGGGATGGACTTAAGAGAATAGATAGTCCCAATTAAAGGGTTAAACCTCTAAGAGAGTAATTACCCGACTTGAACCCTAGTTGCTTGAGCAAAATTGCCTACCCATTTGGTCTTAAGAAAGTCAATTGGGCAAAATCACTCTCTCTACTGAGAGGTGTGAGAGTGGGTAAAATTGTGCAGCAGTTATAGCAAATTTCCCCAATCATGTCAATCATGCCTTAGAAGCAATTACCCGTCAATTGGCCACCTAGGAGGGTGCCACTACCCTAGTGCCTTTTTCTCCATTAGATACAACTTTTAGCAATTCTCGTTTAGCATAATCTAGTTGCATTTATAATTAGTAGTTGATAATAGTAGTTTGTTAAAGAAAAACCAAAAATGTATTGGAAGTGATATTTGGAACAACTACACAATCCCAATCTAAATAGATACTCAACTCCATTTCTAGCTCCTTGTGGAAATCGATCCTGACCCACAAATCGGGTAAAAGCTATTGCAACCCTCTCTTTCTACTTTTTAGTAGTGCGGAGTAGGTAGCGATCACCTTTTGGGGCCGTTGCCGGGGAGCTAACGATTTTGGCTATCTATTTAGTTAGTTTTGTGTATTGTTCTTCTTTCCTTCTTTGTTACTTACTTGTTCTTTGTGTCATTACTCAGGTACCAACATGGCTTTAAACAACGCTAATGACCCTCTTGGAAACGTGATAGCGAGGGAGGAGGTAGGTGATCTTGAGCAAGATGAGATGCCTCTTGCACCTTAAGGTCAATAGAGAGACCGGAATGCCAATGCTAATCCAAATGACAATATTCCAGACCCTCCCCCGGTTCCTCCAAGAGTGGCTCCTAGAGTATTACCGAACCAGGGCTACGCAAGTGCTATTGTCCCACCTCGAATCCGGGCGAGCAACTTTCAGATAACCAATGTGATGTTGACCTTACTTGAGCAGCGTGGTTACTTCACAGGCGCTGCAAATCAAAATGCCTACAAACATCTCAAGAGGTTCGTAGATACATGCTGGGGGAGAAAGCAGATGAATGTGTCCGAGGATGCATTGAGATTGAGACTTTTCCCGTTCTCACTTATGGGAAAGGCATTAGATTGGCTCGAGAGATTCCCCAACCATTACATCACAACTTGGGATGAGTTGGTGGATAGGTTTATTGCCAAATTCTTCTCACCAAGTCATACGGCGGCACTTCGGGATGAAATAATGGCCTTCAAGCAAGAGCCAATGGAACCTTTACATGAAATTTGGGAGCGGTATAGGATGATGGTGAAGGAATGCCCAAATAATGATACAACCGAGGCCATGATACAACAAACCTTCTACCGGGGCATAAATACTACAAATCAATGCATTGTTAACTAATTGGCCGGGGGCAATTTTCTGAAGCTTTCTTATGATGAGACATGTGAAGTACTTGATGAAATGGCGGACACTTCCTCAGCATGGCAGAGTAGAGAAAATGTACCTCAAGGTGACCCTACGATTATCCATTTGCACAAGGAATTACATGATCACGGGTAAGCGATAGCTGAGCTTACCACTACTTTGAACCAATTGGCTAAGGAACAGTTGCAACAAGTTCAGAATCCTCGCCAAGCGAATGCTATGGAGGGTGTTAGTATGCTTGTCAACAAGAGAAGGCAAAGGAGGCAACACAATCAAGGAAATTCTGAGCAATTTGTTGATGAATATGATGGGTGTCAAAATGATGGTTATGATGACCAAAGTGAAGAGGTACAATATGTTAGCAACTATCAAGGCAATAGAGGCAACTCTTCAAGCCAACAATGGTGACCCCAAGGAAATTGGGGCAATTAACAACAAAGTGGTGGCAATTGGAACAACAACAACCAAAACAACAATTGGGGTAATCAAAACAACAACCAATTCAATTGGAATGGAAATAACAACATTTGGAGCAACAACAACAATCAAGGCGGGTAGAACAACAATGGAAACCAAGGCAACCGAGGGCAAGGCTTTCAAAGGCCCCCAGTGTACCAACAACTGAACAATCCACCCCCTTTCCCATCTCAAGGTCCTAGTTTTCTTGGAAACAATATGAGCAGAATTGAAATGATGTTCGAGCAGATGATGAAGAGGAATGCGGATTCGGATGCACAATTAGCTTCTCACAACACCTCTATCCGAAACTTGGAGGTGCAATTAGGCCAAATCTCTCATTCATTGAACACTCGCCCGAGGGTGATCTACCAAGTGATACGGTATTGAACCCAAAGGGTGGTAACAATCAAATTATGGCGATCACAACAAGAAGTGGGAGAGGCGGTGATGTGAATGTCTCTAAGCAAAAACAAGTCATGGATGATGATGTTGAGTTGCAAGATGATGAAGTCCCTTTCGTAGTTGAAGATGTGATTGATGAAAATGTGAACAATGCAGTGAGGATTGATATTCAAGAAGTCGAGGTGGAAACCCAAAATGATATGAACACATCTAGGGAACACATAATTGACATGCCGGAGCCGGTTGTGCGTAGAGCCAATGCTCCTTTGCCAAGGCCACCTCCACCTTATCCTCAAAGGCTCGCGAAGCAGAAGAATGATAATCAGTTTAAAAAGTTCATTGACATAATGAAGAGCTTATCTATTAATGTGCCTTTGGTGGAGGCACTTGAACGAATGCCGGGTTATGCAAAATTCATGAAAGACTTGGTTACAAAGAAGCGTTCTATGGATTGTGAAACTATAAAGATGACTCACCAAGTTAGTGCTATAGTGCATTCAATGGCCCCAAAGCTTGAAGATCCTGGTGCTTTCATCACTCCTTGCACCATTGGGAGTGCAGATTTTGCCAAGGCTCTATGTGACTTGGGAGCTAGTATCAATTTAATGCCCTACTCGGTTTTCAGAACTTTGGTTATCGGGAAATCTAGGCCAACCTCAATGAGACTTCAAATGGTGGATCGATCGATGAAGCGACCTTTGGGCATTGTTGATGATGTGCTTGACCGGGTGGACAAATTCATTTTGCCGGCCGACTTTGTCATTTTGGATTGTGAAGTGGACTATGAGGTTCTTATTATCTTAGGCAGATCTTTCCTTACAACGGGGAATACATTGGTTGATGTTAAAGTGGGTGAGCTCACTTTCCGAGTGGGATATGAAGAGGTTGTTTTCCATGTTTGCAAATCTATGAAGCAACCCAATAGTACCATGGTATGCTCATTTGTAGACCTTGTCACAGCTGTGATTGTGGATGATACCAGTGTTATGATCAATGTGGAGGATCCTCTTGAGGCCGTGCTATTAAATCTTGATGTTAATTAGGATGTAAGTAGAGTGGAGTGCGTGAATGCCTTACATGGGATGGGCTTTTATACCTATGAGCCTAGAAAATTGTCTTTGGATCTTGAAAACCGGAAAACTCCACCAACAAAACCATCAATTGAGGAGCCACCAATGTTGGAGTTGAAACCACTTCCTCCCCACCTCAGGTATGAATTCTTCGGCTCAAACTCTACTTTACCAGTTATTCTTTATTCTTGCCTTACTAACATGCAGGTTGAGGCCACTTTGGCGGTGATTAAAAAGCAGAAAAGTGCAATTGGATGGACTCTAGCTGACATTCGGGGAATAAGCCCTGCATTCTGTATGTACAAAATTATCTTGGAGGATGCTGCAAAGCCTTCATTGGAGCATCAAAGAAAATTGTATGAGGCTATACAAGAAGTGGTGAATAAAGAGGTGATCAAATGGTTGGATGTCGTGGTTGTGTACCCCATTTCCGATAGCTCGTGGACTTCTCTGGTGCAATGTGTACCGAAAAAGGGTGGTATGACTATGGTGACCAATGACAACAATGAACTTATTCCTTCTCAGACAGTCACATGTTGGAGGGTATG
Source organism: Nicotiana sylvestris (assembly GCF_000393655.2). Lineage (NCBI taxonomy): Eukaryota > Viridiplantae > Streptophyta > Magnoliopsida > Solanales > Solanaceae > Nicotiana > Nicotiana sylvestris. The sequence continues at coordinate 35,013,514 of NC_091060.1, read as the reverse complement.
TATGGATTACCGGAAGCTAAACAAGGTGACCCGAAAGGACAATCTCCCATTGCCATTCCTTGACAAATGCTTGATCGTCTCACGGTGCGTACTTTTTATTGCTTTTTGGATGGTTACTCGGGGTATAATCAAATCTTAATTGCCTCGGAGGACCAATAGAAGAACACTTTTACTTGTCCGTATGGAACCTTCACTTTCTCTCAGATGCCGTTCGGATTGTGTAATGCTCCGGCGACATTCCAAAGATGCATGATGGCTATTTTCACCGACATGGTGGAAGATATATTGGAGGTCTTCATGGATGATTTCACCGTGGTTGGTGATTCCTTTGAAGAGTGTTTGGGTAATTTGGATAGAGTGTTCGCCCGATGTGAAGACACAAACCTCGTACTCAATTGGGAAAAATGCTATTTTATGGTTGAAGAGTGTATAGTGTTGGGTCACAAAATCTCAAAGCATGGAATTGAAGTTGAAAAAGCTAAGATAGAGGTGATTTCAAGGCTTCCTCCCCCCATTTCTGTCAAATGGGTGAGGAATTTTCTTGGGCACGTAGGTTTTTACCGGTGGTTTATAAAAGATTTTTCAAAAGTGGTACACCCCTTGTGCAAGTTGCTAGAAAAGGATGCAAACTTTATGTTCGATGAGGGATGTATGCAAGCATTCGAGCTTCTCAAGATTAAGTTGACCACTACCCTTATCATTACCACACCAAATTGGAGCTTGCCTTTCGAGCTCATGTGTGACGCAAGTGACGTTGCGGTTGGGGCTATTTTGGGTCAAAGGGAAAACAAGATATTTCATCCGGTGTACTATGCAAGCATGACCATGAATGAGGCTCAAAGGAACTATACAGTCACCGAGAAAGAGTTGTTGGCTATAGTGTTTGCAATGAAAAAGTTTCGACCATATCTTATGGGGGACAAAGTTATAGCGCACACCGATCATGCCGTCCATAGGTATTTGATGAGAAAGAAAGACTCCAAGGCAAGATTGATGAGATGGGTGTTACTACTTCAAGAGTTTGATCTAGAAATTGTGGACCGGGAAGGTAGTGAGAATCAAGTGGCGGACCACGTGTATCGTTTGGAGGAGGAGGGGAGGCCTTGTGATGGCCTTGAGATCAATGATTCATTTCCCAACGAACAACTCCTTGTGGTGTCAATGAATGATATGCCATGGTTTGCTGATGATGCCAATTACCTTGTGACCGGAGTAATCCCGTGTGAGCTCTCTTCTAACCAAAGGAAGAAGCTCAAGTAGGATAGTTTGGATTTCTGTTGGGATGAGCCATACTTGTTCAAGATTTGCACAAATGGTGTGATTCGTAGATGTGTCCCAGAGGAAGAACAATTGAGTATCTTAGAGGCTTGCCATTCTTCACCCTATGGTGGCCATCATAGTGGGGTGAGGACCACCTCGAAAGTTCTTAGTTGTGGATTCTATTGGCCCACCTTGTTCAAAGATGCAGGTGATTTTGTAAAGAGGTGTGACGATTGCCAAAGAGCGGGCGGAATTTCAAAAAGGGATGAGATGCCTCTCAATACCATTCTTGAAGTTGATATCTTTGATGTTTAGGGCGTCGATTTCCTGGGTCCATTTGTTAGCTCTTGTGGGAATACTTACATTCTCAAAATGGGTTGAAGCCGTGGCTTTGCCTAACAATGAAGCCCGGAGTGTTGTTGCATTTCTTAAAAAGAGCATCTTTACAAGGTTTGGCACTCCTCGTGTGATTATTAGTGATGAGGGGTCTCACTTTTGCAATAAAGCTTTCTAAGTACGGTGTCAATCATAAGGTTTCGACCCCTTATCATCCTCAAGCTAGTGGTTAGGTGGAAGTCTCCAACAGAGAAATCAAAAGTATCTTGTCAAAAAGGTCACTGAAAATAGGACCGGTTGGTCGAAATAATTGGATGACGCTCTATGGGCTTATCGGACAACTTACAAAACTCCGATTGGGATGTCTCCGTATCGGTTGGTGTTTGGGAAATCATGCCATCTTCAGGTTGAGTTAGAGCACAAGGCTATGTGGGCTTTGAGGATGTTGAATCTTGAATGGGATGTTGCAGCTAATCTTCATGTTGAACAACTCAATGAACTCGATGAATTTAGATTCCATGCCTACTCCAGTTCGTCCTTGTATAATGATAAGATGAAGTACCTTCATGACAAAATGCTCGTGGAAAGAGTTCAACGTAGGTGATTTGGTTCTGTTGTTCAACTCCCGGTTATGTCTGTTTCCGGGAAAGCTCAAATCCAAATGGAGTGGACCGTTTGAAGTTGTGTTTGTGACCCCTTTTGGTGCTCTTGATTTGAAAAACAAAAATGGTGAAGTCTTCAGAGTTAATGGGCACTGGGTCAAGCATTATCTTGGAAAGTTTGATGACAGCCACGTGGTGGCACTCCTTAATCTCTAGTGATGTGGTGGTAACATGCGTCATGCCACAACGTTAAATCAGGTGCTTCTTGGGAGGCAACCCATGTGTTTTTCTTGTTATTTTCTTTGATTTTCTTTGTAGTATAGGACTGATTTTTGGGCTGACTGGTTGTTAGATGTTGCAGGGATTGTGTTGAGGCAGTGCAAGACATAGTAAGAAAATGTTCAATCTTTGAAGTTGCCAGTGCGGTCGCAGTACACTCTGTGCGGTCCGCACTAGTGAAGGCCAAAGTGATACCTCTCTGAATTTGGCCACTGTGGTTGCACTACACTTTGTGCGGTCTGCAGTGGACCACTGCGATTGCGGTATGTTTTGTGCGGACCACAGTGGGATACTGGGTCAAGCTTGATCATAACAGCCTAGTGCATACCGCGGTCTATTTTGTGCGGTCCGCACTGGTAGGTGAGGTTGGGCCGTAGGGGCTTTTCTATAAATAGACCCTGGGGACCCCTTTTTTACTCTTTTCGCAAAAATTGAACCTCAGAGCATATTATTACTGTTCATTCCCTGATATTGATTGTCAAAACTTGCTTAGCATTGATTAACTTCACTCCACCTCATAATCTGGTAACATTACACTCATTTCTTCCATGACTAATTTTGTAATTTTATTTTATTTTCATTTTCCTTTTCTTAGCATATACTCCTTTTTTATTCCGTAATTAGTTCAACTCTAGGATTAGATTAGTTTAAATGTTGATTTTTGTGGACTTAGTAGTTTTATGGACTGGGTAAATCATTTAGGGATAATAATTTAGTGTAAAATTGGACTTTAAGGCAATTCTAAGAACCCCATTTCAGTGCCACTTCTGGGAACGTTGTGCGGACCGCGGTGCCCTAGTGCGGACCACAGTACCACTTTGTGTGGACCATGCTAATGATCTTGTTTCAAGGTGACCCTTGTCCAGTGCGGCCATACTACATTTTGTGCGGTCCGCACTGGCCCAGTGCGGCCGCGATACCATTTTGTGTAGGCTGCACTGGTCAGATTTAGAGGAAGGGTAGTCTGAACCCCATTCTTGCGCAGACCACGGTCATTATTATATGGTCCGCGATGATCCCTCGGTGGACGCACTCCATTTTATGAGGTCCGCACTGGGCTGTTTCTGCAACCTGGCTGCAACTTTTCAATTCTGTCTGCAGAAATGTTGCTCACTGCTTCTATTGATACTAACAATGTGATATGACTGTGTTTGCAGATAATGTTTAAGCAAAGAGGTAAAGGCTCCAAACAACCCGGTAGAAGCGATTCCTCCCGGGGAGGTAAGTAGAGATTGTTTAAACTCACTCCCCATGCTCGTCAAAACATAAAGAAGATGAGAAAGGCAATTAAGGCAGATGATAGAGCCTGTGATCTGTTGAGGAGTGAGTATCTGCCCTCCCAAGATATATCGTCAGACTCAGCACCAACACATTTCTACTCAAGTTTCAGATTGACAGATGACACTCCTCCACCATCACCCACTGCCCAAACACCAGGGCATGTTTCTACTGAGTCATCTGAGGGCTCAGTAGCCGGCGTTGGTGAATACTCCACCTCCCCCACAACTTCATTATCTGGGAAGGGTGCAGACGGAGGTGAGGAGGAAGTGCAAGGGGATGAGGAGGTAGCTTAGGGTGGTCAGCCTCAGGTTGGGGGCATTGCCCGAACTAGAAAACTCGAAGTTTGGGAGGATAGGTTCGTGAGCCAGGTGGCATACCACAAATTTAGGAAGTGGTGGCCAGTAAGAAAATTGATACCGGAGCAGAGTTTTATTGACAGAGATCTTTTACCGCACAACCCTGATGTGCATAGACAATTCAGAACGAGAGTGGGTTGGGAACACTTTTTAGATGATTGTGTGGATGCCAATGAACACTTAGTCAAAGAGTTCTACTGTAATGTATCCCATATCATAAAGGGTTCCAAAGTGACTAAGGTTCGAAACTTCAAGGTGTTGTTTGACGGGAAGTCGCTCAACGAATACCTGGGTTTCAATTAGGAAGATGAGTCTTTTTGTATGGCAAAGATGGAAATGGGTGAGGAGGTCCGTCCATGGTTAGTTTAGTACATGGTAATTCCAGGTACCGTTCCGGAATGGTTGACTGTTGGGATCAAATACTACGGAGGACCCTAAACTTTGAGGCGACGGGCTGGGAGACATTTGTGTGTAGCCGGTTAGACCCTACTACCCATGACCAGACACTTCCTTTCCACCGGTCTATTTTGGTTGCTTCCATTATGGCGAGGTACCCCATCAACGTGGGGAGTGTGATGTCCCAGATGACAAAGCCCCTGCTTCTGCCCCAATTGGCCAGTTTGAAGAGCCAGTTATGGTAGAGACCCCAGATAAGCCTGCCTCCACTCATACTGAGATGCCTCCCGGACCTTCCACATCAGCAGCCCTAGAGATCCCATCTACCCGGGCCAATCCCATCACTGCCCGCTAGCTGAGCTAGGCCCTTTTGAGTATAAACAACTGGATGTATATTGCCTCATCCAAGTTGTCCGTATTAACTACCATAGTAGAGGCTCAGTCGGCTCCTCCAGCCCCACAGGTGACCCAGTCGATAGAGGATGCTTTGAAAGAGATACTTGAGAGCTAGAAGAAAATCCTCACTACTCAGGTGACATTGACCAAGGCAGTCGATTCACACAACAAGGCTCTCAAGGAGATTGCTCAGGAACATAAGAAGCTTAGGAAGACACAGGCCTCAAAGGAGTCCGTGAAGGAGCTGCGAGCAGATGTAGATAGACTAAAGGCAGACCAGTTGCCTTTGGACTTGTTACTCGATGACCCAGTCTCACCAGCTCATCTATAACCGGAGCAGCCAGAGGCCTCCGAAGAGGAGGAAGATCCTAGAGTATATGATGCCATCATCCAGTTGGCGGACCCACCGGAGGCTTCCTCCATTCAGCCATAGGATGTACCAGTTCCACAGCCTGTCGAGATCCAGGCCTAGGTCCCAGTAGCAGCATAGAAGACCACCGAGAACTAGTTTGAGATTCCCGAGCACACAGGGAACCCAGGGACCACCCATGAGCATATGCAGACTGAAACGACTTAGGGAGTCTTCATATCCCTTTTCTATTATTTTTTATGCATATTTGAACTAGTTGGCATTGGGGATAATGATAGTTTTATTTGAGGGGGTGCGCTCTACATTATTGGATGACTGTATATATTGATTCATTTAATGCTTTCTTGATTTTCACATTTGGTCTGTATATAATTTGATATTTAGTTACTTTTATCGCATTTTTCATCTTTCTTTAGGTCTGTATATAAAGTTAGATCATTGTATATATTCATCCCCACTGTATATTCAAATTCCCTATTGTATATATTTGTTCTATTTTCACAAAAAGTTTCCGTTTTTAGCATCTTATTTATGTTCGTAGCTTTTGTTTTGTTTTGGATGTTTTCAATAAGCCTTTGGTTTTCTTAATGCCATGATTCTTTCCAAAGGTGGAGTGTTGTGTGAACCGGGTGGCTCTTTCCAATGATGGATGGCGTGACAACCTTCTTAAGGGTTTGAGTCCGTTTTTGTTTTCGTTTTTTGTAGTTTATTGTTAAGGATACCTCAAGCAAAGCTTCACTTGGGCCTAGCACATTTGCCTTTGATCCCATGGTCAAAGACAAAATGTTGTGTTTAGGATGGTGAAAGTTGTGACCTTGAGACTCTTGTGTTGACGATAATCATCAAGTGGTTTTTCGGCACCATTGGGTGCTCAAATCGTATCTAAGGTCGTTAGACTTTTTTCTTTCAAGAACCATGAGACAATCCTATACCTGTTCTAAAAGATACCCCCTCTTGGCACCCGATCGTTCCTTGAGCACATGGCAAAAGTATAAGTTTGGGGGGAGAGACGAGGGTGGTAACAAAGTGGTAAAAGGCATAAAAACGAATAAATGGAAAGGCAATGAAAAAAAAGAAAAGCAAAAGACAAAAAGAATGCTCAATGTGAAAAAGAATAAAAAGGGATTCAAAAAAAGCAAAAGAATGAATGGTGTGGAAAGTTGAAAAAGGAGAAACGGGTGAATTGTATAAGAAAGAGTGGCAACATGTCCCTCTAACCCCTAGTGAGATGACTCAAAGAGTCAAGAGAATGTGTGCCAAATGAATCAAAAGAAGTGCTTAAGGGAAGATGGAACCCACTTAGATCAAAACATTTCCTACCCTGAACCAAAAACCTTCACAATGACTCTACAAAAGCCCTATATGATCTTGAGTTGAATGAAGTTTACATTAGTGGATATTTACATAAGGGGCAAGAATATGGTACTTAGAGTTGGACTTGTGACCTTTTCTTGAGAGAGATGAGTGAATTCCCATTAACCTCGGTTTGTGTGCCAATATTCTAAAAGGTGAGGTTTGCTTAGGGAGAGTTGGGGATGTATGAGTTTGGGTTCCACAATGACCAAAGTAGTTGATAAAGTTCTTTGATGTAATGAGTCAACTCTTGATACTTTTGTGTCACACTTGATCCATGGTTTTTCAAAGGTTAAATGTTGTTAATGATTCATTTGTATTGAGGGCAATTGTTAGTCCCAATTGATGCTAGTTGAGGTTACTTTAGGATATCTAAAAATTCATGGGTTTTACCTTGAGGGGTGGGTCTTATTTTGTTTGCTTGAGGACAATCAAAAGCTTAAGTTTGGGGGAGTTGATAACTAGGGATTTTGACATGTTTCATGCTCCTTCTTGCTTACGCTTTGATTATTAATTCTTACAAAATAGTCCCAAAAGGCTCATTAGTTGTGCTTGATTGCAGGTTTGATCAATAAAGTGATGAGACGTCAAAGATCAGCTCAAAATGAGTGAAACCTGCAAAGTACCAAAGACAAGACAACTCAGGACAAATAGGCCTAGTGCGGCCGCACTACACTTTGTTAGGTCCGCACTATGGAGATTCAGAGAGCTGGATTTGAAGGCATCAAAGCAGTGCGGCCGTAGTACATATTGTGTGGTCTGCATTGAAGACACCGCGGTCCGCACAACCATTTTATGCAGTCTGCGGAAGCAAACTTCAGAGAGATGTCAAGTGCCAAGGTTCAAGCTTGTGCGGTCCGCAGTCCATTCTGATCAGACCGCATTGGAAGCCTTCACGGTCGCGGTCCATTCTGCACGGTCCGCGGAGCTTGGGTTCAGAGAGTTGAAACTTTAGAGTCAAGAGCCTAGTGCGGCCGCACTGACCTCGCAGGGGCATTTTTGTCCAGTTTTTCCAACTTAGTATAAATAGAATCTTTTTACATTTTTAAGGTATCTGTAGCCATTTTGCGCATTTTTACTTAGTTTTTATCATTGAATCTTTGTATTTACTTTACCAATTAAGTAATATGTCTTTATCTTCATCTATTTCTCTATTTTTCTTTTCAAGTATGAGTAGTTAGACCCATTAGCTAGGGTTGTGGCTCAATCCTAGTGTGGGTAATTGGTGGGTATTGTGATTTAGGACTAGATTGACTATAGGTATTTGTTATTGACTAGATTGACTATATGTATTTGTTATTTAAGTCAATTTTATGGTTTAATTTATAAATTGGTGGTTGCAAACACTGGGTTGTGCTAAGTTGACTTGGTTCTTCTTGAAAAAGAGAGCCTATGTCTCCAAAATTGACCTAACAAGGAATTGGGATGGACTCAATAGAATTGATAGTCCCAATTAAAGGGTTAAACCTCGAGAGAGTAATTACCCGACTTGAACCCTAGTTGCTTGAGCAAAATTACCTACCCATTTGGTCTTGAGAAAGTAAATCGGGCAAAATCACTCTCTCTACCGAGAGGTGTTAGAGTGGATAAAATCATGCAGTGGTTATAGCATATTTTCCCAATCATGTCAATAATGCCTTTGGAGAAATTACCCGTCAATTGGCCACCTAGGAGGATGCCACTACCCTAATGCCTTTTTATCCATTAGATACAACTTTTAGCAATTCTCGTTTAGCATAATCTAGTTGCATTTATAATTAGTAGTTGATAATAGTATTTTGTTAAAGAAAAACCAAAAATGATTGGAAGTGATATTTGGAACAACTACACAATCCCAATCCAAATAGATACTCGACTCCATTTCTAGCTCTTTGTGAAAATCGATCCCGACCCACAAATCGGGTAAAAGCTATTATGACCCTCTCTTCCTACTTTTTAGTAGTGCGGAGTAGGCAACGATCAGCAACGTAGATCTCCAATAGGTTGGTTCGAGCCGGGCGAGGCTAGGCTTTTGGGTACAGACTTAGCACATGATACCTTGGACAAGATGAAAGTGATTTAGGAGCGGCTTCGTACAGCGCAGTCAACACAAAAGAGTTATGCTGACAGGAAGGTTCGTGATGTGTCTTACATAGTCGGGGAGAAGGTTCTGCTGAAGGCTTCACCCATGAAGGGTGTTATGAGATTTGGGATGAAGGGAAAATTGAGCCCTCGGTTTATTGGGACTTTTGAGGTGCTTTGGAGAATTGGGGAGGTGGCTTATGACCTCGCTTTGCCACCTAGCTTGTCGGGGGTGCTTCCGGTATTTTATGTCTCTATGCTCCAAAAGTATATCGTCGATCCATCTCATGTTTTTGATTTCAGCATGGTTCATTTAGATGATGATTTGACTTATGACATGGAGCTAGTGGCTATTTTGGAGTGGCAGGTCTGAAGGTTGAGATCAAAGGATATAGCTTCACTGAAAGTGCAGTGGAGAAGTCAGCCCGTGGAGGAGACTACTTGGGAGACCGAGTGGAAGATGCGAAGCAGATATCCATATCTATTCGAGGCTTTAGGTATGTTTCTAAACTCGTTTGAGGACAAACGTTTGTTTAAGGGGGGAGGATGTAATGATCCGGCCGGTCGTTTCATGACTTTTAGCCCTGTTTTCCCCATTTCTTCTCCTTTATGTGTTGTTCAATTGTATTGTATGGTATCGTGTTGGTTGGTTCAGGTTCAGAGTGGTTTTGAAAAGGAATGAGACACTTAGTCTCTTATTTAAAAGTTTAAGTTGGAAAAGTCAATCGGATGTTGACTTATGTGTAGAAGATCTCGGATGCGAATTCTAATGGTTCGATTAGCCTCGTTAGGTGATTTGGACTTACGAGCGTGTTCGTAATATAATTTGGAGGTCTGGGGTAGATTTAGACTTGAATTGGTGAAATTGGAAATTTGGCATTTTTCGGTCAACAGTCAAAATGTTGATATCGGGGTCAGAATGGAATTCTAGAAAATTGGAGTAGGTCTGTAGTGTCATTTGTGACGTGTGTGCAAAATTTCAGGTCATTTGGAGGTGAATTAGTAGGTTTCGGCTTCGTTTGCAGAATTTGAATGTTTGGGGGTTCTTAGGCTTGAGTCCGAGGGTAATTTGGTGTTGTTTGGAGTGTTCCAAAGTTTTGTATAAGTTTGAATACTGGTATATGACTTGTTGGTGCTTTTGGTTGAGGTTCCTAGGGCCTCCAAATGAATTTGGATGGTTGGCGGAAAGTTTGGAACTTGGTTTGAGCAGCTGAAGCTGCTGCTTCTATCATTTCCGCACATGCAGATTGGGGACCGCAACAGCGAGGTCGCAGATGCAAGAGGGAGGCCACAGATGCGGAGAATTGGAAACTGAGTCAAAGCCTACGCACAAAGGACTGCACCTGCAAGACCGCAGATGCAGGTGTTGACCGCAGAAGCAAGGTTTTCAGGCTTAAGTGAAAACTGCACCTACAAGGATTTTCCCACAGGTACGGTGTCGTAGAAGCAACATGGTGACCGTAGATGAGGATAACGCTGGGCAGACGGGATTTGAGCTTTGGGCAGTGATTCTCAAGAGGAATCAAGGGTTATCAATTGGGTAAGCTACTTGAACCTTATATTTTGTGTTTGTGATGATTTTCCACTATTTAATCATGGAAGTTTTGGGAAATTGGAGAGAGGGTGAAGGGGTTAGGGCTTGAGTTTGGAGAGTTTTGATTGAGGATTTGAGGGACCATTTGAGGTCGAATCTTGATGATTTTGGTATGTATAGACTCGGGAGTGAAAGGAGTTTCCAGTTTTGTAATTTTTGTCGGATTCCGAGACGTGGTACCCGGGGGCCGGGTTTGGGGGAAATTCGGGGTTGGGTTTGAATTGATAGTTTTTCGTTTGGAATTGATTACTTGGCCTATATGGATTGCATTGTATTGCTTTTGGTTTGATTCGGGATATTTGGAGGCAGATTCCAAAGGAAAAGGCATAGCAGAATAGGATTTTGGCTTGGCTTGAGGTAAGTAATGCTTTCAAACTTAGTTCTAAGGGTTCAAAACCCCGAACTATGTGTTATATGATTAAATATTGAGGTGACGCAAATGCCAAGTGATGGGCGTGTGGGCGTGCACCGTAAAAATTGTGGCCTGGTTTATTCCATGGCACCACTTAGTGACTCCTTTTGTTGATATCTGTGTTGTGATTATATGATTAAGGAAATGAACTGTAAATCATACTAATTATCATGTTAGGGATTCACGCCATGACTGTTGAGTCCCGAGCTGTCGTTTCTTGTTGTCATCTCATTAGTTCCATTGATATTCTGTACTTAGTCTTGTTCATGCATATCATATCATGTCTCAGTCTCGGTTGTTGTTATTTGGCACATCATATCATTATTTCGGGCTAGTTTCATGGCATTGTGAGCTCGTGTGTGTGAGACTGGAGAGTGATTACTAAGTGAGGCCGAGATCCTGATTATGAGTGACAATTATGGGATTGGGCTGCACACCACAACAGATTATTGATTATGCCTTCATTGGTTTGTTATAGTGCTTGGATTGAAAGAAGCCCCTCCGAAGTCTATACACCCCCTAGTTAGCGCAGATGATATTATTGAGGGACGAATTTCCATGGACATTGATTTGTCCGAACTATTGATACCTGGAGATTGATTTCTCCTCAGGGTTGGATTACCCTTGTGCCTCGGTACCGGTTGACTTAAATTCAGTGATATATATGTTCCGGGATGGATTTCGCTGGGCCGGATGGCCATATGCGATACCTAGTGGTTGAGAACTTGAGAGTGGGAGCACATGGTGCATTTTCATACATTTATGGCATTTACATGTAAAGATTTATTGAGCTTTATACTTTTCCTTGTTCGGATTCGTGTTTGCTTTACTGTTGAATTGAATAATTAAACTACCAGCATGCATACTTTACTGTTCCATTTAAATATGTTATAACTACTGAGGTTTAGTTCGCCACTACCTATCCTTCCATAGTTTAGACTTGTTACTTTCTGAGTTGGTGTATGCACGTTACCTCCTGCACCTTGTATGCAGATTCAAGTACTTTTGGATCCAGTGGCGGTTGTCGATCGAGGCCTCTGACTTAGGATATTATTGAGGTATCTGCATGGCGTTCGCAGGCCTTGGCACTCCTTCTTATTCTCGAGTTGTATTTCAGTTTCTCCTTTAGACATTATGATAGATTATGTAGTTTCCTTAGATGCTCATCCACTCAGTGACACCCCGATTTTGGGCTGGATTGTATCTATTCTTGGAGTTTCTTAAGTTTCAAATAGTTTCTTTAACTGCTAAAAACTTCTGTTAATATTTTCAAACTTAGTGTTATGATATTGATTGTTGAGTTGAGGCTGGTCTAGTTTCACAATAGGCGCCATCACGACGAATCGGGTTTTGGGTTGTGATAGTGATAGATTAGTGTATTGGGTGAGTTAACCAATCAAGTGAAGCAGAATACTTTACTGGCCCCGCACGATAGTTATTAACCTCGTAAAATCTTTGGACAAATTTTGATACATATCAAAAACTTTATGTAAAAATATAGTATTGGTAACATAAATACAAATTTTATACGACGATTCATACATTAGACAACTATTTTTTAACTTTCATACAACATTCAAATTAAAAGAATAACTACAATAGAATACAATTACATATAATTATACTACAACTTTACTACAATTTTATAAGTATATTGTATGTTATGTGTTCTTCGGACCCGTTTGGCAATAGATTTTGCCAAAATAAATTTGGGTTTATTTGGAAAACACATGTTTGGCCATAGATTTTGCCGACAATTTTGCAAAATTGCAAATCCCAAATTTTAAATCCCAAAACCAGCTCAATAGCGTGATTTTGGGCCAAAAGATCACTATTACATTTTATAAAATTGCCCCATGCTTTTATATTTTATAAAAGAGCCCACTATTTACTATTTTGTAACAATGTTGCTTCGTCTTCTCGATCTTCTGATTGTACTATGGTTTGCGGTAATATAATGGATATTATTGATAATAGTACTGTTGGATATTTGTGATAGGTTTTAGAATTTATGGGTATAAGTCATGTTTCATGTTTTTCCAAAATAAATTTGGGAAATATGTTTTGAAAACTGATGTCCAAACACATTTTCATCTTCATACCGAACTTCACCCGTATCAGATTTTTCAAAACAAATTTGGGAATCTATGGCCAAACGCTAGCTTCTTCTTCTTCTTCTTCTTCTTAAATTCAACCAAAACAAAGTCTAATCTTCACCAAGTACCCTCAAAATTGAGATATAAACTTCAAATAATATTTCTAATTGTTTGCAACTACACCCAATCCAAACAAATAATGGTTTTTAAAACCCAAATTCGAATTCAAAGCTTTATGATAGATTAGTATTCGAATCTTCAATTCCTACGACCTGGAGGTTACTTCAATAGGTTGAATGGCAGAAGATAAATTTTAGGCTTACCTTATTGTGAGAGAAAGACGATGTGAGAGAGTGATAAAGAAAGAAAGAAAAATTAATGAGAGAGGCGGGAGTGAGGAAAGAGAAGAGGAGAGAAAAAAGTAAAAGGATGTAACTAAATCCCCTAATTTAAGGCACTAATAATGAATTGTATATAATTTGTAAATAATCCTTGTTTAAGGTGGGTAATATACAAAACTAGGACAATTTTTATAAATAACTTTCAAATATTGTATAGGAAGGAAAAAATCCCGAAATAAATTAACTGAGTCATTTTTGCAAATTCTGAAAGGATGTATTTTGTTGAAATAAGATAATTCAATTGGACCTAGGACCAATATTTGAGTTTTGGAACGAAAAAAAGAATGTAATTATTCAAGACTCTTCTGAGAATCCACCAAAGGAAAAACTCCTCTCGATTGTTGGCAGAAAACGAGGATAGAAAACAGTTTAGTGTTCAATTGAAAATTAGAGATGTTTCTGGTTAAAGACTTCGCATCATTACTCCTTTTGCAAATAACATATCAATAAGAATAGGTGGAGACGAGATTTGTAGTTTAAGGGTTCATAATTCTAATTTTTTAAAGTTATTATTTTAAATTAATAATTTGTACATATTTCATGAATTGCTTAAGAAAAGTATGAGGTTTGAATCAAAGATATTGCTTTTGGACGAACCTGTAACCAAAACTCTAGCTCCACCCATATTAGTAAATAGAAAATCTGTCTTGCCCAAGACTTAATTAGCTGAACCACATAGATGTTAGGATTTTTTTCTATATAACATACAACTTATATACAGTTTTATATAACTTTTTATTGTATAGAAACTGAACAAACACATACAATTTATAGATAACTTGATAAAATTCCAACCAAACCCACTCGAATCTTCATCGAACTCCCCTAAATTTGAGATATAAACTCCAAAAGATATTCCCAATCATTTATAAAAATATCTAATCCAAACAAATAATAAAGCCTCAAAACTCGATTTTCTAATTCAAAACTTTTTAACGAAAAAAGAGACTTTCAGGGTGCTTCCTGGGAAATCCAAAAGATATTTCAGGCTAAGAAGTACTTTGCTAAGGCAGGATTGAATGAAGAAGATGTACAGAGGATGGTGGAGTGTCCCATTAAGCAAATATACAGATCCTTACAAGGAGAATTTCAAAAAGTACCATGGAGGAAGTTAGTGTGCAATAACCAAGGGCAGCCCAAGTGGATATTCATTTTGAGATTGGCAATTCAACAGAGGTTAGCAACCAAAGAGAGAGTGGCAAGATGAGGTGTAGTTACTGATCAAATATGCTCCATGTGCAACAAGGAAAATGAGATAGTGCAACATATGTTCTTCAAGTGTTAGGCAACAGGGAAGATCTGGAATGGTTTATTGAGAAGGCAAGAAATACAAAGAACACAACATGCATGTCAGGAAGAGATTACATAGCTGGCAAAGGTGACCAAAGCAAAGAGTGCAAGGACAACAATTTGCAGAATGACATTAGCAGCTATTGTTTAACATTTTTGGCAAGAGAGGAACTCTGTGCTTTTCCAGAAGAAGAGAAGGATAGACACTACTTTACTTCATCTTATTATTCAGGAAGTGCACATAAGGACAACTAAATTCCCTTATCTAGATAGAGCAATGTCATGAACCTAACCCCGAACCGAGTCGTGATGGCGCCTCTCGTGAAGACAAGGCCAGCCAATTAACCCAATTCACTTTTCAAACAGTTAAACACCATAAAAACAGTCTAAAACATGATTTAATGATACTAAGTAGCGAATAATAGCAAATAAGTGCGAAAGTACAACTCGACACAGCCCTAACTGGGGTATCACAAGTCACAATCATCTAACAACACTAAGTCCTCAAATGTAACTACAGAGTTTAAATACTGAACTAAGGACATAAAGGAAAGAGATAGGGAGGAGCTCCGGGCTGTGAATGCCAACAGCTACCTAAAGACTCCTGAAAGATCCGCCTGAAGCTGAAATGAATCAGCACTCGGGAGCGGGACCAGCTATGCCTGAATCTGCACACATGGTGCAAGGAGTAAAGTGAGTACTCCAACTGAGTGAGTAACAAATGTAAATAACGACTGAAAGAAAGAAAACACGTAAGGCACAAGGCATTCTATAATGAAGCAGTAAAATCATTTAAAAATAGTAAACCAGTAAAAAGTCAAGTAAAATCCTCTTTCAACAAGTAAACAAGTAATTGATAGATAGTTAAGGTAAAGTAAACAAATAGAAGTTCGCCCCTTGCCGGAGAATTTTGGCACATTTCAATACTAATTGCTTAGATTTTAGCTTGTTTTGAATACAATTACCTCCCTTACTTATGTAATTTTAGTGTTTTTGCAGTACATGAGGTTTAAGGACCCAAGAGCATGGAAATGAAAGCAAAAAGCCACAAAAAACAAGAAAAGAGTAAAATGTAGCAAAAATGTGGATATGTGATGCATTATGCGATCACAAACCCTACATGCGAGCCGCATAAGGTGCAAAGGATCGCAAATCAAAACAGAAAGTTAGCCAAAATCTAGTGCAAGAAATGTTGTCCAGAATGCGATCGCATAACAGTTGCGGACCATATAATGGACTGCAAACTCATCAGGAGAATTGCTGATGGTGGAAAATGCGACGCAGAATGCGATCGCATAGCTAGAATGCGGTCCGCAAACCCACAACACGACGACGACCTGGAAACTAGGGTTTTGAAGTGCGATGGGCATAAAGAGAATGCGGACCGCATGTCTGATTTGCGACAAAAATGCGGTCCCATACTTGACCTGAAAGGGCATTTTTTGTCCGTTTTCTGTCTCGATTTTTGGCCCTCTATAAATAGATTTATTGTGATTTTATGGGCTGATCTGGTCTGACTTTGAAGCTACAATACAACGCATTAATATTCCTCTCTTTTGGAAGCTTTTGGGTCAAGAATCTTTCACTGTGTAAGCTTTATGGCATTAAATAGTGTATTCCTTTTATATTTTAGTATGTGTAGCTAACTTTAAATACTAAGGTTGTGGACCCTAAATGGGTGTTATGTTAATGGATGTTTAACATTGAATATATATATATATATATAATGGTTGGTTGATATTTATTTACTTCTCATTCTTCATTTATTGTTGGTGGTTGCAAACATTAACAAGTGCCATTAAATTCTTGCTTTGCTTGGGAAAGTGGGTTAGAATTTGGAAGAAGTAAATATCAAAGACTCAAGGCTTTAAACCTTGTTTAATAGAATCTCTTAGGAATAAGTGAGTTTTATTTGGCATATATTGATTGTTCTGAATTGCAACTCTTTTATATTTGGAAAAAATCATAAAGAGGAAATACTACCCAACTATTGGAAAATATTGGGTAGACATTTAGACATCATTTGCATATCAAAAGGACCTTCCATTATAAATATATCATATTAACACCGATATCATTGCACTTCATTAAAGGTAACACAACATTGGTTTCTTTATTATTTACATTCTCAATATTTGAACTAGTTGTTACTTCAAATCAAACTCAACTCATACTCTATTTACCATTAATTCATACTCTTGTTACCGTTAACTGGATAGGACTATGACTTTAGTCGAGCAACACAGTAATCGAGTAACCTTTTCACACCTATTCCCTGTGGGATTCGACCCCAACCTTGTTGGGTTATTATATTTGACACCGACCGCCTTACACTATTTATTAAAGTGTAATTTGAGTGTATCAAATTTTGGCGCTGTTGCCGGGGAATACGGTTTTGAAATTACTAATTAGTGTGTGCTTTACTTTACGTCTTATTCTATTATATCACACTTTGTTTGTTTTGCTTGGTGTTGATAGGAAAACATGTCTGAGTATGGTGATGACGTAGAGGCAGAAATGGGAGAAAATCCTTTTGCGGACATCCAGGAGTACATTGAGGATACAAATGCTATTGTACCTCCGGCTATTGGCGCTACAACGTTCAAGGTGGAACATGGTTTAATCCTTATGCTCAAAGCGGAGCGGTTTTTTAGTAATTCCACTGAAGATGATCAGACACAACATCTTAGAAACTTCTTGGGTGTATGTGTACTGCATAAGCAAAATAATGTCTTTGATGATGCCTAAAGGTTGAGATGCTTCAAGTTTTCTCTAGCTGGGGATGCAAGGAAATTGCTCCAAAATCTGCCCCCAAACTCCATTCATTCTTGGGTCGAATTTGTCCGAGCCTTCTTGTCTAAATGGTTTCCCCAAAGTAAGAAGTCGGAGCTCCGGGATAAAATTTTCTTTTTCAAGCAAGTACCGGGAGAACATCTACATGAGGCATGAGATCGTTTCAAATTATATCTGGTGAGGTCTCCCAACCATGGCTTTTGGGATTCTATTTTGTTGGAGAAATTCTACATGGGCTTGGATCCTATGAACCAATTTATAGCCAAGAATGCAACTGCCGGATCTTCATGGACAAATCATTCGCAAGGGTGACACAAATACTTGACAAAATGGCAAAGCATAATCAAGCATGGCACTCTTAGGATACTACAGGTGGAATTACATATGGTTCTCCTTCCTTGAGCAACATGATCAAGTAAAACCAAGAGAGAGATCAAGTGATTGTAGGGCTTGCTACAAATGTTAATGTATTGACAAAGATGTTCACTGAGAGCCAAACAAAGAAGGTAAATGTGGTTGAGGATGTGCAACTCGTATCCAATGAGGATTTTGAGGAAGCAAATTATGTCAACAACTCTCTAGGAGGGTACCAAAGGCAACAATACCAAGGTAAAGGACAACAAAACCAATGGAGGCCAAACCCACAAAGGCAAGGCCACCAACAATGGTGAAATGACCAAGGTGGCTCAAACCAAGGAAATTGGAATAGCAATAACAACTTCTCAAACCGGAGTTCAAACCCTTATGTTCCCCCAAAGGGTCAATATTCAAATCAAGGTTCCTCAAGCGAGTCTAAGTTGGAAAGTATGCTTGAACGGGTATTGCAAAATCAAGAAAAATCCGACACTTCTATGAGGAACATGAACGATCTTGTTGGCTCTCATACCGCATCGATTCAAAAATTGGAGATGCAAATGAGAGACCCCTCTAGGGAGCAAAATCCAAAGCAAATGGGAACACTCCATAGTGACACAATTGCGAACCAAAAGGGTAGTGGGAGTGGCCGAACTTGTCATGTCATGGTAATTACTAATAGGAGTGGGAAGGTACTACAAGGAGAGGGTGAACAAGTGGTTGAGAAAGAAGAGTTCGAGAAAGAGGTTGGGGTTGAAGAGCCAAGTGTTGTCGAAATTGAGAAAATTTCAGAAAATGCGCAAGTGCAAGAAGAGAATCGGGAAACAGTAAAGGAAAAGGTAAAAGAGACACCAAAAACTCTTCCACCTATTCCTAGACCTCCTCCTCCATTCCCTCAAAGACTCGCTAGGAAGGTTTATGATAGAAAACTCAAGAAGTTCTACGACATTCTCAAGCAATTATCGGTGAATATCCCATTTGTGGAAGCATTTCAAGAGATGCCGGGTTTTGCTAAGTATTTGAAAGATTTGATCACCAAGAATAAAACCACCAAATATGAAGTGGTGAATGTGACACACTGGGTTATTTCCATCATTGCAACATCACCCGTTCAAAAGAAAGAGGACCCGGGAGCTTTTACCATTCCTTGTACCATCGGGGTACATGATTTTGCAAGAACTCTTTGTGATAATGGAGCGAGCATCAACTTTATGCCTCTTTCCATTTACAAGAAAGTAGGATTATGCATGCCAAGGCCCACAAGTATGATATTGCAAATGGTCGATCGTTCCATCAAACGCCCGGTGGGAATTGTTGATGATGTACTTGTGAAGGTGGGAAAATTTCATTTACATGCCGACTTCGTAATCCTTGATTGTGCAGTTGACAAAGACATCCCTATCATCTTGGGGAGACCATTACTTGTCACGGGAAGAGCACTCATGGATTCAGAACGGAATGAGATTAAATTTTGTGTGAATGATGAAGAGGTTACATTCCAAGAAAGCAAGGGTATAAAACTACCGCATGAGTATGAAAGCATCTTGGTGATCGATGTTGTTGATGAAGTAGATGATGCAGTTGAAATGAAAATGGAAGAACAATTCCTCGGCGAAGCATTGGTAGCTATCTTGGTTAACTTTGATGGTGAGGATATGGAGGGATATATGGAATCGGTAAATGCATTGGAGGGGCTTGGTTCTTACACTTATGTGCCAGAAAAGCTCTCTCTCGACTTGGAGAATAGAGCCACACCTCCCGCAAAGCCATCTATTATTGAGCTACCACAACTAGAGCTCAAACCACTTGCACCGCACTTGAGGTATAAATTTCTTGGCTCAAATGATACTTTATCGGTAATTGTTTCTTCTTTGTTGAATGATGTGCAGGTAGAACGATTGTTGGAAGTCTTGAAGGAGCATAGGCAAGCCATTGGATGGACAATTGCGGACATCCGTGGGATTCTCGCGTGAATTTGTAAATACAAGATCCAACTAGAGAGCGAGAAAAAACCAAGTGTGGAACATCAATGACGGTTGAACCCATCAATGCAAGATGTGGTAAAGAAGGAGATAATCAAGTGGTTGGATGACGGGGTAGTCTACCCCATTTCCGATAGTTCTTGGGTAAGCCCGGTGCAACGTGTGCCGAAAAAGGGAGGCATGACCATGATCGAAAATGAGAAAAATGAGCTCATCCCAACAAGAACGGTGACCAGATGGAGGGTATGCATGGATTATCGGAAGCTTAACAGTGCCACATGCAAAGACCATTTCCCTATGCCTTTTATTGATCAAATGGTTGATCGGCTAGAGGGAAGGTGATTTTATTGCTTCCTTGATGGCTATTTTGGCTACAACCAAATCAACATAGCCTTGGAGGATCAAGAGAAAATGACTTTCACTTGCCCGTATGGAACTTTTGCCTTTAGCCGGATGACATTTGGTTTGTGCAATGATCTGACCGCATTTCAAAGATGCATGATGTCCATTTTCTCCGACATGGTAGAGGACTTTCTAGAAGTCTTCATGGATGACTTCTCGATAGTTGGTGATTCTTTTGAGAATTGTCTTCACAATCTTAGACAAGTGCTTAAGAGATGTGAAAAGACCAACCTTGTGCTCAATTGGGAGAAATGTCACATCATGGTGGACGAAGGCATTGTGTTGGGGCATAAAATTTCAAAGCATGGCATAGAGGTCGATAGGGCAAAGATCTTCCTCCACCTACTTCCGTGAAAGGCGTTTGAAGTTTCTTGGGGCATGCTGGGTTCTATAGGCGCTTCATCAAGGATTTTTCCAAAATTGCAAACCCTATGTGCAAACTCCTTGAGAAGGATGCCAAGTTTGTGTTTGATGAGAAATGTCTCAAAGCCTTTGAGGAATTTAAGCAAAGGCTCACCACGATAACTATTATTGTCACACCCGATTGGTCTCTTCCTTTGGAGCTCATGTGTGACGCCAGTGGTGTAGCTATTGGAGCAATGCTTGGCCAACGTCACAACAAAGTTCTCCACCCGGTCTACTATGCAAGCAAAACACTCAATGGGGCACAAATTAATTACACGGTAACGGAGCAAGAACTTCTTGCCATTGTCTATGCCTTTGAGAAGTTCCGGGCTTATTTGTTGGGATCCAAGGTGATAGTGTACACTGATCATGCAGCTCTTCGCTACCTCATGTCAAAGAAGGATGCAAAGCCTCGGTTGATTCGATGGGTCTTGCTGTTGTAAGAATTTGACTTCGAAGTCAAGAATCGCAAGGGAACTCAAAATCAAGTGGCGGATCATTTGTCAAGGCTTGAGGAGGCAGAGAGACCAAAAGGAGATCTTGAAATCAACGATGCATTCCCGGATAAACACATATTGGCAATATCTAGAACTTTTGCTCCTTGGTATGCCAATGTTGCTAACTATCTAGTTAGTGACCTTATCCCGGATGGATTGGAATCCTATCAAAAGAAGAAGTTTTTGAGAGACTGCCGACAATACTATTGGGAGCAGCCATTCTTGTTCCGTGTTTGTGCTCACAATATTATCATAAGGTGTGTTCCAGATGAAGAGATTATGCCAATTCTAAAGGCATGCCACGACTCACCGGTTGGGGGTCATCCTGGAGGAAATCGAACAGCGACTAAGGTTCTTGAATGTGGTTACTATTGGACTTCAATCTATCATGATGCCATCAAATGGTCAAGGCTTGTGACAAATGTCAACGACAAGGTTCAATCTCCAAGAGGTATGAAATTCCAATGCACTTTGTGATGGAGATAGAGATCTTCGACGTGTGGGGAATTGATTTCATGGGGCCCTTTGTAAGTTCTTGCGGGATGAAATATATTTTGGTGGCTGTGGACTATGTGTCCAAATGGGTTGAAGTAATTGCCTTACCAAACAACGAGGCAAGCAGTGTGACCACATTCTTGAAGAAAAATATTTTCACTCGGATTGGCACTCCTAGAGCCATTCTTAGTGATGGTGGGTCTCATTTCTATAACAAGGCTTTCACGGAGCTACTTGAGAAATATGGTGTCAAGCACAAGGTAGCCACACCTTATCATCCACAATCAAGTGGTCAAGTTGAGGTTTTCAACCGGGAGATCAAGAGTATTTTAGCAAAGGCTGTTAATGCAAACAGCACCGACTGGTCAAGGAAGCTAGATGATGCATTGTGGGCGTACCGCACGACATACAAGACTCCTATTGGTACTTCTCCTTATCGGCTGGTCTTCGGAAAAGCTTGTCATCTATCCGTGAAATTGGAGCAGAAGGCCATGTGGGCGTTAAAAAGGTTGAACTTGGACTGGGCTGAAGCTGCAAATTTGAGATTAACACAACTCAATGAAATTAAGGAATTCCGTTTCCATGCTTATGAAAGTGCAGCGGTGTACAAAGAAAGGATGAAGTTCGTCCATGACAAGAAGATCTTGAAAATAGAGTTCAAGTCGGGTGAACTCAAATTGTTTTCGAGCAAGCTAAAATCAAAATGGTCCGGTACATTAAAAGTGGTCACTGTCTCTCCTTTTGGAGCTGTGGAACTAGCATCGGAAGATGGGCTCCAGACATTCAAAGTAAATGGCCAATGATTCAAACACTACTTGGGCAGATATGGAGAAAAACATTTGGTGGAGCAACTGGCTCTCAAAGATGGTCCGTGCCCGACCATTGAGTGAATCCAAAGGAACACCAACTTCATCGGTCCGCGACGTTAAATCAAGTACTTCATGGGAGGCAACCCATGTGTGGTAACACCCTTTTTGTTCTTTAAAGTTTTTAATTTTCGATAGATAGATTTACTGGATGAATTTAAAATGTGTGTTAGAGTGCAGGGGATTTAAAATATCATAACACTGGGTAGGAATGCATAAGAAAGGGAAGAAAAACCATTGTGTGAAATTTGCGGCCAAGATGCGGTCGCATTTTCACTATGCGGACCTCATTTTGGTCGCAAACCAAAATAGTGAGTTTGGCTAAAATAGGTGGTCAGAATGCGACAAGGTGGTGCACTTTGCGGACCGCATTTCAACTATGTGATCGCATTGTGCACCGCATTGTCACCTTTCAGCAAGTTAATTGAATCCACCGCATAACACTTATGCGGTCGCATAGTGCGTTATGCAGTGACTTTCCAACCTCAAAGTGGTTAGGTAAGTCGTCGCATTCTCTCATCTCTCACACATTCAAAACAAAACAAAAAAAATATTTTTCTAACAGAAGAAAACCAAAAAAAAAGAGGCAAACACAAACCGAAAAAGGGGAAAAATGACTAATGATCGAGTCTGACAAAGGATTAATACCCATTCGTAATCTCCATAGGGCCTGTACTCATCTTCATTGGTATCTATGCTTGCTCTAATTCTATAGTTCCAATTTCACGTCTGTCTCTTCTGTGTTTTTATTTATTTTTGTTCTGCATTTTTGGTTGTGTTGTTTTTCGTAGTTGTTTGTACATATTGTGGTCGATTCTGGGTAGAAAATGTAATTGGGGTGTTGGGTATCAAGAAATAGGGCCGCCATTGTTAAGGATTAGGTTGAATTGATTGGGACGATGTACTATGCGGCTCGCGAAACCCAAATGCGGTTCGTATTTTTGTCGCATATTGGAACCTAGGTTGGCTAAGGCAGATGACAAAATGCGGCAAGTTTGCAATTGCATAGTTAATAAACTCAATGCATACTGAGTCAGTGCACCCAGTTTCTCAGCATGATTTTTGCGATCATTTTGCGATCGCATTTCCTACTTTGCGGTGGGATTTGCGATCGCATGTTAGGTTTTGGTTTTCTATGGAATCAGGTTTTCAATGGTTATGCGGTCCACATAGTGGTTATGCGATCGCGTAACCCATCAAATATTTGTATCATTTCCAAAGCTGCAAGTTTGCGACAGGTTTGCGGTCCGCATAGTGGTTATGCGATCGCTTACAACAACTTCAGTTGATGGTTGAGAAGGTAAAGCGTTGTGAGGTTAGTGGTTTGCCTACACTCAGGGAGGAGGTTGCTTCTATGAAGACCGAGCTCCACAAGATGCAGACTTTGGAGTTTGATCTATCATCCCTCCTGCCCAAAGATGGTGAGCAGGGAGCACGCACAGCAACACTAGACTTGGGTCTTGATTTCACTACCCTAATGGCAGACATTGCGCCTCAGACAGCTAGGACTCTCCAGCCTCCAACTCCTATGGTACGTATTGATATTCCTTATGCGGAGGTTTCCGGACGATCTACTGAGTCCGAGTAGGAGGTGGCAGATGAGGGCATAGATGAGGAGAGTTCATGGTCTTCAGATGATGATGGCCCTCAGAAGAAGGGTAAGAAGATTGCTGCTCCTACAGTTGATGAAGTGGAGCAAGCAAAACTTCAGGTAGCGATCCAACATTCGCTAGTAGATTTGGCCACCCCTGTAGATTCTTCGGCCACTCAACCATCAGTGGGCGAGGCTAGCAGCTGACAGGCCCCAGCTCCAGTTATGGACCAGCTAGAGATCCCTCCTCCATCAGTGGAGGTCACTCCTCAGGCCGAGCTCTCATCGGCCCTAGCTTCAGCATCAGAGGGTGACCTCACCATCACTCAACCAGCTGCCGACTCCCATACCGCTTAGTGCGCCTCAGGGAGCCCCTTAAACTCTACTCTATGCCCTTATGCATTGCGGACAATGTATGCCTTTTAGTTGGGGTGGTAGCCTTGTTTATACTTTTGTGACATTAGGAACTGTTGTACATATTTGTGCCTTTATGTTATAAACAAACTTATGTACTCATGTGTATTTTGTGATTCTATATATGTTAGTGTTTTGTGATTTCCGTACATAAGTTATGTTGTGTAGTTCGTAATTTGTATATATTAGTGCTTTGTGATCTCCGTACATAAAGTATGTTATCCTTGTGCAAAAAGAACAACAAAAAGAAGTAGATAGTTGTCCATCTTTAGTAATTAGCAATGAGTTTCCCTTGGTTTTTCTTTGCCAGGTTCTTTTCCAAGGGTGTAATAGTAGAACCAGGAAAGTAGAATGAAACATATTGACCGGTTTGGTATAGATGTCTAGTCTTAAGCAGGTGTGTCTGTATATAGATATAAAAAAAAGAGATCAACTGTGTGAACTTGAGGCTCGCTCTGTGACTCTATGTCTACCTAGAGTTATACTTGTATATCTGATGAAAGCTTTGAGTTGCCAAGTGTTGACTCGAGGGCTTCAAACTATGTTAGCCAAACAGTTCGTGTGCCATGTGTGTGAGTTCTTTGTGTAAATAATTCTTGTGTTTGCTTCTGCCATCTGGAACTTGCCCGGTTGATTTTTTGATGTGTATAATAATTACACTTGGTTGGAGAAATGACCTTAGGCAGTCTTTGTGATTTTTGGAAAACCAGTTAGCCTTTCAAGCCACCAGTTGTACAGATAGTATCACTAGTTACCCCATCTGAGCCTTTAACCTTTTCTTTGGCTACCTCATTACAAACCTTTCCCTTTTTGTGAAATAATTCCTGATTTTGAACCCGTCCCTCCTTGAGCATTGAGAATGAGGCTAAAAGCCTAAGTTGGGAGTGTTGCGTAATGTCGGAAATTGGCAAGATTGTACAATGAGCGTAGGAAAGTGAACCTCAAAATGTGAAATTATTCAAGCTCCAAAAGAAAAACAATTTATAAAAAAAAAAAGAGAAATATTTGTATGTATATAAATTATGGAGCCTTGAATAAAACTAGAGAGGTAATTAAGGTGGTTCTATATTGGGAACTAGATGCCAATGAGGCTATGGGGGTTGAAAAGAAACAAAGCATAAAAGGAATGACAAATGTGAGTAGTGTTCAAGGAGGATGAAGTCACTTGTATCCAAATGCTTATCGACCCTTCCCTAAGCCTATATTACAAGCTTAAAAAGTCCTTATGGGATCCCAATCGAGCGTTCTTACAATAAAGTGATGAATAAAAATAAGAGCAAGCCTATGGTATGGTATGTTGAAACACTTGAAATTCTTTTATGAGAGTGAGTGTCTTTGTGAATTCGTCCCTTTTTGTTGTCATTGTACATATCGTGATTTTGGGACTTTCTTTCTAGTGAGGGCACATGAACTGTAAGGTTGAACACAAGTTGAGTTGTTGAGTCAAATGCAAGTGTACTCAGGTGAGGGTAGCATTTTGTCACATTGTCTGAGGCTCAAAGTTCAAAAGTTGATTAGTTTTCCTTGTATATATCGATGGTTCAGGAAGGGTAAAACAACCGAAGATGCATGCTTGTAGTACTAGCAACAAACACCATCCATGGTCATTATTGTTTCATGTTTGGTAGATGGAGTCTAGACTAGAATAGTGTAGTTTTAGTTGCTTGAGGACAAACAAGAGTTTAAGTTGGGGGTGTTGATGTGCCGGAGAATTTCAGCACATTTCAATACTAATTGCTTAGATTTTAGCTTGTTTTGAATGCAATTACCTCCCTTACTTATGTAATTTAGTGTTTTTGTAGAACATAATGTTTAAGGACCCAAGAGCATGGAAATGAAAGAAAAAAGCCACAAAAAGCCAAGAAAAGAGCAAAATGTAGCAAAAATGTGGATATGCGACGCATTATGCGATCGCAAAACCTACATGCGAGCCGCATAAGGTGCAAAGGATCGTAAATCAAAACAAAAAGCTAGCCAAAATTTGGTGCAAGAAATGCAGTCCAGAATGCGATAGCATAACAGGTTTGCGGACCGCATAATGGACCGCAAACTCATGAAGAGAAGTGTTGATGGTGGAAAATGCGATGCAGAAAGCGATCACATAGCTGGAATGCGTTCCGCAAACCCAGAATGTGACGACGGCATGGAAGTGCGATGGGCATTAATAGAATGCGGACAGCATGTCTGATTTGCGACAGAAATGTGGTCGCATACTTGACCTGAAAGGGCATTTTTGTCCGTTTTCTGTCTCGATTTTTTGCCCTCTATAAATAGATTTATTGTGATTTTATGGGCTGATCTGGTCTGACTTTGAAGCTACAATACAAGGCATTAATATTCCTCTCTTTTGGAAGCTTTTGGGTCAAGAATCTTTCACTGTGTAAGCTTTATGACATTAAATAGTGTCTTCCTTTTGCATTTTAGCTTGTGTAGCTAACTTTAAATACTAAGGTTGTGGACACTAAATGTGTGTTATGTTAATGGGTGTTTAATATTGAATATATATATAATGATTGGTTGATATTTATTTACTTCTCATTCTTCATTTATTGTTGGTGGTTGCAAACATTAACAATGCCATTAAATTCTTGCTTTGCTTGGGAAAGTGGGTTAGAATTTGGAAGAAGTAAATATCAAAGACTCAAGGCTTTAAACCTTATTTAATAGAATCGCATAGGAATAAGTGGGTTTTATTTGGCATATATTGATTGTTCTTAATAGCAACTCTTTTATATTTGGAAAAAATCATAAAGAGGAAATACTACCCAACTATTGGAAAATATTGGGTAGACATTTAGACATCATTTGCATATCAAAAGGACCTTCCATTAGAAATATATCATATTAACACTGATAGCATTACACTTCATTAAAGGGGACACAACCTTGG
Organism: Nicotiana sylvestris; assembly: GCF_000393655.2. Taxonomy (NCBI): domain Eukaryota; kingdom Viridiplantae; phylum Streptophyta; class Magnoliopsida; order Solanales; family Solanaceae; genus Nicotiana; species Nicotiana sylvestris. The sequence continues at coordinate 34,986,342 of NC_091060.1, read as the reverse complement.
TTTCTTTATTCAAATTATTTACATTCTCAATATTTCAACTAGCTGTTACTTCAAATCAAACTCAACTCATAATCTTGTTACCATTAATTCATACTCTTGTTACCGTTAACTGGATAGATCTATGACTTTAGTCGAGCAACACACTAATCGAGTAACCTTTTCACACCTATTCCCTGTGGGATTCGACCCCAACCTTGTTGGGTTATTATATTTGACACCGATTGTCTTACACTATTTATTAAAGTGTAATTTCAGCGTATCACCACTAAGACACAATATCAACTAATCCTCCCCTCGGGCAACATCTTAGAACAATACCAGCCCCTCGGTCTCAATCTCACAACAAAATGGGTACCCGCGCTCACTAGGGGTGTGCAGCTGGAGGTGCCCCTTACGGCCCAAGAGCAATAACAAGCCATCTCGTGGCATCAACACTAGGCACTCGGCCTCATATCAATCAAGCCACCTCGTGGCGTACTTATCTGAGGCCCTCGACCTCAAATCAGTATCAGTGTTTCCTCATAACATAGGTCATCGGCCTTACTCATTCAAAAATCCTCGCAAGCCCCTCGGGCAATAGTAAAACAGTGTTTCTCTGCCCAAACATCATTTAAAATAGCATTTAAGTCTTAAAAATAGAGTAAATATGGTTGAGTATGAAAACAGTGGAAAATAACATGACTGAGTTCAAGTAATGAATCAAATCAGTGAGGAAATATGAATAAAAATCCCCGAAGGGTGTAGTTGGCATGAAGCCCAAATATGGCAATCCGCCCAAATCATGCGGATAGCAAATAAATTTCAGTTAAATACGCAAGTAGAATCATCAACCGTGTGTTTCACCTCAATATAGCACTACGATGTACAATTCGGGGTTTCAAACCCTCAGAACATCATTTATAATTATTACTCTCCTCGAACCGGCTAAATCTCTAGCTTGCGATGCCTTTGCCCCTCGAATCGGCCTCTACGCGTGTCGAATCTATCCAAACTCAGAATGAGGACGTCAAAATATGCTAAGGGAATGAAGCCCAAGCGAAAACAATCAATAAATGGCACAAATCCCGAAATTACCAAAACCCGACCCCCGGGCCCACGTCTCGAAATTCAGAAAATTTTAAACCAATAGATTCCTTATCTACCCACGAGTTCATCCATATCAAAAACATCAAAATCCATCCACAAATGACCCTTCAAATCCCAAATGTTTGGTCTCCAATTTCAAGCCCTAGTTCTTCAATTTTAGGCTTAAATTCCATGATTTTCTAGGTGGAATTCACATAATAATCGATTTTTTAGTCCAAAATTCTTACCTCTAAACGTTTCCCCCTTGAATCCCTCTTCAATCTACTTCAAAAATCTCCAAATATGACCAACTATGGAGGAAATAAGCCCCAAAATCGCGGACAAGACGTGTTTAAAAACCTTCTGCCCAGGACCAATTTCCTTCTTCGCGAACGCGATCAAACACTCATGTTCGTGAAGCACTAATTTACTTTGACCAATTTTTCTCCTATGCGATCGTGACCAAGCCATCATGAACGCGATGCCTTACCCAGACGAACCTTCGTGAACGCGCTCCCCCTCCCTCGAATGCAATGAACAACTTGACCTTAAACCCAGCTAACCCAATTCCTCTACACGAATGTGAAGCCCTTCACGCGAACGCGATGCATCACTTCCCAGTCCTCCGCGAACGCGAAGCCCTTCCCGCGAACGTGAAAGCCAAAATTTCACTAATTTCCTTTAACTCTTCGCGAACGCGAGGCTCCACTCGTGAACGCTAAGATTAAAAACTTGCAATAGTTGAACCTGCAACTTCTGCAATTTTCTAAACTCCAAAATGATCTGATTGACCACCCGGAACTCACCTGAGGCCCCCGAAGCCTCAACCAAAGGTACAAACATATCCTAAAACCTTATTCAAACTTGTTCCAATCATCAAAACACCTCAAACAACATCAAACCACCCAAAACACATCGGATTCAAGCCAGACTTTCTAAAATCTTCCGAATTCTGCTTTTGATCTAAAACCCAACCAAACCATATCCGAATGACCTGAAAATTAGCGCACACATTCCAAATGACCCACCGAAGCTACTGCAATTCTCGAAATTCCATTCGATCCCTATATCAAAATCTCGACTACCAACCGGAAATCGCCAAAATATCAACTTCGCCAATTCAATCCTAAATCTACTACAAACGTCAAAAATTCATTCTGATCACGCTCCTAAGTCACAAATCACCTCCCAAAGCTTACCGAACCATCGGAAATCACATCCGAGGCCTCTAACACATAAGTCAACATGCGGTTGACTTTTCCAACTTATGCTCCCACAAAAGAGACTAAGTGTCTCAAACCTTACCAAATTCTCTCCGCATTCGATCCGACCAACCTGATATCGCATAACACGGATAAACAAAACATAAAGAAGCAGATATGGGGAACATGGAGCGGTAACTCACGAGACGACTAGCCGGATCATCACATCCTCCCCAATTTTAACAAACGTTCGTTCGCGAATGAATCAAGAAACATACCAGAAGCCTCCCTCTCGGTCTCCCAGGTAGCCTCCTCTACGGGCCGACCTCTCCACTGTACTTTTACTGAACCTATATCCTTTAACCTTAACTTTCGAACCTGACGACCCAAAATAGCTATTGGCTCCACATCATAAGTCAAATCATCATCCAACTGAACCATGCTGAAATCCAAAATATGAGACGGATCCCCAATATACTTCCGGAGCATAGAAACATGAAATACCGGATGCACACTCGACAAGCTGGGTGTCAAAGCAAGTTCATAAGCCACCTCCCCAATCCTTCAAAGTACCTCAAAAGACCCAATGAACCGAGGACTCAACTTCCCTTTCTTCCCAAATCTCATAACACCCTTCATGGGTGAAACCTTCAATAGAACCTTCTCGCCAACCATGTAGGACACATCTCGAACCTTCCGGTCAGCATTACTCGTTTGTCTCGACTATGTTGTACGAAGCCTCTCCTGAATAACCTTCACCTTTTCTAAAGCATCTTGTACCAAGTCTGTCCCCAATAGCCTAGCCTCACTAGGCTTAAACCAACCAACAGGATATCTACACCGCCTCCCATACAAAGCCTCATAGGGAGCCATTTGAATACTCGATTGGTAGCTGTTGTTATAAGCAAACTCTGCAAACAGTAGAAACTGATCCCATGACCCTCAGAAATCAATTACACAAGCACGCAGCATGTCCTCCAATATCTGAATAGTGCGCTCGAACTGCCCATCCGTTTGAGGGTGAAAGGTTGTGGTCAACTCAACCTGAGTACCCAACTCTCACTATACAGACCTCCAAAACTGCGATGTAAACTGAGTGCCCCTATCTGAGATGATGGAAACTGGGACACCATGCGAATGAACAATCTCCCGGATATAGATCTCTGCCAACAGCTCTGAGGAATAGGTAGTACATACAGGAATGAAGTGCGCGGATTTGGTCAGCCGATTCACAATCAACCAAATAGCATCAAACTTCCTCAAAGCCCGTGGAAGTCCAACTACAAAGTCTATAGTGATCATCTCCCACTTCCGCTCTGGAATATCTATCCGCTGAAGCAAGCCACCCGGTCTCTAATGCTCATATTTCACCTGCTGATAATTGAGACACCAAGCTACAAATCCCACACTATCTTTCTTCATTCTTCTTCACTAATAGTGCTTCCTCAAATCCTGATACATCTTCATGGCACCCTGATGAATGGAATACTGCGAGCTATGGGCCTCCTCCAGAATCAACTCCCGAATCCCATCCACATTAGGCACACAAATCTGGCCCTGCATCCTCAGCACCCCATCATCACCAATGGTCATATCTCTGGCATTATCATGCTTAACTCTATCCCTAAGGACTAGCAAATGCGGATCATCATATTGGCGCTCTCTAATGCGATCATATAAGGAAGACCGAGAAACCACACAAGCCAATACCCAACTGGGCTCCGAAATATCTAACCTCACGAACTGATTGGCCAATGCCTAAACATCAACTGCAAGAGGTATCTCCCCAACTGGGATATATGCCAAACTCCCCATACTCACTGCCTTTCGGCTCAAAGCATCGGCCATCACATTGGCCCTTCTCGAATGGTACAATATAGTGATATGCCTCCAAATTTTCAACGCGTGAACTATGGCAACCAACTCCAAATCATGAATGGGGTAGTTCTTCTCATGGGGCATCAATTGACGAGAAGCATAAGCAATAACTCTACCCTTCTACATCAATACACAACCAATACCAATGCTCGAAGCATCACAATACACGGTATACGAACCTGAAGTTGATGGCAAAACTAACACTAGAGCTATGGTCAAGGCTGTCTTGAGCTTCTGAAAGCTCTCCTCACACTCGTCAGACCATACAAATGAAACACCCTTCTGAGTCAACTTGGTCAAGGGAGATGCGATAGATGAGAATCCCTGAACAAAACAGCATAATAGCCTACCAAACCAAAAAAGTTGTGAATCTCCGTGGCTGAGGATGATCTGGGCTAACTCTGAACCGCCTCTATCTTCTTTGGATCAACCTGAATACCCTCGTTGGATACCACGTGCCCCAAGAAAGCCACTGAACTGAGCCAAAACTCACACTTGGAGAATTTTTCATAAACCTTCTCTACCCTGAATATCGATAACACAACTCTCAAATTCTCCGCGTGCTCCTCCTAACTACGCAAGTATACCAGAATATAATCAATGAAGACTATGACAAACAAATCGAGATAAGGCTGGAACACGCTATTCATCAAATGCATGAACGTTGCTGGGCATTGGTCAGCCTAAATGACATCACCAAGAACTCATAATGACCATATCGGGTCCTGAAAGCTCTCTTAAGAATATCCAAGTCCATGATCTTCAACTAGTGATAACGTGAGCAGAGATCAATCTTGGAGAACACTCTCGTTCCCTGAAGCTGGTCGAATAAATCATCAATGCAAGGCAAAGGATACTTGTTCTTAATTGTTACCTTGTTCAACTGCCTATAATCAATACACATCCTCATAGTGCCATCCTTCTTTTTCACAAATAGGACCGGCGCACCCCAAGGTGACACACTAGGCCGAATAAACCCTTTATCAGGGAGTTCCTGAAGCTGTTCTTTTAATTCCTTCAACTCCGCCGGTGCCATGCGATATGGTGGAATAGAAATGGACTGAGTGCCCGACACCAGGTCAATACCAAAATCAATATCCCTATCTGATGGCATGCCTGGCAGGTTTGCAGGAAAGACATCGGGAAAATCCCTCACAACTGGAACATAATCAATACTGGGAGTCTTATCACCGACATCCCTCACAAAGGCTAGCTATGAAAGACAACCCTTCCCAACCATACGCTGGGCTTTCAAGAATGAGATCGCTCTACTGGGAACATAATCAGTCACACCTCACCACTCAATCTGTGGCATACCCGGTATAGCCAATGTGACTGTATTAGCATGACAATCTAGAATAGCACGATATGGAGATAGCCAATCCATGCCCAAAGTGACATCGAAATCTACCATATACAATAATAAAAAATTCACACGGGTCTCCAGACCCCCAATAGTCACCACACACGACCGGTACACACGGTCTAAAACAACAGTATCGCCCACCAGGGTAGAAACATGAACAGGTGAAGCAAGAAACTCACAGGGCGTACCCAAATAACGAGAAAAGTATGATGACACATAAGAAAAGGTGGAACCGGGATAAAATAATAGAGAGGCATCTCTGTGGCAGACTGAAACAATATATGTAATAATAGCATCTAAAGCAATAACATCGGGTTTGTTGGGAAGTGCATAGTAACGGGCCTGACCGCCCCCTGATCGACATCCCTCTCTAGGGCGACCCCTAGCTGACTGACCTCCTCCCCTAGCTGGCGGGGCGAGTGGTGTTGAAGCAACTGGCACTGAAGCCGATGTCTGACCCCTCTGCTGGGATGAACTAGCAAAATAATGAGGACACTGCCTCCACATGTGACCTATCTCACCACACTCAAAACAACTCCCATGTGATGGAGAAGGGGACTGAATGGAACCCCTCGCACCAGAGTGACTAATAGATGCACTCGGCATAGAAGAGCCCTGAACTAATGGAGCACGGGTCGAACTCTGAGCTGGGAGGGCACTAAGTGATGATTGGCCATGCTGAGAACTATGACAACCATGACCCATTGATACCCCACGATAACCTGGGCGAGCTGGCTGAGCAGACCTGAATGGACGGCCTCTACCGTGTTGAAACTGACCCCTCGAAGGAGCACCACTATATCTACCAGATCCTTGAGGCCTCTTGGGGTATCTGGTGCTACGAAAGTAGCACCAGATACCCTCTCACTGGTCATTAGAATACGAAGCTGATAAGTAAGACCATCCACAAACCTCCTGATCCTCTCTCGATCTGTTGGAACCAACCAGATGGCATGATGAGCCAACTCAGAGAACCTCAACTCATACTATGACACAGTCATCTCCCCCTAACGCAACCACTCAAACTTCCTACGCAGCTCCTCTTTGTGAGACTGAGGCACATGTTTCTCCAGAAATAGAACAAAGAACTGCTACCAGGAAAGGGGTGCTGCACCAATAGGCCTACGCCTCTCAAAATCCTCCCACCAAGTGAAAGAAGCTCCTGAAAACTGATAGGTGGTAAAAGCGACCCCGCTGGTCTCCAGAATACTCGGTGTACGAAGTATCCTCTGCCACTTGTCCAAAAAGCCCTGGGCATCCTCGCCCTCTGCACCACTGAAGGACGGAGGCTGAAGTCTAAAAAACCTGTCCAACCTACGTTGCTCGTCCTCCGGTATGGCAGAAACTACATAATCCTTATAAGCTGCAACCAGCTGGGCTGGATGTGTCCCCGACATCTGAAGTCCCTACATGACCTACTCAAGTGTGCGAGCAGCATAAGTCGGATTGCCTCCCCCGGCCTGCAAAGTAGTTGCGGCTATAGTGGCTAAAACCGCCTGAGCTAGGCCAGTACAAACTGATAAGATATGAGCCAAGGCCTCCTGAAGATCCGGAATCACGATGGGCACAACTGGTGCCTGAGCCGGTGTTGCTGGAGCATCCAAAACTTGGACCTGATCCTGAATTGGGAAGCTGTTGGATCTATAGGTGCTGCTCTACCCCTACCATGACCACGACCGCATCCTCGGCCTCTAGTGGCCACAGCTGGTGGTACTGGGGGTCGTCTACCCTGACCAGTAGCGCCTGTCCTCTCCATCTGTGAGAGAGTAGAACAAAAGAAGTTTAGTACTCGGATCAACAAGTTCGCACGATAAGAATGTCAAGAATATGAAGTTTTTCCTAAAGGTTATGCAGCCTCTCGAGGATAAATACAGACGTCTCCGTACCGATCCGCGAGACTCTACTAAACTGCTTATGACTCGTGAGACCTATGTAACCTAGGCTCTAATACCAACTTGTCACGACCCTAACAGCAAACCCGGTCGTGATGGCGCCTCTCGTGAAGACAAGGCCAGCCAATTAAACCCAATTCACTTTTTAAACAGTTAATCAACATAAAAATAGTCTAAAAACATGATTTAATGATTCTAAGTAGCGAATAGTAGCAAATAAGTGTGGAAGTACAACCCGACACAGCCCTAACCGGGGTGTCACAAGTCAAGAGCATCTAACAACACTAAGTCCTCAAATGTAACTACAGAGTTTAAATACTGAACTAAGGACATAAAGGAAAGAGATAGGGAGGAGCTCCGGGCTGCGAACGCCAACAACTACCCAAAGACTCCTCGAAGATCCGCTTGAAGCTGGAATGAATCAGCACTCGGGAGTGGGACCAGTTACGCATGAATCTACACACAGGGTGCAGGGAGTAAAGTGAGTACTCAAACTTAGTAAGTAACAAATGTAAATAACGACTGAAAGTAGGAAAATACGTAAGGCACAAGACATTCTATAATGAAGCAGTAAAATCATTTAAAAACAGTAAACTAGTCAAAAGTCAAGTAAAATCCTCTTTCAATAAGTAAACAATTAATTGACAGGTAGTTAAGGTAAAGTAAACAAATAAAAGTTCGCCCCTCGGGCACAATATCAATAGATCTGCCCCTCGGGCAACATCTCAGAACAATACCAGCCATTCGGGCTCAATCTCACATCACAATGGGTACCGTGCTAGGTGTGTGCAGACCCCTGAAGGGGCCCCTTATGGCCCAAGTGCAATAACAAGCCATCTTGTGGCATCAACACTAGGCACTCGGTCTCATATCAACCAAGCCACCTCGTGGCGTACTTATCTCAGGCCCTCGACCTCAAATCAGTATCAGTGTTTCCTCATAACATAGGTCCTCGGCCTTACTCAGTCAAAAATCCTCACAAGCCCCTCGGGCAATAGTAAAACAGTGTTTCTCTGCCCCAAGATAATTTAAAATAGCACTTAAGTTTTAAAAATAGAGTAAATATGGTTGAGTATGAAAACAATGGAAAATAACATGACTGAGTTCAAGTAATGAATCAAATCAGTGAGGAAATATGAATAAAAATCCCCGAAGGGTGTAGTTGGCACGAAACCCAAATATGGCATTCAACCCAAATCATGAGGATAACAAATAAATTTTAGTCAAATACGCGATAAAATCATCAACCAGGATAGACCAAGTCACAATCCCCAATAGTGCACGACCCCACGACTGTCTTCAAGCGTGTGTCTCACTTCAATATAGCACTACCATATGCAATCCGGGGTTTCAAGCCCTAAGAACATCATTTACAATCACTACTAACCTCGAACCAGCTAAATCTCTAGCTCGCAACGCCTTTGCCCCTCGAATCGTCCTCCACGCACGTCGAATCTATCCAAAATCAGAACGAGGACGTCAAAATATGCTAAAGGAACGAAGCCCAAGCGAAAACGATCAATAAATGGCACAAATCCCGAAATTATAAAAACCCGACCCTCAGGCTCACGTCTCGAAATTCAACAATTTTTACACCAATAGATTTCTTATCTTCCCACGAGTTCATACATATCAAAAACATCAAAATCCATCCACAAATGACCCTTCAAATCCCAAATGTTTGGTCTCCAATTTCAAGCTCTAGTTCTTCCATTTTAGGCTTAGATTCCATGATTTTCTAGGTGGAACTCACATAATAATCAAGTTATTAGTCCAAAATTTTCACCTCCAAATTTTTTCCCCTTGAATCTCTCTTCAATCTCCTTCATAAATCTCCAAAATGACCAACTATGGAGGAAATAAGCCCCAAAATCGCTGACAAGACGAGTTTAAAAACCTTCTGCCCAGGCCCAATTTCCTACTTCGCGAATGCGGTCAAACACTCACGTTCGCGAAGCACAAATTTACTTTACCAATTTTTCTCCTATGCGATCGCGACCAAGCTCTCGCGATCGCAATGCCTTACTTAGACAAACCTTCACGAACGCGCTCCCCTCCCGCGAACGCGATGAACAACTTGACCTCAAACCCAGCTGACCCAATTCCTCTATGCGAACACGAAGCCCTTCAAGCGAACGTGATGCATCACATTCCAGCCCTCCGCGAACGCAAAGCCCTTCTCGCGAACGCGAAGGACAAAATTCCACTGACTTCCTATGATTCTTCGCGAACGCGAGGGTCCACTCGCGAACGCGAAGAGTAAAAACCTGCAAAAGTTGAACCTGCAACTTCTGCAATTTTCTAAACTCCAAAATGATCCGATTGACCACCCGGAACTCACCCGAGGCTACTGAGGCCTCAACCAAAGGAACCAACAATATCCTAAAACCTTATTCAAACTTGTTCCATTCATCAAAACACCTCAAATAACATCAAATCACCCAAAACACATCGGATTCAAGCCAAACTTTCTAAAATCTTCTGAATTCTACTTTTGATCAAAAACCAACCAAACCACGTTCGAATGACCTGAAGATTTGTGCACACATCTTAAATGACCCAACGAAGCTAATGCAACTCTCGGAATTCCATTCTGACCCCTATATCAAAATCTCGCCTACCAACCGGAAATTGCCAAAATATCAACTTCGCCAATTCAAGCCTAAATCTACTACGAACCTCCAAAATTCATTCTGATCACGCTCTTAAGTCATAAATCACCTCCCGAAGCTAATCGAACCATCGTAACTCACATTCGAACCCTCTAACACATAAGTCAATATCCGGTTGAGTTTTCCAACTTAAGCTCCCTCAAAAGAGACTAAGTGTCTCAAACCTTTCCAAATTCCTTTCGGATTCGATCCGACCAACCCGATATCGCATAACACGGATAAACAAAACATAAAGAAGCAGAAATAGAGAAAATAGAGTGTTAACTCATGAGACGACTGACCGGGTCGTCACAAACAATGGCTATATTGAACTGGTATCCGGAAGTTAGCTAAAATAGAACACAGTAATGGAAGCAAAAGAAGTAATAGAAGCAGCAAACGCTAGGTATCACTAAACTGGGGCTTCATGTCTAGTCGGTGATACACTAGAGGCAATTTTGTAACAGCTTGGATGAGTTGTAAATATTACTACTTGGTAATAAAATACTTAATTCCAAAAAAAAAACTTTTTAATGAATGTTAACGGAGTTTAAGCTCGTAACTAATCTCATCGACTATGTTTATGCCGTGAAGATCAAAACAAGATTTATGTGCTTCAAATCTTGAAAAAGGTCAAAGTCATTGTCATTTAGTAATTCAAACCTACAAGAGGTTTCGTCAAATATGACTTCAGATCACTGTTTTAACGTCTATTAGAGTCTTGCCAAATATGAGTACATTATTGAAGCGTCTACAATTTCACTTGTTTAATATCTACAATTTCAAAACAACTTTATTGTCACATCATTGAAGCGTCTAAATAGTTTGGGTGAAGAGGTTTAAATTTGGAGAAAGGCGAGAGAGAAAATGGAGAAGACTGAAGCCTAATACATTGCTTTGTATTTACTATTACCATTATTTAGAAGCTGGAGTTTGGATGTATGATCACTGCACTTTCCAATTGTATGTTATGTAGTGTGAATTGTACATTATATTTAGGGTTTGAATTGTACGAACACTGCAGTTATCAGTTGCACCTAAGGTAAAATAAACTGTACACTTGGGCCCATTTCCTGGTTGAATTTCAGTGCTTGTGCTATTGGACCCAGAGTCTTTCTCCTGTAAACACCAGCAATTGACTTCTTCATGTGTACTTATTTATCAATTTTCCAACTTTCGCCAATTAACGCCGAAATAATCGACAAACCTTCAATTCAACATCCAAAAGCGCGTCTAAGAACAAAATCACCATACGGAGCTATTGGAACCAACCAAACTCCATTTCAGAGTCGTCTTGTCATGACCAAACCTGATGGGCTGCGACGGGTACTTAGTACCTTACTCAACCGAGTACCAACATAACGTATCTTTTCATGTCATACTATCATAAATAACTGAGCCGGAGAGGCTGACATAAAATAGGTAGAATATAATATGTAACACCAACTTACACATGAGACATGTGGGCCTCTAAGATCAAAATAACCACTTGAACACTGAACATAGGCCGAAAAATCCATACAATTTTTTACGTACATGACATCTATCTACAAGCCTCTAAGAATACATAATTTTCATAAAAGATCGGGACAGAGTCCCGCCATACCAAACAATACACATCTAACTCATACTAACCAAACAAGCAACTCCGAAGCAAATGGAGTGCATCAACATCTTCCGCTGAGCTGATAGCCTACTTGGAGGGCTCTCGACCTGTCTATCGGGACCTGCGGGCATTAAACCTAGCGTCCCTAGGAAAAAAGGGACGTCAGCACGAATAATTTACTAAGTATGTAAGGCACATAAATAAGTACATAACAGACATGGAGGAAATATAGAGCAAATGACTCCACCTGTAAGTCTGAATAACTTTGTAAATCATGAAATAATTATAGTATCATGCATTTGCGTATGAATGTCATGTCTTGCATAGGTACATGTTTCATAACATCATCAGCCTCTGAGGGCATCCCATCATATCATCTTGGCCACTGTGGGCAAAATCATCAACGTAAACAAGTTGATCAGGTGGTGATGCGTATATAATGCCATAACCTTTCCCATATCTCATATATATATATATATATATACGCGTATATAATGTCACTTGATCATGGGTCAATGTACATGAATGCAATGCATAAAAATTTTCGGAATGTCATAAGACCATTTTGCCTTTGAGTAATATCATAAAGTAAACTCTTTTCAACTTTTGTATTTTTCTGATACCCATAAATAGATGATAGAATAATATGACGCATGCGGAATCAAGAATATAGGCACCTCTAATACTTCTATGAATAACGTCATTTATGAAAGTTGTGCATTTTCTCGTTTCGTTTGTATTGTACGGATCATGCCAAAAATAAAGAAGGGATAGACTTAACATACGTGGAGTAGGGAAAAATTCGTGCGGTATTCTTGGAAAAGATTGCAAATAATTTTCTTTGGATTCCTTTTTATTGCAAGAACTCACGTTCTTTTTGTGGGGAAATTGGTAAGGAATTTCATTAAAAATCACATCTGATTGAATTTTTTTGAGAATAGCTTTGTTGAAAGCTTTGCTGGAGGTATGTTTTGAGATTTTGAGTTAGGAAAATGTTAGATTAATCAAAATGAAGTTATTTTTACGCCATTGCTGATTTTTGAATCCATTTAGCCAAATGTTGCTAAACTTTACATGTAAGTAGCATATATGTCACTTAATGTTGCCACCTTTCAACAAAGATTGTTAGTCACATACTTTGAGTGGGGGGCTGCCAAATCATATCATTTAGTACTTATCAATTATATCCCTGATTAAATAGGTAATGTCTTATTACCCTGTAATTAATTAATTACACACATAATTAAGAATTACCTCAAATTATTTAAAATACTATTCATTTTTTACATACCTTATACATCTTACTATCATGGTAATGTGGTACCTTATATGGTAGTAGCCCATAAATACCGAGTATTTTAGCTCAGGACGTACTTTATCCCAACATGCTAAACTTGGACGAAAATTCATTTTCTTTAACTTGCTTCCCACGAACCTTCACGGATTTACTTATTACTTGTTTGAAATAACATAATCCTTATAATCTCCAAATAATCTTTTTCTTGGACTGATATCAATTGCCTTACGACAAATTCAACATACAATAATACAGGGTGCAACATAATCGTAATTTAGTACTGCGAAGCGTAACATCATAGTAATGTAATACTGCAAGGCAAAATATTGTCATAATATAATACTGCGGGACATAATATCGACATAATATTGCAGCACGTATCATCATTCCCTCCTTGGAACATTCGTCCTCGAATGTTGACTGGTGCTCTTATCATTTTCATAACTTATAGCTCTTGTGAATACCTTAACACTCCCCTTGCCATTTGGGCAATTGTTTTGTGAATAAATCCAAAGGCCAGGGTATTTCCCCCTTTAGGCCTCTTTCCCACGCCATGAATTATGATCAAATTCCTTGCAATCTCGTAACTGTTGCTACCCTCTATCGTGCAGCCTCGACGATATTGACTTTGTAAGTGTGCCTATGCGACTCTTCTCTCACTTTTCCTCTATCTTTTAGCCAATCTCTAGGACTCACTGTGTAAACATATACAAGGCTTAATAAGATGCCTCTCTGGCATCTACAAGTGTACTGAAGTTCTTTGCTCAGTAGTTTGAAGTGTTACATCTCACATTTTCGTACGTTAAAAGTTTCGTCTTCAGTTGATTGACGTAGACTCATGGATGAGATCATCTTGATGCTAACATATTTACACTACTGATAACAAGCGATAAATAAGTGTCATAAAGGATAAAGGGTACACAAATTAAAGAAAATGAGTTTCGTTAAAAGTGGCCAATTTGGGATAAAATACGTGTCGAGCGATAATACTCGATAATTATGAACTAGTACCATGCAAGATACCATATGACCACAACAGTATTATATAAATTATATAAAAAATAAGTAGAATTTTAAGTAATTTGTGGTAATTTTTAAAATTATGCGGGTAATTGATTATTTACCGGGTAAATAAATATTACTCATTTAACTAATAAGTGAATAAAAAAATAATATAATCTCAGTCCAAAAATATGGCACAAATGCCACAAGGCTAAGAATGACTCATAAGTCATCTATGCCATGTGGCTACTTATAGTCAAATTAAAAATCTAACTAACATAAGACTTGAATCTAAGTCTTATCTATTATTCATTCATAGGTGCAAATACATCAAGAAGATCAGAAACAATTCTTTCTTAAAAGATTCAAGAAAAACGTTAAATACCGAAGGTAATTTTCGTTCCAAAAAAAGCTTCAAAAAAGAGGATTTGTTGGAATAGTAGTAACGTGGAATTTTGCGGTTCTAAAAGAGTACGGTGCAATCTTCTTTAAGAATAGTATACAAAATTTTTCCCACTCTAGATCTGTTAAGGCTAACCCTTCTTTTTGGCATGGTCCAATTATACAGAAGAAATGAGCAAGTAAATAGTTTTTATAAATGACTTTATTCATATAAATACTATGGGTCTCTTTGTTCTTGATTCCCCATGTGACATATTGTTATATCTTCTGTTCATGGGTCTCAAAATAATACGCAGTTGATAAAGTTTATCCGAAAAGAATATTGAGATTTTTAACATATTTTTATGCATGCATATACATTGACCCATAACCAGACGGCGTTATATACGTGTATATATATATATATATATATATATATATATATAAATATATATGTATATGTATATGGGATACGGAAAAAAGGTTACGACGTTATATACGCACCACCACCTGATCAGTTGGTATAGATACGTTTGTATGTGGCCTTGTCGGCTTTTAGTTTTGGATGTATAGTTGTCTATAGCCTCCTTGCCGGCTCTCCCACTGTATCCTGCATGTATACGTACATATGCCTTGTTGGTAGGTTTTATTCATGTATGTTATTTTCATAATTCAGCATATGTTATTCAGTTTCATATCTTAGACACATGCTTAGGGGTGTTTTGCAGGTAGGACTTGGGCACCCGTCGCGGCCCATCGATTTAGGTCATGACAAAAATGGTATCACAACAGTTCTGTCCTAGGGTTGTCTACAGACCGTGTCTAGTAGAGTCTTATTTATGGGTGTGTTATGCACCACACTTATAGACAAAAGGCTACAAGACATATAGGATGTTATTCTCGTTTTTATATCAGATCGTCCGATACAAGAATTCATGTTCCTAGCGATATGTTATATTTCTGCGATGCCTCCAAAGAGTACATCCGCCCAGAAGGGAAAGTCCGTCGCTGGTGAGACTACTAGTCGAGCGCCACGACTTACCAGGGCTAGGGGAGAATCTCATAGTAAGCTTCCATCTCAGACTTTACATACCCCGCCCTTTCCAGAAGAGCTCTGAGGGGCACCAGCCCCAGCGCCCGCCCCTATACATTCAGTACCTCAGCCAGATGCACCGGATCAGGAGATGAGATATGCTATTCAGCTATTAACCCGATTAGTAGCCATGCAGGCTCGATGTCAGGAAATAGGTATTGGTCATGCAGACAGGTCTGTCAGCGAGGGTTTGTGACTTCATTAATTTAGACCCTCCGGTATTCACTAGGGCAGATCCGAATGAGGACTCTCAGGTATTTATTGATAGAGTGCAGAGGACGTTAGGGGTAATGAAGTCCACTATGACTGAGTCAGTTGAGCTAGTTTCCTATAGACTCTGAGATGTTGCAGTTAATTGGTACGAGTCTTGGGAATTGTCCAGAGATGAGGATGCCCCTCCAGCAATATGGCAGGAGTATACAGAAGCTTTTCTTCGTCATTATCTTCCACCAGAGCTTAGAAGGTCCAGAGTTGATAGGTTCTTGGCCCTTCGGCAGGATAACATGAGTGTTCGGGAGTACAACCTTCAGTTTGATTCGTTGGCTAGGTATGCTCCCACTATTGTATCTAAGATAGAGGATCGGGTGCACCGGTTCGTGATGAGATTAGAGCCTCACTTGCTTAACAATTGTATGTTAGTCTCACTTCAGCTAGACATGGATATTTCTCGTATTCAGGAATACGATCAAGGCATAGAGGTGCGTAAAAAGAAATAGAGGGCCGATCATGAGCATGATAGGGCCCAGAATAAGAGAGCGAGGTCTTCAGGTCCTTCTGGTGAGTTTAGAGGTGGACAGAGGCAGTAGTACCCGAGGTATCCAGCCCAGCCATCAGCTAGCGCACCCCTTCAGTTTGGCGGTAAGAGATTTGATCGTTCCTCATATTCAAGGTGTGGTCAGAATTTTAGGGCCTTAGGTTCACAATATAGGGGTGAGTCAAATTAGATGAGGCCGTTGTTGCCACTATGTGCTTAATGTGGTAAGCAGTATACTGGGCAGTGCCGTATGGGATTAGGTATTTGTTATACTTGTGGTTATCCAGGCCACGTTATGAGGGATTTTCTGATGAGAGGTGATGCAAGCATAGCTCAGACAACGAGATATGTAGTTGGTTCGTCATCATCAGTTCGCCCACTGGGAAAGGTTTACAAGCACCAATGAGTCATGGTAGAAGCAGAGGTGGAGCATCTAGCTTGAGCAGTCCTCAGAACCGCAATTATGCATTGACAGGATAATAGGACCAGGAGGCATCGCCTGATGTTGTTATATGTATATTTTCAGTCTCCTCATATGATGTATATGTACTGATTGATCCAGGTTCCACCTTATCATACGTTACTCTGTTTGTTGCTAGTAAGTTTGAAATAAAACCTAAATTGGTTAAACCTTTTGAGGTGTCTACACCTGTTGGGTACTCGGTGATAGCTAAGCAAGTATATAGGTATTGTATAATAGTAGTTCATGGTCGATCTACCGTAGCATACCTAATTGAGATAGATATGGTAGAATTTGATGTTATAATGGGTATGGATTGGTTGG
Source organism: Nicotiana sylvestris (assembly GCF_000393655.2). Taxonomy (NCBI): domain Eukaryota; kingdom Viridiplantae; phylum Streptophyta; class Magnoliopsida; order Solanales; family Solanaceae; genus Nicotiana; species Nicotiana sylvestris. Next base: position 34,969,371 of record NC_091060.1, on the reverse strand, counting down.
CTTCTTGTCATGCCAACATTGATTGTAGATCAAAGATAGTCCGATTTCAATTTCCAAGGGAGCCTGTTTTGGAGTGGAAAGGTAATACGGCGTTGCTGAGAGGTAGATTTATTTTCTATCTCAAGGCATGGAAGATGATCAAAAAGGGTTGTATTTGTCACTTAGTTCGGGTTCAAGATATGGAAGTGGAGTGACCAACCATTCAGTCCCTTCCTGTGGTTAATGAGTTTCCTAATGTTTTTCTCGATAAGCTTCCAGGTCTTCCACCAGAGCGAGAAATTGAGTTTGCTATTGACCTACTAGCAGATACTTCTCCAATATATATTCCTCCATATAGAATGCCCCCCGTAGAGTTGAAAGAGTTAAAGGAACAACTAAGGTACTTGCTTAAAAATGTCTTTATCAGACCTAGTACGTCACCGTGGGGAGCACCTGTGTTGTTTGTGAGAAACAAAGATGGTTCCTTACGAATGTGTATTGATTATAGGCAGCTGAATAAGGTAACGATCAAGAATAAGTACCCGCTCCCGAGAATTGATGATTTTTTTGATCAATTGCACGGTGCCAAGTGTATTTCAAAGATATGCTTGGGGTCCGGGTACCATCAGGTAAGGGTTAAGGATGAAGATATTCCGATGACAGCATTTAGGACTAGATATGGGCACTTTGAGTTTCTGGTTATGTCGTTCGGTTTGACCAATACTCCAACAGTATTCATGGATTTGATGAACTGTGTGTTCAGGCCCTTTTTAGATATATTCGTAATTGTATTTATCGATAGTATATTGTTGTATTCTCGTTCAGAGGTCGAACATGCAGATCATTTTCGTACTATGCTCAGAACTCTACAAAAAGGAAGTTGTATGCAAAATTCTCTAAATGTGAATTCTGATTAAATTTTGTAGCCTTCCTTGGGCATATCGTTTCGGGTGAAGGTATCTGGGTGGATACATAGAAGATTGAGTCAGTAAAGACTTGGCCTAGACCCACAACACCGACGGAGGTTCGTAACTTTCTCGGTTTGGCGGGTTATTACAGGAGATTTGTGGAAGGATTTTCTTCCCTTTTGGCACCTTTAACAAAGTTGACTCAGAAGGGAGCAAAGTTTCAATTGGCTGATGCTTGCGAATAGAGTTTCCAGGCCTTAAAGGACATATTAACTTCAGCACCGGTCCTAACGCTCCCAGAAGGGACTGATGGTTATGTGATCTATTGTGACGCTTCAGGCATTGGATTGGGTTGTGTGCTGATGCAGCATGGTACGGTTGTGGCTTATGCTTCTAGACAACTAAGAAAGCACGAGAAGAACTACCCGACCCACGATCTAGAGTTAGCCGAAGTGATTCATGCATTAAAAATGAGGAGGAACTACTTGTATGGCATTCATGTTGATATTTAAACGGATCATAAAAGCCTCCAGTACATCTTCAAGCAAAAGGAATTGAATCTATGTCAAAGGAGATAGTTGGAACTACTTAAAGACTATGAAGTTAATATTTTGTACCATCCGAGGAAGGTGAACGTAGTAGCCGATGCCCTCAGTCGTAGATCTATGGGTAGCTTGTCATATCTACATCCAGAAAAGAGGTGAATATCCCACGAGGTTCATCAGCTAGCTAGTCTTGGAGTTCAGTTACTGGACTCAGGTGATATTGGAATTACTATTCAGGATACAACAACATCCTCTTTAGTAACTGAAGTAAAGGAACGCCAGTACGAGGATCCTGTGTTGGTTCATTCTAGGGATACCACCCCTCAGAAGGAGAAGCCACCATTTGAAATTAGAGAAGATGGGGTCTTCAGATATCGAGGGCGATTATGAGTGCCTAAGGTTGTAGGGCTGCATCGGCAAGTTATGGGAGAAACTCACTATTGTCGTTATTCTATCCACCCCGGAGCGACAAAGATGTATCATGATATCAGGGAAGTGTATTGGTGGGATGGAATGAAAAAAGGATATATCAGAGTTTGTTGCTCAGTGTCCTAACTATTAGCAGGTTAAGAATGAGCATCAGAAACCCGGTGGATTATTACAAGCTATGGAGATCCCAACTTGGAAATAAGAAGTAATCAATATTGATTTCATCGTGGGCTTACCTCGTACCCAGCGTGAGTTCGATTTGATATGGGTGATTGTTGATAGGCTTAAAAAGTTAGCCCATTTTCTACCCGTTAGAACTACATATTCCTTAGAGGATTATGCAAGGCTTTATATTAAGGAGATAGTATGACTGCATGGTGTCTCTGTATCTATTATCTCGGATAGAGGAGCTCAATTTACAGTTAACTTCTGGAGGTCCTTCCAAAAAGGATTGGGGACTTAAGTAAGTCTTAGTTCAACATTTCATCCCCAGACAGACGGACATGATGAGCGTACTATTCAGACGTTGGAGGATATGTTACAAGCTTGTGTAATAGACTTCAAAGGTAGTTGGGATGATCATCTGCCGCTTATTGAGTTTGCATATAATAATAGCTACCATTCCAGCATTCAGATGGTTCCATACGAAGCTCTTTATGGACGAAAGTGTAGGTCACCTATAGGGTGGTTCGATGTTGGAGAATCTGGATTACATGGGCCAGACCTGGTTTAGCAAGCCATAGAAAAAGTAAAATTGATTCGGGATCGACTATTGACAGCTCAAAGTCGTCAGAAGTCATATTCTGACGTACAGCGATGAGATTTAGAGTTCGGGGTTAATGACTGGGTATTCTTAAAAGTGTTACCTATGAATGGAGTAATGAGGTTTGACAAGAAAGGAAAACTTAGCCCACGATATATTGGGCCTTATAGAACCATTCAGAGAGTGGGCCAAGTAGCTTATGAGTTAGAATTGTCCTCAGAATTGGAGTTTGTCCATATGGTTTTTCATGTATCTATGTCACAGAAGTGCATTGGCAATCCTACCCGAGTGGTGCCCATGGATGATGTACAAATTACAGAGGACTCGACATATGAGGAAATTCCGGTTGCCATCCTAGACCGACAAATCCGCAAGCTACGGAATAAGGAGGTAGCCTCCGCAAAAGTACTTTGAAGAAATAACAATGTGGAAGAAATGACTTGAGAGGCCTAAGAAGACATGAAGTCTAGATATCCTTACTTATTTCCTCCTCCAGAGAAGGGGTCTGATTGTGACATCGCAACCATAAGGTATGTGTATAAATTCTTGTGTTGGTTATTGTCGTTGGTCGTGTGAGGACATTATCGTTATTGATGATCACGGTCCTATGTGGCATTAAATTATTGAGTTTCTACAGGAAGAGAATGTAGTAGCATTGTTGCAAAGACAACCCTACCAAAGTTATATAGACCCTAGGGAGTTAAACATTCGAGGACAAATATTTCTAGAGGGGGGATGTTACAGCTCGCATTTTTGTACATTAAAAGTTTCGTCTTCAGTTAATTGACGTAGACTCGGGGATGAGATCATCTTGACGTTAACGTATTTACGCTGTTTATAATAAGCGATAAATAAGCGTCATGAAGGATAAATGGTACACAAATTAAAGAAAACGAGTTTCGTTGAAAGTGGCCAATTTGGGATAAAATACGGGTCGAGCGATAATACCCGATAATTATGAACTAGTACCATGCAAGGTACCATATGACCACAGCAGTATAATATATAAAGTATTTCAAAAAAATAAGTAGAACGTTAAGTAATTCGTGGTAATTTTTAAAATTATACGGGTAATTGGTTAATTACCGGGTAACGGAATATTACCCAGTTAACTAATAAGTGGATAAAAATTAACAAAATCTCAGTCTAAAAACGTGGCACAAATTCCACAAGGCTAAGAATGACTCATAAGCCATCTATGCCATGTGGCTACTTATAGTCAAATTAAAAATCTAACTAACATAAGACTTGAATCTAAGTCTTATCTATTATTCATTCTTAGGTTCAAATACATTAAGAAGATAAAAAACAATTCCTTCTTAAAAGATTCAAGAATAACGATAAATACAGAAGGTAATCTTCATTCCAAAAAAAGCTTCAAAAAGAGGATTTGTTGGAATAGTAGTCACATGGAATTTTGCGTTTCTAGAAGAGTATGGTGCAATCTTCATCAAGAATAGTATACGGAATTTTCTCTGCTCCAGATATGTTAAGGCTACCCCTTCCTTCTTTTTGGCATGGTCTAATTATACCGAATAAATGAGCAAATACACAATTTTTATAAATGACTCTATTCATAGAAATACTAGGGGTGTCTTTGTTATTGATTCCCATGTGACATATTGTTATATCTTCTGTTCATGGGTCTCAAAATAATACGCAGTTGATAAAGTTTATCCGAAAAGAATATTGAGATTTTTAACATATTTTTATGCATGCATATACATTGACCCATAACCAGACGGCGTTATATATTTTTATGCCATCCGCAAAATCATTTATCCTTCTCCCTTTTTTCCCGTCAAATCATTATTGAATCGAAGGCCCACACATTAGCTTTGATATGTCACAATTACACCTTCATTTCACTACTAGGGAAGCATTCCATCTCTTCTAAATGCTACTAGTCTTAGACTCTTTTGAGTTCATTAAGGCTATACTGAGCCTTCTATGACTTAGAGAACCCATCAACTCTCTTATTTTCATGGGCTTATTCCCGAAAACTTATTCATTCTCGTCACCTTATCACTCACCCTTTCTTGTTCTTACTCTTGTCTTCCTAAAACCTTGTCGTTCTATCATACTTTAGCTTGCAACCTATATATATCCATTTATACTGCTCGCAATCTTGCTTCATCATAGTTTTCTTGTATTATTCTGGAACATCAAGCGAGACATTACATCGTATCTAACTCTTATTTACTCTCTTAATTATCCTTCACGATACCTAGAAATCATAGGTTGGAAGATATTGTACTAGAGACGCTGCTATCAATATTGAATCCTAGCGTTTCTAGCCTTTTATCCGAAGTACAGACTATTCACAACCTTCTGCATTTGTGTATCCCGTACGTTATTCACCTTTTACCTTAATCACCTTAAAACCTCATATCTTATCTTCTATCTTTTTCATGACCTCCCTTCCACATAGGTATAATTCACGTCTATAACTTGAAGCTCTATTATAATACTTGCACATCTGGTGCATACACAATCTAGTGGGAGCTTCATGCTGACTTATTACAAGGCTAGTTCTATTCTAATTGGCTAAATTTAACATAGGGCCGTTATAAAATATGGCAACTACACTATCCCTATTGTACCTCTGATATTAAGAGTAATCCTACAATGTTCTCATACGAGGTTTATAATTTTTTGAGTCCAATAATCGGATTCCTGATTTACTTTGTTGATGTAACTTTTTACTTTCCTCCTTCTTCTGATCGACCTTTATATTGACTCAAGTTATCTACCGATCCGTGGTTCACTGTATTAGTTAATCTGTTTAGCCTTTCATGGGCACCGAGGAATATGCATGATACAATCCTTTAACAATTTAATCTTTCGTTTATAACCTGGGCTCAATTATTTCTTTTAACGTATACCAGAACCTTCTAAGGCTGTATATGGTGCATGTATAAAACTCCGAACCCTTAAGGGCGTTCATAACGTGACCAACTCTGGATCATTGGTCGAATAATTTCTTTCGTTTTATCTTAGCTTTATTTCAAGGTAACCTATTACTTTTCCTGGTCTCTTTGCCCCCCCGTGTTGCGTCCATACCTAGCTTATCTTAGTGCCCACACATGCCAGAGTTTTCCTGCAACTCATATGATCTCGAATATTACATCTAATTTTACTTCCCAATCATTAGCCACTTTCCTTTGGAGCGCTTCCAATGTTGTTGTTGTGAGCACGTGATTTTTAGTCTATGTGAAATACTCCTAAAAATTAAAGAAATAGATTTTTTCCAATTATTTGCAATTTTATAAGATTTGTGTAGGATGTTTTTGTTAATTGTTTGCATTTTTGTGCATGTTTAATTCTATTAAAATCATAAAAAATGCCAAAAATACCATGCATTGCAATGAGATTTTGTTTTCATGTTTTTAGGATTAATTAGTTAATTAATTGCTTTATTAAGATGAAAATCACAAAAGATTGGTTCACTTTTACACTTTAGCTTTTAATTTTAGATTAGTAACTTTTTCTTTTAATCTAGGAGCAACTAATTTTTATAAATATTATAGTTACATAATTAGCTTAATTTTACAATTTAATATTATTTAGGAATTTAAGTTAGGTTTTTAATTAATTAGAAAAGGAAAATAAAACAAAGAAAAACAAAACAAAAGGTATTTATTTTCGATTTAGGCCACCCAAAAGACCCAACCTGGTGGCTCAAAACCCCTTTTAAACCCAAATCCGCCCAGCCCAGCCGGACCAACCCATGACCCGCCCCATTTCCCTTAATTAAATCCCAGCCCTTCCAATTCAATCTAACAGCCACAATTAAATCCCACCCCAATATAAAAGCCCAATTATGACCCAAAAACTCTAAACCTAAGTCCCAAGACCTGTGACGACCCAAAGGGTCATCACCGGTTTTATCCCTTTTCCGTACTTCCGAGGCCTTGAAAACCTCATTTTTAGTTGCCTCAATTTGCATGCGCAGTCCGAGCACGTAGCCGGAAAAGCTTATGTGTTAAATTATGTGAAATTTGATAAATTGTGGCTTTAAAATGGTTAAAGTTGACTTTGGTTAATAATTTGGGTAAACGGACCCCGACCCGTGATTTGACGGTCTCGGAGGGTCCGTAGAAAAATATGGGACTCGGGCGTATTCCCGGAATCGAAATCCGAGGTCCCGAGCCCAAGAAATGAATTTTTAAAAGAAATTGTTTTTCTGATATTTATTTGGAAATTTGAAATGAAAATGGATTAGAAAGCATTGGTATCGGGCTCGTATTTTGGTCCGGCTCCCGGTACGGGTCTTATATGTGGTTTAAGCGCTTTCTGTGAAATTTGGTTGAAATCAGACGTCATTTGACGTGTTTCGGACCTAAAACTCTAAGTTTGAAAGTTTATGAAGTTTGATGAAAAAGTGATGATTTTAAGGTTTGATTCCTCGTTTATGATGTTATTTTGGCAAGTTAATCGCATGGTTAAGTTCGTAGGATGTTGTTGAGTTAGTGTGTGTGTTTGGTTAGGAGCCCCGAGGGCTCGGGAGTGTTTCAGAGTGGTTTTGGCCTTAGAAAAGTTGCAAAAAATAGCAGTTCTGGTGTTCTGTTATCCAGTGCTATGCGATCGCATAGGCCTTTCCGTGATCGCATAGAGTGTGTTTCCAGGTGCCCTGTTTGTTCTATGCGGTCGCATAGATCCTCCTGCGATCGCGTATAGTAGCCACCATTTGTTATATGCGATCGCATTCCCCTTTCGCGATCGCAATGCATAAAAACCAATCCCGGAATGGAGCCCGTTTTCTTCTATGCGTTCACAATACACTATCCACGATGGCAATGGGCAACTTTCCTCTCCCTATGTGATCGCATGACCTTCTTCGCGATCCCATAGAGCATTTTCTGCCGAGTTATTTTTTTCAAAAAATTCAGAAACAGTAGCTACGGGATTCATTAGAAAGTTCACAAAACCTTTTCTTCTCCAAACTCTTCGGCGTCCATTGGAGCGATTCTTCACCAAGATTTCTTGGGTTAGTAAATTTTAACTCGTTTTCTTCATTTTTCCATCAATGTCTATTGAATTCCTAAACCTAAATCATGAAATCAAAGTAGAAATTAGGGCTTTTGGGTAAAGTTAGGTTTTTGGGAATTTTGAGTGATTCAACCTCAATTTGGGGTCGGGCCTTAAAATAAATTATATATTTGAACTCGTGGGGTTATGGGTGATCGGGTTTTGGTCTGAACCTCGTGTTTGGACCATGTAGGCCTGGGGTCGAATTTTGGTATTTTTGGAAGAATGCTAGGAACTTCATATCTAAGCTATGGGATGTTGTTATCGAGTCTTCATTGATATTATTGAATTAATTATGCCTAGATATCGTTGTTTCGAAGTCGGATTATAAAGGAAAGGCGGTATTTGAGGGTTGATTGCTATTCTTTGGACCGAGGTAAGTGTTTGTTCTAACTTTGGCTTGAGGGAATAGGTTTAGAGTGTTGTTTGCTATTTGCTAATTGTTGAGTACGGTGTATAGGTATGATGACGAGTATCTATACACCGGAGTCTAGCATGACCGTGAGTCTTATTCGTGTTTATTCGGAATTTTGTGATACCTCTTCCTTGTTAAATTGGTAAATTTCATATAATGTGAAGAGTTTGAGGAAGAATTGTGATTTGTACATTCTTGGAGCATTGGCTCGAGTATATCATAAAGCGTGAAAGTATATGAAGTGATTGAACCCCTTTGGAGCGTTGGCTCTGGTGGTAAAGTGAGATAATAGGTAAAAGTGAAAGAAAAGAGAAAGAATTATTGAATTGCTCCCTTGCCGGGATGCTTGTTGCTTTGTTGACTATCCCTCTTTGCCGGGATGCTGAGATTATTGATAATGTTCCCTTGCCGGGTTTTTAACTGCTTAATTGTGCTCCCTTGCCAGGAGTTAGTTGTTTCTTTGTATTCCCTTGCCGGGATTTCTATCATTATTTATCTACTCCCTTACCCCTTGTTTGTGATTGTTGTTTGGGTGAGGAAGAGCATAAAACACGAAGGGTGATGTCGTGCATTGTTTGCTATGGTGAGGAAAGAGTGTAAAGCATAAAGGGTGATGCCGTGCCGCACGATGTACCATTCCGTGCCGATTTTATTGATTATATGGTGAGGAAAGAGAGTAAAATCACGAAGGGTGATGCCGTGCATATTTTATTTATATGATTGCTTTGGTGAGGACGAGAGTAAAAGAACGAAGGGTGATGCCATGCATCTGTTGCTTTCTGATTCTTTGTTGATATCCGAGTTATGTTGTTTCTTTCATTACTTGTTCCTATTTGATTTACTTCGAGGTTATAGATTTCCCTACCCTATTTGCGTTGTGATTGTTGTTTGGGTGAGGAAGAGCATAAAACACGAAGGGTGATGTCGTGTATTGTTTTGGTGAGGACGAGAGTAAAAGCACGAAGGGTGATGCCGTGCAAATTGTTGACTTGTGATTCATGTTGACATTCTGGCTTTGTTACTTCCTTCTGTCGTTGAGGATTTCTATTTGAAACTATTAGCTCCCCATAGCATGCTTCCCCCCCTCTTAGCTGTTTAAATTCTATATATTTCCTTCTATTGTATATATCTGCACAGGTTATTTTTAGTAGGTCCGGTCTAGCCTCGTCACTACTTCGCCGGGGTTAGGCCAGGCACTTACCAGCACATGGGGTCGGTTGTGCTGATGCTACTCTCTGTGCATCTTTTTACACAGATCCAGGAGCAGCTTTTGAACCTCAACAATAGGATTTGATCGGGAGCTAACTTTAGTCCAGAGACACCGAGGTAGCCTTGCTGACGTCCGCAGGCCCGTCGTCTCTCTTCCTTTATTCAGTTTGTTATTTTTGTACCGAAACAAACAGTTTATAATTTTCTTTCTGACGATTGTATTTAGTAAATCTTAAAAGTTCGTGAGTATTGTGACACCAATCTTGGGTAGAGGATCATGTTAAACTTCCGCATTTAATTTCAGTTATCTAATTTAAAGACTTCCACTTTTATTTAATTGTCTCATTTTGTTTATATTGTTGCGAATGTTATCAGAAATGTTTTAATACTTGGCTGGCCTAGCTCCAATAGTAGGTGCCATCACGACTCCCGATGGTGGGAAATCCGGGTCATGACAAGTTGGTATCAGAGAACTAGGTTACTTAGGTCTCACAACTCACGGACAAGCTTGGTAGAGTCTGAGGGATCGGTACGGAGACGTCTGTATTTATCCCGCAGAGGCTACTAAGTTACAAAAACTTCACATCTGTTCTTTCTTGTCGTGCGATTCTGTTTCCCCAATACTGATTGAATATCTACTACGTTCTTTCGTAGATTACGAGGACTCGTGCTTCCTCATTCGACCGCACAGCAGCCTGAGCCCCGAGCAGCAGATCCTATTAGGGGCAGAGGCCGAGGCTGAGGCAGGGGCAGAGCTCAGCCCCGAGCAGCAGTTCCAGAGGTGGAGCCTCATGTTGATTATGATGATGAGGTTCCAGCTCCAGCAGCTCCGGTGGGCCCAGCTCAGGTCCCAGAGGGTTTCATTGCCACCCCAGTTCTTCAAGACGTCCTGGTTCGATTGGTGGGCCTTATGGAGAGAGTCACCTGAACAGGTTTGCTTCTTGTAGAACTAGCCACTTCTCAGGCTGAAGGAGGGGATCAGACTCCTGCTACACGCAGTCCGAAGCAGGTAGCTCCGCGATTATTGCTTAGCGAGACCATCCAGATCGCCATCTTTGACTTGGGAGCAGTTTACAGTGTTGTTTCTAGAGAAGTTTCTCCTCTTTACTTAGAGAGAGGCCTATCGGTGGCATTGAGCGCCTCCAGCAGGGTTCTATGACTGTTACCCAGTATGAGACCAGGTTCATCAATTTAGCTCGCCATGCTCTCATCATACTTACCACCGAGAGAGAGAGAGGGTGAGAAGGTTTATTGATGGTATTATTCTGCCGATTCGTCTTCAGATGGCCAAGGAGCCGGGGGCGAGATCACATTTCAGGAGGCGTCCAATGTGGCCCGCAAAGTTGAGATGGTTCTGTCATAGGGAGGTGGTCATAGGTCGGATTCAATGGTACCTCGTTTGGAGGTAGAGATTCGTAGGTAGAGGCCATCCTCCTAGGCCCTTTCAGTCAGCTTTCCAGGTATCACATGGTATCTCAGGTGGTCGTGGTTCTCAAACACATTATTTGGATCAGCAGTCCTTCAGTGCACCACCAGCTCCCATCAGTGCACTGCCGCTTCAGAGTTTTCGAGGTGGTCATTCAGGGCGACAGGTTCAACAGTCTCAGTAGCCGAGGGCTTGTTACACTTGTGGTGATATAGGTCACATTGCAAGGTTTTGCCCTCAAGCTTCGGGTATTTCTCAGCAGCAGGGTCCTAGTCCTATAATTCAGGCACTAGTTGCTCCTCAGCCTTACCAGCCAGCTAGAGGCGGGGGTAGAGGACATAGAGGTGGAGGTAGAGGTCATAGAGGTGGAGCTCAGACCGCCAGAGATAGGGGTCAGCCAGCAGCCGATCGTCCCAAGGATGTGATTCAGGGAGGTGGGGCCCAACCCCGATGTTATGCTTTGCCAACCAGGCCAGAGGCTGTCATCGAATGCTGTTATTACAGGTACTATTTTGTTCTGTGATAGAGATGCTTCAGTGCTATTTGACCCTGGATCTACGTATTCATATGTGTCGTCCTATTGTGCACCCTACCTGGTTATGCCTAGTAAGGCCTTGAGTATTCTTGTGTATGTATCTACACCAGTGGGTGATTCTATAGTGGTTGATCGGGTTCATCTTTCCTGTGTTGTGGTGTTTAGGGGACTTGAGACCCATGTTGATTTGTTGTTCTTAGATATGGTAGACTTCGACGTTATATTAGGGATGGATTGGTTGTCCCCGTATCATGCGATCTTGGATTGTCATGCCAAGACCGTGACTTTAGCCTTACCGAATTTGACCCGTTTAGAGTTGAGAGGGACTCCCAGTCATTCTACCCGCAGTGTTATTTTGTATGTGAAGGCTCGGCGTATGGTCGAGAAGGGGTGTTTGGCCTACTTGGCTTATGTTCGTTATTCCAGTGTTGAGATTCCCTCTATTGATTCTGTTCCCGTGGTTCGTGAGTTTCCTGAGGTTTTCCCATCAGAATTGCCAGGGGTGCCACCCGATAGGGATATTGATTTTTGCATCGATTTGGCTCCGGGCACTCAGCCCATTTCTATTCTGCCATATCGCATGGCCCCGCCAGAGTTGAAAGAGCAGTTGCAAGACTTGCTCGAGAAGGGTTTCATTAGACCCAGCGTATCGCCTTGGGGTGCGCCGTTTCTGTTTTTAAAGAAAAAGGATGGCTTGATGAGAATGTGCATTGATTATCAGCAATTGAACAAGGTTACAATTAATAATAAGTATCCACTGCCGAGGATTGATGATTTGTTCGATCAGCTTCAGGGTGCCAAGGTATTTTCAAAGATTGACTTGAGATCTGGCTACCATCAGTTGAGGATTAGGGCATCCGATGTCCCTAAGACAGCATTCTGCACTCGGTATGGGCAATATGAGTTCTTGGTTGTGTCATTTGGGTTGACCAATGCCCCAGCAGCCTTTATGGATTTGATGAACCGAGTGTTCAGGCCTTATTTGGACTCATTCGTGATAGTCTTCATTGATGATATTTTGATATATTCCCGCAGCCGGGAGGATCACGAGGAGCATCTTAGAGTGGTTCTTCAGACCTTGAGGGATAGTCAGTTATATGCTAAGTTCTCAAAGTGTGAGTTCTGGTTGAGCTCGGTTGCATTTCTGGGTCACGTTGTATCAGTAGAGGATATTTAGGTTGACCTGAAGAAGGTAGAGGCAGTCAAGAACTGGTCTCGACCAGCTTCAGCCATATAGATTCGGAGTTTCTTGGGGTTAGCAGGTTACTATCGTCGGTTCATGGAGGTGTTCTTTTCTATTGTAGCCCGATGACCAGGTTGACCTAGAAGGGAGTCTAGTTCAGATGGTCGGACGAGTGTGAGGCGAGCTTTCAGAAGCTCAAGACAGCTTTGGCTACGGCACCAGTATTGGTTTTGCCCACAGGTTCAGGGCCTTATACAGTCTATTGTGATGCATCTCGTATTGGACTTGGTGCAGTGTTGATGCAGGATGGCAAGGTCATTGCCTATGCTTCGAGGCAGTTGAAGGTTCATGAGAAGAACTATCCAGTGCATGATTTGGAGTTGGCAGCCATTGTTCATGCATTGAAGATTTAGAGGCACTATCTGTATGGCATGGCGTGTGAGGTGTTCACAAATCATAAGAGTCTTCAATATTTGTTCAAGCAAAAGGAGTTGAATTTGAGGCAGAGGAGGTGGTTGGAGTTGTTGAAAGATTATGACATCACTATCCTATATCACCCCTGAAAGGCCAATGTGGTGGTCGATGCCTTGAGTAGGAAGTCAGCTAGTATGGGCAGTCTTGCTTATATTCCGGTCGGCGAGAGATCGCTTGCTTTGGACGTTCAGGCCTTGGCCAATGAGTTAGTGAGGTTGGATATTTCTCAGCCTAGTAGAGTATTAGCTTGCACGATTGCCCGTTCTTCGTTATTAGAGCGTATCCGTGATCGGCAGTTTGATGATCCCCATTTATGTGCCCTTAGGAACACGGTACATCATGGAGGTTCCAAGCAGGTTACCTTAGATACTGATAGAGTTTTGAGATTGCAGGGTCGAGTTTGTATGCCTAATGTGGATGGGCTTTGAGAGTTGATTTTAGAGGAGGCCCATAGCTCCCGGTACTCTATTCATCCGGGCGCCGCGAAGTTTAATCAGGACTTGCGACAACATTATTGGTGGCGTAGAATGAAGAAGGATATCGTTGCCTATATGGAACGGTGTTTGAATTGTCAGCAGGTTAAGTATGAGCATCAAAACAACTTTTCAGAGTGGTTTTGGCCTTAGAAAAGTTGCAGAAAATAGCAGTTCTGGTGTTCTGTTATCCAGTGCTATGCGATCGCATAGGCCGATCGCATAGAGTGGGTTTCCAGGTGCCCTGTTTGTTCTATGCGGTCGCATAGATCCTCCTGCGATCGCGTATAGTAGCCACCATTTGTTATATGCGATCGCATTCCCCTTCCGCGATCGCAATGCATAAAAACCAAACCCGGAATGGAGCCCGTTTTGTTCTATGCGTTCGCAATACACTGTCCGCGATCGCAATGGGCAACTTTCCTCTCCCTATGCGATCGCATGGCCTTCTTCGTGATCGCATAGAGCATTTTCTGCCCAGTTATTTTTTTCAAAAACATCTGAAACAGTAGCTACGAGATTCATTAGAAAGATCACAAAACCTTTTCTTCTCCAAACTCTTAGGCGACCATTGGAGCGATTCTTCACCAAGACTTCTTGGGTTAGTAAATTTCAACTCGTTTTCTTCATTTTTCCATCAATGTCTATTGAATTCCTAAACCTAAATCATGAAATCAAAGTAGAAACTAGGGCTTTTGGGTAGAGTTAGGTTTTTGGGAATTTTGAGTGATTCAACCTCAATTTGGGGTTGGGTCTTAAAAAAAATTATATATTTGAACTCGTGGGGTTATGGGTATTCGGGTTTTGGTCCGAGCCTCGTGTTTGGACCATGTGGGCCCGGGGTCGAATTTTGGTATTTTTGGAAGAATGCTAGGAACTTCATATCTAAGCTATGAGGTGTTGTTATTGAGTCTTCATTGATATTATTGAATTAATTATGCCTAGATATCGTTGTTTCGGAGTCGGATCTTAAAGGAAAGGCTGTATTTGAGGGTCGATTGCTATTCTTTGGACCGAGGTAAGTGTTTGTTCTAACTTTGGCTTGAGGGAATAGGTTTAGAGTATTGTTTGCTATTTGCTAATTGTTAAGTACGGTGTATAGATATGGTGACGAGTATCTATACACCGGAGTCTAGCATGACCGTGAGTCTTATTCGTGTTTATTTGGATTTTTGTGATACCTCTTCCTTGTTAAATTGGTAAATTTCATATAATGTGAAGAGTTTGAGGAAGAATTATGATTTGTACATTCTTGGAGCATTGGCTCGAGTATATCATAAAGCGTGAAAGTATATGAAATGATTGAACCCCTTTGGAGCGTTGGCTCGGGTGGTATAGTGAGATAAGAGGTAAAAGTGAAAGAAAGCGAAAGAATTATTGAATTTCTCCCTTGCCGGGATGCTTGTTGTTTTGTTGACTATCCCCCTTTGCCGGGATGCTGAGATTATTGATATTGTTCCCTTGCCGGGTTTTTAACTGCTTAATTGTGCTCCCTTGCCGGAAGTTAGCTATTTATTTGTATTCCCTTGCCGAGATTTCTATCATTATTTGTCTACTCCCTTGCCCCTTGTTTGTGATTGTTGTTTGGGTGAGGAAGAGTGTAAAGTACGAAGGGTGATGCCGTGCATTGTTTGCTATGGTGAGGAAAGAGTGTAAAGCACGAAGGGTGATGCCGTGCCGCACGATGTACTATTCCGTGCCGATTTTATTGATTATATGGTGAGGAAAGAGAGTAAAAGCACGAAGGATGATGCCGTGCATATTTTATTTATATGATTGATTTGGTGAGGACGAGAGTAAAAGCACGAAGGGTGATGTCGTGCATCTGTTGCTTTCTGATTCTTTGTTGATATCCGAGTTATGTTGTTTCTTTCATTACTTGTTCCTATTTGATTTACTTCGAGGTTATAGATTTCCCTACCCTATTTGCCTTGTGATTGTTGTTTGGGTGAGGAAGAGCGTAAAGCACGAAGGGTGATGCCGTGTATTGTTTTTGTGAGGACGAGAGTAAAAGCACGAAGGGTGATGTCGTACAAATTGTTGACTTTTAATTCATGTTGACATTTTGGCTTTGTTACTTCCTTATGTTATTGAGGATTTCTATTTGAAACTGTTAGCTCCCCATAGCATGCTTCCCCCCCTCTTAGCTGTTTAAATTCTGTATATTTCCTTCTATTGCATATATCTGCACAGGTTGTTTTTGGTAGGTCCGGTCTAGCCTCGTCACTACTTCGTCGGGGTTAGGCCAGGCACTTACCAGCACATGGGGTCGGTTGTGCTGATGTTACACTCTGTACATCTTTTTGCACAGATCCAGGAGTAGCTTTTGGACATCAGCAGTAGGATTTGATCGGGAGCTAAGTCTAGTCCAGAGACACCGAGGTAGCCTTGCAGACGTCCGCAGGCCCGGAGTCTCTCTTCCTTTATTCAGTTTGTTATCTTTTTTACCGAAACAAACAGTTTATAATTTTTTTTCAGACGATTGTATTTAGTAAATCTTAGAAGTTCGTGAGCATTGTGACACCAATCTTGGGTAGAGGATCATGTTAAACTTCCGCATTTAATTTCAGTTATCTAAGTTTAAAGACTTCCTCTTTTATTTAATTGACTCGTTTTGTTTATATTGTTGCGAATGTTATCAGAAATATTTTAATACTTGGCTGGCCTAGCTCCAATAGTAGGCGCCATCACCACTCCCGATGGTGGAAAATCCGAGTCGTGACACACCCCTTCCTCCTGCACCTTCTACCACCGTTTACTACCCCAGACCCAACAGAAAATTCCCCCAAATCACATTCCCCTCTTCTCTCTTCCCTCCACGTGGTCTGACACATAACAACCCCGAATATTCCTCATTCTGTCCTCTCACTTGAATCTCAAGTGCTTCATCTCTCTCCAACAAATGAAGGATTGATGGGGGTCGTATGATTAAGGAGGTTTAATCCTCTTCATTCATATGTCCCAAGTTAGTTGGTTTCAGAGAGATTTTCTCATTTTTTGGGGATTTTAGAATTTAGAAGGTTCGAGATTTCTGGGGAAAAGGATATATAAGGTGATGATTTACATTCTTAAGGGGGATTTGTTTTGGGAAAAAGTCTGAGAACAAATTTCAGAGAGAGATTTTGACAGAAAACTAGGGTTTTGTGCTTAGTTTCATTTTGATTTTTTTTTCTCTGTTGTCTTGTCGATCCTAGAGAAAAAATACTAAAAAAACTAGTTTTTGTTTTGTTTTGAGTTTTGCTTCAAAAGTTTTGGAAAAACAATTTCAAAAAAAGAAAAAGAGTTTTGTATTTCAGTACTTCCTTTCATCTAAAAAAGAATGTTTCTATTTTGATTAAATTAGCATTTCAATTCGAAAATATATACAAAAAAATATTCCAGTTTTTGTGTTTTGATTCCGAGTCTCAAACATGGGTGTTCGAATGAGCTGAGATCGTTTATAGTTCGCATTCGAAAATGCATTTTCCAGTGAGGTTGATTCTGTTCGAGGTTCAAGTTGGTCGTCCCTGATTAGTTTACTGCCGTTCCAATTTGGCGGACAAGTTTATCACCGGACTATCTTGTAATCTCCTTCTGGCAAATTAATCGCAAACTCTCGTTCAGGTTCACATCTTATCCTACTCTGCTTATGTATGTATGTAGCAAAGTATGGTTGGAGCTTAAGATATGGAAGTTTAAATTACATGGTATACTTAAGCGAGTGTTAGTGAATGCCGGCTGCGATCAAGCCATTATCAGTTTTTTTTATGTTAAGGTGTTTGATTTCTTTATGTGTTTGAAATATGTTTTAAAGTTTGTACTTGCTTGATTTTTACATGAATGACTGAACTTCTGGTCAGCTCTGTGATTGATAGGCGAGACATGGTACTATTGTGCTTATTTTCGGTTATTAGAAGAATTTCTCGCACATCTCGATTCCAAATTGGACTCACAATAATGTTAATCAGTGATTCCAATTATATCCAAACATCTTGATTAGTTTAACATGACATATCCATTAGATAATGCCATTATGTGTGGGATTTAAGGAGTCTATGTTAGTCGTGGATCAGCGACTTCGGTGTAGTCTTTAATTGTTTCAATGAACCCAGTGCACCCAGAATAGTAAGGTTTGCTGCTTAAAGACTTATTTTCATATGTTTACTTATATTAACTATGGATTATTACGTTTTATTTTTCCTATCTCAATTTAAAGGATGATCTCCAGAAGCTTACTCTTTCTGTTGTTCCTTCTAATTTTCATAATGCCCGTGTGATGCTCATTACCACTCTTTAGTGCTGATTAGTGTAATTAAATAGCTTTTCTTTTGGTGTAAATGAAGAGTAAAGTAGCTTCTATTCTTGAGTTGTATGGTTAATGATAGTTTCTCTTTTGTTAATATGTAAAGAAATAAATGCCTGCAACTTAAGGAAATTCACCATTATGAAATTTAGTGTATCTAAGGCCTAAATATGTATCTGTCTAAGTATAATTCGAACCATTTAATAGCATTTGCTTTGGTTTAGTTTTAAAATGCAAACTTTATATTAGCTGGGCGTATTCCAGCATTTGGCTTGGTTTAACTGTTTATTTTTTGGTGGTAGACATTTGCTCATATGATGTTCCAGCAGTCGGTATTGTGTTCCAAGTCGAATGAACAGTCTATTGAATCTTTCTCTTATATTTCCTAATTGGTACACTTTATTTTATTTGCACTATAAAATAATTGTTATGTTAGGGATCATGTGATGTTTCTTTCCTTAGGGTGGAGTTGTCTGTTGAAGTTGTGATACTCATAGCAGCGAATTAATACTTACTGTGTGGCGCATTTGAGTTGGTTCAATGCTCTGATCTTTGTATTACTGGAGTTGGCATTGAGAAGTTGCCACTATGTATTTGATAATTAACGAGTTCCTGATATTGTAATACAATAAGATTTCATATTGTGGACAAACTTTTGTACATTATTGAACAATTTTGGGCAAAATAGTCTTAATAATAATAAAATGTTATTAATTGTGTACACGTTCGTGTGACACGAGTACGTTTTTTAAAAAAAATAATATTCGTAGAAAATTCTTTAGGTGCGACTTAATCGAATCTTCGTGATTGTGTATGCGTTCGCGCAACTTTGGCCAAACTTTCTTAATAATAATAAAGCATGATTAATTGTGGATACGTACGCATGACATAGGTTCTGAAATGAGTAATTAGAAAATTTGATTAAGTCAAGCATGATCAAAGAGACTATGCTAAATCATAGAACTCGGGAATGCCTAACACCTTCTCCCGGGTTAACAAAATTTCTTACCCGGATATCTGTGTTTCGCAGACCGTATAACAGAGTCAAATCTCCTCAATTTGGAATTCTAAACCAGTGACTTAGGACACCATAAATTATGCCAAGTGGAAACTCTATTTAATATAAATAATCCCATTTTGATGGTCACTTAAATTGGAAAAAACTCTCTTACATACCCTTTCGGGTGGTAAAAAGGAGGTGTGACAGTTGTGAGACTGTTGTTACATGGCCATTTCCTCTCTAGGTCATTGTGCTTAAGTTGAAGTCTTCTTCTTTATTTCCTCATCTAGTCTTTCGTTGTGGTACTTAGTGAGAACCTTTAACTCTCGTAAAGCTGTGAGCTTACTATGAACCTTTTGATGTCTTTCCTTGCCTATAATCATCCGTAGTTTCTTACCACTGTGCCCTTGTGCTTGTAGGATTTCTTTTGAACTGATATTTTGACTGCCTTCCCAGTGGTACTTTCTTTTATCCCCGTAATACCCATACGGTACCTTTAGCTACCCCAACTCCTATTTGAATATATCTCAAGTATTATAATGACACTACTGCGAAACTGACTTCTCCATGTTGGGGTTTACTACATTTATCTTGCATGATCCGCTGATTTGTTTGTTACTTCTTGTCTACTCATGATTAGGCTCTTCCTGAACCAACTACTAACTAATCGTCGGCCCAATCTCATATCCATATTCTGCGTAATCTTTCTTGGGTTATTTCCTTTTCTTAACTTACCTCATGTACTGGCTCATTATCTATCAATAATATCCTGGGAGGAACCCTTACTCTTTTTTTTTGATGTCGTGATTACATAACGTCGTGTAATCATAGCATATCTGTAACATTTGGATAAGTGCAACCTCATCCCTTTTTAATTTTTATCGCATTCTTCCTTTGTCATTCCATATTTCCCCCTTTAGGGGAGTACTAAGACTTGGAGCTATGACGGCCTGCCTATAGATGATTTTCCTCTTCATCTTTGGTGTCCTTTCACATTATCAATTACCCTTACTTGCCTTGCGGTAATCCTTCTGTACCAAGGATAACAAAATCCCTCGCTCGCGATGGTGACATTTAGTGTAACTGGAATATACAGTCTCTTAAGCTTAACTTTGCTCACCTTGCTTGCTTTAGGGAAGCGTCTCCTTGAATAACCATTGTCAGAATTCATGATGGATCTTCTTTTGTTGTCCATTCTATTATTGCCAGAATCCATCAGAAATTCTCATGATGCTGACTATTATCAAATCACTCAGTTGTTTATTCATGTTTAGTTTATCTTATTCACCAGTCCATACTGATTTCTTTTACTCTAGGGTCTAGCTTTTCCTTCTGTTAATCACGTTAGAGTCGCGAACTTATTTTTCGAAATTAGGATGTGACTGTATGGCCTATACTCTTTTTTTGTCTGAAAGCCCATCACGTTTCGTCTCTTTCTTCATTTGACTATAGGTTCTGTAACACTCTATCGTTGTCATCCATGTATCACACCTTATTTATAATTCTTCCTTATCTATCTTCTCATTTCTCTTCTATTATTTCTGCATATTCCTTTTCTTGTGAAAACTTCAATACGTTATTCTTTCGCTTTTAGCTCTCCTTGCTTCATCCATCGGCTCTTCGGGTTGCTCAACATCCTCGCTCTACTAGGGACGAGAGTCACACTAAGGTAATTTTTATCCCTTCCAGGCTTGTAGTTCCTATCATTTGAATTTTTTTTTGATCATGCTAGTATTCACATCTAACTGTAATATTGTAGAATACACCATTTGGGTGTCTCACAAGGAGAGCTATTAGCACATTTGCAATATCATTCGGCAATGTCAACTAACACGAGCAATCCATTTACCAATTAGGGTTACCCTAACACCACCCAGATGTTGATATCCCATCCTTCTCTTAACTATACCTGTTAGCCCCCATAGGGCATAACTGAAATGGGTATGAC
This sequence comes from Nicotiana sylvestris, assembly GCF_000393655.2. Taxonomy (NCBI): domain Eukaryota; kingdom Viridiplantae; phylum Streptophyta; class Magnoliopsida; order Solanales; family Solanaceae; genus Nicotiana; species Nicotiana sylvestris. Next base: position 34,948,771 of record NC_091060.1, on the reverse strand, counting down.
CAATTGTACATACCTCTGTTACTATTTAATATAACTCAAAAAGTTTATGTTCCTCTGCCTAAATTATAAACATTGTTAACCTTCATTAACTAGGCGTCTCGTACCTTCTTCATCTTGCTTCTTTTACTTTTTGAAACTTGTATTTATCTTCTTAATCTCTCATTGTCTTTCACCATAAATATGGATAGGCATTCTTATCAGGAAGCTTACACATTTAAGTACACCCATGATGTCATGACCCTAAACCCGGACCCGGTCGTGATGACACCTATCATGAAACAAGGACAGCCGACACAACTCCCCAATCAATTTAAACAGATATAATAATTTAATTTAAGTCATTAACATAATATAAATCCCAAAATAAAAGCGAGATAGAACATTTGCGGAAATAGCCCGCTAGAAGCAGTTAGCACTCCCTAGCGGAACCCGAAGCTCCTGAATCTGCACACAGGGTGTAGGGAGTAATGTGAGTACGCCAACTCAGTGAGTAATAAAAGTAAGGACAGTTGAGCGACAAGAAAACACATAAAACATAGCAAAATGCTACAAAGAGCTAGTATAAAATCAATATAATGCAATAGAACAGTGAAAACTTATGAAATACCTCAGTTCAGTAAAAACATCTTTAAATCATCTTTTAACAGATAAACAAGTGAATGAAAAGCAGCGAGAAAAAATAAACACATAAAATCAGTCCCTCGGGTACAATATCAATAGAATTAGCCCCTCGGGCAATAACATGGAACAACATCAGCCCCTTGGGCTATATCACATATCACACTGGATACCCGTGCTCACTGAGGGGTTAAAAGACTCCGGGAGGGGCCCCTTATGGCCAAAGCGCAATATCAAGTCATCTCGTGACATAATCAATAGGCTCTCGGCCTCATATCAAGACACCTTGTGGCGTACAACTCAAGCCCTTGACCTCATAATCATGAATTAGCTCAATACCATTGCGGCGCGCAGCCCGATCCCATAATAACCTCACAACACAGGCCCTCGGCCCTACTCAGTCAAAAATCTCTAAAAGCCACTCGGGCATAGTAAAATATGATGCTCATCTCAAAATATCATTTAAGATGTCAAAACAGTATAAACATAGATGAGTTATAAAAAAAAGAATATAGCTGTAGACATGTGATTTTTGAGCCTCCCCAAGATTTTTCATATTTTAGCATGTAAACATTTAGTTTATGCCTAATATCGCTATTTCAATTAGTTTTGACTCTTTTACTTTATTTCGTCACAAAAAATAAAAATTACAAAAATATTTTAGTTTATGTATCTTTCATAAATTTAAATAACAACAACAACAACAACAACCCAGTGTAATTCCACTAGCGGGGTCTGGGGAGGGTAGTGTGTACGCAGACCTTACCCCTACCCCGAAGGAGTAGAGAGGCTGTTTCCGAAAGACCCTCGGCTCAATAAGAAAAAAGGACAAAAGAACAAAAGGAAACAATATTAGTCACCACAGAACAATATGAAAGAAATACATACATACATATATATATATGGAAAAATAAGAACAACATGAAATCAAGAGGCATGATACCAAGCAAAAGCAAAATAGTATCCTTACCAAACTAGTCCCCCAAAGTTATGACATAAGACAATACTCAGCTACCTCCTAGCCTACAACCTTAATACTCGACCTCCACATATTCCTATAAAGTGCCATGTCCTTGGAAATCTGAAGCATCGCCATATCCTGCCTAATCACCTCCCCCAATACTTCTTAGGCCGCCCTCTACCTCTTCTCGAGCCCTCCATAACCAGTCGTTCACACCTCCTTACCGGAGCATCTGGGCTTCTCCTTTGAACGTGCCCGAACCACCTGAGCCTTGCTTCCCGCATCTTGTCATTAATGGGAGCCACGCACACCTTCTCTCGAATATCATCATTCCTAATCTTACCCATCCTACTATGTCGCACATCCACCTCAACATACTCATTTCTGCTAGCTTCATCTTCTGGATATGTGATTTCTTAACCGGCCAACACTCAGCCCCATACATCATAGCCGACCAAACCATCGCTTTATAGAACTTACCTTTGAGTGTCAGTGGCACTCTTTTGTCACAATACTCCAAATGCTAACCTCCACTTCATCCATCCTACCCCGACACGGTGCGTAACATCCTCGTCGTTCTCCCCTCCCACATGGATAACCGACCCAAGGTACTTGAAGTTGTCTCTACTTTGGATGATCTGCGATTCAAGCCTCACATCCATGCCCACTTCCCTCTGCTCAGCGCTGAACTTACACTCCAGGTATTCCATCTTTGTCCTACTAAGCTTGAAACCCTTTGATTCAAGAGCTTGTCTCCAAATCTCCAGTTTCTCATTAACACCGGTTCGCGTCTCATCAATTAGAACTATGTCATCAGCGAATAGAATGCACCATGGCACATCCCCTTGAATGTGATGTGTTAACACATCCATCACCAGGGAGAATAGGAACGGACTGAGCGCAGAACCTTGGTGTAACCCCATAACAACCGGAAAATCCTCAGAGTCGCCTCCCACTGTCCTAACCCGAGTCTTTGCCCATCATACATGTCCTTGTAAGCACATGATTTTTGCCCTATGAAAGAATTACTCCCAAAAAATTCAAAATAAAACGATCTTTCCTTTAGGTACAACTTTTGAGAATTTACGTGTCGTTTTGGTAATTATTTTTGTCCGTAAATGTTTACCTTTGTTATAGTTAATTGAAAAATATAAAAAATACATGGTGCATGCATATTTAGGATTTAATCATGCATTTAGGAATTAATTAAACCATCATTTCGCCCTAAAAAGGAAAAATCAGAAATACATAAATATATATACCTTTTTATTCTATTTGTTGTCTTTGAGTGATTTTGTTTTTAAGGTTTTAACTTGTGTATTAATTATTGTAAGTGTTAATTAACATTTTTGTAGTTTTATTTTTAATTTTAGGAATTGTGTTTAAGTTAAATTAAAAGAAGAAAAGAGTTGGAAAAAAGGAAAACTCGGATTGGGCCAAAAAATCAGGCCCAAAACCAATACATAGACCTAGTCCAAACGCCTTTGTGCCCGGACACTGGAACGACGTCGTTTCAGCGACAATCAATCACATCCATTAACCCTCCACGAATCCAACGGCCCAGATCACATCTTTCTTACCCGTTCCCAATCCCGACCCATTACCCGGTTCGAACAGACCCCCGGCTAAAACCAAACGACGACGTATTGTTTAGTTCCCTTTAGGTGCGACTTAATCGAATCATCGTGATTGTGTACATGTTTGCGTGACATAATTACGATTCTTTTAAAAAAAAATCAAGGTATGCGTTCGCGCAACTTTGGCCAAACTTTCTTAATAATAATAAAGTGTGATTAATTGTGGACACGTACACGTGGCATGATTTTTGACGCGCCAAATAAATGGATACACGTACGCGTGACCTGCTTTAAGATAATTTCTTAATTAAAAGAGGCGAATGTATACAGGTTCTGAAATGAGTAATTAGACAATTTGATTAAGCCAAGTATGATCAAAGCGATCGTGCTAAAACCAAGGAACCCGAGAATGCCTAACACCTTTTCCCGGATTAACAGAATTCCTTACCCGGATTTATGTGTTTCGTAAACTGTATAACAGAGTCAAATCTCATCGATTCGGGATTCTAAACCGGTGACTTGGGTGACCATAAATTATCCCAAGTGGCGACTCTGAATTTAATATAAATCATCTCGTTTCGATTGTCACTTAAATTGGAAAAACTCCTTTATATACCCTTTCGAGTGGTAAAAAGGAGGTGTGACAGCTCTGGCGACTCTACTGGGGATAAGAACCCAGAACTTCTGGTTTAGGGTTCAAGAATTCGAGGTTGTTTTTATGATTTTTACTTAAATTTATTTATTGTTCATATTATCGTATTTGTGGACCTAATGTGCTAAATGATGTTAATTTACTGCTTTCATGTTACTTGAACTGTATTAAGCTCCCTTCTTACGCCACCTCTCTGAGTCTTCTAAAAAATGGTGCACACATTCGCGTGACCCACTTTTCTATTAGAAGTTATACCAAATAGAACGAGGTTGGACTAGCAACAAGGCCGGGTAGACTTTTGTGCTCCCGGTACGTTGCCCCCTCGTTGGCTGGAGCTGTCCGCTCGGGTACGCCAGGTCTAGAACACAACCCTAGGTTTAAACCTAGAATAACATAACCTCATGCCAGATCCCTAGTAGGAACGTTTGTTGCATCACGTGCATTTGACTTAGGGGACTCAAACAGGGGTTGAGTCCGTCTAGGACAAGTGTACCCAAAAATAAAAAACCATCCTGATGCATCCTATGTGGCACATGTTGCATTTCTTCAAGGGTAAAAGGGTCATTTGGAGGACCAATGATGGCTGAGGGTAAATGAAAAAGAAAAGAGGATGAAGTGTGAAAGTAAAGCAAATAGGGTCCGGTTATATTTTTTTCACATTTTTGTTAAGAAAAAGACAAAAACAAAGCATGAAACATTCGGAAAAAAAAACATTTTGCACTTTCCCATCATTTTCCAAAAAATAAAAAACAATCAAAAAAATGGGAAAATAAAATCCAAAAAGAGTTTACATGTTTCATCATTTTTCAAAAAAAAAAGACAAAATATATTTTTCTCTAAATTAGTTAATTTTTTATTTCTCGCTCGTATCTGATCTTCCCGAACTACGCATACCTAATTCTCATTTTTCGGGGCGGGATACGTAGGCAACCCACATAGGGTCCGATCTTCCTAGTAAGTCTTAGGTTTTTGGCTTCGCGGGATCTTAGCCAAATCTTGCATTTTTAGCCACTTTTAGCCACATAGGTTAATTTTAGAAAAATAGTCACAATCATGTCTTGCATGTGTCCAACAAGAAGGGTTATTATCTCACATAGCAGTCTAGGTCTTTAACTTATTTGATCTAAATTTTCTCATATAGGTATGGGTCTACTTACCAGAGTTTGAGCATGACAGACACCCCGAGACCATCCAGTCAGGATCGCTCATTCAGAAGTTGCTAAAGGAGATTTTTTTTTTTTTATTTTTTTAGTCTGTTTTTCATTTTATGTCATCTTTTACTTTCTAGTTTGTACAGTAATGTCGAGTCTTTTGTTATTGTACTTTCTATTTTGTATTTGAAAAAGTGTGATATAACTCAAATATCCAAAAAAGAGGTTTTGCGTTTTATATTTCTGTTAGAAGTTTTCTTTAGAATACTAATTCTAGAATAAAATAAAAAATTTCTTTTGAGGTGGTTTTCCTTTAGGAAATTAATATCTAGAACTCAAAATAAAAAATTATTTTTATATTTCCTTTAGTATGTTAAGACTAAAAATTCAAAAAAAGAAGAGAATTTTCTTTTAGTACCTCTTTAAAAGTTTTCTTTAAGACATTAATTCCAAAAATCCAAAAAAAAAAAAGATTTTCTTTTAAGGTTCTTCTTTGGGAAATTAATGAAAAAATAAAAAAATAAAAATTCTTTTATTTTCACTAGAACTTTAGGATATTGTACATAGAAAAAAAATATACTTTATCTTTTGTTTATCTTTAATGTTTCTTCTTAGGTAATCTAAAACTGAAATCCAAAAATATTTTTTATCTTGTTCATTTCTCGTTTCGAAATCTTTCTTCAGGGATATCAAATAAAAATTTAAAATATTTTTATTTGGTTTATTCTTCAGATTTCTTTCCTAAAAAGAAAATAATAAAAAAATATTTTTCTCTTGTAGTGTTTTTTCCTTAACAATTTTCCATAGAGTATTTGTTTCAAAAAGAAAAAAAGGAGAGAAAACAAATATATGATCGTTAAGCTTGAGTTTAGAATAAGTTATAGAACATTAAGTCTAGAAAATTCAAGAAAAAAAATTTTGCTTCTTTTATTTCTCTTTTCTCATCAGAGTAGTCATTAACGTAAAAATAAAGAAAAAGAAAAAGAGAACGTTAGTTTGTTTACTTTATTCCCGATTGTTGATACCCAAATTTTTTCAATGTATTTTAAATAAACATAAATACCTTCAAAATAGCATATATATGCATATATAACCATGCACAAGGCTTTACTATTTTTCCCGTAATTTTTAAGGGTTTAAATTGGTTTATTTTCTCACTTTTTACCCATAAAATCCCCAAAATATTCTTTCCAAAATTATTTTTTCGATAATTCATTTATTAAATTTCTATATTTATGCCAAAATATGGCTAATGTAATTTTTATGTATTTTTACAATTACATTTGGTATTTTTAAAGCTAAATTGCATGTAATTGCAATGTTAGCCCATTTTATGATTTAATTATGTTTTATATGCATATAATTGGAATTTTTATTGTTAGATTGTTAATTATATATTTTTAAATCATTTTGGCACCTTAAATCATTTTCTAGAAATTTTTATTATTTTTATAATTTAAAATAGGGAAAACTGGCTATTTAAATTATAGCCAAATTGGCTTTCAATTATAGCCAAATCGGACCCCAGTTCCCAGCCCAATTTTACAGTTAAAAACCCGACCCACACCCTATTAACCCTTACCCAAACCCGAAACTCACCTACCTGTTCTAATCCTGACCGTTGATATCCCAAATCAACATTCCAAATAATTCCCTTCCTTTTTAATTTCCAAACGACCCCCAATACTAATTCATTTCTCCAAAGGTGCCGCCTTCAGATGCTCTCTCATCTCCACTCTTCTCTCAAAGCTAACCCTAGATTCCTCCACTCCCCTCTATCTCCGGCGACTTTCCTTTTCAACCCAAGCCTCCAATAGGTTTCTCATCACTCTACTCATCATCTCTAAGGCTTTCAAGGATCCTAGGCCAAGTCGATTTGGACCTGGGGTTTCTATTTCTGTTACTTATGGGTTCTCCGGTGTGATTTTGGGCAAAAATCACACCTTATATGACACGATCGATGAAGTTTCAACATGTTCTTTTTTGATTTTACTTGGGTTTCTTTTTAATCCCCTGACTCTCTTCTGAATATTTAAGATCTGTGTTATTTTTATTCTTTAAGCCTATTTTCTTTTGTGATTTGCTTATCTCGAGCTTTTTTTTTCTTCTGAAAGATCTTCTACTCTAAACCATTTTTATTCCTTTTGAAACTAGGGTTTTCGGAGTCCTTTGTATACCTGTTTTGACTGATTTCTGTATGATTAAACCTTTTTCCTTATTTATCTCGACCGATTCTAAGTTCTTACTACTTTTTAACTCAACTCTGTTAAAAAGCCCTAATTTCTTAAAGATTTTCTTTACTTGTTTCTGTGAGTTAGCATTATTTTCTTTACTTGTTTCTGTGTGTTAGCCTGATTTTCTTTACTTGTCTCTGTGTGTTAGCTTGATTTTCTTTACTTTGCTTCTATGTGTTAGCATGATGTTCTCCACTTTGGTTCTGTGTGTTAGCATGACTCTCCTTTACGTCGTTTTTGTGTGTTAGCCTGTTTACCTGGTTCTTGTTAATCTCTTGTTGTCACCATGCTTCGAATACTTTCTGCTGAATCTCTAGCCTACTTACATCACCTCTACATGACTATGTTTGCTCATCATTTGTTTCTTTCTGCTTATATAATAGACTTTGTTTGTTTGCTACTTTTGTTTAATCGTCTCTATTTATATGTTGAGGTATGCAGAATCATGACTCCCCATGATTGATTTAGATTCTCCTTAACTTTTGGTAATTGAAAGATTTTCCTTCAAAGTCCTGGAATTCTACTCGTCTGTTTGAATTAACTGATTGCATTACCTTATTTACTATGGTACTTTGTTTTACTTAATCTTTCCTTAATTAGGTCTTTTGAATTTTGTCCTAATTCACTACTTTACGCCTACCGAATCTTGACACTTTCCTTATTTAATCATGCACTGATTTCCCCTTCCTCCCTTATATGGTACTGAATCTTCCCATTTGTCTCTGACTCCCTTAACCTAAGGAAGTACTTCCTTGATTCTCTGAAGTGATTGATTCTGAGTTCTTAAATTAGTATACTACTATTATTTTCACCTTATTCCACTACCTACTTTCAACTATAAATACTCTAAATCTTTCACAAAGGACACACACACTTGGCTTTCAAAAAACCCCTCTCTTACTTAAAATCTCTGTGTTATTCTACTACTATTAGCTGGCTGCAAGCCAAGGCTAATCATCTATACCAGTGTCAAACTATCTCTAATCACATCCATACCAGTACTAATATTCCTAATAGGGTCATGTGTCTGCAGTCAATGTCTATGTCCAAACCCCCTTAACCCCTGTGTGATTACTGAATTCATTCACTTGTTGTGTGTGGTCTTATCCTGAAGTGTATGAACTTTGTTTACCAGTACAACTTCTTTTCAACAATCTGTGTTACTAATCGCTTTCAAAATAGACCTTTTGAGTCCAGTTTTAATAAACTTCTTTCAAACATGAGTCCTGCACCTTCACTCTACTCGTAGTTAATAATTTCTGTCCCCTCTAGTATGTGTACTGCCTTAGGATCCTCTTGAGAACCCTTGGAAATATAGTATACTGAGGCTAGCTTTCCACACTGCACTGGTTTAATATTTGGTTATTAAGTCTAGGTGTAAGCATTGCCCGGAGTCCTTGAGATCCTTAGGGAACTTTGATGCACCTAGACTCTGATTTGTCTATGGAAATGAGGCTTGAAAGACCATTGGAGGCTTTGGGTAACTGTGGCCTGATAGCAGGCTCTCTACATAATAGCTTCTTAATTTTCCATTTCACTTATGTAATTAATTTGTTGGCCTATAACAATATGTAAAAAGATATTTGGGTATTTAGTGAAAGGGTGGGTAGATGTATACCTTGTGGGGTAACTTGGGTAGAAATCCTGCCTTAGGACTTATTTTCAAATTTGCATGCCTCACTCGATAGAAAACATGCCTATAGGACTTTTATTCCAGTTGAATCTGATTGTTTTTACATAATAGAAATCATGCCTATAAGGACTTTACTTTTAATGTCACTTGCATTAGATACAAACCACGTTCATAAATCCTGCATTTGTCATGTTAGAGATCATGTTTCGAGGTTCCAAGTCAACATGTTTTTAATCAACTCAAATATAGATATCATGCCTATAGGACATAATTCCGATTCAGTAAGTTTTTCACATGTTACTGTAAATTGCCTAAAACCAATAATACGCCTAGATATCATGTCTATAAGGATCTAAATTGCAATTTTGTCTGGTAATTCTAATTAGCCTAATAGATCAATTGTATCTCGCCTAGTTTACTTCTCAAAACTGGCTTTTGTTAAGCAGCGACATTTATTAAAACTGGTTCTTTCAACATTGCTTTAATCTCAAATAGATATCCCGCCTATAGGATTAAAAGGGACTATTTCAAAACTTGTCTGTTTTTGTATTAATATAAATATCAGTTTTGTATATAGGCAAGCCTTAGGGCATTTTCAAAACTTGCATGTCTCTGAAGTTGTTTCTGTCACTCAACAGTTTGAATTCTAATGATCCCTTTTTAAGAGATCCTAGGCAACTAATAGGTTGTGACTTCTGTATCTGAAAGTGGTTTATTCCTGCATTATTATTTAGAAATCCTGCCTTAGGACTTTGATTACTAAAGACCTTACTTGTGGTTGAGTCGTGCTGCATGTATGCTAGTTTGTGGAGGAAACTATGAGCCTTTAATTGCTCTATTTATGTTAATGTCCTAAATGCTTTTCTTTGACTGTCGCCTTAGATTTTTGCCTTTAAAACCTTTGGGGTATGTCTAGAATTGCCTATAGGTAGAGCTTCTAACTCCATCCGGGACTATTAAGAAGGGATGGGTAGCAGCACACAATAGGAATTAGTGACCACACTCGCTTTGCATGACCAATAAGGGATGGGAAGGGTAGACGTGGGATATGATGACTACGCGTCAACGTCACGTGCAGTTCCTCGATGAGGAGTTTTTACCGAATATTGCGTGGGGTGATCCTATAGGATAAACAACCTAGGACCCCTCTTTACCCCAAACCTTCTCCTTGTTTAAAGCTTTCTTTATAATTTGTTCAACCTTTATTTCACTACTTGACTTGTTTAAACGTGCTATATTTATTTGATTCAACTATGAACTAATTTGTAACTATGAGTTTGGTTGGGACTCACAGTTGTGGACCAAGAGGGGTGACTAATACCTTCCCCTCGAAGTTATCTCGAGCCCTTACCCTAATCTCTGGTAATGCAGACCAACCTTAGAGTTAATCACTCTAGGTGCCCTAACGCACCATAATCCGTTAGGTGGCGACACTTCAAATACCCAATTCCCAATAGGAAATGAGTCATGGCACCCCATGGAATGTCGAAACCCGGACCTCTCTCCGCGAGGAGGGGAAAGGGGGGCGCGACAACATGGCGACTCTACTGGGGATATCTTTTAGGCTCTTACCATAATGGACTTGTTTTTACAAATTAGTCCAAGCATGCTTATCCCGTACCCTCCTCCCTTATTTGAATTTAATTGTTTGTTTATCTTAAGCATTTATGATTCTTTATCCCTGAAAACTGACTTGTCTTTTTATTTTCCTTTTCTTGTAACTGTCTTTTCAATTATTTAAATATTGTATTTATTTTACTACGTGAAAATACACGCCAACATGTTATTAACTGCTGCATAAATCAAGATCCACATCATATTCCACTTGTGCGCCTCAAATCCTATAGCAACTCTTTAATGAGTGGTTGCGCTCTTACTATTTATTATCCCTAAATTCAGAAAGACTTATTTGTGGTAAAACCAGTCGATCAGCAGTGCAGTTGACGGTTCTGTGCCTTCCTCATCAAGTTGTTTGCTTGAGGTTACCAGTCTAAAACTCCATAGAAACCTTACTCTGTTTAAATTGTGCAAGCATCATGGTCAAACCTAGTCGGATCAGTTATGTTGTCCACATAATGATCCTTTAAGATAAGCCTTATCCAAAGTCCATCGGGTTTTCCATAATCTCAATGGACACAACCATATTTTGTGCATTAATTTAGAGAATTAAATGCTAATATGTTGATCATAAGTGTATAAATCGTCTAGTCTGGTGGGGGTAAGGTCTAGCCCATTTTGTTTTACAGAAAATGAGGCACGAAGTCCCCAGATTCGGTATGGTTTAAAATATACCTCCATTGCTGCTAAATTTGTGGGAAAATCTTTCCTCAAGTGACAAGAAGCATGTGAAGAAGTACCTGGGTAACATGACCTCCCTGCTAGACATTGAACCTAACAAGAAACAGATCGAGGCTGCCACCCTATTCTAGGACAATGAAAGAGTCGTGTTCTGTTTTGGCGACATAGAAATGACACTGCTCCTAGATGAAATAGGAGGACTTGCAGGGTTGACTTGGGACAGTCCCGGGCTATTGGTGCCAGAAAACCGTACAGGCAGGGGATTTTTGAAGATGGGGCTGAAAAAGAATGTCGACTTAGTGTGCCTGAAGGACTCCTACATATCTTTCGAATATCTTTATGAAAGGTATGGCCACAGCAAGTCTTTCTACACTTATCATAATGAGATCACCCTAACATCACTAGGTCACATCCACCGCAGAGTGTTCATGTTCATCGTGTACTTTCTGGGGATGATAGTATTCCCAATGATAAAGGGAAGAATCCACACCAGGTTGGCCATGGTCGCCAAAACTCTGATGGAGGGGATTAATGGGCAAAGATATACCATAGTCCCCATGATCATAGCTGATATTTATAGGGCCCTGGAATGCTATCAAAGAGGGGTCTAACATTTCGAGGGATGCAACTTATTGCTGCAATTATAGTTATTGGAGCATCTCCAAAAGGGTCGCTATCGCCAAGAATTTCTGCGAAGGGCTTGGAACGACCACATTTCTTTCCACCACCCTAAGTAGATGGCCTACATTCCGGACAGATTTGCTCAGCTGGAAAGTGCCAGCAAATAGGTAGAATTCTTCGACAATCTGACCGAGAAACAAGTACAGTGGATGGTTGAGTGGTTTCCAATGGACGAGTTCATTATCAGGTCCAGGGATTCTCCGTATTTAGTGTTGATCGGGTTGAGAGGGATATATCCATATGCTACCATAAGAGTTATGAGGCAAGCGGGCAGAAAGCAGGTTGTACCAAGGGTCGTAAAGATGAGCCATTTCAGGGCAGATTTCCAAGATGATGACATACCTTACAAGTGCCAAGATCAACATATGTGACATTGTAAAATTATTGTGGAGAAAAGCACGATTGAGCCAAACAGATATCACGCAGGGTGCGAGCCTCTCTACCCTACATTGTTGGAGGACAATCTGAAAGGAGTGGTGATACCGGGGACTGGTCGAGGGAACAAAATCATAAACGAGGGAGATGAAGCCCAAGTCAAATACAACAGGCTATGCAAGAGAGTCCACTACTCTGAGAATGAGCATCGTGAGATACATGAGAGGAACATGAGGTTGATCGAGGAATGAAAAGATATGGTAGTCATTTCCAACATGAAGCTGGAATACCTGGAGCAAGGTATAGTGGAGCTGGAGGGCAAAGTCATAAAAAGGATCGAAAATTGTTGGTATGCTGAAGGAGCTGAGGGAGGACATCTGGTCCGAGCCTACTTACTGCTTGGACTGCGCGAGCTGGGAGATCTGTTTGATGGAGTCCAGAAGATCGAATCTGGGGAAGGTCCTTCTGGGACCAAATAGATTAGATTTACTTGTTTTCCTTAAATGTAATAAGGCCAAGTGCCAGTAGTGACTTGTCTTTTTTTCATTATGTTAGTGTCATTTTGCATTCGCTTATTTTATATTATGAAATGAAGCATTTATTAGCATTTTTTAAGTTATCCAAATTTATTTGTCGCTAGGCCTACCTCGGGCACAACGAGGCTCCCAAATTAGGATACGAGTTTATATCTTGCACTATGTGTTTAAATACTGCAAATATTTCAGGATCCCCACTAACTTGTCACCTTTTGTTTTGTTTTTAATTATTATTCCCATCCCCATAGGTTGGTTCATCCATACTGGCCTCGTCAGCATATCATACCAGATCTAAAGGCCCTTCACCTCCTCCACCTCCAAGCAACGCAAAAAGAAGAGGGAAATCAAAGAAGGACGACTTAAGTGGAATCCGAAAGGAAAATATTGAGAATGCAGAAACTTCCAATGGCCGTAGTACTCCGGCCTCGAATGACCTGGTTTTGAGACTCAAACAAAAGATACTAGAATTGTAAGGAGAACTTGAGCAGGTCTGCAATTTGGCAAACTTGTCACTCACCCTCAATGTCCCTGATATCCACTAACAAAACACAAAGAACCCAACACCTCCTCAAAATACACAAAACCAACAGCCATAAAATCCTATCGTACCAAATCAATATGCAACTCTACCATAAAATATCAATCCATTATCGATACCAACTCCACCACAACAGCATCAACCAATTCCATACCCACCAACCACCACTTACCACACTCCCCAAAATACACCACCATTCATTTCAGATGAACAAAACTCTACCAATGACCATCACTATACCTAGGTTCCTGGCACCTATCCGAGCAACCCTATATACATGGAAACTATACCACATTCTACCTAGCAAATCTCTTGTACAACGAAACCCTCTGAAAAGGACCTGCTCATTAAGAATATGACTGAAGAACTCAAGAAAACAAGCCGGGCAAGATGTCGAAGGTGATAGGGGAATAGAAGGTTTAAACTATGAAGATATGTGTATACAACCCGATGTGGAATTGCCAGAAGGGTACAAACCTCCCAAGTTCGAAATGTTCGATGGTACGGGTGATCTCAAGGTTCACTTAAGGACTTGTTGTGACAAGTTTGTGGGGATCAGAAAAGATGAAAGGATTTGAATGAAGCTCTTTATGAGGAGTTTTACCGGGGATGCATTGTCTTGGTATATTAGCTAGAACACCAAGAAATGGTCCAGTTGGGTAAGCATGGCGTCAGATTTCATGGAGCAGTTCAGGTTCAAACACAGAAAATGCACCTGATGTCTTCTACATCCAGAATCTCAAGAAGAAGCCCACTGAGACCTTCCGCGAATATGCTACTTGTTGTAGGTCATAAGCCGCCAAGGTCAGGCCTGCTTTGGACGAAGAACAGATGAATAAGTTCTTCGTCAAAGCACAGGATCCACAATATTATGAAAGATTGATGGTCATCAAAAATCACAAATTCTCGAATATCATCAAGCTCGGGGAAAGGATCGGAGAAGGAATCAAGAGCGGGATATGACAAATTTCTAGGCACTGCAAGCCATTAATAAGGGACTTCAATCAGGCGGCATATCAAAGAAGAGAGATATTGGGGCAGTAATGGTGGCCTAGGTCCTAAAAACTCCACTCACATATCAAACACCTCCACCCACCTATCAGACACCTCCACCTGCATATCAAGCATATCAACCCACCTACCAAACACCTCCACCTACCTACCAAGAATCACCACCTACATAGCAACGTTCATCTCCCAGATATTCCCAACCAGCCGCTGTCCATCATACCTATAATTCCCAACCATCCCATTTCCAATCACCAACAACTCGCCAAAATTATCCAAGGACAAGACCCAATTTCAATCGCAAGCCACCCAGACAATACACCGCCATTACTGAGCACATCGACCAATTGTACCAAAGGTTAAAAGCCGCAAGTTATGTCACTTCTATTCCCCTTGTAGCACTGGAAAATCCATCCCAATTGGTCAATCCAAACAAAACCTGTGCATACCACTCCAGCAAGAAAGGGCACACCATTACTGAGTGCCGAACATTGAAGGATAAGATTCAGATACTTATTGACAACAAGGTCATACAAGGGAAGGAAGCCGCAGCTAATGTCCGTAATAGTACCTTCCCTGATTACAGAGGTGATGGTGTACATGTCATAGAAACAAATGAGGAATGGGACCCTGAGGGGTCAATTGGTCTTATCCGAGAAGGCGATGATTTTAAGGTTGCAGTTACAATTACTCCCATTATGTTTCAGACTCAGGTACCTAGTGACGTTGAGGTAACGACATCAGTTCTATTCGAGGTGGAAGTAACTCTGCCCGCAGCCACCCCCGCTCAATTTGAAGTAGAAGTGGTCACACCTTTTACTATGACGGTGTCAACCACACCCCTATTCAACTCAAAGGCGATACCCTGGGATTATGTCACCAGGGATTGGTGAAAAGGGAAGGCTAAAATAGAGGAATCTGACGCCGCAAAAGGGATGACTCGAATTGGAAGAGTCTACACACCTGAACACTTGGGAGGTTCAAGTAAGGATACCACTACTAGGAAGCCTGTCATTGAGACCGAACCAGATGACTTGTGGAGGTAAGTACAGGCGAAAGAATATTATGTCATTGATCATCTGAACAAAGTCCCTGCTCAGATATCTATCCTGTCACTACTACAGAATTCAGAGGCACACAAGCATGCCTTGATGAAAGTACTAAGTGAGGCTTATGTACCTAACAATATCACTGGAGGAGAAATGGCCAACATGGTCGGACAGGTGATGGAAAGCCATAAGATTATCTTCCATGAAGATGAGCTGCGACTCGAAGGTCTGAATCACAATCGAGCATTGCACATTACGGTACAGTTGGAAGACAAATTCATTGTTAGGGTCCTGGTTGATGGTGGTTCGAGTCTAAATATTTGTCCACTAGATACCCTGAAAAGGTTAGGAAAAGGTTTCCATGAAATACAGACTGGAAGCATGAATGTGAAGGCTTTCGATAGGTCCTAGAGGGCCACGATCGGGGAGATCAACCTTTGCTTGCAGATGAGACCAACTTGGTTTGACATTGAATTCCAAGTGCTTGACATAACCCGCCTCGTATAATCTTTTCTTGGGCCGCCCATGGATCCATGCTACTAGAGCCATGCCATCCACACTACACCAAGTCATGAAATTTTAATGGAACCGCCAGGAGGTAATCATTCATGGAGACAGGAATAATCCCATCTATACCAGTCAAATCATTCCGGCCATTGAAAAAAAAAGGCTTTGAGGGGAAACCTATCATCACATTGAACGGGTCAATGCCATTGAGAAGGATAAGTGGTGGAGTAACAAAATAGAAAGCATACTAGCATGGTCCGGATATGAACCCGGCAAAGGGTTAGGAAAGAACCTCCAGGGTATCACCAAGCCAATACGGCTAAAAATCATGGTACTACCTTTGCTCTCGGATACCGGTATACATGGCAGGAGTACAAGGAATGGTCGCCTCCATGGCATGGACGGTATTACCCTCTTGAGCGACCGATACCCCATTTGGAACAAGCTTTCCATCAAGCAGACACAATATGGGGAACCGCTGAAGAAGAAGCACTAGCTGGGCTGAAGGAACTGTTCTTGGAAGATGAGGATATGGACTGCAGTGCCATAATTGAGGAGGAGGAGGAAGAAGGCGCCTCCATTCAGACCGTTGCAAAGGGAGCCGTTCTCAGGAACTGGACCGTTACATCATCCCGAACACGCCGAGTCCCTGGGTAGCTTGGTAGAATTTATGGCTGTTCTAGGCATTTAAATTTTTCAGCAATTTTGTTTAAACTTTCTTTGTTTCAAAATAAATGCTCGATCCACCGAGTCAAGCTTTGTTTGAACAATTTTCTCAGTTTTAATCAAATGAATTTATCCTTTATCATTATTCATTACTATGTTATAATTTTCCCTTCTACAGTGTTATTATTACTTTTTCTGATGAACCAGTGACTGTGACATGTAATGAGGCAATGCAACAGGATAATAGTGACTCAGAGGAAGAAGATGAGATACCCGACGAAATTGTCAGAGAAGTTGAGAATTTTGAGAACAAGCCTAAATCCAACTTGGATGAAACAGAAGTAGTAAATTTGGGAGACGCTAAGGCCGTCAAAGAGACCCGCATCAGCATTCATTTGTCACAAACAGAAAAGGATGAGTACATCCATTTTCTAAAGGAGTATGAGGATATCTTTGCATGGTCGTATGATGATATGACTGGTTTAAGCACATCAATAGTAGCTCCCAAGTTGCCTACCAATCTTCTGTGTCCGCCAGTCAAGCAGAAACTCAGAAAATTCAAACCAGACATGAGTTTGAAGATCAAGGAGGAAGTTACCAAACAGATCAAAGTCAAGGTTCTCAGGGTGGTTGAGTACCCAACATGGTTAGCTAATATTGTGCCAGTTATAAAGAAAGACACGAAGGTCCAAGTATATGTTGATTATCGGGATTTAAACAGAGCAAGTCCCAAAGACAATTTCCCACTGCCAAATATACATATCGTGATCGATAACTGTGTCTAGCATGGACTGCAGTCCTTTGTAGATTGCTTCACAGGTTATCACCAGATCTTGATAAATGAGGAAGATGCCGAGAAGACAGCTTTTATTATGCCTTGGGGAGTATACTGTTACAAAATGATGTCTTTCGTCCTAAAGAACGCAGGGGCCACTTACATGAGGGCCATGACAACCATTTTCCATGATATGATACACAAAAAAATAGAGGTGTATGTGGACGACGTCATTATCAAATCCAAAAGGGCCACGAATCACATAGCATACATGAGGAAATTCTTTAATAGGCTCATGAGGTACAATTTGAAGTTGAACCCCACAAAGTGTGCATTCGGGGTTCCAGCAGGAAAATTACTGGGATTCATTGTCAGTCGCCGAGGGATCGAGCTAGATCCGACTAAAGTCAAAGCTATTCAGGAATTACCACCACCCAAAAGCAAAAAGGACGTGATGAGCTTCCTAGGGCGGATCAACTACATCAGCCGATTCATAGCATAGTCCACAGTCATATGTGAAACCATCTTCAAGATGTTGAGGAAAGATGCCGAGACAAGTTGGACAGAGGATTGTCAGAAAGCTTTTGACAAGATCATGTAATACATGTCCACATCGCCAGTTCTAGTCCTTCCAGAACCAGGACGACCGTTGCTGCTTTATTTATCTGTGTTAGATGGAGCCTTTGGATGTGTTTGGGGCAACATGACGAGATAGGAAGAAAGGAGCAAGCCATATATTACCTGAGCAAGAAATTCACACCTTATGAAGTGTGATATTCCCTGCTCGAACGCACTTGTTGTGCTTTTACCTGGACAACCCAGAAGTTCAGGCATTATTTCTGTGCCTACACGACATACTCATATCCAGGATGGATCCTCTGAAGTACAAATTTCAAAAGCCCATGCCTACTGGGAAGTTGGCTAAATGGAAGATACTACTGAGTGAGTTCGCCATCGTCAATATAACTCAAAAAGCATTCAAGGGACAAGCGTTAGTAGATCATCTCGCTGAAAATCCAGTGGAAGGAGAATACGGTCCCTTGAAAATGTATTTTGCTGATGAAGAAGTCTCATTTGTGGGAGAAGACATTACGGAAGAGTATGACGGTTGAAGGATGTTCTTTGATGGAGTCGCAAATTACAAAGGAGTAGGCATTGGAGTAGTTTTGGTATCTGAAACGGGTCAGCACTATCCGGTATCTTCCAAAATCAGATTTCCCTATACCAACACCATGACGGAATATGAGGCCTGCATACGAGGGCGCAACATGGCAATCGACATGAACATTCAGGAGTTATTGGTGATCGGCGATTCAGATTTACTTGTGCGCCAGGTGCAAGGAGAATGGGCTACTAAGAATTCCAAGATATTTCCATATCTGCACCATGTGCAGGAATTGAAAAGGAGGTTCACGAAGATAGAATTCCTACATGTGCCCAGAATTCAGAATGAGTTCGCCGACACACTAGCCACTTTGTCATCAATGATACATCATCTAGATAAGAACTATATTGATCCCATTCCGGTGAGGATCCATAATCAGCCGACATATTGTGCTCATGTAGAGGAGGAAGCAGACGGAAAGCCTTGGTTCCATGACATCAAGGAGTACCTATCAAAAGGAGATTACCTAGAGCATGCAAATCACATTCAGAAATGCATGCTCCGGAGATTGTCAAATCACTTCTTCCACATCGGAGGAACTTGTACAGAAGAACCTCGGATTTGGGTTTGCTATGGTGCGTCGACGCAAAGAAAGCTTCTAAGCTACTTGAGGATGTGCATGCTGGGATCTGCGGTCCGCACATGAATGGCTTTGTTCTGGCCAAGAAAATACTCAGGGCATGTTACTTGTGGATGACCATGGAGACAGATTGTATTCAGTATGTCTGCTAATTCTTTCAATGTCAAGTGCATACCGACATGATAAAAGTTCTACCAAACGAGCTCAATGCAAGAAGATTACCTTGGCCATTCGCCGCCTGGGGAATGGATGTTATTGGTTCGATCGAGCCCACTGCTTCAAATGGACACTGGTTTATTCTTATAGCCATTGATTACTTCACAAAATGGGTAGAAGTTGCATCGTACAAAGCTGTAACTAAGAAGGTCATCGCAAATTTTGAGCAAATTTTGTAACCAAGAAGATGCATCGCAAATAGTGACTTAATGAATGCTATATGTGAAACCTACAAAATCAAGCACAAGAATTCCACCGCCTATAGACCTCAGATGGATGGAGCCGTGGATGCCGCCAACAAAAACATTAAGAAGATAAGAAGGAAAATGGTAGAGAATCACAAGCAGTGGCATGAAATGTTACCCTTTGCTCTTTTAGAGTACCGCACCATAGTTCGTCCGTCAACTGGGGCAACCCCCTACATGTTGGTTTATGGTACCGAGGTTGTCATCCCGGCCGAGGTAGAGATTCCTTCTCTAAGAGTTATACAGGAAGCTGAACTCAACTATGCAGAGTGGGTAAAAAGCCGCTATGAATAGTTGGACCTTATCGATGGAAAAAATATGAATGCAGTGTGCCACAGTCAACTGTATTAGAATAGGATGTCCATAGCTTTCAACAAAAAGGTCGAACCAAGACAGTTCGCACCAGGACAACTGGTGTTGAAGAAGATTTTTCCACACCAAGATGAAGCCAAAGGGAAATTCTCTCCCAACTGGCAAGGTCCGTATATGGTTCACAGAGTGATAACAGGAGGACCCCTCATACTTGCAGAGATAGATGGAGAGATCTGGCCAAAACTAATTAATTCAGAAGCAGTCAAAAGATACTATGCCTAGATTACTTCACATCTTCTTTCCTGATGTAATTGAACTACGCTCGACCTGATTCCCATTTAAGAGGGGATACGTAGGCAGCCTTTTGGGTTCGGTCATATCATAATAAAAAATTTCTTTCCCTAAAATTAGAAACTGTGGCAGAATTTTGAGGCGGGTCCTCAAAATTCCGGAGCATGTCCAGCCAACGCCATCACATGCCAGGAAGTCAGTCATTAGTCAAGAATTGGGGCAGAATTTTGAGAAAGATTCTCAAAATTCCGAAGAAGATTCAGCAAGGTTCGCCATCGTAAACAGTTAAAAAATCATTTATCAAACTGGGGCAGAATATTGAGGAGGACCCTCAAAATTCCAATATGAGAAAGCTACAATGCCTTAGGAATGTGTCACAGTCGCTAGTTCATCAAAATTATTTAATATATCAATACGCTCCCTAAATAATTCTATTTTCTTTTTATCAACAAATGCATATTTTTTTGAAAATTCTATTTTTTATAATAGTTGGGTGCTACCTAGGGGAACTTGAAGGGGTTTCCAGAGCGGAGCAGAGCAAGGCCGGCAAACGAAGCAAGAACCAACCTCCCATCATGAAACTTATGATTTTTCTTTGAACGCAGGCACCTTTGATGATAGCATCCACACACAAAGCACATTCACCATCCATCCGGCTGTTAGACGCTGAACCTATCCCAGATAAGATATACTCTACCATTATCAGCTATTTTCTCTTTGCATGAGCTCTAACTCCATATTTGCATGAGTCTAATCTCTGACTCCATATTTGCATGGAACTAAGCACTGTCTCGCACCCTGCATGAGTCTAACCTTTGACTCCATATTTGCATGGGACTAAGCCCTGTCCTGCACCTTGTATGAATCTAATCTTTCACTCCATATTTGCATGGGACTAAGCCTTGTCCCGAATCTTGCATGAGGTTAAGCTATACCTTCATATTTGCCTTCTCCTTGCATGAGTCTATGCCTTGACTCCACATTTGCATGAGTCTAATCCTCGACTCTATATTTGCATGAGTCTAATCCCTAACTCCATATTTGCATGAGTCTAATATTTGACTCCATATTTACATGAGTCTAATCTTTGACTCCATATTTGCATGAGTCTAAACCTTGACTCCACATTTGCATGAGTCTAATCACTGACTTCATATTTGCATGGGACTAAGCCTTGTCCCGTACCTTGCATGAGTCTAATGTTTAACTCCATATTTGCATGAGACTAAGCTCTGTCTCCAATCTTGCATGAGTCTAACCGTGCCTCCATATCTGTATAAGGCTAAGTACTGCCTTCTCTTTGCATGAGACTAAGCTCTGTCTTCAATCTTGCATGAGGCTAAGCCCTGCCTCCACATCTGCATAACACTGAGCACTGCCTTCTCTTTGCATGAGACTAAGCTCTGTCTCTAATCTTGTACGAGGCTAAGCCCTGGGTCCATATTTGCATAAGGCTAAGAATTGCCTTCCATTTGCATGGGACTAAGCCCTGTCCCGAATCTTGCATGAGGCTAAGCTCTACCTCATATTTTGCATAAGTTCAACATCACCTTTATTTGCCCAGACTAAGCGTTGTCTCTCCGGCACTATCTATTTGCTCCTCTTTCGGGCTAAGCTCTACCCTCAACCTCACAAGACTAAGGCTTGCCTTGTTGATTATAGCATCATATTATTGCATCTCATGGGCTGAAACATCGCCAATCTGTCCAAGGGTGTCATAGTCTAAAGGCACCATCCTCAAAGCCTGAAGACACCATGCCATGGCCTGAGGATCTCTCAAATTTGCATACCATTATTCAAAGGCGTCATGATTTGGAGGCACCATTTTCATGGCCCGATAAGATCATGGCCTGCGGATCCCTTATTAAACAATTCACGGCCCAGGATGTCATGGTCTAAGGACGTCATCTTTAACCATCCGAAGACAACCTTCATGGTCTAAAGGGAATTTGCATCATGTTTAAATTTTCACAAATACTATTGTACATCTTTTATTTGTAGGTAACCAATAAGAAACCACTATCCTAGAAAGATCGATCTCTCTCCAGTTCCCTCCAACCGTCCTGAGCCTTAAACGCTCACCATAGCCGCTTCCACATCTCGTGTTTGTTCTTACAAAATTTCAGGTGAATCCAGAACTACACATGGCCCGATTTCTGTAAAATCAGGGATATGTAGGCAACTCGGAAACCGGAGCTCAGCCTCTGTCTTTCAAAACATCCTGTCCGGTCAAAATCAGCCATCATGTCTTTACCCGAAAACTCTTTCATCCTTGCCGGGTAAAGAGGGGAAACTGTTGATACCCTATTTTTCCCTATATATTTTAAATAAGCATAGATACCTTCAAAATAGCATATATATGCATATATATGCATATATAAACATGCATAAGGCTTTATTATTTTTCCCATATTTTTTAAGGGTTTAAATTGATTTATTTTCTCCCTTTTTACCCATAAAATCCCCAAAAAATTATTTTTAAAATTATTGTTTCAATAATTCATTTATTTAATTTCTATATTTATGCCAAAATATGGCTAATGTAATTTTTATGTATTTTTACAATTACATTTGGTATTTTTAAAGCTAAATTGCATATAATTGCAACGTTAGCCCATTTTAAGATTTAATTATGTTTTATATGCATAAAACTGGATTTTGTATTGTAAGATTGTTAATTATGTATTTTTAAATCATTTTAGTACCTTAAATCATTTTTCAGAAATTATCTATTATTTTTATAAATTAAAATAGGGAAATACTGGCTATTTAAATTATAGCCAAATTGGCTTTCAATTATAGCCAAATCGGACCCCAATTCCCAGCCCAATATTACAATTAAAAACCCGACCCACACCTTATTAACCCTTATCCAAACCCGAAATCCACCTACCCGTTCTAATCCTGACTGTTGATCTCCAAAATCGACGGTCAGAATAATTTCTTTCCTTTTTAATTTCCAAACGACCCCCAACCCTAATTTATTTCTCCAAAGGCACCGCCTTCAGATTCTCTCTCATCTCCACTCTTCTCTCAACCCTAACCCTAGACTCCTCCACTCCCTTCTATCTCCGGTCATCTCCGGCGACTATCCTTTTCAACCCAAGCCTCAATTGGGTCTCTCATCACTCTACTCATCATCTATAAGGCTTTCATGGATCCTAGGCCATGTCGATTTGGACCTAGGGTTTCTATTTCTGTTACTTATGGGTTCTCCGGTGTGATTTTGGGCAAAAATCACACCTTATATGTCACGATCGATGAAGTTTCACGTTCTTTTTTATTTTACTTGGGTTTCTTTTTGAAACCCTGACTCTCTTCTGAATCTTTCAGATCTGTGTTATTTTTATGCTTTAAGCCTATTTCCTTCTGTGATTTGCTTACTCTCGAGCTTTTTTTTCCCTGAAAGATCTTCTACTCTAAACCATTTTTACTCTCTTTGAAAACTAGGGTGTTCGGAGTACTTTGTATACCTGTTTCGACTGATTTCTCTATGATTAAACCTTTTTCCTTGTTTATCTCGACCGATTCTAAGTTCTTACTGCTTTTGAACTCAACTCTGTTAAAAAGCCCTAATTTCTTAAAGATTATCTTTACTTGTTTATTTGAGTTAGCATGATTTTCTTTACTTGTTTCTGTGTGTTAGCCTGATTTTCTTTACTTTTCTCTGTGTTAGCTTGATTTTCTTTACTCTTCTTCTGTGTGTTAGCATGATGTTCTCTACTTTGGTTCTATGTGTTAGCATGACTCTCTTTTACTTTGTTTCTGTGTGTTAGCCTGTTTACCTGGTTCTTGTCAATCTCTTATGGTCACTATGCTTCGAATACGTTCTACTGAATTTCTAGCCTACTTACATCACCTCTACATGACTGTGTTTGCTCATCTTTTGTTTCTTTCTGCCTGTAAAATCGACTTTGTTTGTTTGCTACTTCTGTTCAGTCGTCTCTATTTATATGTTGAGGTATGCAGAATCATGACTCCTCATGATTGATTCCGATTCTCCTTAACTTTTGGTAATTGAAAGATTTTCCTTCAAAGTCCTAGAATTCTACTCGTCTGTTTGTATTAACTAATTACATTACCTTATTTACTATGGTACTTTGTTTTACTTAGTCTTTCCTTAATTAGGTCCTTTTGAATTCGGTCCTAATTGACTATTTTATGCCTACTGAATCTTGACACTTTCCTTATTTAATCATGCACTGATTTTCCATTCCTCCCTTATATGGTACCGAATTTTCCCATTTGGCCCTGACTCCCTTAACTCAAGGAAGTACTTCCTTGATTCTTTGAAGTAATTAATTCTGAGTTCTTAAATTAGTATACTACTTTGATTTTCACCTTATTCCACTACCTACTTTCAACAATAAATACTCTACATCTTTCACAAAGGACATACACACTTGGCTTTCAAAAAACCCCTCTCTTACCTAAAATCTCTATGTTATTCTACTACTATTAGCCGGCTGCAAGCCAAGGCTAATCATCTATACTCTCTAGTTCTTTCATTCTGCTTAATTTTATCCTCACTGGTATGTCCTAGTTAATTTAAAGTCTCAACAACAAGATGTTTCTCTTCTTGTTTTAGTTTCTGTTATTTCTAGCCTGCTTTTACTTATGGTTTTGTTGTGATGTCTGGAGTTAAGCATGCTAATATGACCTCCTTCCCTCTTTTGAATTCATGTACCTCCTTGTGTATTTCAAGCATGCATGGACAATTGTATTCTTTCACCTACTAGGCACTTACCTATTTGTGAATCCCAAACCCATATTCCCTCTATGTGTTCATGACTGGATTGTGATTATGCCAGTGTCAAACTATCTTTGAGCATGTCCATACCAGTCCTAATACTCCTACTGTGGTCATGTATCTATAGTCAATGTCTATGTATCCCCAAACCCCCTTAACCCCTGTGTGATTACTGAATTCATTCACTTGTTGTGTGTGGTCTTATCCTGAAGTGTCTGAACTTTGTTTACCAGTCCAACTTCTTTACAACAATCTCTGTTACTAATTTCTTTCAAAATACACCTTTTGAGTCCAGTCTTTAATAAACTTCTTTCAAACATGAGTCCTGCACCGTCACTCTACTTCTTGTTAATAATTTCTGACCCCTCTAGTATGTGTACGACCTTGTGATCCTCTTGAGAACCCTTGGAACTCTAGCATACTTAGGCCGGTTTTCCATACTGCACTGGTTCAATGCTTGGCTATTAAGTCTAGGTGTAAGAATTGCCCGGGGTCCTTGAGACTCTTAGGGAACTTTGATGCACCTAGACTCTGATTTGTCTATGGAAATGAGGCTTGAAAGACCATTGGAGGCTTTGGGTAACTGTGGCCTGATAGTAGGCTCTCTACAGATTAGCTTCTTAATTTTCCATTTCACTTATGTAATTCATTTGTTGGTCTGTAATAATTTGTAAATAGATATTTGGGGTATTTAGTGAAAGGGTGGGTAGATGTATACCTTGTGGGGTAACTTGGGTAGAAATCCTCCCTTAGGACTTATTTTCAAATTTGCATGCCTCAATCGATAGAAAACATGCCTATAGGGTTTTTTATTCCTATTGAATCTGATTGCTTTTCATAATAGAAAACATGTCTATAGGGTCTTTAATTCCTATTGAATCAGATTTCTCAATAGAAATCATGCCTATAAGGACTTTACTTTTAATTTCACTTGCATTAGATACAAACCACGTTCATAAATCCTGCATTTGTCATGTTAGAGATCATGTTTCCAGGATCCAAGTTAACATGTTTTTAATCAACTCAAATATAGATATCATGCCTATAGGACATAATTCTGATTCAGTAAGGTTTTCACATGTTACTGTAAATTGCCTAAAACCAATAATATGCCTAGATATCATGTCTTTAAGGATCTAATTTGCAATTATGTGTGGTATTTCTAATTAGCCTAATAGATCAATTTTATATCGCCTTGTTTACTTCTTAAAACTGGCTTTTGTTGAGCAGCGACATTTCCTGAAACTGGTTCTTTCAACGTTGCTCTAATTTTATTAGATATCATGCCTATAGGATTAAAAAGGACTATTTCAAAACTTGTCTGTTTCTGCATTAACATAAATATCAGTTCTGCATATAGTCAAGCCTTAGGGCATTTTCAAAACATGCATGTCTCTGAAGCTATTTCTGTCACTCAACATTTTAAATTCTAATGAGCCCTTTTTAAGAGATCCTAGGCAACTAATAGGTTGTAACTTCTGCATCTGAAAGTGGTTTATTCCTGCATAATCATTTATAAATCCTTCCTTAGTACTTTGATTACTAAAGACCTTACTTGTGGTTGAGTCGTGCTGCATGCATGCTCATTTTGCGGAGGAAACTATTAGCTTTTAATTCCTCCATTTATGTGAAAGTCCTAAATGCTTTTCTTTGACTGTCGCTTTAGATTTTTTCCTTTAAAACCTCAGGGGTATGTCTAGAACTGCTTATAGGTAGAGGTCCTAACTCCCTCCGGGACTATTAAGAAGGGACGAGTAGCAGCACCCAATAGGAATCAGTGACCAATACTCGCTTTACATGACCAATAATGGGATAGGAAGGATAGACGTGGGATATGATGACTACACGTGCATCCCCTCGATGAGGAGTGTTTATTGGACATTGCGTGGGGTGATCCTATAGGATAAATAACCTAGGACCCCTATTTACCCCAAACCATCTCCTTGTTTAAAGCTTTCTTTATAATTTGTTCAACCTTTATTTCACTACTTGACTTGTTTCAACGTGTTGTACTTATTTGATTCAACTATGGACTAATTTGTAAATATGAGTTCGGTCAGGACCCATAGTTGTGGACCAAGAGGGGTGCCTAACACCTTTCCCTCGAGGTTATCTCGAGCCCTTACCCTAATCTCTGGTAATGTAGACCAACCCAAGAGTTAATCACTCTAGGTGCCCTAACGCACCATAATCCATTAGGTGGAGACTCTTGAAATACCCAATTACCAAAAGGAAATGAGTCATTACACCCCATGGAATGTCGAAACCTTGACCTCTCTCCGCATGGAGGGGAAAAAGGGGGAACGACACGGATCTTCCCGAACTACTCAAAGATCTGATTCATGTGGTGTCATGATACGTAGGCAACCTACATAGGGTTCAACCGAATCATTTTATTTATTAAAAGAAAAGAATAAATTAAAAGAACAAAAAAAGGTGAAATTATGGTATGTGAGAAATAAGAGGAAAGAAAAGAGTGATAATTAGAAAAAGGGGAAGAAAAATGAGCAAGAAAGTGCTAGAAAAGGAAAGAAAAGAGAAGACTGAAACGAACAAATTGGGATAATGCCAAGTGACCTTGTGATCTTCGAAGTCATTAGTTGAACCGTTAATTGGTGTTAGGTGCATTGCACGCAATGTGATATTTTTAGTTGTTAAATGCCCTAACGCTAACATGGTGACTTCATTTTGTTCCTCTTTGTTATCCTCATTATAGTAGAAAGGTGGTTGGTTTGTGGTTCTTAAACTGATAACTCTTCCATACAACACAAGGTTAAAGAGCAAGGTAGCCATGGATAGCAAAGACTTGGACACAAGAGTTGTTGACCCGATGAGGGAGTTTGTGGAGTTGGAATTTGAATTGAAAGAGGAGGTCCAAAGGGTGAAACAACAGATGGCAGAAATGTATCAGTCTTGGATCAGGGGACGTCCTCCACTTTCATTCCCCGTTAACTACACTAAAAACCCTGCAACTATCCCACCACTGTCACAATGACAGGTTCCCACTGTTGTTAATATCTCCCCACAACCTTTTCACACTCCACCCCTCAAAAGCACATCATATCCCGCTCCTTTGGACACTCATGCTCTTTTAGCTCCTCATCAAGCTACTTTTCCTCGATCCTCTAACGAGACTATGTTCAAAGTCCCCAATGCCCAACACCATGCTCCAGAACCAACTTTCAAAGTCTCGGATCCATATTCTCACGCTCCTCATTTAAGGCTCCTGGTGAAACTAAAAAGCCTGCTAAGATAATGGAGCAAGATGAGATATCCAGGAAGGTGAAAATCTTAGAGCAATCTTTATGAAACATGAAAGGGATAGGGAGCCAGATGAGCGTGGCTTACAAAAACTTGTGCTTGTTTCCTGACATCCAATTGCCTGCTGGGTTTAAGATGCCAAAGTTTCATTTGTATGATGGGCACGAAGATCCCGTATCTCATTTGAGAGGCTACTGCAGTAAGATGAGAGGCGCCGGTGGGAAGGATAATTATTGATGGCATATTTCAGTCAGAGTCTGAGTGGAGCAGCCTTGGAGTGGTACACCCGCCAAGACGTTAGCAAGTGGTACGCATGGCATGATATGGCTCAGACCTTTGCCTGGCACTTTCAGTAGAATATAGAAATCTTCTCGGATCGCATGTCCCTCACCAAGATAGAAAAGAAACCTATTGAAAGCTTTAGGGAATACAGGCTTAAATGGAGAGAGCAAGCTGCCAGAGTCAATCCCCCGATGGAAGAAAACGAGATGGTCAAGTACTTTCTTCAAGCTCAAGAGCCAACTTACTTTGGGAATTTGATCACGGTTGTGGGTAGGCCTTTTAATGATGTGGTAAAAATGGGAGAAATGGTAGAAGATGGGCTGAAGTCAAGCAAGATCATGAGTTATTCAGCTTTAAAAGCCACAACGCAAGAAATTCAGAATGACATAGGAAGCTTGCTAGGTCAGAAGGAATATGATGATGTTGCCATGGTTGTCTCAAGATCAGGACATAGTTCAACGGGTCCGCCACACCAATATACTTAGCCTCAACCGCAACCCCAAACCTATCCCCGAGCTCCACATAATCTACCTCAGTATTATCCTCCGAACAATGTTCGGTCATCTATCCAACCACCGGGTCACTCCTTATGGCGAGCTCCAGCACTGCATAATGCACTCTTACCTTCACAACATTTTCGAGCACCCACCAACCGTAGAAAACAGGGGCAGGGAGGGGAACAAAGGCAAAGAAATAGTTTCACGCCAATCGGGGAGTCCTACACAAGCTTGTTTGAAAAGTTAAAGCATTCTGGCCTGATTGAGCCGCTCCTTAGCTATATTCAAAACCCATATGCAAAAGGTTTGATCCTACTGTACGATGCATATACCACTCTAACGTCCAAGGGCATAGCATTGAAGATTGTCCTGCTTTGAAAAAGGAAATAAAAAGAATGATTGAAGAAGGGGTAATTATGATAAAGGACAGTGACAAGGAGCATGTGAATCCTCTTGGGAACTTGCTGACTGAAGTTAATGATATTGAAGTTGGTAATGGTCTTGGCAATATTGATGTAGAACCCATTGGCTGAGATGCCGTGCTTGGTAATTAGAAAGACGCTCCTTTCTTGGCTAGCCGGGGAGGAGTCTTAGTGGCTTATTTTGTTGTCATTTCTGTTGTCCGGGTTATTTTAGGGTTGTAATCCGGATATTCTCTTATGACTCTCAAACCCTTCTATCCTTTGTTGATACCCAATTTTTCCCTGTATATTTTTAATATGCAAAATACTTTTAAAATAGCATTTCTATGCATATATAAGTATGTCCCAAGGTTTTAATATTCGTCTCTTAATTTTTAAAAAAATTTAAATCAATTTGTTGCCCTATTTTATCAAGAAAAAACCAATAATTATTCCCAAAATTATCTTTTTGGTAATTCATTTATTTTATTCTCATATTTGTGCTAAAATATATCTAACATAATTTTTGCGTATTTTTACAAATTTATTTGGCATTTTTAAAGCTAAATTTTATATAATTGCAATATTGGCCTCTTTTAAAGAATAAACCATATTTATGTTTATAAAATTAACTCCAGTATTTTTTATTTTATAATTATGTATTATTAATCATTTTAGTGCTTTTAATTTATGTCCAAAAATTATTTTACTATTTTTTATAAAGCAAAATAAGGAAAAAATGGCTATTTAAATGTTAGCCCATTCGCATTTCAATTTTAGCCAGATTTGGCACCCAGTTAAACCCAACCTAATAACCCAATTACCCAAACCAAATCCTAAATCTACCCGACCCACAACCCGTTTTAATAACCCGCCTGGATCCCCCTTTTAATCCCAGCCGTTGATCACTTAGATCAACGGCTCATATTCACCCCTTCCTTTTTTAACTTGACCTATCCCCAAACCCTATGTCATTTGCTTATGTAGCCGCCCTTGATTCCCCCTTATCTCAATTCTCCCCCAAAGCTTCTCGAACCCTAGCCCCTCCCTCCACTTCCACCCTAAAATCACCGGAATCCATGGCTTCCAAGGCCATTGAAGTCCTATGCCGGACTCCTATAACTCTTACACGCCTGGTTACTGAAGTTTCAAGGCCTAACCATGAAAAAAGTGGGGTCCAGACGTTGTTCGATTCGAGTTCCATGGCTGTCTCCGACCTTGCTCCGGCCAGTCATGGTTGTTCGAGCATGATATTGACTTCTCTTGCTTAGATCGATGTTTTCCAAGCCTTTCTCACTCTTCGGACAACTTGTAAATGTTTTCTCAAAAGTTTCTTTCAAACTCTGCTTTCAAGACCTTCATCTTTTCCGATTTAGGGTTTTTATGATCTTTAACATGTTTTACTATGTTTCTCATGAGTTTCTTCTACTAGTTTCCTTATGTGTTCCTTCTACTATATTTCTTATGTGGTTCTTCTACTATGTATCTTATGAGTTTCTTCTACTGTGTCTCTTTATGTGTTCTTCTACTGTGTTTATTATGTTGTTCTTCTACTATGTCTCTCATAAGTTTCTTCTATTGGAAAATGCATTCTAAGAGTCTTAGTTCCCTTTTGGGATTTCTGAACATTTTTCGTTAATATTTCTTCCTGATTTAGTTGTTTCCATCTCTATACTCGATTAATGGTAAAAACCCTAGAATTTGGGAGTTCATCCGAGTTTTGAGGCTATTTGCTATGTGATTTGTTGGTTCCTTATCTCTAAACTTGTTTGGTTTCAAAACCCTAATATCTTTGGACCTATTTGGGTTTCTGAAGTTGCTTCATCTGTTGCTCGACTAAGTTTCGAAATCTCTGCTTCAACTTCTGTGCTTTATGTGATTTCGATTTACTGTTCTAATTGGATCTAGATTATAGTTTTCAAAAAAGCTTTCTACTTGACCCTTTTGCGTGCTTCTGATACTCTCCCCTTTTTTATTACTAAGATGGTGAATTTAACGTATGTGACTGTCGTGTGATTATTCTCTTTGCCATGAGTTCAACCTTGCATGTCTAATGTTATGCACTCTTTTATATGCTAAATTTCCCTCTCAAAATAACCTTTGATTGTGGACTGATTTTAAATTTCTTTGTGTAATTCTGATTGCACTCTTGTAATTGATTCTTTCTGACTTCCCTGCTTGTTGGATTTATTTGAATACTTTCATTTGATCCCCTTACCTTGATTACATTAGTATGGGATTCTTACAGGCCTTTCCTTGATTAGTGTCTGATGAATCTAGCCTCTATTACCTACTGTGTACTTGTACTATGTTGCAAATATTTCCTTATTGGTCATATTCAACCCTATATGATTTCTTCCCTTATTTAGAACTTGCATGCTACCGTTTGATTTTAACTCCTTAATTAAAGGGAGTCTTATACTGATTGATTTTAATTGATACCCAGTTCCATAATTATTTTCTCTTGCCTTATTTTCTATCTGCTTTCACACTATAAATACACGACTCTTTCATTGACAAAGACACACCAACACTCGTAGCTTTTTCTAAACTCACACTTTCACTCAAAAGTATTCTCTCTTATTACTTGTACTGTGGACTGTTTGCAAGTCCTGCTGCCTGATTTTCTCTATTTGCTTCTTTAAACTAGTATGTTCTGATTAAAATTTTCAGCAATCACAATAATGTGTTTATTTACTACCTTTACTTGCATGTCTGCATACTACTTAGGTATAGTTCAATGCACTTACTCTAGCATACTGAAATTATTTTCTGCCTGTTCTACTATGAATCCCAAACCCCTACACCTATGTGTTCATGATATGGTTTGAGGCATGGCAATGCTGCAATTATTGTCCATGAATCAAACTTGATCCCCTAGGATCCTAGCCTCTGATAGTATGTGTTCTGACAGGCTAATAGGTATGATAGCATCCTCTATTGCTGGGCATGCCTAAAACCTGCCCTTGCCTAAGCAATAGGCTCTTTATAATCTCCCTATTCCCCCTGAACCCTTTTTTTGTATACTTATTTGTAGCTGCTTTCCTCTCCTTTCCCCCTTTTAGAATTCTGTTCTTCACTTGCACACTTTCTTAGTCCTTAAGTTTTGCCCCCCTCTTGTGAGCCTTGCCTTAGGACCCCTTTGAGCTCCCTCTGAACTTGGACACTTGAAGGATGGCCCTTCCGCACTGCACTTGTCCCCATTCTGATAATACATTTGGTTGTGAGCATTGCCCGAAGTCCCATTGAGGCTCTTAGGGAACTCTGACATACTCAAATGGGAGAAAGGCTTTGGATCAATGGTCTCTTGAGTTGATATATCTCATAACTCAGAGAGTAAGTCAAGAATCAAGCTTCCTCTGGTTGTATTTTTTTTGTTTCTAATGTATTTTTATTTATTCTGGGTTGTCATAATTTATAATAAACACTTGGGGATGGTTAGGGGAAAAGGGTGGGTAACTATGTATGCAAAGGGTAGAAATCATTACTATATGATTACTCTATTCCTATATATCCAACTTTCATATAGGAACCATGTCTATACGTGTTCTGAATTCTGCATATTCAAAATGCTTATAGAAATCATGCCTATAGGTCTATTCTAAATTTTGCATACTCAACTTCATATAGAAATCATGCCTATAGGATTGTCAATTCTGCCTCTTCAATTACATCTAGATACCATGCTCATAGGTCGTAAACAAATTCTGTAAGCTAGATACCATGTTTCTAGGTTTAAAACCAGTCTTATGCATTTAGATACTATTTCTATAAGGCTTCTGCATTTTTTACACCATGTCTACAAGGTTTAAAATCAGCGACACATAGAAAGCATGCCTATAGGAATTCCTAATCGAATCTGATCCACTTCTCTTAAGCATAAATCTAAAATCAGTAATAATGGGTACTGTCAATTGTAAAGCTTTTAATCAATTCTCTTAACTGCCTCTCTTTTAATAATTTGATTCTATCATTTAGCAAGTTTAACGAGCATGTATTCAAACAATTCATTTCGAGCCTTACTGTTTCGTTGTTTTTCTGAATCTAGTAGATGTCATGCCTATAGGATCCTTTTCTAACACTTAGGCAAGCCTTAGAGTATAATTATAAACTGAATCTGCTTTTGTTAGTTGTTACAACCAGCAGGCAGGCCTGATTCAGATTTCTTATCTGAGTTATGTAATAAACTAAAACTTCCTCAGCAACCGCCCTTCTTCGTATAAAATACTTATAATAAGACCTAAACAGTATATGTAAGTCATGCTTATTACGTGTTTGTTTATTTAAGGAGGTATATCTGAGCCTCTGCTTGTTATGTGCATTCCCCCAATTTGCAATACGTGTTTTGTATGTCACTTTAGAGTTTTTACCTTTGGAACTACAAATAAGCCTAATATCCCTCCCTTTAAGGATTAGTAGTCCTAAATGCCTCTGGGACTGATAGAATTGGGATGGGTAATAGCATGCAATAAGTAAACAAGACTAATCCGTGCTTTAAATATTTTAACGGGGTGGGAAGGGTAGATATGGATATGATGACCAGTGCACTAATACCACGTGTAACGCCTCTTTTGAGGAGTGATTATCGGGTATTGCATTGATGTGATCCATACTTTTAATAAACCTAGGAACCCCTCCCTTTATTCTTATTTCCTTAGCATTTGTTTTAATCCTTATTTTCTAAAATCAACTTTCCTAAGTGCTCTTCCAAACTTTGTTTATTTTCAAACTTTTATATGTGAAATCCCCTCTTATTTGAGCCTTATTTGTCTATATGTTATTTTCACCCAAATTCACAATAATAGTTTGGTCGGGAACCACACTAGTGGATTCTGAGGGGTGCCTAACACCTTCCCCTTCGAATAATTTCAAGCTCTTACCCGATCTCTGGTTGTTCAAATCAAATTCTTTTGGTATCCTAATGCATCCTAATCATTAGGTGGCGACTCTTCAAATGAAAACCCAATTCCCAAAAGGAATGAGTTGTCTCCCCAAAGGTCATAAACCCGATTTTGCGAGAAAAAGGGGGCGCGACATCCTTTTATTTTGCCTAGCTCGTTTAGTTGTAGTAACTTGTTTAGTGTTATTTAAGTTTGTTCCAGGATTGTAACCTCAGTTTATTTTTTGCTTGGTTTGTTGTTCGAACCTTTTCACTGTATGTCTAATGCAATTTTCTATTTTCTGTTATTTCTAGTCATTTTTGTTTAGTTCTCTTTTTTTTATTGTTCTTTTTCTGCTGACTCTAGTGACATGACATGCACGCAAAATTCTCAGCCCAGTCTTAAAAGTTAGTCTAATCATGAAACAATGAAACAAATTTTGAAGATGATCGGGGCATTTGAGGGAAATAAGTAAAGATTTGGATGTTTTTAAATCATTTAAAGCCCGAATTGTGTGAAACTAGGGCAGATGGTTTGGGAAGTTAAGAGGAACAACAAGAATTTGTTACAAGAGAGTGCATCCCATCAATTTGAAGCGAGAAACTTTGAGTTCGAGTGCATCTCAATTTACAAGATAAAGTACAAGATAGTTTGCTCCAAACGGACGGAAGGTATCCATTGCGAAGAAGAAATCACCCGACGAGAGTTCTGCACTTGTCTAGGCAATAAAAAAAATAAAAAAAGTGGAAGGCATATCAATAATATCAATGCCGAAGCTGCAAAAGAAATGTTGTACTTGGCATTTTCAGTGATTGGGAGGCTCTCTTTCAGTTACCCAAATACTTTATACCATTCGGTACCCCTTTGAGCCTATTCCAATTTTCTTGACCTCCCCTCTTTTGGAATCAAGTTAGTCATACGGAAAAAAAAATCATGTCCCCATAGGTTTATTTTAGAAAGGTCATTCCAAAAGGAAAATTCAAAAAAACAAAGAGGCAAAAATAGAGAAAAAGAGGAAAAAAGAGATAAAAAAGGAAAAAAGAAAAAGAAAAAGAAAAGAAAAAGAAAAAATAGCAACAAAAAGAAAGCATCCTTGTGATCTACGTTTGACCTGATTCTTGTCACCACAAGATACGTAGGCAGCCTTACGATTCGGTCATACCAAATAAAAATATTTCATAATTCTACGAAGTCAAGAGTAGGGCGGTTGTTCTTAGAACCAAATTCTTTTGTTTTAGAAATTGGGGCAAAGTTTTTTAGAATGGATTCCAAAAGTTGTAAATAAATTAACCCTATTGTCTTAGTTATTTTGAGCCTTTATGATATCCTTTCTTTCTATCCCTATCCAAAAGCCACATTATAGTCCAAAAAAGACCTCTCATATAATCTTTAAGAATGTTGTGTTTAGACATGCCAAGAGTATATGATGTTTTTACCATGGTTAATGCCTTGTCATCTGTAGAATCAGAGAAAATAAGAAGAAAAGAACAAAATGATAGAGTCTTATTGGTGAAAACCTTCACAGGCACCATAAGGTGATGGTGAGTTGAGAGAAAGAACAAAATAAGAGAGGCTTGATGGTGAAAACCCTTCGGGCACTACAAGTCGAATAAGGATCGTATCAGATTGGATAATCGGAGCATTGAAGCCCAGTTTCATGGTTTAGGGGTATAATAAGAGCTGATCATCAAACATGCTTGACAGATTAGGCCACTTAATCCAAAAGTGCATGTCATGGTCATTAGAGTTGGTATTCGCATCTGATAAATTTCTACTTCGTAATTTTCTTGTTAGGTATCATCTTTTTCCATTGTCTTTTACTTTGTTATTTTTTTTTGTTTACTCCCTCTTCTTGAGTATCTGTGAAAAGAACAAACGAGAAATGACTTCAAAATCTGCTATCAGCTTTCCAATTGCACAAAGTGGAGTTTGGCTAGCACATCAAAGCGACATAAGTCAGGAAAGAGCAGTATACGCACTGAATGGATAACAATCGGTGTGCTTTGGGATTCATGAGAAATGAAAAGGTTTGGTAAATGTCAATTCATGAGCAAAATGCAACAGATAGAAGGTATTGAGTTTGAATTAATTAGAGGTATTTTCTGTGATAACGGTGACAGAGAAAGTGGTTAGTCAATAAACTAGCAATGTCTTTCAAGTTGAAATCAAAGTTATCATGGCAAGTGAAGGAGCAATCGCCTCAAAGTCAATGACACAAACCAACCACTGTGTTTAAACTCACAAGTTTTTTTTGTTTGAAACAGGGATGAAAGCTATGTTCATATCAAAGCTTGGAAGGTTTAAATTTTTAGGTGTAATACCCCAAATCTGCTTACGCAAAGGCTATTGAGAAGATCACACATCCCCACGAGGAGAAGCACTTCCTACTCTAGGTTTTCAAGTTATATTTTATTATAGGAGACGCATTTCCTACATTGAGATTTTACCCATAGGAGACGCACTTTCTAGTCTGGGTCTTTAAAATTATACTTTTGTTTTAGGAGACACACTTCCTAAATTGAGATTCCACCACCAGGATACGCACTTTCTAGTTTTGGGTATTTAAATTCATTCGTAGGAGACACATTTCCTAGTTTGAGTCATTGAAGTTTCACCCCTAGGAGACGCACTTCCTAGTCTGGGTCTTTCAGGATATACTTTTAGGAGATGCACTTCCTAAATTGAGAGTTTATTTGTAGGAGACGCACTTCCTAGTTTGAGTCATTGAAGTTTCACCCATAGGAAACGCACTTCCTAGTCTGGGTTTTCAGGTTATATGTTTGTTTAAGAAGGCTCACTTCCTATTTTGTTCATTTAAGTTCATTCCTAGGAGATGTACTTCCTAGTTTGAGTCATTTAAGTTCTACCCGTTAGGAACGCACTTCCTAGTCAGGGTCTTTCTAGTTATATTTTGTTTTAGGAGACGCACTTCCTAAATTGAGATTCCTCCCCTAGGAGACGCATGTCCTAGTTTGGTTCATCAAGTTTCACCCACAGGAGACACACTTCCTAATCTGGGTCATTCAGGTTTCATTTTAGCAAACTAATTTGCTGGTCAATGTTTCTTGGTTACTGATAGAACATGCACATCCTAGTCGAGTCTCTAGTTTAATTTCATCATTGCATCAATAACATAAGTGGTTTATAGTTTTGCTAACAACTCACAATTTTTTCGAGTGCAAACTGGGGCAGAAAAGTTTGTTTGTTTTGTTGTTTTGATTGCATGCACCCACCTAGAGAACAAGGGAATTTGCTTCGTAATTATTTCAAGTTTCAAGTCAGTAGCAGGCGCCCACTTGGAGAACAAGAAAAGTTATTTCAGAATTCAATTAAAGTTAGAAGTAGCAGAAGCTCGCGGCAAGAATGCAAGTCAATAATTCGAGATGATCAACAAAAGTAGTCTCAATCTAAAAAAGGAAGAAAGAAAAGAAAAAAGTGAATCCAAAATGCAGAAGCAGAAAAAAAAGATGTAAACTGCTCAAGACATGGTTGAGGTAATGAGTGCTACATGTCCGGTCTTGATCCAAAAAAGTGAAGAAGAATGAACTAGCACCTGCAGCTAGCAAACATCAGGGTTCAAATCTAAAGTCCGCATGAAAAACCATTCAAGACTCAAGATCAAGCTTCAAAAGACTCATAGATAGGAATCTTGTAACTCGTAGCTGATAGGTTTAGTTAGTCTTTCTAATTTTGATTTTTGATGTAATAACGGGACTGCATACCAGAACCTCGACGGCACCTCAATCGGCTCTTCACCTCGGTATACTCCATCACCTCATTCACTTCCATAACTACACTAACCTGATTCATTTATAGCCAAGGATATGTAGGCAAACTCGGAAGCAAGGTTCGGTCAGATCTTTCAAAAAAATGCTTCCCACGGAGTATCCAAACGGGCAAAAATCGCTCGTATTCGCTCACTTTATCTTTGCCCAAAAACTCTTCGTGTTTCCGAGCAAAGAGAGGTACGTGTGAGCACGTGATATTTGCCCTATGTGAAATACTCCTACAAATTAAAGAAATAGAGTTTTTCCAATAGTTTGCAATTTTATAGGATTTATGTAGGATTGTTTTGTTAATTGTTTACATTTTTGTGCATGTTTACTTCTATTAAAATCATGAAAAATACCAAAATTACCATGCATTGCATTGACATTTTGTTTTCATGTTTTTAGGATTAATTAATTAGTTAATTGCTTTATTAAGATGAAAATCACAAAAAATTGTTCACTTTTACATTTTTAGCTTTTAATTTTAGATTATGAAGTTTTTCTTTTAATCTAGGAGAAACTAATTTTTATAAATATTATAGTTAGTTAATTAGATTAACTTTACAATTTAAAATAATTTAGGAATTTAATTTAGATTTTTAATTAATTAGAAAAGGAAAAGCAAACAAAGAAAAACAAAACAAAAGGTTTTCTTTCGATTTGAGCCACCCTATAGATCAAATTTGGTGGCCCAAAACCCCTTTTAAACCCAAATCTGCCCAGCCTAGTTGGACCAACCCATGACCTACCCATTTTCCTTAATTAAATCCCAGCCCTAAGTCCCAAGACCCCAAACGACGCCCCTTCCCCCTCTACCTTCTATCGTCGTTTACTAACCCAGACCCACCGAAAAATTCCCCCAAATCACATTCCCCTCTTCTCTCTTCCCTCCACGTGGTCAGATACATAACAACCTCGAATATTCCTCATTCTTTCCTCTCACTCAAATTTCACGTGCTTCATCTCTCTCCAACAAATGAAGGATTGATGGGGGTCGTAGGATTAAGGAGGTTTAATCCTCTTCGTCCATCTATCTCAAGTTAGTTGATTTCAGAGAGATTGTCAGATTTAAAAGGTTCGAGATTTCTGGGGAAAAGGATATATAAGATGAGGATTTTCATTCTTAAGGGGGGTTTTTTTGGGAAAAAATTTGAGAACAAATTTCAAAGAGAGATTTTAACAGAAAACTAGGGTTTTGTGCTTAGTTTCCTTTTGATTTTTTTCTTTGTTGTCCTGTCGATCCTAGAGAAGAAATACTAAAAAAATTAGTTTTTTGGTTCTGAGTTTTTGTTCAAAAGATATGGAAAAAAATTCAAAAAAGAAAAAGAGTTTTGTATTTCAGCACTTCCTTTCAACTCTAAAAAGAATGTTTCTATTTTGAGTAAATTAGCATTTCAATTCGAAAATATATACAAAAAAATGTTTCCAGTTTTTGTGTTTTGATTCTGAGTCTCAAATATGGGTGTTCGAATGAGCTGAGATCATTTCTAGTTCGCATTCAAAAATATATTTTCCACTGAGGTTGATTCTGTTCGAGGTTCAAGTTGGCCGTCCCTGATTAGTTTACTGTCGTTCGAGTTTTGCGGACAAGTTTTTCACCGGACTATCTTGTTATTGCCTTCTGGCAAATTAATCACAAACTCTTATTCAGGTTCACATCTTATATTGCTCTGTTTATGTATGTATTAATCAAAGTATGGTTGGAGCTTAAGATATAGAAGTTTAAATTACATGGTATACTTAAGTGAGTGTTAGTGAATGCCGCCTGCGATTGAGCCATTATCAGTTTCTGGATTTTCGTTTTTTTTATGTTAAGGCGTTTGATTTCTTTATGTGTTTGAAATATGTTTTAAAGTTTGTACTTGCTTGATTTTTACATGAATGACTGAACTTCTTGTCCGCTCCGTGATTGATAGGCGAGACATGGTACTATTATGCTTATTTTCAATTATTAGAAGAATTTCTCGCACATCTCGATTCCAAATTGGATTCACAATAATATTAATCAGTGGTTCCTATTATATCCAAACATCTTGATTAGTTTAACATGACATATCCATTAGAGCATGCCATTGTATGTGGGATTTAAGGAGTCTATGTTAGTCGTGAATCAATGACTTCGGTGTAGTCTTTAATTGTTTGAATGAACCCAGTGCACCCAGAATAGTAAAGTTTGCTACTTAAAGACATAGTTTCATTTGTTTACTTGCATTAACTATGGATTTTTACGGTTGATATTTCCTATCTCAATTTAAAGGTTGATCTCCAGAAGCTTACTCTTTCTGTTGTTCCTTCTAATTTTCATAATGCCCGTGTGATGCTCATTACCACTCTTTAGTGTTGATTAGTGTAATTAAATAGCTTTTCTTTTGGTGTAAATGAAGAGTAAAGTAGCTTCTATTCTTGAGTTGTATGGTTAATGATAGTTGCTCTTTTGTTAATATGTAAAGAAATAAATGCCTGCAACTTAAGGAAATTCACCATTATGAAATTTAGTGTATCTAAGGCCTAAATATATATCTGTCTAAGTATAATTCGAACCATTTTATAGCATTTGCTTTGGTTTAGTTTTAAAATGCAAACTTTATATTAGCTGGGCGTATTCCAGCATTTGGCTTGGTTTAACTGTTTATTTTTTGGTGGTAGACATTTGCTCATATGATGTTCCAACAGTCGGTATTGTGTTCTAAGTCGAATGAACAGTCTATTGAATCTTGCTCTTATATTTCCTAATTGGCACACTTTATTTTATTTGCACTATAAAATCATTGTTATGTTAGGGATCATGTGATGTTTCTTTCCTTAGGGTGGAGTTGTCTGTTGAAGTTGTGATACTCATAGCAGCGAATTAATACTTATTGTGTGGCGTATTTGAGTTGGTTCAATGCTCTGATCTTTGTATTACTGGAGTTGGCATTGAGAAGTTGCCACTATGTATTTGATAATTAACGAGTTCCTGATACTGTAATACAATAAGATTTCATATTGTGGACAAACTTTTGTACATTATTGAACAATTTTGGGCAATATAGTCTTAATAATAATAAAATGCTATTAATTGTGTACACGTTCGCGTGACACGAGTACGTTTTTTTTTAAAAATAAAATTCGTAGAAAATTCTTTAGGTGCGACTTAATCGAATCTTCGTGATTGTGTATGCGTTCGTGCAACTTTGGCCAAACTTTCTTAATAATAATAAAACGTGATTAATTGTGGATACGTACGCATGACATGATTTTTGACGCACCAAACAAATGGGTACACATACACGTGACCTGTAAGATAATTTCTTAATTAAAATAGGCGAATGTACATAGGTTCTGAAATGAGTAATTAGAAAATTTGATTAAGTCAAGTATGATCAAAGCGACTATGCTAAAATCACGGAACTCGGGAATGCCTAACCCCTTCTCCTGGGTTAACAAAATTTCTTACCCGGATTTCTGTGTTTCGCAGACAGTATAACATAGTCAAATCTCATCAATTTGGAATTCTAAACCAGTGACTTGGGACACCATAAATTATGCCAAGTGGCAACTCTAAATTTAATATAAATAATCCCATTTCGATTGTCATTTAAATTGGAAAAAACTCCCTTATATACCCTTTCGGGTGGTAAAAAGGAGGTGTGACAGTTGTGAGACTGTTGTTACACGACCATTTACTCTCTAGGTCATTGTGCTTAGGTTAAAGTCTTCTTCTTTATTTCCTCATCTAGTCTTTCGTTGTAGTACTTAGTGAGAACCTTTAACTCTCGTAAAGCTGTGAGCTTACTATGCACCTTTTGATGTCCTTCCTTGCCTACAATCATCCGTAGTTTCTTACCACTATGCCCTTGTGCTTGTAGGGTTTCTTTTGAACTGATATTTTGACTGCCTTCAAAGTGGTACTTTCTTTTATCCCCGTAATACCCATACGGTACCTTTAACTACCCCAACTCCTATTTGAATATATCTCAAGTATTATAATGACACTACTGCGAGACTGACTTCTCCATGTTGGGGTTTACTACATTTATCTTGCATGATCCACTGATTTGTTTGTTACTTCTTGTCGACTCATGATTAGGCTCTTCCTGAACCAACTACTAACTACTCGTCGGCCCATTCTCATATCCATATTCTGCGTAATCTTTCTTGGGTTATTTCCTTGTCTTAACTTACCTCGTGTACTGGCTCATTATCTATCAATAATATCCTGGGAGGAACCCTTACTTTTTTTTTTTTGATGTCGTGCTTGAATAACGTCGTGGAATCATAGCATATCTGTAACATTTGGATAAGTGCAACATCATCCCTTTTTAATTTTTATCGCATTCTTCCTTTGTCATTCCATATTTCTCCCTTTAGGGGAGTACTAAGACTTGGAGCTATGACGGCCTGCCTATAGATGATTTTCCTCTTCATCTTTGGTGTCCTTTCACATTATCAATTACCCTTACTTGCCTTGCGGTAATCCTTCTGTACCAAGGATAACAAAATCCCTCGCTCGCGATGGTGGCACTTAGTGTAACTGGCACA
This sequence comes from Nicotiana sylvestris, assembly GCF_000393655.2. Lineage (NCBI taxonomy): Eukaryota > Viridiplantae > Streptophyta > Magnoliopsida > Solanales > Solanaceae > Nicotiana > Nicotiana sylvestris. The sequence goes on along the minus strand of NC_091060.1, from coordinate 34,906,341 downwards.
TACAGTCTCTTAAGCTTAACTTTGCTCACCTTGCTTGCTTTAGGGAAGTGTCTCCTTGAATAACCATTGTCATAATTAATGATGGATCTTCTTTTGTTGTCCATTCTATTATTGCCAGAATCCATCTGAAATTCTCATGATGCTGACTATTATCAAATCACTCAGTTGCTTATTCATGTTTAGTTTATCTTATTCACTAGTCCATACTGATTTATATTACTCTAGGGTCTAGCTTTTCCTTCTGTTAATCACGTTAGAGTCGCGAACTTATTTTTCGAAATTAGGATGTGACTGTATGGCCTATACTCTTTTCTTGTCTGAAAGCCTATCACGTTTCGTCTCTTTCTTCATTTGACTGTAGGTTCTGTAACACTCTATCGTTGTCATCCATGTATCACACCTTATTTATAATGCTTCCTTATCTATCTTCTCATTACTCTTCTATTATTTCTGCATATCCCTTTTCTTGTGAAAACTTCAATACGATATTCTTTCGCTTTTAGCTCTCCTTGCTTCATCCATCGGCTCTTCGGGTTACTCAACGTCCTCGCTCTACTAGGGACGAGAGTCACACTAAGGTAATTTTTATCCCTTCCAGGCTTGTAGTTCCTATCATTTGAATTTTTTTTTGATCATGCTAGTATTCACATCTAACTGTAATATTGTAGAATACACCATTTGGGTGTCTCACAAGGAGAGCTATTAGCACATTTGCAATATCATTCGGCAATGTTAACTAACACGAGCAATCCATTTACCAATTAGGGTTACCCTAACCCCACCCAGATGTTGATATCCCATCCTTCTCTTAACTATACCTGTTAGCCCTCATAGGGCATAACTGAAATGGGTGTGACCAATTGTACATACCTCTATTACTGTTGAATATAACTCAAAAAGTTTATGTTCCTCTGCCTGAATTATAAACATTGTTAACCTTCATTAACTAGGCATCTCGTACCTTCTTCATCTTGCTTCTTTTACTTTTTGAAACTTGTATTTATCTTATTAATCTCTCATTGTCTTTCACCATAAATATGGATAGGCATTCTTATCATAAAGCTTACACATTTAAGTACACCCATTATGTCACGACCCTAAACCCGGACCCGGTAGTGATGACACCTATCATGAAACAAGGACAGCCGACACAACTCCCCAATCAATTTAAACAGATATAATAATTCAATTTAAGTCATTAACATAATATAAATCCCAAAATAAAAGCGAGATAGAACATTTGCGGAAATAAACACAGCTCGACATCGAGGTGTCACTAGTCATGAGCATCTAATATAAGTCTACGAGTGTAGAAAAGGTCTACACAGTCTATTGCAGAATCCAGTACAAGGGAAAAATAAAGATAGGAGGGAGAAACACTGGGCTGCGAACGTCGAGCAACTACCTAGTGAACTCTAAAATAGCCCGTTAAAAGCAGTTAGCACTCCATAGCGAAACCCGAAGATCCTGAATCTGCACACAGGGTGTAGGGAGTAATGTGAGTACGCCAACTTAGTGAGTAATAAAAGTAAAGACAGTTGAGCGACAAGAAAACACATAAAACATAGCAAAATTCTACAAAGAGCTAGTATAAAATCAATATAATGCAATAGAACAATGAAAACTTGTGAAATACCTCAGTTCAGTAAAAACATCTTTAAAGCACCTTTTAACAGATAAACAAGTGAATGAAAAGCAGCGAGAAAAGATAAACACATAAAATCAGTCCCTCGGGTACAATATCAATAGAATTAGCCCCTCGGGCAATAACATGGAACAACATCAGCCCCTCGGGCTATATCACATATCACACTGCATACCCGCTCACTGGGGGGTTAAAAGACTCCGGGAGGGGCCCCTTATGGCCAAAGCTCAATATCAAGTCATCTCGTGACATAATCAATAGGCTCTCGGCCTCATATCAAGCCACCTTGTGGCGTACAACTCAAGCCCTTGACCTCATAATCATGAATCAGCTCAATACCATTGCGGCGCGCAGCCCGATCCCATAATAACCTCACAACACAGGCCCTCGACCCTACTCAGTCAGAAATCTCTAAAAGCCACTCGGGCATAGTAAAATATGATGCTCAGCTCAAAATATCATTTAAGATGTCAAAACAGTATAAACATAGATGAGTTATAAAAAAAAGAATATAGCTGTAGACATGTGATTTTTGAGCCTCCCCAAGATTTTTCATATTTTAGCATGTAAACGTTTAGTTTATGCCTAATATCGCTATTTTAATTAGTTTTGACTCTTTTACTTTATTTCGTCACAAAAAATAAAAATTACAAAAATATTTTAGTTTATATATCTTTCATAAATTTAAATAACAACAACAACAACAACCCAGTGTAATTCCACTAGTGGGGTCTGGGGAGGGTAGTGTGTACGCAGACCTTACCCCTACCCCGAAGGAGTAGAGAGGTTGTTTCCGAAAGACCCTCGGCTCAATAAGACAAAAGGACAAAAGAACAAAAGGAAACAATATTAGTAACACCACAGAACAATATGAAAGAAATACATATATATATATATATATATATATATATATATATATATATGGAAAAATAAGAACAACATGAAATCAAGAGGCATGATACCAAGCAAAAGCAAAATAGTATCCTTACCAAACTAGTCCCCCAAAGTTATGACATAAGACAATACTCAGCTACCTCCTAGCCTACAACCTTAATACTCGACCTCCACATATTCCTATAAAGTGCCATGTCCTTTGAAATCTGAAGCATCGCCATATCCTGCCTAATCACCTCCCCCCAATACTTCTTAGGCCGCCCTCTACCTCTTCTCGAGCCCTCCAAACCAGTCGTTCACACCTCCTTACCGGAGCATCTGGGCTTCTCCTCTGAACGTGCCCGAACCACCTGAACCTTGCTTCCCGCATCTTGTCATCAATGGGAGCCACGCACACCTTCTCTCGAATATCATCATTCCTAATCTTATCCATCCTACTATGCCCGCACATCCACCTCAACATCCTCATTTCTGCTACCTTCATCTTCTGGATATGTGATTTCTTAACCGGCCAACACTCAGCCCCATACATCATAGCCGGCCTAACCACCGCTTTATAGAACTTACCTTTGAGTGTCAATGGCACTCTTTTGTCACACAATACTCTAGATGCTAACCTCCACTTCATCCATCCTACCCCGATACGGTGTGTAACATCCTCGTTGATCTCCCCTCCCCTCTGGATAACCGACCCAAGGTACTTGAAGCTGTTTATACTTTGGATGGCCTGCGATTCAAGCCTCACATCCACTCCCACTTCCCTCTGCTCAGCGCTGAACTTACACTCCAGGTATTCCATCTTTGTCCTGCTAAGCTTGAAACCCTTTGATTCAAGAGCTTGTCTCCAAACCTCCAGCTTCTCGTTAACACCGGTTCGCGTCTCATCAATTAGAACTATGTCATCAGCGAATAGCATGCACCATGGCACATCCCCTTGAATGTGATGTGTTAACACATCCATCACCAGGGCGAATAGGAACGGACTGAGCGCAGAACCTTGGTGTAACCCCATAACAACCGGAAAATCCTCAGAGTCGCCTCCCATTGTCCTAACCCGAGTCTTTGCCCCATCATACATGTCCTTGTAAGCACGTGATTTTTGCCCTATCAAAGAATTACTCCCAAAAAATTCAAAATAAAACGATTTTTCCTTTGGGTACAACTTTTGAGAATTTACGTGCCATTTTGGCAATTATTTTTGTCCGTAAATGTTTACCTTTGTTATAGTTAATTGAAAAATATAAAAAATACATGGTGCATGCATATTTAGGATTTAATCATGCATTTAGGAATTAATTAAACCATCATTTTGTCCTGAAAAGGAAAAATCAGAAATACATAAATATATATACCTTTTTATTCTATTTGTTGTCTTTGAGTGATTTTGTTTTTAAGGTTTTAACTTGTGTATTAATTATTGTAAGTGTTAATTAACATTTGTGTAGTTTTATTTTTAATTTTAGGAATTGTGTTTAGGTTAAATTAAAAGAAGAAAAGAGTTGGAAAAAAGGAAAACTCGGATTGGGCGAAAAAATCAGGCCCAAAACCAATACATAGACCCAGTCCAAACGCCTTTGTGCCCAGACACTGGAACGACGTCGTTACAGCGACAATCTATCACAACCATTAACCCTCCACGAATCCAACTGCCCAGATCACATCTTTCTTACCCGTTCCCAAGCCCGACCCATTACCCGATTCGAACAGACCCCCGGCTAAAACCAAACGAAGCCGTATTGTTTAGTTCCCTTAATCCTAGCCACTGATCTTAATTGATCCAACGGCTAGGATTGAACCACCCACCCTGTATAAGAACCCCAATCCATCACCCCACGCACCCAAACCAAACCTCCCCCCTCACCTACTGTTCACCCTCGTCCCCAGAGATGACCCTTACAAACCCTAGCCGCCTTAGGATTCCCCCACCGTAAACCCGGTAACCACGACGCCGATGACCACTAGACTAACACCCCTGAATCACCATGAGCCCCTTTCTCCAAATCCACGCTCAGTTTAATTCAAATCTTCCCCGAACGTCTCGAATCTTCGTTCAAAGGTTCGAGCAAAAACCAGATCTACACCCACCGACCCCAAATTCATACCACAACACCTCTTGACCTCCCTCACACCCTAAATGCCATTGGTTCCGTTCGAATCTGACCGGAGTTTAACGAATCCCAAATCGAACCACAAAGAACCCTAAAAAGACCAAAAGCTAAGGTCTGTCCAAATTAAAAGACGATGTGGGGTCTAATCGACCTTAGTTGAAGTGTTCACAGTTGAGAACACTCGACTAAGGTCCATTCGACCCCAAAAATGGTCGAGTCCGAGTTCGAGCCTGGGTCAGTTTTGATTTCGAATCCCTGAGGTAATTTTTCCCTTTCTTTTGTTCTCCTATGAATTTTATCTGTTTTTCATGTTTAGTTTGGTTTGTTTTTTATTTTTCTTTCAAGTCTGTGAAACCTGAGGTAATGTTTAGTTTGTTTTGTGTGTTTTATTGATTGTTTGCTTTATATTATAGCTTGTATAGTCGTTTAAATAAGTGTCGTCAATTAATCTGTTTAAAATTAGAGGAAACGGGATAGTAGTTCATTAATGTCCTCCATGTATGTTTGTCAGCCCTACATCTGTATGCTAACTTGTGATGAACCTGTGGAATATGTCCAGTTCTGTCTTTGAACTAGACTGCTCATTCATTTAGTAACACCATGATCTTCATAGTTTGCCATGGAAGCCTGTTCATTACTGCTTTTATCTTAGCCTGTTGGCTGTTGCCTGTTTGCATTTTTGACTCTGAGTTGGTCAGGTTTGGCTCCCAATATGACCAACTAATTTGGTTTGATTGACACCCCTTTATGATCTGATTTTGAGTTGAACTTAGGCAAGGAATTGGATATAGCTGTAGAAATCTAATAGGTCAACCTGAAATCAGTGTTGAGTTTAAGTTGATACAGTCAGTATTCAGTGATTAGCCAAATTCAGAGGGGTTTATATACTGACTATTAAAGTTAGGGTAATACAGTAATATGCAAGGGTTAAGGGTAATTTTGGCATTTGACAGAGTTTAATCAGGGATTAACTTAAGAACATGTCAAGTGGTATTTAAAATACTATTAATCTAATGACAATGGGGAAAAAGACACAAGGGCATGGGTTTATTTGAATACTATAACCCCTCCCATGACTCTTGATTAAAACAAATAGTACAAGCATGGGGAAAAATATAGTGGGCATCAAGAAAAGACATTTAGGCACGGGGAATTAAGGGGTATGGGCAGAATAAAGGCTGAAGGTATCAAGGCAGCTTGGCTGGCCTGGTTTTTGCTTATAAATAGGCTGATTTAGAACAAAAAAGGGGCTGGACATTTTTAAGTTTTTAGAGAGAAAAAAAAAGCAAAAACAAGGCTGGTCTTTCAACCTTTAGCAGGACAGTCTGTTTTGAGAGTGATATAGAGTTAAGAATGTGCTGGATTTTGAACATAATTTCCAGAGGCTACTGTTTTTTTGCATCTGTTTCCTTCTCTGCCTTGCCTGTACCTGTTTTGGTATTGCTGGGTTGCAAACTGAATTCCTTGTTTTGGTTTTAAAGATCTGATTGCTGGGTTTTGTTGCTGCTGATTGATGTTTTCTGTTGTTGCTGTTTGCTGTGAATGCTACTGCTCAACTGATCATTCCCTTTCTTCTGGATTTCCCAATACCAGGTACATCACTGATAGTCTGATACTCTGTCAATGTAAGCTGAAAGTTGAAATATGAATATAGAAGTGAAGAGCTGAAGTTGCCTCTTTTCGAATTTGCTTCAGTTGTGTATTGAACCTTAAGTTGTATATATAGTATTTCATAGCTTCTATTAGGATAATGAAAGTAGTCATCATGCATAACTAGACATCCCCATATGGTAACTTAATGGCTCATTATCTATGTATGTCAATAGCTAGAAAAGAGGTGATGGTGTAGTAAGCAATATCCTGATTTTTTAGCTATGTTTGTGGTGAGCATATCTTCTAACGCATGTTACGTGTTAAACTCTCCATTGCTAGATAATCTCTCTTCATTTAGCAGACTGCCTCGTTATAACTTGCAGCAATACTGTTAGAGTATATAGCACCAGTTTACATTTCTGCCTTATAAATGTTGGGCCAGAATCAAATGAACTAACCAGGCCCTTATCGAAAAAGAGGTGGCCCAGGTCCAGTCAACACAGTGTGCGCTGGGCCTTGGCCCATAATATCCAAACGACTGCCCATATACGCGTTCATGTTTCGGATTTTGCGAATCATACTCGAAACCCAACTATAACTAACTTGTAAGCATGTAAATAAAGTTGTACCCTTTTTCTTCTTTCATTATTAGAGACAAACTTAATAGAAGACATAGCCACTATAGGACGACCTTTTAAAATAAAATGAGGCGCGCCTCGCCAAATAAATCACACATCGCTGGGGCCCTCAATGAATATATAACCATTGGCTAGACTTTGGATTCAGCCGTTTTGGTGAATTTTTCACGGCCTTTTTCGAAAATAACAATACGTAGTTTCTTTAGGACGCGTCTTAATTAATTTTACTTTCTTAAACTCGGGTGCACATTTATGTGACCCAAATCCAAATCTCAACGGAGTCGAAATATGTCTCTAATCACGGGTACATTGACTGTGACGTGGTCCGAGATGCATGTCCATGACGTTGCAAATTCCTTTAAAAAATAAGAATGAGATGAGTCTCGCCGAATAAAAATACAAAATTGAGTGGCCCTCGGTAAATATTTGCTTTAAAAATTGCGTAGACTTCGGGATGGACCGTTTAGCAGAATTTCACGGCCCTACACAAAGTAAATGATACGCTAGTCGCTTTAGGCGCGCCTTTAATAATTTAATTTTCTTAAAACTCGGGTGCACATTTATGTGACCCAAATCCAAATCTCAACTGAGTTGAAATGTGCCAACAACCACGAGTGCAGTGATGTGACGTGGTTCGATATGTATTTCCACGACATTGCAATTCTTGATAAAAATAATAATAATGACAAAAGCGGTTAAAAGTTAAAACTTGCACATGAGCTCATAATTATAAAATCAGATAAACAAGCCGAATATGACAGTTGAGCGACCGTGCTAGAACCACGGAACTCGAGAATGCCTAACACCTTCTCCCGGGTTAGCAGAATTCTTTATCCGGATTTTTGGTTCGCGGACATTAATACAGAGTCATTCTTTTCCTCGATTCTGGATTAAATTGGTGACTTGGGACACCCTAAATCTCCCAAGTGGTAACTCTGAAATAAATAAACAAATCCCGTTTCGATTGTCCTTTAATTGTAAAAACTCCTTCACCCCTTGCGGGGCCGGAAAAAGGAGGTGTGACAGCTCTGGCGACTCTGCTGGGGATCTGGCAACCCAGAACCACTGGTTCAGGGTTAGAAATTCGAGCTTAGAATAATTGTTTTGTTTGGCTTTGTTTATTATCTGATATTGTCATGAGATATGTGCTTCATATGCAAATGATGCGTGTTACCGCTTTGATATTATTTGACTGTATATATAAATTATGCCGAACCTTTCTCTTCTTACCTCCGGGGATGCTGCTCACTGGTTTGAGACTCCCTATTTTGTTAGTGTCATACCCAAGTAGAAAGAGGCTCGGATAAGCTACGAAGCCGGACGATCTCGCAGGTCCCCGGTAAGTTGCCCCCTCCTCGACTCGAGTTGTCCGCTCGGGTAAGCCAGGTCTAGAACAAAACCCAGTTTTGAAACTTAGTAAAACATGACTTCATGCCGGATCCCTAGTAGGAAACGTTTATTTGCATCACGTTTCATTTGACTTAGGGGGCTCAACACAGGGGTTGGGCCCGTCTAGGAAAAGCAACCTGAAACAAAAAGGACCATCCTGCTGCATCTTGTTTGTTAACGCATTTAATTTGCTTCGAACTTGCATGTTGACCGGTGGGTGAAAACAGGAATTTTGAAAAACAATTGAGAGCTGCTCATTTAAGAAAAAACCAATGTCCAAAAAATGTGAGAACTCTGCCAAAATTTTGATTTTTGAAGAAAGAAAATTGGATTCGTGATTTAATTATTTTTTCTTACCCGAACGACGTCGGTTTGATTCTCACCGGATGTGAGATACGTAGGCAACCCTTATCGGGTCCAACTTCCCATTTTTGCAAAAAATAACGATCAGGAAAAATGACAAAATATTGCTACTTTCATAAAAGAGTCAGGCGATGCCATTTTGCAAAAATAACTGAATGTTCCCTAAAGGGACGTCGGAAGGCTGTCTTTGCATAAACAGCCGCCTTTGGCCATTCTTCTTACCTTGTGGCCGGTTAAATCCCCACAGCCTTAAAGTCTTCATCCCTGAAGAGCTGAAAGGCCGTATTTGGAAAATCAGTCTTTCTTTTCTCAAAATTAGGGAAAATGGGAAAATTAGTTTTTGAGTCAAATAAAGATTTTGCTTTTGTCTAAATCACCTTAATAAATGTGCAGAATGAGCATGAGTAGGAATTCATCTGGGGCCATTATAAACAGGATCCCTTTGGGCTTACGCATGTGGTGGAACGACTTGGAAGAATCAGGGCGAGATACAGTCAAGATATACTTAGGAAACTTGGTTGGATTACTTGACATTGATCCGTGATGGGACATTATAACGGCGTTAATTTCATTTTGGGACCCAGCACACAATGTATTTCATTTCTCAGACTTTGAGCTCACACCGACACTAGAGGAACTGGCAGGGTACATCGGATGTCCTAAAATCCCTATGAGAGAGCAGTATCTTATTGCACCAAGGACCGTGACCATACACAGGTTCTTAGACACCGTGAAGATCTGCAGAATTATACACAACCCAGAATTATCAGAGGGTTTTTGTAGTTTGGCATTCCTGTACGACATGTACGGTTATCTTGGAGGGTTCAACAATCCCGAGGGTAAGATCTGCAACGGGGAAAGCCAACTGAAATGGGAAATACATAGGTGTATTGCTTTTATGGTAGCCTTTCTAGGTTTTCTGGTATTCCCTAGAAAGGGTGGGAAAATTAACATACAAGTCACTGGAGTCGTCAGCACTTTGCTCAAACAAGACAACAGCGCTCTAGCACCGATGATAATAGCAGACATCTTCCGTGCTCTCACTGCTTGCAAAACCGGAGGAGATTTCTTTCAGGGTTGCAATATACTACTGCAGATGTGGATGATAGAACACCTATGTCATCGCCCTCAATTTCTGAAATATGGGTCATCACAAAAGAATTATATAGAAGGGTTTTCCACAAGGGTCGACTGGTTCAGCCTGCCAGAAGGGGTCGCTGAATGGGTCACTCTGCTGCATTCCGTCTCAGCAAACCAGATAGAATGGGCATTTGGGTGGCTACCCATATATGAGATCATACACATGTCAGCCACCAAATCTCATTTGTTGTTGATGGGTTGCCCTATGCACCAAACAGAGTATTGAGGCAGTTGGGGCGATGCCAAATAGTCCCAAAGGAAGAGGATCTCAGTAGCCAGGTTGTCGAAATCGGGCCTGGTGGGCAGTTCCCTGAAGCAGTCATTCGGAGAATCTGGAATGAATGTCAAACCCTGAAAGTAGATACTTGTGTACAAGACCGGGCCAAAGGCGAAGTGTCGCCAAAATACCTCACATGGTACAGAAGAGATATTGAGCACCAAAGACCAACTAAGAGAGCTCACGTCCAAGACTTTGTAGAATCATCGCAAGCACAATGGGGTTGGCTAGCAAAAGAGAAAGAATATCGGGTCGAGATTGGCAAACTAAAACAGCGAATTGAGGGGCTAAAATACCAAAGCAGCTTGCAAATTGATGCTGATACAGGAGAGAAAAGCAAGTTGACTCAAGAAAATAAGGCCCTGAGAGCCCGAATCCGCCAAGACAGAAAGAATGTCGGTGACCAACAGAAAAGTCGGTCCAACGAGAGGTTGATAGCAGAGCTGAGGAGTCATGTCAGCAAAAGCCGAGAGGACATGGAGAGATCCGAGGCTTGCATAGCGAGAATGCGGGTAAAATGGGCAAAAGGTACAATGGCACGGAGAAAGCATCTACAACAAGTCATAAGGGATTATGAAATGAGTATTGGACTATTAAGAGAAACAAACTCCACTCTTCAGGAGCGGATCTTTAAACAAGCCCGAGATGCCCAAGCTGACAGAAGGCGCTGTTATGATGTGATGGCCAGAATGGAAAAACAAATGGAGAGGTTCCAGGATCGACTCGCCGACAATGCTCAAGCACTGGGACTAGAAAACCGGCGAATAGAGCAATTATTCAGGGAAAGGGACAACATCCAAGGTAGGATTGACGAGATTGGGCACTACATCTACATGAGATGCTTAGCATGTGAGCAAATGCCTCGTGATACCCTACTTGCCTCCGTCATGGGCTACGTCCACCGGATCATGAATGAGTTGAAAAGCTTACAAAGGGGTCTTACACCAAAGCCCGCGGAAAGGCCGAACGATGCCTCGCGAGCACCTAAGTTGAAATCTTTAATGTATCCCTAGTTTGAGTTTTGTTTGTTGACTTTATGGGTCCGTTATCTTCCCATATGTTGTTTTTTTCTTTTCATCGAGTCAGGTTAAGAATTTTAGAATCTGTATTTTTCTGCTATTTGTTTAAAATAAGTAGTTTGTAATAGAAAATTTTGGTGATGAATTGAATGATTCCAAAAGAATTTTGTGTCTTTACTTTGTGGCAGAACTACGCCCGTCCTGATTCACGCGGGGACGTGATACGTAGGCAATCCACATAAGATTCGACCACCACTAAAAAAGAAAGAAAAAGAAAAAAAAAGAAATAAAGAAAAAAAATAAAGGAAAGAAGAAAAGAAAATAATAGAGAGAAAAGCGGAGGGTTCCCAAAACAGTTTAAAGGCACGAATAAAGCAAGCCGGGATGACGCATGAGCTTGAAGCAAAAATATGTTAGAAATGGTTAACTGCTTAGGAACATTGCATCCCCAACGTGCAATTACCAAATCTGTTAAACTCTAACGCTAACAAGTTTGTTGTTTTCCCAATACCAGATAGTTAGTTGTTAAAGCGTTCTGGCATCACATCATTATCAAACCAGATCTAAGGGACTTATACCAATAATCATGACTACTTCAGACAACAGTGTCGAGGAAGAAAGGCCAGTAAGCCAGTTGCTGAAAGATGCAATGGAGAAGATAGAGAGGATCGGATTGGAAATGAACGCGATGCAGTTAGCCTTGGCTAAATTACAAAAGAGCCCTGAACCACCCGTTACTCCTACACTAGGGCATATGCCGGAATACCCTCACCATGGCCCTTCAACAAGCCTCCCGAATCACCAATATTATTAGGGGAGAAGCCCATATGATTCCCAAGCTCCACCACCCCATCAACATTTCCCACCACCAAACGTTCCCGCTTTTATGGGGCCCACACCAGCCACGCTGCAAAGATCAACTAGTGAGCCATTGTTTCAGGCTCACGATGCTCAATACTATCCATGAACCCACATTCAATGCACCCGAACCCCATACCTATAATCCACACTTGGAGGTCCCGGCGGAGATTGAAAAGTCGGCTAAGGTTCCAGAACAGGATGAGGTAATGAGGAAGTTCAAAAGCCTGGTGCAATCCTTCAGGAGCATGCACGGATTGGGCAACCAGGTCAGCATGGGCTACAAGGATCTATGCCCTTTCCCGGACGTCCAACTCCCAGCAGGGTTCAAGATGCCCAAGTTTGACTTATACGAAGGGCACAGTGATCCTATGGCACATTTACGAGGCTTTTGTAGCAAAATGAGAGGAGCAGGCGGCAAAGATGAGCTACTGATAGCTTACTTTGGTCAAATCTTAAGTGGATCGGCATTGGAATGGTATACCAGACAAGATCCCAGCAGGTGGTACACTTGGGATGATCTAGCGCAGGCTTTCGCAGGTTACTTCCAATACAATCTCGAGATACTCCCTGACCGTCTCACGTTACTGAGGACCGGAAAGAAGCCTGGGGAGAGCTTTCGTGAGTTCAGTTTCCGCTGGAGAGAATAGGCAGCTAGGGTTAATCCTCCTATGAGAGAGGGGGAAATAGTGGACTACTTCCTTTAAACGCTGGATCCAACTTACTTTGGTCACTTGATGACGACGGTTGGAAAATCCTTCAATGAAGTAGTAAAGATAGGGTTATGATAGAGGAGGAGCTGAGGTTTGATAAAATCCTGAATTACTCAACGCTTAAGGTAACAACTCAGGCTATTCAGAGCGGCACGGGAGGTGCGCTGGGGAGGAAAAAGAAAGAAGAAGTTTCCACGGTTGAGGGAGGCAGTTGGTCCAGGTCCGGCAAACCATACTACAACCAACCCAGACCCCAGAGTCCAAATTATCCATACAGCCCGCCACAACACTATTATCTACCTCAAGAACCACACTTCTCTGTGCACCAAGCCCAAACATACACTCAGCCTCCGGTTCGCCCGCAATGGCGCGCGTCGGCTCCCCAAAATGCATATGCACCTCCACAGAACACATACCCTTCACCCCAAAATGCCTATCCTCCACCAAGGGCCTACAAGAACCCTCCAGGGACAGGCTTTCGAGGAAATCAAGCTTCTAGAAATGAAAGGCTACAGAGACAGAGAGCCTTTACTGAGTTGGGAGAGACCTATACCGCCTTGTTCCACAAATTGAGGTAGTTAGGTTTGTTCAGTCCTGTCGAGCCTAGGGGGCCAAACCCCCCACCCCAAAATTTGGACCAATCGATAAGTTATGAGTATTGCTCAGGAATGCGAGGGCATGATACCGAAAAATGTTGGAGGTTGAAGCATGCAGTACAAGATCTTATTGATGCCAACAAGATCGAGGTCCAAACGCCGGAGGCACCCAACATCAACCAGAACCCATTGCCAGTGCACCACAAAGCTCAAATGATCGAGCGGGTGCACAAAGGAGGGGAGCCCAAGAAACCCTCACAGACAGTGATGATGATCCGTGCCACTCCGAAAGAAAAATCGACCGGTGGGGAAGCAGGGGTACAGTTGAAGGAAGAAGATGTCAAGCCAATAGTGATATTAGGGAAGAATCCATCCACCACAATAAAGAAACCAGAGCCAGCCAAATTGGTAGTAGCGGGAGCATCATCTGCACCCGTAGTTGTTGTGAAAGGTGTCTGCAGGGAACCGGTCATCATAAAGCGGGTAGTCCAATTGCCAGTGATTGATAGCAAGGCCGTACCTTGGAAGTATGAAAAGGCAGTGGTAATGTACAAGGGAAAGCAAGTAGAGGAGGATAGTTGTGAGGCGCAGGGACTGACTCGATCGAGACGGTGTTTTACTCCCGTAGAGTTGAGAAGGTCCAACCCAGCTGTAACAAAGAAACCCGTGTCAGAAGAAGAGGCGGAGGAATTCTTGAAAAGATGAAAGTGCAGGATTACTCCATGGTCGAACAATTGAAGAAAACACCGGCCCAGATCTCATTGTTATCACTATTGATCCATTCGGACGAGCATCGCCAGGCCCTGATGAAGATACTAAATGAAGCTCATATGCCCAATGAAATTTCAGTGAACCACCTTGAAACAATTGCCGACAAAATTTTTGAGGTAAACACGGTAACGTTCTCTAATGACGATTTGCCAGTGGAAGGCACGGAACATAATAAAGCTCTCTACTTGACGGTCAAATGTGATGATTCGGCAGTTACTCGGGCATTGGTGGATAATGGTTCAAGTGCCAATATTTGTCCATTATCCATACTGAACCAGTTGAAGATTGACCATGATAGAATCCACAAGAACGGCGTTTGCGTCAAGGGATTTGACGGAAGTGGAACGAACACCATGGGGGATATTATACTCGAGTTGACCATCGGCCCGGTCAAGTTTACTATGGAGTTCCAAGTATTGGATGTCGCGGTATCTTATAACCTGTTGTTGGGACGACTGTGGATCCACGCGGCCAAAGCAATACCATCCATATTACATCAAATGGTCAAGTTTGAATGGGACAGACAAGATGTCGTGCTGCATGGGGAAGACACTGCGTGCACCATGGGAGGTGACATTGTGCCATTCATAGAAACCAACGGTGACAAAGGTCCCTGGGTTTACCAGATTTTTGATGCAGTGTCAGCAAACAAGATTCCCGAGGGTAAAAGCATTCCACACCCCAGGGTAGCTTCCGCAACCGTCATGATGGTTTCAGAGATGCTAGGTAATGTGTTTGTGCCAGGAAAAGGCCCGGGGGCTGAGATTCAGGGGATTGTTCAACCCGTCGCCCTATCCAAGAATTTAGAGACCTTTGGACTGGGATTCAAACCTACTGCGGCAGATGTAAAGTGAGCATGGAAAACGAAGAAGAAAGTGTGGGTTCTTCCTAAACCAATTCCGCGTCTCTCCAGATCCTTTGTTAGAGCAAGTGTCAAGGGGTCACCGGTCCCGAAAATTCTCGGACCATTGATTGGGATGGACGGGGATTTGAATCAGAGCTTCGAAAGGCTGTTCGCTGATGTCAATGTGATAGAAGTTGGAGAGGGTTCCAGCAGAGCAGACATACAGTTTGTGGGGCCTGAGGCCAATACCAACAATTGGACGATTACTCTTCTTCCTACCCGGAGGGAGTCCTGGTAGTAGGCTTTGATTTTTCTTTCTTATTTTTGGATTATTCCAGGGTGTAATCCAAATCTCATTTTATTTTGTAAAGTGTGAACCCTATTATACCGCATCTTTAATAAAATTTTCTCTTCTTGTCTTGTTTTAATTTTGTTTTATTCTTTTCTCTTTCTGAATAGTTCTCTTTTTACTGGTTCTAATGACATGGCACGCACAACGGATCATCGACCTGGTCTAAAAAATCAATCTGACTCCACTTAATTGTACAAGAGATCGGTCATGATGATGAGTCCGAATACGACGAGGATGAAGCCTTCGAAGAAATAAAAAGAGAATTGTGCCAGTTCGAAGAGAAACCCAAGCCTAATCTGAATGACACCGAAGCTGTCAATCTAGGGGATACAAACGATGTCAGGGAAACCAAAATCAGCATCCACATTGAGCCAAACATCAGGGAGGAATTAATCAAAGCCCTCATTGAGTTCAAAGATGTTTTTGCATGGTCATATGATGATATGTCGGGATTAAGCACCGATCTAGTGGTTCACAAATTGCCCACTGACCTGGCATACCCTTCGGTCAAGCAAAAATTGAGGAAGTTTAAGATGGATATGAGTGTGAAGATCAAAGAAGAAGTCACCAAGCAGCTACAGGCAAAAGTTATTCGGGTCACTCGATATCCCGATTGGTTGGCCAATGTGGTACTACTACCACAATCTCAACAAGGCAAGTCCTAAGGATAATTTTCCATTGCCCAACATCCATATTTTGATCGATAATTGCACGGGGCGCGAGATCGGATCCTTTGTGGACTGCTATGCAGGGTATCATCAGATCTTAATGGACGAAGAAAATGCGGAGAAGACGGCTTTCATTACGCCATGGGGAACTTACTGCTACCGGGTAGTGCCATTCGGATTGAAGAATGCTGGGGCAACATACATGAGAGCAATGACTATTGTGTTTCATGACATGATCCATAAAGAAATTGAAGTGTACGTAGATGATGTGATCATAAAGTCCTGGCGTCAGGAAAACCATGTAGCAGACCCAAGGAAGTTCTTTCAAAGACTGCGAAGGTGTGATATTAAGCTCAACCCGGCCAAATGTGCCTTTGGGGTTCCATCAGGAAAGCTGTTAGGATTCATCGTCAGTCGACGGGGTATTGAGTTGGACCCGTCGAAGATCAAATCCATCCAGGACTTGCCACCGCCAAAGAATAAAATGGAGGTGATGAGTCTGTTGGGAAGACTAAATTATATCAGCAGGTTCATCGCTCAACTCACGACAACCTGTGAACCCATATTTCGGCTGCTGAAGAAAGATGCTATGGTAAAATGGACGGCGGAGTGTCAAGAAACATTTGACCAAATCAAGGGGTATCTGTCAAATCCACCGGTGTTGGTCCCACCTGAGCCGGGGAGACCATTAATTCTTTGCCTGACAGTCCTGGAAAATTCGTTTGGTTGCGTGTTAGGGCAACACGACATTACAGGAAGTAAGGAGCAAGCCATCTATTATCTTAGCAAGAAGTTTACAGTATATGAGGTCAAGTACACTCAGCTCGAAATGACATGCTGCGCCCTAACTTGGGTAGCTCAGAAATTAAAGTACTATTTTTCCTCGTATACTACTTATCTCATTTCCCGTTTGGATCCATTAAAGTACATTTTCCAGAAACCTATGCCTACAGGGAGGTTAGCAAAATGGCAAATTTTACTCACAGAGTTTGATATCGTCTATGTGGCGAGGACGGCCATGAAAGCCCAAGCGCTGGCCGATCACTTGGCTGAGAATCCTGTTTATGAAGAATACAAGCCATTGAGGACGTATTTTCTGGATGAGGAAGTAATGCATGTAGGTGAGCTAGAATTACCCAAGGATCCAGGTTGGAAGCTTTTCTTTGATGGAGCCGCAAACGCGAAGGGAGTTGGAATATGAGCAGTACTTATTTCTGAAACAGGACGTCATTATCCTGTTACAGCTCAGCTGCGTTCTATTGTACCAACAACATGGCTGAGTATGAGGCATGCATTTTGGGTCTGCGACTAGCTGCAAACATGCATGTCCAGGACATTTTGGTCTTGGGAGACTCGGACCTCCTGGTGCATCAGATTCAGGGTGAACGGGAAACACGGGATTTGAAACTCATACCATATCGACAATGTTTGCACGATCTGAGAAAGCGATTTCGATCAGTGGAATTCAGACACATCCCAATAGTTCATAATGAGGTTGCCGATGCATTGGCCACCTTAGCATCGATGCTACACCACCCCGATAAAATTCATGTTGACCCATTACACATTCAAGTTCGAGATCAGCATGCTTATTGCAACATGGTAGAGGAGGAAGTGGATGGCGAGCCATGGTTTTATGACGTAAAGGAGTACCTAAGGATGGGGATATACCCGGAGCAATCCACCGGAGACCAAAAAAGAGCCATTCGGCGATTGTCAAATGGGTTCTTCCTCAGTGGAGGAGTGTTGTACAGAAGAACCCCAGATTTGGGATTGTTGAGATGCGTAGACGTCGGTCAAGCCACGACAGTTATGGCAGAGGTGCACGCTGGAGTCTGTGGGCCACATATGAGCGGATATGTATTGGCAAAGAAGATCCTTCGAGTAGGGTATTACTGTCTCACTATGGAGCGTGATTGTATCAATTTCTTGCGGAAATGCCATCAATGTCAGATACACGGAGATTTGATTCATTCTCCGCCAACAGAATTGCATACAATGTCAGCGCCATGGCCATTTGTTGCATGGGTCATGGATGTCATTGGGCCTATTGAGCCGGCAGCGACCAACGACCATAGGTTCATTCTGGTGACCATCGACTACTTCACTAAGTGGGTTGAAGCTAAAACTTTCAAGTCGGTAACCAAGAAGGCAGTGGTGGATTTTGTTCACTCCCATATCATCTGTAGATTTGGGGTCCCAAAAGTGATCATCACGGATAATGGTGTGAATCTTAACAGCAATTTGATGAGAGAGGTATGTCAACAGTTTAAGATTACACACCGCAATTCCACCCCATATCGTCCCAAGGCGAATGGAGCAGTTGAAGCAGCCAATAAAAACATCAAGATGATACTGAGAAAGATGGTAGAAGGATCTAGACAATGACATGAGAAATTACCATTCGCCTTGTTAGGTTATTGCACTACAGTTCAGACTTCGGTAGGTGCAACTCCTTATCTATTGGTATACGGAACTGAAGCAGTGATACCAGCAGAGGTCAAAATTCCGTCCCTCCGGATTGTCGCTAAAGCCGGGATTGACGACGATGAATGGGTCAAAGCTCGACTGGAGCAGTTGAACTTAATAGATGAAAAAAGATTGGCAGCAGTGTGTCACGACCAGTTGTATCAGAAGAGAATGGCAAGACCATACAATAAGAAGGTGCGCCCCAGAAAATTTGAAGTAGGGCAGCAAGTATTGAAATGGATCCTCCCACACCAGATCGAAGCAAAAGGCAAGTTCGCCCCAAATTGGCAAGGGCCTTATGTTGTGACCAGAGTGTTATCCAACTGCGCTTTATGTCTGACAGATATCGAAGGAAGGTGCGTCTACATGGCTATCAATTCTGATGCAGTCAAAAGATATTATGCGTAGTTTCTTTGATTATGATAGTTATTGGTTCATTTGTTTGTACTTGGTACTTATTGGATAATGAAATGACGGAGGCAATTCTTTCTTCTATTCAAACACTTTTAATGTTTTCTTCCCCCTTTGAGCCTTATTTATTCTTTCCTACCCCTCTTTTGGAGTCACTAATGAAAAAAAATGAAACGAGAAAAGTCACAAGAAAAACAAAGGAATTGTGGGAACTACGTTTGACCTGATTCCTCAAAGAAGGATGCGTAGGCGCCTCACGGCTCGGTCATAGTGCAACAAAAAAATAAAAATCCTCCAAGCAAGAAAACTGGGGCAGAAGTTATGTTTTAAAGTTTCAAAAAAAATGTTTGATTCCAAAAGTTGTAATGTTTCACCCATCAAAGTTATTTTTTGAACCCCACACAAAACCAATATCGATGTCCAAAAAGACCTCCCGATCAGTATCCGAGAAGTGCCAAGTCATGCAAACGGAAGTCGGGAACAACACTTTGATCCCCAGCAAAGAAGAGGATCATAAACTGGAAATGAATTGATAGCCGAAAAGAATCGCCAGTAGAGAGAGTCATATCGGCAGCACTCCAATCCCTAGCTGAAAAATAAAATAAAATAAGAGAGTCTTATCGGTGAAAATCTTCACAGGCACCATAAGGCGACAAAAGATGAGAAAAATAAATTGAGGGAGTCTTATCGGTGAAAACTTTCACAGGCACCATAAGGCAACGGGAGCAGAGAGAAAGGAGAGAGTCTTATTAGTGAAAACCCCTCGAAGGGCACTAAGGCGACAAGATGAGATCGGCAGAAAGAATCCGCATGCGGCAAAAGTTAGGCGTCGGGTTATTCCCGGCAAATGAGGCCATCAGGAAGATTGATTGATACAAATAGACTGGGTCGATTAATCCGGAATGCACGACATGATCGTTGGGATCAGTCATACCGTCCAGATAAGTTCTTTCCTTTTCTTCTCCCCCAGCATTTGTTCAGAAAGATTTTTCTCTTTTCCTATCTTTTTATTGCTTTGTCTAAAAGACTTTTGCCAGAAATTTTGAGAAGGATTTTTCAGAGTTTACTACCAGTTGCCAAAATGGTACAAAGCAAAATGTGAAAGGGACAGGCCAAGGACAAGGCAATAAGACAAGGGGGCGTTTGTTGCAAAGACCAAATGACAAACTGGCCTAGAGAGTTAAGGGGAACATGGAGAAAAGCGGAAAACAACGGTTGAGGAACTTATGGACCAAGTTCTAAGAGGATCCCAGCAGAATTTCGATAGATCACTGACCAAGTTCCAAGGTGGTCAGACAACACAGAAGGGGAGAAGGAGAAAGTGAGAATTGATCCGCAGAAAAATAACCCCAACAGTCATATCATCAATAACGTTATCCCCAGATGATAACATTTTTACCCCTGCAGTATTGAGGGAAAATAATTTTGAAAGGAGTAGTTTTGGAGTTGAAGAAGACTCCCCAACATGTTTTGAAACAAAAGCAGGGAAGGGATAAATGGAAAAACCATCCCCAGCAGAAATATCATCCCCGGTAAGTAACGTTATCCCCAACCAGTTTTGGGAGCGCCGAGCAAGGGAGATGGAATGAAAAAAAAACCATCCCCAGCGGGAGTGACACGACCACTCACCGTGTTTTAAACTAACAAGATTTTCTTTGATTTCTACAGGAAAATAAAGGTTGATGATGGCAGAAAGACACGCCACAAGGAAGATCACCAAAACTGGCGCAGAAAATTTTCTGCCATTGTCAAATTTTCTCGGAGGAACGAGAAAACAAACTCAAATACTTTTCATGTCTTAGATAAATAGGCGCCAACCTGTATAACGAGAGGAATATTTTCATGTCTTAGATAAATAGGCACCCACCTGTATAACTAGAGGAATACTTTTCATGTCTTAGATAGATAGGCGCCCACCTGTATAACGAGAGGAATACTTTCATGTTTTAGATAAATAGATGCCCACCTGTATAACGAGAGGAATACTTTCATGTTTTAGATAAATAGGCGCCCACCTGTATAATGAGAGGAATATTTTCATGTCTTAGATAAATAGACGCCCACCTGTATAACGAGAGGAATACTTTCATGTTTTAGATAAATAGGCGCCCACCTGTATAACGAGAGGAATATTTTCATGTCTTAGATAAATAGGCGCCCACCTGTATAACGACTTTCATGTTTTAGATAAATAGGCGCCCACCTGTATAACGAGAGGAATATTTTCATGTCTTAGATAAATAGGCACCCACATGTATAACGAGAGAAATATTTTCATGTCTTAGATAAATAGGCGCCCACCTGTATAATGAGAGGAATACTTTCATGTTGTAGATAAATAGGCGCCCACCTGTATAACGAGAGGAATATTTTCATGTCTTAGATAAATAGGCGCCCACCTGTATAACGACTTTCATGTTTTAGATAAATAGGCGCCCACCTGTATAACGAGAGGAATATTTTCATGTCTTAGATAAATAGGCACCCACATGTATAACGAGAGAAATATTTTCATGTCTTAGATAAATAGGCACTCACCTGTATAACGAGAGGAATACTTTCATGTTCTAGATAAATAGGCGCCCACCTTATAATGAGAGGAATATTTTCATGTCTTAGATAAATAGGCACTCACCTGTATAACGAGAGGAATATTTTCATGTCTTAGATAAATAGGCGCCCACCTGTATAATTAGAGGAATACTTTCATGTTTTAGATAAATAGGCGCCCACTTGTATAACTAGAGGAATACTTTCATGTTTTAGATAAATAGGCGCCCACCTGTATAACGTGAGGAATACTTTTGTGTTTTTAGATAAACAGGCGCCCACCTGTATAACGAGAGGAATACTTTTATGTTTTTGGATAAATAGGCGCCCACCTGTATAACTAGAGAAATACTTTTTCTTGTCTTAGATAAATAGCCACCCACCTGTATAACTAGAGGAATACTTTCATGTCTTAGATAAATAGGCGCCCACCTGTATAACGAGAGGAATACTTTCATGTTTTAGATAAATAGATGCCCACCTGTATAACGAGAGGAATACTTTCATGTTTTAGATAAATAGGCGCCCACCTGTATAACGAGAGGAATACTTTTGTGTTTTTAGATAAACAGGCACCTACCTGTATAAAGAGAGGAATATTTTTTCATGTCTTAGATACATAGGCACCCACATGTATAACGAGAGGAATATTTTCATGTTTTTAGATAAATAGGTGCCCACCTTTATAACAGGCGAAATATTTTTCAGTCCTTACATTTCAGGTCTTGAAACCAGCAACTCACCGGAAAGCAGAAGGTTGCAACAAGAGATCCCAGCGCAAATTCAAGCGCATGAACCAAAAAGAAGATAAGACAAATCGCGAGAGAAGCGGCCTTTGAACATCAAATTATGCCTAGCATAACAAATCTGATGAAGAAAGCCGTATCCCCAGAGGAACCACCGAAAAGCTTAATTAAGGAAGCCATATCCCCAGCGGACCGAACCCGACAGTGAGAACTGGCATTCAGAAAAGCAAAAGGCCAGCGCCATCCCCAAGTTTATGAAAAGGAAAAGTGGCGGAAGATGCACAAGCCGACAAAGAAGCAAAGCAGCAAAAACAAGTTGAAGATAGATAAGATCTTATGATTCATAGTGTAGCCTAACTTCTTGTTTTCTGTTAACACGGTGTAACAAGGAGATCGGTAAGGCAGTGGTAACAATACACAACGGCAGTAACAGCAGAACCACAGTTCCCCAGTAGCCCCAACTACGAAAACTTCCCGAACTACATTAACCTGATTCCCTTTTAGCCAGGGATATGTAGGAAACCTTTGAAGCAAAGGTTTGGTTAAACCTTTTCAAAAAAAAATGCTTCACACGGAGTATTCGGATGGGCAAAAATCGCTCACTTTATCTTTGCACGAAAACCCTGTGTTTTCGGACAAAGAGGGGCAGCTGTAAGCACGTGATTTTTGCCCTATGAAAGAATTACTCCCAAAAAATTTAAAATAAAACGATTTTTCCTTTGGGTACAACTTTTGAGAATTTGCGTGCCATTTTGGTAATTATTTTTGTCTGTAAATGTTTACCTTTGTTATAGTTAATTGAAAAATATAAAAAATACATGGTGCATGAATATTTAGGATTTAATCATGCATTTAGGAATTAATTAAACCATCATTTCTCCCTAAAAAGGAAAAATCAGAAATACATAAATATATATACCTTTTTATTCTATTTGTTGTCTTTGAGTGATTTTGTTTTTAAGGTTTTAACTTGTGTATTAATTATTGTAAGTGTTAATTAACATTTGTGTAGTTTCATTTTTAATTTTAGGAATTGTGTTTAAGTTAAATTAAAAGAAGAAAAGAGTTGGAAAAAAGGAAAACTCGGATTGGGCCAAAAGATCAGGCCCAAAACCAATACATAGACCTAGTCCAAACGCCTTTGTGCCCGGACACTGGAACGACGTCGTTTCAGCGACAATCAATCACATCCATTAACTCTCCACGAATCCAACGGCCCAGATCACATTTTTCTTACCCATTTCCAAGCCCGACCCATTACCCGGTTTGAACCGACCACCGGCTAAAACCAAACGATGCCGTTTTGTTTAGTTCCCTTAATCCTGGCCACTGATCTTAATTGATCCAACGGCCAGGATTGAACCACCCACCTCGTATAAGAACCCCAATCCCTCACCCCACGCACCCCAACCAAACCTCCCCCCTTACCTACTGTTCACCCTCGTCCCCAGAGACGACCCTTACAAACCCTAGCCGCCTTAGGATTCCCCCACCATAAACCCGGCAACTACGACGCCGATGCCCACCAGAATAACACCCCTAAATCACCATGATCCCCTCTCTCCAAATCCACGCTCAATTTACTTCAAATCTTCCCCGAACGTCTCGAATCTTCGTTCGAAGGTTCAAGCAAAAACCAGATCTACACCCACCGACCCCAAATTCATACCACAACACCTCCTGACCTCCCTTACACCCTAAACGCCATTGGTTCCGTTCGAATCTGACCGGAGTTGAACGAATCCCAAATCGAACCACAAAGAACCCTAAAAAGACCAAAAGTTGAGGTCTGTCCAAATTAAAAGACGATGTGGGGTCTAATCGACCTTAGTCGAAGTTTTCTCAGTTGAGAACACTCGATTAAGGTCCATTCGACCCCAAAAATGGTCGAGTCCGAGTTCGAGCCTGGGTCAATTTTGATTTCGAATCCCTGAGGTAATTTTTCCCTTTCTTTTCTTCTCCTATGAATTTTATTTGTTTTTCATGTTTAGTTTGGTTTGTTTTTGATTTTTCTGTCAAGTCTGTGAATCCTGAGGTAATGTTTAGTTTGTTTTGTATGTTTTATTGATTGTTTGTTGTCTATTATAGCTTGTATAGTCGTTTAAATAAGTGTCGTCAATTAATCTGTTTAAAATTAAAGGAAACGGGATAGTAGTTCATTAATGTCCTCCATGTATGTTTGCCAGCCCTACATCTGTATGCTAACTTGTGATGAACCTGTGGAATATGTTCAGTTCTGTCTTTGAACTAGACTGCTCATTCATTTAGTAACCCCATGATCTTCATAGTTTGCCATGGAAGCCTGTTCATTACTGCTTTGATCTTAGCCTGTTGGCTGTTGCCTGTTTGCAATTTTGACTCTGAGTTGGTTAGGTTTGGCTCCCAATATGACCAACTCATTTGGTTTGATTGACACCCCTTTTATGATCTGATTTTGAGTTGAACTTAGGCTAGGAATTGGATATAGCTGTAGAAATCTAACAGGTCAACCTGAAATCAGTATTGGGTTTAAGTTGATACAGTCAGTATTCAGTGATTAGCCAAATTCAGAGGGGTTTATATACTGACTATTAAAGTTAGGGTAATACAGTAGTATGCAAGGGTTAAGGGTAATTTTGGCATTTGACAGAGTTTAATCAGGGATTAACTTAAGAACATGTCAAGTGGTATTTAAAATACTATTAATCTAATGACAATGGGGAACAAGACACAAGGGCATGGGTTTATTTGAATACTATAACCCCTCCCATGACTCTTGATTAAAACAAATAGGACAAGCATGGGGAACAATATAGTGGGCATCAAGAAAAGACATTTAGGAATGGGGAATTAAGGGGTATGGGCAGAATAAAGGCTGAAGGTATCAAGGCAGCTTGGCTGGCCTGGTTTTTGCTTATAAATAGGCTAATTTAGAACAAAAAAGGGGCTGGACATTTTTAAGTTTTCAGAGAGAGAAAAAAAAGAGCAAAAACAAGGCTGGTCTTTCAACCTTTAGCAGGACAGTCTGTTTTGAGAGTGATATAGAGTTAAGAGTGTGCTGGATTTTGAACATAATTTCCAGAGGCTACTGTTTTTTTTGCATCTGTTTCCTTCTCTGCCTCGCCTGTACTTGTTTTGGTATTGCTCGGTTGCAAACTGGATTCCTTGTTTTGGTTTTAAAGATCTGATTGCTGGGTTTTGTTGCTGTTGATTGTTGTTTTCTGTTGTTGCTGTTTGCTGTGAATGCTACTGCTCAACTGATCATTCCATTTCTTCTGGCTTTCCCAATACCAGGTACACCACTGATAGTCTGATACTCCGCCAATGTAAGCTGAAAGTTGAAACATGAATATAGAAGTGAAGAGCTGAAGTTGCCTCTTTTCATATTTGCTTCAGTTGTGTATTGAACCTTGAGTTGTATATATAGTATTTCATATCTTCTATTAGGATAATGAAAGTAGTCATCATGCATAACTATACATCCCCATATGGCAACTTAATGGCTCATTATCTATGTATGTCAGTAGCTAGAAAATAGGTGATGGTGTAGTAAGCAATATCCTGATTTTTTAGCTGTGTTTGTGGTTAGCATATCTTCTAACGCATGTTAAGTGTTAAATTGTCCATTGCTAGATAATCTCTTTTCATTTAGCAGGCTGCCTCGTTATAACTTGCAGCAATACCGTTAGAGTATATAGCACCAGTTTACATTTCTGCCTTATAAATGTTGGGCCAGAATCGAATGAGCTAACCAGGCCCTTATCGGAAAAGAGGTGGCCCAAGTCCAGTTAATACAGTGTGCGCTGGGCCTGGGCCCATAATATCCAAACGACTGCCCATATACGGGTTCATGTTTCAGATTTTGCGAATCATACTCGGAACCCAATTATAACTAACTTGTAAGCATGTAAATAAAGTTGGACCCTTTTTCTTCTTTCATTATTAGAGACAAACTTAATAGAAGACATAGCCACTATAGGACGACCTTTTAAAATAAAATGAGGCGCGCCTCGCCAAATAAATCACACATCGCTGGGGCCCTCAATGAATACATAACCATTGGCTAGACTTTGGATTCGACCGTTTTGGTGAATTTTTCATGGCCTTTTTCTAAAATAACAATACGTAGTTTCTTTAGGACGCGTCTTAATTAATTTTACTTTCTTAAACTCGGGTGCACATTTATGTGACCCAAATCCAAATCTCAACGGAGTCGAAATGTGTCTCTAATCACGGGTACATTGACTGTGACGTGGTCCGAGATGCATGTCCATGACGTTGCAAATTCCTTTAATAAATAAGAATGAGATGAGCCTCGCCGAATAATAATACAAAATTGCGGGGCCCTCGGTAAATATTTGCTTTAAAAATTGCTTAGACTTCGGGATGGACCATTTAGCAGAATTTAACGGCCCTACACAAAGTAAGTGATACGCTAGTCGCTTTAGGCGCGCCTTTAATAATTTAATTTTCTTAAAACTCGGGTGCACATTTATGTGACCCAAATCCAAATCTCAACAAAGTTGAAATGTGCCAACAACCAGGGTGCATTGATGTGACGTGGTTCGAGATGTATTTCCACGATGTTGCAATTCTTGATAAAAATAATAATAATGACAAAAGCGGTTAAAAGTTAAAACTTGCACATGAGCTCATAATTATAAAATCAGATAAACAAGTCGAATATGACAGTTGAGCGACCGTGCTAGAACCACGAACTCAGAAATGCCTAACACCTTCTCCCGGGTTAACAGATTCCTTATCCGGATTTCTGTTTCGCGGACTGTAATACAGAGTCATTCTTTTCTTCGATTCGGGATTAAATTGGTGACTTGGGACACCCTAAATCTCCCAAGTGGCGACTCTGAAATAAATAAACAAATCCCATTTCGATTGTCCTTTAATTGGAAAAACTCCTTCACCCCTTGTGGGGGCGTAAAAAGGAGGTGTGACAGTCCTTAATCGCCATAATGTAGGGAACCAACACGCCTTTTGCCTTCAAGCTTCTCCAGAGAACTTCTCTAGGAACCTTGTCGTACGCTTTTTCTAGGTCAATAAACACCATGTGCAGATCTTTCTTCTTATCTCTATACTGTTCAACCATTCTCCTAACAAGGTGTATAGCTTCTGTAGTAGAACGACCCAGCATGAAACCAAATTGGTTGTCGGAGACGGATACCGTCATCCTCAACCTTGCTTCCACTACCCTTTCCCATACTTTCATAGTATGACTTAGTAATTTGATACCCCTATAATTGTTACAGCTCTGGATATCACCTTTGTTCTTATACAGTGGGACCACCGTACTCCACCTCCACTCATCTGGCATCCTCTTCGCCTTAAAAATAACATTCAACAACCTAGTCAACCACTCCAAACCTGTTTTCCCCACACACTTCCAAAATTCCACCGGAATCTCGTCAGGCCCGGTCGCTTTGCCCCTACTCATCTTACTCATAGCTCCCCCGACCTCCTCAACCTTGATACGCCTGCAGTACCCAGAGTCAGCATGACTCTCGGAATGCTCTGATTCACCGAGCACAATATCTCGATCCCCTACTTCATTAAGAAGATCCTGAAAGTAAGTCTTCCATCTCCTCTTAATCTAGGAATCTTCCATCAATACTCTCCCACCGTCGTCCTTGATGCATCTCACTCGGTCTAAATCTGGAGCTTTCCTCTCTCTCAACTTGGCCAGCCTAAATAACTTATTATCCTCTCCGTTTTCCCCTAGTTCCTCTTACATACAACTATAAGCCGCAGTCTTAGCCTTCGTTACCGCCATCTTCGCTTCCTTCCTAGCTACCTTATACCTCTCCATGCACGCTCGCCTCTCCCCCTCGCCTATGCTCCCCCCTAATGCCCGGTACGCCTCCTTTTTAGCTTCCACTTTACCTTGTACCACTTCATTCCACCACCATTCTCCTTTGTGCCTGCTGGTGACACCCATTGAGATCCCTAGCATCTCTCTCACAGCCTCTCTTATATAGTTTGCTGTCGTTGACCACATAGAGTTCGCGTCACCACTGCTCCTCCAAGCTCCCATAACCGTCAACCGCCCTTCCAACTCTTGATCTTTGTCCTTAGTTAAGGCTCCCCACCAGATTCTCGGTCTTCCTCGACCCGACATTTTCCTCCTCTTTACCATAATACCAACGTCCATCACCAAGAGCCTATGTCGCGTCACATGTATCTCACCTGGAATCACCTTGCAATCCTTGCACAAGCCTCTGTCGCGCCTCCTAAGGAGGAGATAGTCAATTTGAGTCTTTGCCACCGCATTTTGAAAAGTAACCAAATGCCCCTCCCTCTTCGGAAAGCAAGAGTTAGCAACCACAAAACGCAAAAGCCTTAGCGAAGTCCAGTAACGAGGTTCCTCCTTCGTTCCTTTCCCCAAAACCAAAGCCTCTATGCACTTCGTCATACACACCTGCGTCCGACCCAATATGGCCATTGAAATCCCCTCCTATGAATAACTTCTCATTAGGTGGTACTTGATGGATAATCTCATCCAACCCCTCCCAAAAGCGTCGTTTAGCCTCCTCATCGAGACCCATATGAGGCGCATAAGCACTAACGACGTTTACGGTGCACTGACCAACCACCAACTTAATACTCATCAATTTATCATTCACTTGTCTAACCTCAACAACATACTCTCTAAGTTCCTTATCCACCAATATATCCACTCCATTCTTACCCTTCTGGGTTCCAGAGTTCCAAAGTTTATACCCATTTGCGTCCTTCGCTCTCGACCCTGCCCACCTTGTCTCCTGGACACACGCTATATTGACCCTTCTCTTCTTGAGGATCTTCGCCAGCTCTATAAATTTTCCTGTCAATGAACCTACGTTCCATGACCCAATTCTCAATCGATGGACACCCTTGTTCCCTTTACCTCCCTTGCATCCCAACCCACCTCCTAGCCCCCGGCTCTACCTCGCGACCCACCCCCCGCACGCCCCGAGGACATGAAATCACTTGACCATTTCCTAGAATAAGACAAGATGTCACTACAAGTGCCCTAATACAGTGACTAAACTAATAAGAACTAAAAGGACAACAATTTTACTAACACAATAGAAGAAAATAGGCAAACGGGAGGTACCAATTCCCGTGAGTATAACCTAGGAATTGTCTTGGTGGACTCAACTGTATTGCGTCTACCTAGCTCGTTCGCGTCCATCTCTTGTCGTTCCTTGCTGATACTCAGATTGTTCTTCACTATTTGCATGTGCCCGTCCTCACCGCCCCAAGCCACCGGTCCAACCTGATACTGTCAGGCAAGTCCTGTTGTGTCGTGTCGGAAAGCTGTTCGGGAGTCGCCAAGATTTATGAGACCTGCCGAAAATCTGTACCCACCTGAAAATAGCTTGACCTCGCCGGAAAAGAATCCGCACCTCTGGCTTGAAGACAGGTCTGGTTTGTATGTCACCACAACCACGAAATAGGGCCTTAAACCTGACTGTGGTTGTCCCCGCTCGCCGGCTACTGATCCGTGTCTCGCCGGAGTAAGAGGGGAGAAGACATGACGGGGAAGAAGGAGAGGCGGGGTGAGAGAGATAGGCGGAGAGAGAGAGGGGTGTTGGATGATGGGGAGGAGAGGGGGGGCGCGTGGACTTACCTGGGCGGGGAATGGTCGCCGGCGACTGAACTAGTCGCTGTTGAGCTCTTATGTTAGCGTTGGCAGTGAGGTTCGGAGAGAGGGGTTCGGAGAGAGAGAGAGAGAGTTGTAAAGACTTCACCCTTTCATAAATTTAAATAAAAGATATACAAAAATAGTACCTTATTTTTATTTTTATATTATCTTGAAAATACAAAAATAGTTTCATGTTTTAATATAGTTTAGTTCAATTGATTAAGATTAGTTTTATATTTTTATATTATAAATTGTATATTTAGAAGGAGGAATTAGTTTTGGGTTGGTTTATCCCGTCTTTATGAATTTTTTAGTTTTTTTAGTCTTTGGCCCAATTTTAAGGCCCAATAATACCAAACCCATACCCCGTTAACCTAAAAACCTTTCTATATAGCCAAAAAATACACAAAAAATACCCTAGACTCTAAGACCTATAGAGACCCCTAAGCAAGATCCGCCGCTAAGGACCAAAAACAACCCGCCCCTGAACATTCTCCTTCTTCGATCAACAAAGATCAAACGTCTAAGACATAAGCAGCTAGAAGGGGAGGGATCAAAAATTTCCAGCAGCTTCTTCACCTCGTCAACCACGACCCTTCAGCCTCTTCTTCTTCGTTTGAACCTGGACACCATCAGCAACCATCTCCAAGCAGCACGCCCAAACATGACAACATATCCCATAACATCATTCAAACTTCTTCCAACCTTCGCAGTGCTCAAAACAACATCAAAACACCAAATTTGCATCGGATTCAAGCCTAAGAATTCCAAAAACTTCCAAATTCCGCTTTCGATCAAAAGGTCTATCAAACCACGTCCGAATGACCTGAAATTTTGCACACACATCCCAAATGACACAATAGACATACTGCAACTCCCAGAATTCTATTCCAACCCCTATATCAAAATCTCACCTACCAACCGGAAAACACTAAAATTCCAATTTCGCTAATTCAAGCCTGAATCTACTCCGTACCTCCAAAACACATTCCGATCACGCTCCTAAGTCCCTAATCACCTCCCAAAGCTATCCGAACCATCAAAATTTACATCCGAGCCCTTTTTCACATAAGTCAATATCCAGTTAACTTTTCCAACTTAAGCCTCCTCAAAAGAGACTAAGTTTCTCAAACCTTACCAAAATCTCTCTGAACCCAAGCCAAACAACCCGATAATACATAATACAGCTGAACAAGGCAATAAGAAGCAAAAATGGTCAAAACTGAGCGGTAACTCATGAAATGACCCGTCGGGTCGTTACATCCTCCCCCTCTTAAACAAACGTTTGTCCTCTAACGAGTCAAGAAATATACCTGAAGCCTCAAATAGGTGAGGATATCTGCTCCGCATCTCCCGCTCGGTCTCCTAGGTAGCCTTCTCTACGGGCCGACCTCTCTACTGCACTTTCGTTGAAGCTATATTCTTTGACCGCAACATCCGAACCTGACGCTCAAAGATGGCTACTGGCTCCACATCATAAGTCAAATCATCATCTAACTGAATCGTGCTAAAATCCAAAACATGAGAAGGATCGCCAATATACTTTCGGAGCATAGAAACATGAAATATTGGTTGCACACTCGACAAGTTGGGTGGAAAATCAAGCTCATAAGCCACCTCCCCAATCCTCCGAAGCACCTCAAAATGCCCAATGAACCGAGGACTCAATTTACCCTTCTTCCCAATCTCATAACACCCTTCATGGGTGAAACCTTCAACAAAACCTTCTCACCAACCAGTAGGACACATCCCGAACCTTCCTGTCAGCATAACGCTTTTGTCTCGACTACGCTGTGCGTAGCCTCTCCTGAATCACTTTCACCTTGTCTAAAGCATCCTGCACCAAGTCTGTACCCAATAGCCTAGCCTCACTTAGCTCAAACAAACCAACCGGAGATCTACCCGCCTCTCATACAAAGCCTCATATGGAGCCATCTAAATACTTGACTTGTAACTGTTGTTGTACGCAAATTCGGCAAGCGGTAGAAACTGATCCCATGACCCTCCAAAATCAATGACACAAGCACGCAACATATCCTTCAATATCTGAATAGTGTGTATGGACTGCCCGTCCGTCTAAGGGTGAAAAGTTGTGCTCAACTCAAATTGAGTACCCAACTCTTGCTGCACATACCTCCAAAACTGCCTAGTAAACTAAGTGCCCCTATCTGAAATGATAGAAATTGAGACACCATGCAAATGAACAATATCCCGGATATATATAACTACCAACCGCTCAGAAGAATAGGTAGTACACACAGGAATGAAGTGTGCGGACTTGGTCAACCAATCCACAATCACCCAAATAGCATCGAACTTCTTCAAAGTCCATGGGAGCCCAACTACAAAGTCCATGGTTATCCGCTCCCACTTCCACTCTGAAATATCCATCTGCTGAAGTAAGCCACCCGACTTCTGTTGCTTATATTTCACCTGCTGACAATTGAGACACTGAGCTACAAAATTCCACAATGTCCTTTTCATTCTCCTCCACCAATAATGATGTCTCAGATCCTGATACATCTTCGTGGCACCTGGATGAATGGAATATCGCGAGCTATGGGCCTTCTCCAGAATCAACTCCCGAAGCCCATCTACATTGGGCACACATATCCGGCCCTACATCCTCAACATCCCATCATTACCAATAGTCACATCTCTGGCATCATTGTGCTGAACTCTGTTCTTTAAGGACAAGCAAATAAGGATTCTCATATTTGCGCTCTCTGATGCGATCATATAAGGAAGACTGAGAAATTACACGAGCCAATACCCGAGTAGGCTCCAAAATATCTAACCTCACGAATTGATTGGCCAAGGCCTGAACATCATCTGCAAGAGGTCTCTCCCCAACTGGAATATATGCCAAACTCCCCATACTCACCGCCTTCTTACTCAAGGCATCGGCAACCACGTTGGTCTTCCCCGGATGATACAAAATAGTAATATCATAATCCTTTAGCAACTCCAACCATATCTGCTTCCTCAAATTGAGATACTTCTGCTTGAACAAGTGATGGAGGCTACGATGCTCAGTAAACACCTCACAAGATACACCATAAAAATAATGCCTCCAAATCTTCAACGTGTGAACAATGGCAGCTAACTCCAAATTATGAACAGGGTAGTTCTTCTCATGGGGCTTCAACTGACGATAAGCATAAGAAATAACTCTACCCTCCTGCATCAATACACACCAAATACCAACTCTCAAAGCATCACAATACATGGTATATGAACCTGAAGTTGATGGCAAAACTAACACTAGAGCTGTGGTCAAGGTAGTCTTGAGCTTCTGAAAGCTCTCATCACACTCATCCGACCAAATGAAAGGAGCACCCTTTTGAGTCAACTTGGTCAAGGGCGATGCGATATATGAGAATCCCTGAACAAACAGGCGGTAATAACTCGCCAAACCAAGAGCAACAAATCTCTGTGGCTGAGGACGGTCTGTCCAACTATAAACCACCTATATCTTCTTCGGATCAACCTGACTACTCTCACTAGACACCACGTGCCCCAAGAAATCCACTGAACTGAGCCAAAACTCACACTTGGAGAACTTTGCATAAAGCTTCTCCTCCCTCAATCTCTGCAACACAACTCTTAAATGCTCCGCGTGCTCCTCCTGACTATGAGAGTACACCATAATATCCTCTATGAAAACTATGACAAACGAGTCGAGATAGGGCCGAGACATATTTTTCATCAAATGCATGAATGATGTTGGGGCATTGGTCAGCCCAAAAAGACATCACCAAGAACTCATAATGACCATATCGAGTCCTCAAAGTCGTCTTAAGATTATCCGAGTCCTTGATTTTCAACTGGTGATAACCTGAACGGAGATCAATCTTGGAGAACACCCACGCTGCTTGAAGCTGGTCAAACAAATCATCATTACGAGGTAAAGGATACTTATTCTTGATTGTTACTTTGTTCAACTGCCTGTAATCAATGCACATCCTCATAGTGTCATCCTTCTTCTTCACAAATAGAACAGGTGCACCCCAAGACAACACACTAGGCCGAATGAACCCCT
The DNA here is from genome assembly GCF_000393655.2 of Nicotiana sylvestris. NCBI lineage: Eukaryota > Viridiplantae > Streptophyta > Magnoliopsida > Solanales > Solanaceae > Nicotiana > Nicotiana sylvestris. The sequence goes on along the minus strand of NC_091060.1, from coordinate 34,872,637 downwards.
TATCAAGGAGTTCTTGAAGCTACTCCTTTAACTCCTTCAGTTCCGTTGGTGCCATACGATATGGTGGAATAGAAATGGGCTGAGTGCCCAACACTAGATCAATACCAAAATCAATATCCCTATCCGGTGGCATGCCCTGCAGGTTTATAGGAAATACATCGGGAAAATCTCTCACAACAGGAACAACATCAATACTAGGAGTCTCTACACCGACATCCCTCACAAAGGCTAAATACGAAAGACAACCTTTCTCAACCATACGTCGGGCCTTCAAGAATGAAATTACCCTACTGGGAACATAATAAGTCAAACCTCGCTACTCAATCTGTGGCACACCCATCATAGCCAATGTCATTGTCTTAGCATGATAGCCCAAAATAGCACGACACAGAGATAGCCAATCCATGCCCAATATAACATCGAAGTCTACCATACATAACAACAACAAATCCACTCGGGTCTCCAGAACCCCAATAGTGACCACACATTACCGGTACACGCGGTTTACAACAACAATATCGCCCACCGGAGTAGATACACGAATAGATAAAACAAGAGAATCACGAGGCATATCCAAATAACGAGCAAAGTATGATAAATCAAATAATACAGAGGCATCTCTGTGGCAGACTGAGACAATTCCTGTGATCACAACGTCTGAAGCAATAGTATCGGGTCTAGCTGGGAGTGCATCGAAACGGGCCTGACCGCCACCTTATCGACCTCCCCTTCTAGGGTGACCCCTAGCTGACTGACCTCTACCCCTTGCTAGCTAGGTGGGTGGTAGTGAAGTAACTGGTGCTGAAGCTGATGGCTGACTCCTCTACTGAGATGAACCACCAAGACGACAAGGACACTACCTCCACATATGGCCCAACTCTCTACACTCATAGCAAACCCCTGGTGCTAGAGGCGGGGATTGAATGGAACCCCTAGCACCGGAATGCCAAGCAGATGCACCTAGCATAGAAGACCCCTAAACTGATGGAGCACGAGACAAACTTTGAGTTGGAAGGGCACTGAGTGATAACTGGCCCTGATGAGAACTGTGAGAACCATGACACGATGACGTCCCACCATAACCTAGGCTTGCTGGCTGAGCAAGTCTGAATGAATGACCTCTTCCATGCTGGAACTGACCCCTCGAAGGAGCACCACCATAACTACCAGATCCCTGAGGCCTCTTGGCCTCCCTCTCATCTCACTCTTGGCAACAAACTGACTCAATCTCACGAGCAATGTCTATCACCTCCTCAAAACTAGCACCAAACACCCTCTCCCTGGTTATGAGAATACGAAGCTGATAAATGAGACCATCAACGAAACTGTTGATCCTCTCTCTATCTATCGAAACAAACCAAACAACATGACGAGCTAACTCTGAGAACCTCATCTCATATTGTGTCACAGTCAAATCCCCCTGACGCAACCACTTGAACTGCCTACGCAGCTCCACTCTACGAGACTGTGGCACATACTTCTCCAAAAATAGAACAGAGAATTGCTGCCAGGTAAAGGGTGTTGCACCAATAGGCCTACGCCTCTCATAAGCCTCCCACCAAGTGAAGGCAACTCTAGAAAACTGAAAAGTAGTGAAAGCGACCCCTCTGGTCTCTAGAATACCCGTTGTGCAAAGAATCCTCTAACACTTATCTAAGAAACCCTAGGCATCCTCGCCCTCTGCACCACTGGAAGTAGGAGGCTAAAGTCTAGCAAACCTTTCCAAACTTCACTGCTCGTCCCCTGGCATGGCAGGAGCTAGATAGTCCTGAGCTGCTATAACCGGCTGGGCTGAACCTGCTCAGGTGTGTGAGTGGCAGGAGTCTGAGTGCCTCCCCCGTCCTGAAAAGTAGCTGCGGCTCTAGTAACTGAGACCGCCTGAGCTAGGCCAATACATACTGATATAATCTGAACCAAGGCCTCCTGAAGACCCGGAATCACAATTGGCATAGCTGGTGCCTGAGCTGGTACTGCTGGAGCGTCCACAACTAGGACCTAGTCCTGAATTAGGGCGGCTGGTGGATCTGCAGGTGCTGTCTTAGCTGTTGTATGGGTTACACCCCTGCCCCTACCACGACCTAGACCATGTCCTCGGCCTCTAGGGGCCATAGCTAGTGGTATTGGTGGTCGTCCATCCCGACTGATCGCTCATATCCTCACCATCTATGAGAGAATAGAATAACAGAAGTTTAATACTCGGATCAACAGATTCGCACGACAAGAATTTCAAGAATATGAAGTTTTTCCTAAAGGTTCTGCAGCCTCTAGAGGATAAATACAAATGTCTTCGTACCGATCTGCGAGACTCTACTAAACTTGCTCATGACTCGTGAGACCTATGTAACCTAGGCTCTAATACCAACTTGTCACGACCCTAAACCAAGACCTGGTCGTTATGGTGCCTATCGTGAAATAAGGACAGCCGACACAACTCCCCAATCCATTTAAACAGATAAAATAATTCAATTTAAGTCATTAACATACTATAAATCCCAAAATAAAAGTGAGATAGAACATTTGCAGAAATAAACCCAGCCCGATATCGGCGTGTCACCAGTTATGAGCATCTAACATACCTCTACGAGTACGGAAAAGGTCTACATAGTCTATTATAGAATCCAATATAAGGGAAAAATGAAGATAGGAGGGAGAAACACTGGGATGCGAACACCGAGAAACTACCTAGTGATCTCCAAAATAGCCTGCTGGAAGCAATTAGCACTCGCTAGCGAGACCCAAAGTTCTTGAATCTGCACACAGGGTGCAGGGAGTAATGTGAGTACGCCAACTCAATGAGTAATAAAAGCAAATGCAGATGAGCGATAAGAAAACACATAAAACATAGCAAAATGCTACAAAGAGGTAGTATAAAATAAATACAATGCAATAGAACAGTGAAAACTTGTGAAAATACCTCAGTTCAGTAAAACCTCTTTAAAACATCTTTTAACAGTTAAATAAGTGAATGAAAAGCAGCGAGAAAAGATAAACACATAAAATCAGCCCCTCGGGCACAATATCAACAAAATCTGTCCCTCGGGCAATAACATGGAACAACATCAACCCCTCGGGCTATATCACATATCACACTGGGTACCCGCGCTCACTGAGGATGTACAGACCCCGGGAGGGGCCCCTTACGGCCCAAGCGCAATATCAAGCCATCTCGTGGAATAATCCATGGGCTCTCAGCCTCATATCAAGCCACCTTGTCGCGTACAACTGAGGCCCTTGGCCTCATAATCATGAATCATCTCAATATCGCTGCGACGCTTAGCCCAATCACATAATAACCTCACAGCACAGGCCCTCGGCCCTACTTAGTCAAAAATCTCTAAAATCCACTCGGGCACAGTGTCAGCTCAAAATATCATTTAAGATGTCAAAACAGTATAAACATTGTTGAGTTATAAAAACAATAGAATATAGCATGACTGAGTACAAATATAAAGTCAAAACAGTGAGGAATAGTAGTAAAAATCCCCTAATGGTCCAAAACAGTTGGCATGAAGCCCAAATATGGCATGAGGCCCAAAACATTATGATAGCAAATAGTTTTCAATCAAATACGCAGTAAAACAATTATTCGAGATGGACCAAGTCACAAACCCTAATAGTGTACGACTCCACGCTCGTCATCTAGCATGTGCGTCACCTCAATATAGCACGACGATGTGAAATTCGGGGTTTCATACCCTCAGGACAATATTTACAATTATTACTTACCTTTATCCGATCCAAACTCTAGCCCGCGATGCCTTTGCCTCTTGAATCGGCCTCCGGATGCTCCAAATCTAACTAAAATCAGTACAAAACCATCAAAATATGCTAAGGGAACAAAGCCCACTCGAAAGTAATAAAATTACAACACAAATTCCGAAATTGGGCAAACCCTATCCCCGAGCCCACATCTCGGAATCCATTAAAAATTACATCAATAGATTCCTTATCACTCCCCAAGTTCATTCATATCAAAAGCGCCAAAATCTAACCACAAATGATCCCTCAAATCCCTAATTTTATGTATCCTATTAAAAGCCATAGTTCTTCAATATTTAGGCTTAAATTCTTTAAATTCCATCTTTCCTCATATCCCAACTCTTCGCTAACACGAGGACCCACTCGCGAACGCGAAGGCCAAAAGCCTGCAACACCAACATCAGATTTTTCTGCAATCTTTCTCTACTTGAAATGATCCGTTTAACCACCTGAAACTCACCCGAGGTCCTCGGGACCTCAACCAAACATTCCAGTCTATCCCATAACATCATTCAAACTTGTTCCTACCTTCGGAACGCTCAAAACAACATCAGAACACCAAATTTGCATCGGATTCAAGCCAAATAATTCCAAAAACTTTCAAATTCCACTTTCGATCAAAAAGTCTATCAAACAACGTCCGAATGACCTGAAATTTTGCACACACATCCCAATTGACACAACGGACCTACTAAAACTCTCGGAATTACATTCCGTCCCCTATATCAAAATCTCACCTACCAAGCGAAAATACCAAAATATCAATTTCACCAATTCAAGCCTAAATCTACTCCGTACCTCCAAAACACATTCTGATCACGCTCTTATGTCCTAAATCACCTCTCGAAGCTATTCGAACGATCAAAATTCACATCCGGGCCCTTTTTCACATAAGTAAATATCTGGTTGACTTTTCCAACTTAAGCTTCCTCAAAAGAGACTAAGTGTCTCAAACCTTACCAAAACCTCTCTGAACCCAAGCTAATCAACCTGATAATACATAATACAACTGAACAAGGCAATAAGAAGCAGAAATGGGGAAAACAGAGTGGTAACTCATTAAACGACCGGTCGGGTCATTATACATGTTCTGCTAAAGACCTCACATTTACTTATCGTAGGCATCATACAAAAACCCAATTCCTCTGACTCATCTCTTCCAACACTATCTATCTTTCCAACCACTTGTCGGATGTAAGTATCGTCTTATTACGAATAAAATAGAATTCTGGAATTTGAATTCTTATAAGTGAGCTCTACCACACGATCTAGAGTAAGAAAAAAGAGTGATAATCCTAAATGCCATGTAGCCTCCTGATTATAAGTGTGGTGCATGACACACCCATAAACAAGACTCTACTAGACACGACTTGTAGACTCCCTAGGACAGAACTGCTCTGATACCACTTTTGTCATGACCCAAATCGATGGGCCACGACGGGCACCCAGTACCTTACTCAACCGAGTAACAACATAACATATCTTTTCATGTCATACTATAATAAATAACTGAGTCGGAGAGGCTGCCATGAAATAGGTAGAATACAATAGGTAACACCAACTTATACAAGAGACATATGAGCCTCTAAGATCAAAATAACCACGTGAACACTAAACATAGACCGACAAGGCCATACAATCTTTTACATACATGACATTTATCTACAAGCCTCTAAGAATACATAATTTTCAAAAAAGGTCGGGACAGAGTCCCGCCATACCAAATAATATACATCTAACTCATACTAATCAAACAAGCAACTCCGAAGCAAACAGAGCGCACCAACATCTTCCGCTGGGCTGATATCCTACTTGGAGGGCTCTCGACTGTCTATCGGGACCTGGGGAATGAAATACAGTGTCCCCAGGCAAAAAAAGACGTCAGTACGAGTAATGTACTGAGTATGTAAGGCACATAAATAAGTACATAACAGACATGGAGGAAATATAGAGTAAATGACTCCACCTGTAAGTCTGAATAACTTTGTAGATCATGAAATAATTATAGCATCATACATATGCGTATGAATGTCATGTCGTGCATATGTACATGTTTCATAACATCATCAGCCTCTGAGGGCATCCCGTCATATCATCTTGGCCGCTGTGGGAAAAATCATCAACGTATATCAGCTGATCAGGTGGTGGTGTGTATATAATGCCATAACCTTTCCCATATCGCATAAACATATATACACATACATATATACGCATATGTAACTCCATCTGGTCATGGATCAATGTACATGAATATAATGCATAAAAATTTTCGGAATGTCTTAAGACAATTTTGCCTTTGAGTAATATCATAAAGTAAACTCTTTTCAACTTTCGTATTTTTCTGAGACCCATGAACAAATGGTAGAATAATATGACACATGGGGAATTAAGAATATAGGCACCTCTAATAATTCTATGAATAGAGTCATTTATGAAAGTTGTGCATTTTCTCATTTCGTTTGTATCGTACGAATCATGCCAAAAAAAAAGAGATTGTCTTAACATACTTGGAGTAGGGAAAAATTCATGTGATATTCTTGAAAAAGGTTGCAAATAATTTTCTTTGGATTCCTTTTTGTTGCAAGAACTCACGTTCTTTTTGAGGGGACATTGGCAAGGAATTTCATTAAAAATCACATCTGATTGTAAAATTTTGAGAATAACTTTGTTGAAAGCTTTGCTGGAGGTATGTTTTGAGGTTTTGCATTAGGAAAATGTTAGATGAATCAAAATGAAGTTATTTTTAAGCCATTGCTGATTTTTGAATCCATTTAGCCAAATGTTGTCAAGCTTTACACGTAAGTAGCATATATGTCACTTAATGTTGTCACCTTTCAGCAAAGATTGTTAGTCACATACTTTGAGTGGGAGGCTGCCACATTATGTCACTTAGTATTTATCAATTATATCCCTGATTAGTTAGATAATGACCTGTTACTCGATAATTAATTAATTACCCATATAATTAAGAATTATCTCAAATTACATAAAATACTATTCACTTTTTACATACCTTATACACCTTACTATCATGGTCATGCGGTACCTTATATGGCACTAGCCCATAAATACCGAGTATTTTAGCTTAGGCCGTATTTTATCCCAATATGCCGAACTTGGACGAAAATTCATTTTCTTTGACTTGCTTCCCCTGAACCTTCATGAGTTTACTCATTACTTGTTTGAAATAACATAATCCTTATAATCTCTAAATAATTTTTTCCTTGGACGGATGTCAATTATCTTACGACAAATTCAACGTACAATACTCCAGGGTGCAACATCATTGTAATTTAGTACTGCAAAGCGTAACATCATCGTAATGTAATACTGCAAGGCAAAACATCATCGTAATATAATCTTGCAGGACGTAATATCGACATAATATTGCGAGGCATAATACATCTTCATACAAGCCAAATTACGATCAACTCTTACAACTTAAACTTCAACCTTAGGGAATGAAATACAGGGAGCAATAAATAGGGTATCGGGGCTAATACTCTCAAAACGATAGGCTGGGTCATTACAACTAATCCAAATTCATTTACTCAAAATATTGACTGTAGTCAACTCAAGTCATTTTTAAGGTAAAATTACACATTTTCTTCAATTTTTCACATAAAATTTTTCCTGAACAAGACACGGACCGCGCACGCAAATTAAAAAATACTAAACGGAGCTAGTCGAGGTGTCGGAACACAGAAATAGAGGCTAAATCTCAAAATGACCTATTGGGTCATCATAGACAACTTACTACTATACACAAGTTTAATTCAATGAGCATCAATCAGTATCATCGTGATGCCAGACAGATTGTTGATTCTCTTGCGGTGATAAACTGTCTTGTTTCTTATCAAGATTTCATTGATCATGTTCTTCTTGGATTGGATAAAGAGTGTGACACCTTATTTGGAATAATCACCCACCTTCTTGGTAAATTGACTCTTGAGGAGTTACGCACCAAACTTTTACTTCATGAACAACGTTTGCAACGCTTCAAGGAGCTTGATTCACCTCAAGCCTTTTCTACTCATACTGTTCTACAAAATGTATCTGGTTCTCAACCTGTTTCTCAAGGTAGTCATGGTTGAGGGAGATTTTCCTGTTCTAAAGGTTGAGGAAGAGGTAGAAAAGGATGTGGTTCTTATAGTCGAGGTGGTCAAGGGCAGTAACTATCTTTGAACAACCATTTTCTTTGCAGCGACAATAGACAATCTCTGTCATGTATTGGTGATACTCCATCTGTTTCATATACTCAACAATCTGTAAGTGCTTCACCATCTACATGAATCATTTATCCGCAACCAATCCTTGTTTATGTCAAATTTGTGGATCCCCTAGTCACAGTGCTTTACAGTGTAATAATCGTTTCAACCATGCCTTTATTGTTAATGATCTTCCCAAGTCTTTCGCAACAATATCCGTTGGTGAAACAAATGATGCTACTTGGTATTTTGATTTAACTGCATCTGTTCATATGACTCCATCCGAGGGTAACTTTTTGCATAAATCTCCTTATAATGGCTTTGATTGTGTGTTGGTTGGGAATGACACGTTGCTTGATATTATTAATATTGGATACACTAAAATACCCACTTCTTCATGCCCTCTTCACTTGAATTCCATGTTTCATGTTCCTCAACTTCATCATAATTTAATCTTTGTCAAAAAAGTTATGTAAAGATAACGATTGCTTTGTGAATTTTGACTATAGTTATGTTTCTGTTAAGGACAAAGCCTCAGATCAAACTCTCCTTCAAGCTTCTAGTAAGGGCGATGTCTATCCTTTTTCTTCTCAGTTTAAGCCATCCCTCCATCAAGCATTTGTTGTTGTTCGACAACCTAGTTATGTTTGGCATCGGCGTTTGGGACATAGTGGAGCTCAAATTTTATCTAGCCTTAGAAGCAAAAATATCATTAGCTTGCTTAATTCATTTTCTAATAATTGTGTTTCTTGTCGTCTAGGAAAATCACAACACTGACCATTTACTTTAGTTGAACATTGTAGTACTGTTCTCTTGGACAATATTCACTATGATGTTTGGAGTTCTCCAGTTTCCTCAAATTTGGGATTTCAATATTATGTAGTTTTTGTTGATGATTTTCTAGATTCACTAGGGTTTTTTCCATAAAATCTAAATTTGAGGTTTTTAAGCATTTTTGTTTATTCCAAAAGCTGGTGGAAAATATCTTTAATACCAAAATTAAAGCTTTTCAAAGTGACGGAGGTGGTGAATGTTGGAAAAAGATAATATCCCGCCCAGGAATAATATCCATGATAAATAACAATAACACAAGAGAGTAACAATGACACCAAATCTTTTTAACGGGATAAAATATAATACCCGAGTGGAGCAATATTTCCACTATAATATTACAATTTACTAGTCAAGAGACTACTACAACTTCAAAAGAAATAACACTCTTTATTTTAAACACCTCACTACAATATTACTCATACTCACTATTTATCTCACAGATTACTATCTGTGGATTACTCTCTCACTGCTTTTTGCTTCTCTCGTTTTAGGTGTGTTTGAAACTGAAACAAAATACTTTCTTTTATAGGCAAATTTGCCGTCCAAATTGACCAATCAGAATTGGTTGTTGCAAGTTGCAAGATGGGCAACACCCAAAATCAATTCCAAAACCAATTCTTCAAATTGGTTTTATAACTTGTTCTGCAGCTCCCACCATTGTCTTCCCTTCCTCCAATCATATCTTTTTCTTTATTCTTTTTCTTTATTTAATATGGGCCCCACAAATCTCTCCCTTAATTTTTATTTTTGCTCTTCATTCCAAGACATGACCTTAATCTTTGGAAATCTTCAAACTTGAGAGGCTTTGTAAAGATATCCGCAGCTTGATCACGATACTTTACATATTTGAGCTCGACTTTCTTCTTGGCAATGCATTCTCTACTGAAGTGATACCTTGTGTCTATATGCTTGCTTCGATCATGATATACCAGATTCTTTGCGAGTGCATGTGCGGATTTGTTGTCAATAGAAATCTCTGTAGCTTCAATTTGTGGCAAATTGAGCTCCTTCAACAATCTTCTCAGCCAAATAGCATGACATGTACATGATGTTGCTGCTATATATTCCGCTTCACAAGTCAAGAGAGTAATAATTGATTGTTTCTTTGAACTCCAAGAAATAACAGAATCATCCAAGAAAAAAACAAAATCAGTTATACTTTTTCTATCATCAATGTCTCCCACGTAATCACTATCACAAAATTCCATATGGTTGAAATCACTTGAAGAAGAATAAAATAATCCTAAGTCAATCATACCTTTTAGGTAACAAAGAATTCTTCTAGTGACTTTCAAATGAGTGGAGGTAGGAGCTTCCATGAAGCAGTTTACTACTCCAACTCCAAAGAGTATATCTGATCTGGTACAAGTCAAGTACCTCAAACTTCCCAGAAGACTTTAGAAAAATTTGGTATCCACTTTTTCTCCTTCATCAAACTTGGACAATTTTGTCCCACTCTCCATCGGCGTGTTCACGGGGTTGCAATCGAGCATGTTGAACTTCTTCAATATCTCTTTTGTATCGCTTTCTTGAGAGATAAAAATTTCATCCTCCATCTTCTTCACTTCTAGGCCCAAGTAGTATGATATGAGCCCTATGTCCGTCATCTCGAACTCACAAGACATATCTTTCTTAAAAACTTCAAAGAATCTTGGGTTATTACCCGTGAAAATAAGATCATCAACATAAAGACAAACAAGCAAGATATCCCCATTAGTATGAATTTTAAGTAAAGAGCATATTCATGGAGACAATAGTAAACCCATTGTCTTGAAAATACTTGCCGATGCAACTATTCCATGCTTGCGGGGCTTGCTTCAATCCATATAAAGCTTTGTTCAACTTCAACACTTTATCTTTATGTTTTTTGACCACGAAGCCCAATGGTTGTTCAACATAGACTTCTTCTTCAAGATAGCCATTCAATAAAGGTGACTTGAAGTCTAGTTGATGAATCATCCATTTCATTTGTGCCGCCAAAGAGATCAGGAAACGAATCATCTCCATGCGAGCAACAAGTTCATAGACTTCTTCATAGTCAATGCCTTGCCTTTTCTTGTAGCCTTTAGCCACAATCCGTGCCTTGTATCTCTCCACATCTCTATTAGCATAACCAATTGTCTTGTATACCCATTTAACTCAAATTGCTCGATGACCCTTGGGAAGAGTTGTTAACTCCCAAGTGTTCTTCTCTATTGACTCAATCTCCTCCTTCATGGCTTGTCTCCACCTTTTATTTGTAACAACTTCATCAATGTTCATTGGTTTACTGTCAGCAAAGAGACAATATAAAAAATCAAAATTAGTAACTTCTTTTGTGTCCTCATAGAGCTCTTGAATACTTCTTGTCCTTTGCGGCTGTTCGTTTGAACTTTCTTGAGAAGAGGAAGATGCAACATTGGTTGGAGAATGAGGTGAAGTTGTATCCTACACAGGTTCCACTGTTAGTTCTTCTTCATCTCCAAAGTATGGAAGAAAATCATATGAAGTTCTTCCTAAGCTTCCCAATTCCATGCCAATTCTTCATCAAATTCAACATCGCGACTTACCACCACCTTGTTGCTGCTTGGGTTGTATAACTTGTAGCCTTTTGAACTCGTATCATAGCTAACGAATACATGCTTGACACTTCGATCGTCAGCTTCTCTCTCCCCTACTATGGCACATGAGCCTATGCTACGCTCCCAAAGACTCTCAAGTGCTTGACACTTGGCTTTCTTCAACTCCATACTTCTTAAGGGGTTTGATCAATAACATTGCTTGTTAGAGACTTGTTACTCAAATAAACAGCACAAGAAATAGCTTCAGCCCAAAATTTCTTGGGCATACTTTTAGCTTTCAACATACTTCTAGCAATATTAATAATCGTTCGATTCTTTTCTCTGCAACTCCATTTTGGTGGGCTGAATAAGGTATCGTTAGAGGGCGACAAATTCCATGAGATTGACAGAAGTCATTGAATTCTTTTGAAGTAAATTCGCCTCCTCTATCGGACCTTAAAGCTTTAATATCATAGCTACTTTCTTTCTCCACAAGTACTTTGAAATTTTTAAAATCAACAAAAGCTTCAGATCTTGGGTTCAAAAAATAAACCCAAGTCTTTCTACTAAAGTCATCAATGAAGAGTAGAAAATATTTACTTTTACCAAAAGAAGGTGGATTGATTGGTCCACACACATCAGTGTGAACAAGCTGAGGCAGTTTGGTTGATCTTGATATGGCCTCCTTTGGAAAACTCCTCCTTGCATATTTTCCAAGAAGACAAGCTTCACACAGTTGATTGAGATGACTGATTGATGGTATCTCATGCACCATGTTCTTTTCTCCCATTGTTTTGAGCGCTTAAAAATTCAAGTGCCCAAATCGCGTGTGCCAACACCATGATTCATCTTGCACATTAGCCTTCAAACACTTTGAATTAATTATTTAAGATTCAGAGAAAATAATCTATTCTTTGCCATATGCACTTTAGCAATTAGAATTCCACTTGAATCTCTAAGCCAAAGATGCATATTTTTCATATGGATGTCATATTCCTTTTCAAGAAGTTGGCCAAAACTCAAAATAATATTTTTTAATTTTGGCACAACAAACATCTTGAATTATCTTGTGATTACCATCTTTACAGGAGATAAGAATCATACTTATCCCTTCGATTTGAATCTTTGATGTATCTCCAAAGGACACATTACCTCTCACCATTTTACTGATCTCCACAAACATTTCTTTGCATCCACACATATAATTGCTTGCTCCATTGTCCAAATACCACGAGCTGTAATCATCCATGTCTTCTTCCTTGTGTGCCAGCAACAACGTTGACTCAACTTCTTCTTTCTTGTCGTCAACAAGGTTAGCTTTTTCTTCAATATTGCTAAGACATTCCCAAGAGTAATGGCCAACTTTATGACAATTATAACACTTAATTTTTGATTTGGCATACCTTTATCCATTATTTCCTTGGTAGTAGCCACGTCCTCTTTCTCCTCTTTGTCCATGACCACGACCTCTGAATGTTTGGTGGATTTTAGATTCATTGTTGAAGTTGTTACCGTTACTTCTTACTCTTTCATGACCGCCGCGCCCTCGTCCTCGTCCATTCCCTGGATAGCTCTTTTCACTTCCATAATCCTTGAATGATGTCTGAGTTTTAAGAAGTTACTCCAATGGCAGTTCTTGTCTCCTTTTGATCTTTTCTTTGTGGGCCAAGAAAAAACCCTCCAATTGCTCCACCATCTTAGAGTCTAAATCATTAGATTCCTCAATAGCACACACCACATAATCAAATTTTAGCATTAAAGTGTGAAGGATCTTTTCTACCACATGCACATCTTCTATGTCCTCCCCGTATCTTCTTAATTGATTCACAACAGCCTTCACTTTTGAACAATAATCCAAAATGTACTCTGATTCTTTCATTTTTAAAACTTCAAAATCAGCTTTTAGAGTTTGAAGTTTTACCTTCCTCACCTTGTCAACTCCTTGAAGAGAATTTTGTAAAATTTTCCAAACTTCTTTTGAGGTAGTAGCATCCGCCACCTTCTTAAACATGGCATCATCCAAGCATTGGTGGATGAGTTTGAGAGCTTGTTCATCCTTCTTCCTTGTCTTTGCGAAGACATCTTTTTCATTTTGAGGCAGACCTTCCTCATTATTGGGTTTTGCATACCCTCTGTCTACGATATCTCACACATCCTGTGAGCCAAGAATAACTTTCATACATAGACACTATTTCTCATAATTATCTTTTGTGAGACGGAGGTACTGGAAAAATAGTGGACCATTATTCGTCAAGGCTCTTATACCACATTGTTGGGGAAATATAATATCCCGCCCAGGAATGATATCCACGATAAATAACAATAACACCAGAGAGTAACAACGACACCAAATCTTTTAATGGGGTAAAATACAATACCCAAGTGGAGAAATATTTCTACTATAATATTACAACTTACTAGTCAAGAGACTACTACAACTTCAAAAAAAATAACACTCTTTATTTTAAATACATCACTATAATATTACTTACACTCACTATTTATCTCACAGACTACATTCTGTGGATTACTCTCACTGCTCTCTGCTTCTCTCGTTTTAGGTGTGTTTGAAACGAAACACTTCCTTTTATAGGCAAAGTTGTCGTCCAAATTAACCAATCAGAATTGGTTGTTGCAAGTTGCAAGATGGGCAATGCCCAAAATCAATTCTAAAACCAATTCTTCAAATTGGTTTTACAACTTGTTCTGCAGCGGCCACCATTGCCTTCCTTTCCTCCAATCATATCTTTTTCATTATTCTTTTTCTTTTTCTTTTATTTAATATGAGCCCCACAGTGAATTTGATAACAAGGACATGTTCACGTATTTTTCTACTTGTGGTCTTCTATTTCGTAAGCCTTGTCCTAGTACTCCTCAACAAAATGGGGTGGTTAAGCGAAAACATCATCATATTCGTGAGATAGTGCGTACTATACACGTTCAGTGTTGTTTACCACCTAAATTTTGGGTTGATGCAGTCTATTATGCGGTATACACTATAAATCGATTACCTACACCTCTCTTGCAAGGACTCTCTTCTTTTGAAAAACTTTTTCACTCAGCCCTAGACTATAATTTTCTCAAGGTTTTTCGTTGTAAATGTGTTCCATATTTATCTTCTAGATTGACAAATAAGCTTATGACTCACCCTATCCATTGCATTTTCTTAGGTTATGCTTCCAATTACAAGAGTTACCGATGCTTAGATCTCAAAGTATGATGTCTCTACATCTCTAGTCATGTCTTTTTTCATGACTTAGTTTTCCCATATCTCGAGTTATGTCATGACTATAATACCTCTTTCTAATGATCCTCTCGTCGTCATATCGCCCTTATATTTTTCCTCTCAATTAGTTCGACATTCCTCTCCAACTACTAATACCTCTCCTACTATATCTACTTCTCTTAGTTCCCCTTCTTTAGGTTCTCTAGCTCTCTGTAGAAATTCTGCTTACAACAACTCTAACCCCACTGGCCCTAATTTCTCTAGGGATCCCTCATCTAAATTCACTAATCTTAAATTAACCTCTTCCACCTCAATGTCTACTCATCATCCCTCTAACCCTACATCTACTACTGTCTCTCATCCTATGCAAGCTCGTTTAAAGTCTGGCATTTCAAAATCTTAAAAGATTCTTTCATTGAGTGCTAATATACATATCATTGAACCTTTATGTTTCTCTCAAGTTGTGAAAAATCCCAAGTGGCGACAAGCCATGACCGATGAATTTAATGCACTGTTGGAAAATCAAACTTAGGTGCTTGTTCCCTATAGTCCAAACCATGAACTTGGTAGGTTGTAAATAGGTTTATAACATTAAGTATAATTCGGATGGGTCTATTGAGCGATACAAAACTCGTCTTGTAGCATAATGTTTTCATCAGCAACTTGATATTGGCTATTATGAGACTTTTAGTCATGCTGTTCGTGCAACTACTGTGTGCGTTGTGCTTTCTCTTGTTGTTTCTCATTCATGGTCTATTCGTTAATTAGATGTTAAAATGTATTTTTACACGGTGTGCTTAATGAAGATGTTTTTATGAAGCAACCTCCTAAATTCATTCATCCAGATTATCCTCATCATATTTGCAAACTCACCAAAGCTATTTATGTTTTAAAACAAGCTCCACGCGTTTGGTTTCACAGGTTTAATACATTTCTCCTTGCCCATGGTTTTTCTTGCAGCAAATCTGACTCTTCTATGCTCATTCTTCGGATCAACTCGTGTTTTCTTATTCTGTTGCTCTTGCTCTGATGCCTTGAAGAGATTTATGAAAGCCTCAATGACTATGGAGCTCTATATTCATATTTATAATTGTCTTTACATAAATTAATTACATAAGGACTCTACAAAGATAAATTAATTACATAAGGACTCTACAAAGATATACATACCTACAATGCTAATTATGTGCCCACTCATTTGCAGCTTGTTGATATCTTATGGTTCAATATGTGCCCACTCGTTTAATCCTCTCAGCCTCTTCAAGTGTAATGAGGTATTTTATGGTTGTGATACGACATAGTTTAATTTAAAGGCCCGACTAGTCGTTTTGAGCTTTTGCACTTTGCTCGCCAGTTCTTGGGCATGACTAGCCTCTTGTGATGTATTATGACTTATGTAAACAATCGATTTTGATTTTCAGGGTAATCGGAATGAATTTGGAAGAACATTTCTCAATTTGAAGCTTAACAATTTGAAAGGTTTGGCTAAGTTTTGACTTGTTAGCATATGATCTCGGATTGGAATTTTTATGATTTGGTTAGCTCCGTTAGGTGATTTGAGACTTTGGAGTATGATCGGAATGCGTTTCGGAGGTCCGGAGTAGATTTAGGGTTGGATTGGCGAAATTGAAATTTTGGCGTTTTCCGATTGATAGGTGAGATTTTGATATAGGGGTAGAAATAATGTTCCAGAAGTTGGAGTAGGTTCGTTGTGTCATTTATGATGTGTGTGCAAAATTTCAGGTCATTCGGAGGTGGTTTGATAGACTTTTTGATCAAAAGTGGAATTCGAAAGATTTTTTGAACCTTAGGCTTGAATCTGATGTTATTTGGTTGATTCAATGTTGTTTGAGGTGTTTTCTGTCATAACCCCACCTTTGGCTTGGGGACCGCAGGTGCAAGCCTGCAGAAGCAGAAGTGAAATCACAGATGCGGCTAAGAGAAGGAAAGGTTGTAACCGTAGAAGTGGAACTTTGGGCGCACCTGCGATGGCGCAGGTGCCAGTATATGATCACATGTACGGTGGCTGGGCGGATAAGTGGAATCCCCAGATGCGCACCTGGGACCATAGGTACGGGTTCGCAGGTGCGATAATTAGAACGCAGATGCAGTTTTGCTGGGTCAGAACATATAAATTTCACCATTTGCAATTTTGAGTGGGTTTTCACCATATTTCATTCGGGAGAAAACTTTGGAGAGCTAATTGAAGGGGAAATTCAAGAAGGTTTCTTAGATGTAAGGTCCTTGGTCCTTAAACTCATTATAATGATGATTTTTAAGCTTGTAAGCTTGAATTATATGGGAAATAAGTAGCAAATTGGAAGTTAGGGCTTGGAAATTGGAGACCTATATCTAGAGATTTGAGGGGCCATTTGTGGTCGGATTTTGATGTATTTGATATGTATGAACTCGTGAGAGTGTGTGGATTCTAGTTTTATAATTTTTATCGAAATCCGAGATGTGGGCCCATGGGTCGGGTTTGGCCAATTTCGGGATTGTTTATGTAAATTGGTGATTTTTGAGTGTGCTTTGTTCCTTTAGCATATTTTGATGGTGTAAATCTGTATTTGGTTAGATTTGGAGCATTTGGAGACCGAGTCGAGAGGCAAGGGCATCGCATACTATAGTTTGGACCGGATTGAGGTAAGTAATAACTGTGAATGTTTGTCCTAAGGGTATGAAACCCCAAATTTCACACTGTTGTGCTATTTTTAGGTGACGGACACGCTAGATGACGAGCGTGGGGTCGTGCACCATTTGGGATTGTGATTTGATACGTCCCGTATGACTGTTAAGTCGCGTATTTGGTTGAAAACATGTTTGATATCATTATGTTTTGGAAATTATTACCATGTTTTCAGCTAAATGCCATATTTGGGCTTCGTGCCAACTGTTTTGAACCCTTAGGAGATTTTTACTACTATTCCATACTATTTTGACTTTATATTTGTACTCAGTCATGCTGTATTCTACTATTTTTAGAACTCAGCCATATTTACTCCATTTTTGTATTTTAAATGATATCTTGGGCTGAGCATCATATTTTACTGTTGCCCGAGTGGCTTGAGAGATTTCTAACTAAGTGAGGCTGAAGGCCTGTGTTGTGAGAATACTATGGGATCGGGTTGCGCGCCGCATCAGTGTTGTATTGATTCATGATTATGAGTCCAAGGGCCGGATTTGTTACGCCATGAGGTGGCCTTATATGAAGTCGAGAGCCTATTTGATTTTGCCATCAGATGGCTTATTATTGTGCTTGGGCCATTAGGGGCCCCTCCCGGAGTCTGTGCACCTCCAGTGAGCGCGGGTACCCAGTGTGAGTGATATGATGTAGCCCGAGGGGTTGTTGTTGTTACATATTGTTGCACGAGGGGCTGTTCTTGATCCATGTTTTGCCCAAGAGGCTGATTACAAGTGATTGTGAGGTAGCCCAAGGGGCTAGTTCTGTTGATATTATGCCCGATGGGCGGTTTATGATACATGTTTTTGCCCCAGGGCCTATTCACGTTTCTACCATTCTTACTCATTGTTTTGTCACTCGTATGAAACTATTGAAAGTTGTTTTAAAAGATTTTTTACTGAAACTGAGCATAATTTTTACAAAGTAAATGATTTCTGTACTGTGTTGAAAATGGCCTGCATTTGTTGTAGCTTTCTGACGTGGTTTACGTGTTTTCTTACTTCTCAGCTTACATTTACTTTTATTACTTACTAAGTTGGCGTACTCACATTACTCCCTGCACCTTGTGTGCAGATTCAGGTATTTCTGAACCCGATAGCGGGTGTTGATTGCTCAGTGGCAGAGTCATTAGAATTTGCAAGGTAGTTGCCCGACGTTCGCAGCCCCTGCTCTTCTCCCTCTTGTATCCCTTAAATTGTTTTCTTGTATATTTTCAAAACTTAGTAGATGCTCGTGGCTTGTGACACCCCGATGTCAGGCTTGTGTACTTTTTATGCACTATTTATTTAGACTTACACTTTGAGATAGTTGATTAATTAAAGGCTTAAAAATGATTTTTATTGATAAATGGTTGATTCGAGAGTTGTGTCGGCTGACCTAGTTTCACGATAGGCGCCATCACGATCGGCTCGGCTTTAGGGTTGTGACAAGTTGGTATTAGAGCTTAGGTTACATAGGTCTCACGAGTCTTGAGAAGGTTTAGTAGAGTCTCGTAGATCGGTACGGAGACGACTGTACTTATTCTCGAGAGGCTGTAGAATCTTTCAAAAAAACTTCACATTCTTGAATTCTTATCGTGCGTCCTTGATTTAGCTTGAAATGTAACTCTTTGAAATCCTTCCACGCATTCATATGCGCGCATGAGCGCTTAGTATCAGATATGCATCTATGGCTTGTGATTCCCTGATTGAGGGGCAAGGTGTGATCTCTATGTGTTGATGTTGGGCCAGTATGGAGGACTTGAGGCCGAGTTTTACCTATAGCTTGAGCACTAAGGCGTTGATTGTGTGAGCATGTGCTTTTGGATTTGTATGTCCGATAGTGTTCCTATTAGTGAGAGTGATAACTAGATAGCTATGTGATGAGTATGATGTGACTGCGAGATGTGTACATATGATTTGGACGAGACAAGATGGGTTTGCTTGGGGTTAGTAAGAACTATCTGGTGCTTGATTTCCATTGTGATTTGATGTATAGCCCGAGTGGTGGGCGTGTTGAAGGACCTTTCCATGTTGCCTAGTTGGGAAGTGAAATAAATTTCACATTGCGATATGAGTTCAAACTCAGAAAGATTAAGTGACTGCATAATATTTATGATAGTGGAAGGGTATAAAGAGATGTTAGTTTGAGGCAAAGCAGGTGTGTCATCTCTTGCGGAGTGCTCTGAATTTTGTGTGATCCTTATGTTGTTGATAGAAGATCTCATTTACTAGTGAAATATATGTGTTGCAATTTAAATATGGGGTTGCTTAAGAGAGTGGACTTGACTGTTACAAGGGTGAACGGGAGATTTGCAGAATATTTGAAGTACTAGATGGTCTATGTTGCACGAGCTTATGAGGGCTTGAGTTTAATCTCACTATGGTATTATGGCAGTAAAAGAGTATATGCATTATGAGTTATTGTGTATTTTGATCTATGGCTTTGAGCCAAGTGGGGGAGTATACTATTGATTAGTTGATTGCACGGCTATGTGCTATGATTGGTTCCAGTTTGAGGCGTACTAATGAATTAGTTATGGATTACGGAGGTTGAGACCAAGGATGGCTCGAGTAAAGGAAATTTCAATAAAGGTTATGTTATGCTTTATGGGTGTATGAGAATCATGGAATGACTTGAGTTGTTATTGGTAAAGGATGTATGGAGCATAGAACAAGGAGTTTCTTGGTTGCATTAAGGTGAGGTTATATTCTGCGGTGTCGGAGTGCTAATGGAGCATAGGTCGTCCAGTCCGTTTGATCAGTCTAATTACGATTTGAGTAGAGTGGGTGACTCTCGAGAATGGTTCTAATGGGTTCAAGATTTTACGTGTAATAATTGAAGATTTTCAAGTTGTATATTTGGCTAGAAACTATGGTTTTTATTGGAGGGTGTCAAGACTCGTGGTATTTCTACATCATTATGGGATTCTATATATATCAGTATTAGGAAGGTAAAGGTAATGGCTTTGGGTTAGTAGGGAGTCACTTTCGGGTAGGTGTTTTGAATGTGGTGCATTTGGGAATATTTAAGAGAGTATTCAGCGGCTTATAAGCCTTAGACGGTGTGGTTTTATGCTTGGGTATCATGTGGTGAGTCTGGGTTGAGGAATTTGTGGTGTTATAGCAAGAAGAAATATCAAGTTGAAGGTAAATCGGAAGGAACTAGGATAGATGGGATAACTTGGTGTAGGGCGGATCGGCATGGTAAAGATATGATTAGTTCTTTGGATCCTTACGAGGTAATGAGTTTCTGTAGGTGTCTCGTAGCAATGCTCTTGGGTTTTAGTGGCCTGCGTAGCTTGGTTGAGTTAGAAAGATTCAGTCCTAACGGTTTAGTTTTGTGCAAATGGGATTCGAAGAGTTCTTGATGGTTTCTACCATGGTTAGAGATGTATATTTTCTACGAGCGTGACGAGCATGGGATGCATAGTAATTTTCTTCTGGATGGGATCATTGGAAAGTTCTTGGCTAGTAAGAACTTAGTTGCTTATGACACAAAAGGGATATGAAGTTTTCATGTTTATCCTAAGAGGGTATAGTATATGCAGTATATTGTGTAGGATTGAGATTGGCATGTGTAAGGTCACGGTTCAGTTTTGAAAGGAAGGTCACAAATTCTTGGGCAACACGGGTAGCTTCAGATGATTAGGGAAATGATATTACTAATTGGTGTGGCTTGATGAGGGTATATGTTTTAGAAAAGGGCAATGTGATTGAGTTGATGATACTTCATTAGTATTGCAGCACTCTCTTGTTGGATCGACTACTAATATTCGAGTTTGCTTGGTGGCAAAGAAGAATTTTAGGAGTACCTCTCGTGGGATGATTAGGTATTAGAGGTGTGTTGTATATTCAGACGGTGGAGTTGGGATCGGATATGGTGATTCGTGTGCTGTATGGATTTGGATACAAGGAGTTCTCATAAACAGATTAGGTCGTGGTTATGGACCACATATATCGGTATTGCGTGGTAACTATTGGAGGTTTTGAGACTCGAGTGGATCCTTGTTTCTTAGTATGCTAGATAGTGGTGTGATATTGGGTATAAACTGGTTGTCTCCGTATCACGTTATTCTGGACTGTTGTGCTAAGGTCTCAATATTGGCTATGCCGAGAATGCCATAGATTGAGTGGCGAGGTTCGACGGATTATGTTTCCAGTAGGGTGGTTCCATTCTTGAAGACCCAGCGGATGGATGGGAAGGGTTGTATTTCTTATTTGGCCTTCGTGATGGATGTCAGTGCAAAGACTCCCACCATTGATTCAGTTCCGGTAGTGAGCGACTTTCCAGATGTGTCTCCTACTGCTGGGCATATCACCGGACACAGTTGTTGATTTCGGTGTTGATTTGGTGTCGGACACCGTATTATATGGCACCAGCGGAGTTAAAAGAGTTGAAGGAACAGCTTTAGGAACTCCTTGATAAGGAATTCATGGGTAGGCCAATGTGGATGTGTGTTCTAACTTCAGTTGGCTTGGTTGACTTTGAGTTGTATTGTTGAGGGATGTGTTGATTCGATTGTTGTTAAGCATATTAGTGATCTGGAGAGATCTATGAGTTATCTTTCCGTGTTGCGAGGCGTTGGGATTTGTTGGTTATAGGCACACATGCTGCGATTTTATTAGGGTCCCTCAGTGGAATTCGAGCGGGAAGAGTATTAAGTATTGCTCGGCAGATCACGTATCAGTTGTGTCCTTTCGGGTTTGTGTTAGGATATTTCAATTGCTTCGCCGTGGTTATGATGATTTGTTTTGGTTCTAGACATCAAATCGCGCGTAGTTGTCGATTTTGAGCATAGTGACTTGAGGTGTTTCATGTAGACCAGTGTTTGGATAGGGTCGCGCGTTGCAACAAAGTTATGTGAAGGTATAACCCTTTAGGTTAGATTTGTGTGTTATGTTTCTACGAGGTTATTAGGTTCTCAGCATTGTGTGTGATGGTACTAGTGAGCTTGTGATACAACTCTCTCATTTATGTTATTTTTTTCATGATTTGAGTACATTTGGATTGTTGCTTATTGGTGCGCAGATTGCACGAGTTGTGGCCTTAGATTGCATTGATGTGTCATGTCACCAGAGTAGTTGTGTTGGATTAGATAAGATCTTTGGAATCTAGAATGAATACAAATGGATTCGTTTTTAGAGTGTTGGAAGGATAATATAGATGTTCGATTCAGAAATTTGCTATGGTTCTTGCCAAAGGAGAAGTGCCTTCATGAATGGTTGATCTGAGGAATGGTTATGACTTTCTACGTGTTTCATTTATCATTGGCAGTATACGGGAGTGTTCGAATAAAGCTTTATTTGATAAGAGGTTTATTATTGATATTCGATTGTTCTAAGCAACGACTGTGATCAGATGTTATCACTACGAGAGTTTGAGCTAGGTTGTATATCATGTAATCACATCTGCGGTTGCAGGTATGGCTTGTTACAGCTTGTACGGGCTTATTCAGAGTATAGATATGAGATTCTGATCTTGTGGTTGATTTAAGAAGTTGAAATGTGGTTCTAAGGTCTACGGGCTAGGTTGAATTGTGAAATTTCAGTTACATTGTATTATCGAACCTATGTGAGATAGGGTGACGTGGGATCACCCTTGGGTATGTGCATGGTAAGGTTACACAGGGATTTGATGGTTTTCGAAACAACTTTGGGCACGTTCGAGGACGAACATATGTTTAAGTGGGGGAGGATGTAGCGACCCAACTGGTCGTTTTGAGCTTTTGCATTTCGCTCGACAGTTCTCAGGTATGACGAGCCTCGTGTGATGTATTATGACTCATGTAAATCGTCGGTTTTGGTTTTCAGGTAATCAGAATGAATTTGGAAGAACAATTCTAATTTTGAAGCTTAAAATTTTGAAAGGTTTGACCAAGTTTTGACTTGTTAGCATATGATCTCGGATTAGAATTTTTATGATTTGGGACTTAGGAGCGTGATCGGAATGTGTTTTGGAGGTCCGGAGTAGATGTAGGC
Source organism: Nicotiana sylvestris (assembly GCF_000393655.2). NCBI lineage: Eukaryota > Viridiplantae > Streptophyta > Magnoliopsida > Solanales > Solanaceae > Nicotiana > Nicotiana sylvestris. The sequence continues at coordinate 34,849,430 of NC_091060.1, read as the reverse complement.
TTGGATTTGCGAAACTAGAATTTTGGCGTTTTCCGATTGATAGGTGAGATTTTGATATAGGGGTCGGAATAGAATTCCGGAAGTTGGAGTAGGTCCGTTGTGTAATTTGCGACGTGTGTACAAAATTTTAGGTCATTCGGAGGTGGTTTGATAGACTTTTTGATCAAAAGCAGAATTTGAAAGATTTTTGGAACCTTAGGCTTGAATCCGATGTTATTTGGTTGATTCAATGTTGTTTGAGGTGTTTGGAGATTGATGTAAATTTGTTTAGTGGTATATGACTTGTTCGTGCTTTTGGTTAAGGTCCCGGGGGCTTCAGGGTGATTTCTGATGGTTGACGGGAAGTTTGGAGTTGTGAATTTGCATCATCCAAAGCTGCTAAGTTTTCTGTAATAACCATATCTGCGGCTTGGGGACCGCAGGTGCGAGCCCGCAGAAGCTGAAGTGAAGTCACAGGTGCGGCCAAGAGAAGGAAAGGCTGGAACCGCAGAAGCAGAACTTTGGGCACACTTGCGATGGCGCAGGTGCGAGTATATGATCGCAGGTGCGGGTCCGCAGATGCGCACCTGAGACCGCAGGTGCGATAATTGGACGGCAGATGCGGTTTTGCTGGGTTAGAACATATAAATTTCACCCTTTGCGATTTTGAGTGGGTTTTCACTATATTTCATTCGGGAGAAAACTTTGGAGAGCTAATTGAAGGGGGAATTCAAGAAGGTTTCTTAGAGGTAAGGTCCTTGGTCTCTAAACTCGTTTTTATGATGATTTTTAAGCTTGTAAGCTTGAATTATATGGGAAATCAGTAGCAAATGGGAAGTTTGGGATTGGAAATTGGAGACCTAAATCTAGGGATTTGAGGGGTTATTTGTGGTCGAATTTTGATGTATTTGATATGTATGAATTTGTGACAGTGTAAGGATTCTAGTTTTGTAATTTTTATCAAAATTCGAGACGGGGACAAAGGGTCGGGTTTGGCCAATTTCTGGATTTTTGATGTAAATTGGTTATTTTTGAGTGGACTTTGTTACCTTAGCATATTTTGATGGTACAAATATGTATTTGGTTAGATTTGGAGCATTTGTAGACCGAGTCGAGAGGCAAGGGCATTGCGGGCTAGAGTTTGGACTGGATTAAGGTAAGTAATGATTGTAAATATTTGTCATGAGGGTATGAAACCTGGAATTTCACATCGTTGTGCTACTTTGAGGCGACGCACACGCTAGATGACGAGCGTGGGGTCATGCACCGTTGGGGATTGTGACTTAGTCCGTCCCGTATGACTCTTAAGTCGCGTATTTGATTGAAAACATATTTGATATCATTATATTTTGGAAATTATTACCATGCTTTAGGCTGAATGCCATATTTGGGCTTTGTGCTAACTGTTTTGAACCTTTAAGGGGATTTTTACTACTATTCCACACTATTTTGACTTTATATTTGTACTCAGTTATGCTATATTCCACTGTTTTTATGACTCAGCCATATTTATTCCGTTTTGATATTTTAAATGATATTTTGGATTGAGCATCATGGTTTACTGTTGCCCGAGTGGCTTGAGAGATTTCTGACTGAGTGAGGCCGAGGGCCTGTGTTGTGAGGATACTGTGGGATCGGGCTGCGTGCCGCAACAGTGTTGTACTGATTCATGATTATGAGGCCGAGGTTATGATTTGTTACACCACGAGGTGGCTTTATATGAGGCCGAGATTCTGTTTGATTATGCCACGAGATGGCTTGTTATTGCGCTTGGGCCGTAAGGGTCCCCTCTCGGAGTCTGTACACCCCCAGTGAGCGTGGGTACATAGTGTGAGTGATATGATGTAGCCCGATGGGCTGTTGTTGTTTCTTATTGTTGCCCGAAGGGCTGTCCTTGATCCATGTTTTGCCCGAGGAGCTTATTACGAGTGTTTGTGAGGTAGTCCGAGGGGCTGGTTCTGTTGATATTATGCCCGATGGGCGGTTTATGGTGCATGTTTTTGCTCGAGGGGCTGTTCACGTTTCTACCATTTTTACTCAATGTTTTATCACTCGTATGAAACTATTGAAAGTTGTTTTAAAAGGCTTTTTTTTACCGAAACTGAGCATGATTTCTACAAAGTAAATGATTTTTGTTCTGTGTTGAAAATGACCTGCATTTGTTGTAGCGTTCTGACGTGGTTTACGTATTTTCTTACTGCTCAACTTTCATTTACTTTTATTACTTACTGAGTTGGTGTACTCACATTACTTCCTGCACCTTGTGTGCAGATTCAGGTATTTCTGAACCCGGTAGCGGGTGTTGATTACTCAGTGGCAGAGTCATTGGAGTTACCAAGATAGCTGCCCGACGTTCGCAGCCCCTGCTCATCTCCCTCTTGTATCCCTTAGATCGTTTTCTTGTATATTTTCAGACCTTAGTAGATACTCGTGGCTTGTGAGACCCTGATGTCGGGCTTGTGTACTTATTCTGCATTGTTCATTTAGACTTACACTTTGAGATAGTTGATTAATTAAAGGCTTAAAAATGATTTTTATTGATAAATGGTTAATTCGGGAGTTGTATCGGCTGGCCTAGTTTCACGACAGACGTCATCATGAACGGGTCGATTTTAGGGTATTTGACATTTAATCCTCTCGGTCTCACGGTAGGCATTCGGATCGATATTTAAGGAAAATAAAATATAAACAAACTAATATATATATATATATATATATATATATATATATATATATATATATATATATATATATATATATATATACGTAGACCTTAAGATATTAGAAGTTGGCCAAGAAATTTAAATGAACAATAACAAAAGATTTGCTTTTTGCATCTCGTTGTCCATGAGATTTTCTTTGTCTGCTCACGACATTTCCACCTTAACCATCTAAATCAAAAGTTAATTTGTTCCTACAATACGATATCGCAATCTTATTACGCCCTCCATTGCATTTTATGGAAGGTATTATTTTTTGTGGAGTTATACTATTTTTTCTTTAGTTACAATTTTCTTATTTTTTTTTTTAAAAAACATTTTGAATCATTAGCTATGTAGTACTGTTCGTGTAATTTATAAATATATATAAAAAAAATTTAAAAAAATGAGGAATTAATAGTAAATTCACATCGAAAATCAAGTGTTTTGACTGTCCTACTCCACACCCTGTCACATAAATTAGGAAAAAGAAAGAAAAAAAGAAAAGAAAAGAAATACCTTCCAATTTACTGCTTCCCTTTAAGAACATGAAAAATCTTGCTAATAGATTGCTAGTAGTTGTTTTCTAAATAACTCACGTCTCTATCTTGTCTGCCACCTTGAAAATATATGACTGTTTCTATCTTTTCTTTAGATAATAATAGTTGAGCAATCAATATCTAAAACTGTTTTTTTCTTTCATCTTAATCTAATCATTAAGTAATCAATGTATTTTTAACCAGTGCTTTATTTTTGCTTTGGGTAAGATTGTTTCATCTATATAACATTTGTTCCTCACCAATTACTACCATTAAACATGAACAAAATGTTTCATGGACAGTGCATTCTTTTCCCTTATAAATCACGTATCTATCTATTTCTCCACCTTAAATCCATATATATATATATATCACCAATTACTACCATTAAACATGAACAAAATGTTTCATGGACAGTGCATTCTTTTCCCTTATAAATCACGTATCTATCTATTTCTCCACCTTAAATCCATATATATATATATATATATATATATATATATATATATATACTTTTAATATTGTATCCTATTAAGGATCAATATTTTTTCTTCTCGTTTTCTGCGTTGAGTAAGGTATTAGGTAGATTGGTTTTAAAGTTGTACCTCCCTCTTAACTCCTCGTCTTTAATAACGTTAAATTTAGACTGCTTGACTTATCTCATGAATAATGCAACGTGTTCCATATAATTCAGATCTCCATCTCTTTTACTACCTTGAATATATATAATATTGTTATGAAGTTAAACTAAAAGAACAAAAAAATATAGAGAGAAATAACAACTTTTAAATAACAATAATAGTAAAACTAATTCATACATTGTGAGACTTGATCTCTTATGAAAGTCTCAAACTTTACAGTAAAATGAAGGAAAACTACCGGTTATATCCATTTATAAGTATATAATTATAAAAATTGGTCAATTCATAAAATATTATTAATATTAGTCAATTAGCTATTTGTAACCCAAAAAAGATTAAAGTTTTGCTTTTATTTGAGTGTGTATTATTAGAATAGATTAAGTACATTTTAAGAAGCTTGAATTTCAGTTTTGGGATGATTTGGTGGAGTTTTAAGGTGGTTTGAATTAAAAATTAAAAGTAGAAGATGATTAAAATTTCATGGTAAAGGACAACAGTAACTTAGCAAGACCTTATACACGTAATGAGCTAACACTAATCTTCCATCTCCAATAATGAAAATCATGAGTTATCGTGGATCACGTTTTATACTAGCTTTTCATGCAGCTAACTAGAACATAATATATTATTTAATAATAATAAAAAAACTAGAATATAATCTATATAAAGACTACAGCCTCTCAGCACTTTCTCACCACTTCCTTTTCAATACTTACTTTCTACTATATTGAAGAAGAAAATATGGGTGTGAAAGGCAAGTTGATTGCCTCAGTAGAGGTGAAGTGTGGAGGACACCCGATTCATGACATTTTTCACACCAATACTCATCATATATGCAACATAAGTCCCGGTAAGATCCAAAAATTTGATATTCATGAAGGTGAAACCGTAAAAGTTGGTTCGATTGTTAACTGGAAATATAATGACGGTACGTAATTCATATTTCTTCTCTCTATACATATATATGATTTACTTGTATGAGTTACCACATTGGGTTATGTAAAAAAGGTCTTTCTTCAAAAAAAAAAATTTCGTGAAAAAATTATTTGATGATGTTTTTGGTTACTGTAAAAAAATTTACATCAAAAGGGGAAACAAAAGTCTTTTTTTTTAACTATCTTAATTTTAACTTCATATTGCTAACCCCAATTAATACTTGAACCTATTAGACATATTATTAATAGTACTCAAAAACTTCTTAACACTCTTTGCTAATAGTATTACTAGCATTCAATATAATATATTCAGTCAACAATTACCAAGTACTGAAAAATATTTTGATCATATTTTTTAAAGAAATATTTCTCAACGAAAATTCCTTTTGACATACCAAACACAATATAATCAAATTTAAGCTTTTTCCCTTAATAATTCAATATTTTCGACAATGCCAAATGTTCTTTTGAGATTTTTAACGATAATTCTATTCAAGAAAATTTATAGCACGTCCAATCTTCGCAAGCTTAAAATAATTTTTGGAGAAAATGAAAATGAAAAACAAAAGAAATGAGAAGAAAACATGTTATTCTGAATGTTTATATATTTTATATGAGGAATTGGACAGTTGAACATGGAGTAACATCTCTTGTATTTTTGAACTTTATTGATTATAGATGGAAAAGATAAGATCTGTAAGCAAGTGATTGAAGCCGTAGATCATGAGAAGAAATCAATCACTTGGAAAGTAATTGGAGGAGATCTATTAGAGTTGTACAATTCCTTCATTATTACCTCATCCCATGACCACCAATGGACTACATGGACATTTGTGTACGAGAAGAAAACTGAAGACACCCCAGAGCCTCTCGTTCTCTTGGGTTTTGTCCTACATGTGACCAAAGATATAGAGGGTCACCTTCTCAAGTAATCTAATCTATGCTATTCAATGGCTCATAGCCATATATATGTATGTTAATACACATATATATGTGTGTGTGATGAGTATTTGGAAATATTGGCTAGTTCTAGCTAGCTACGTGTGAAATAAAGAATGTTGTGTTTGAAGATATATATTATATATGCACTCTCCTTCTATGGATGTATTTCTAATGGTGAATATATGTAAGATATTTTGAATTTTGCAAGTGTGAGCTTTACCTGTAAAAAGACGATATGTTTATTAGTGTGTTATTCTCATTCTTTTCCAGCAATTTTTTTTTTTTGTGTTTATATAGTAGTTTTATGGGGACTAAGATTTACTGACGGTTCCTACTGCAGTATTGATTAATAGCCAGTCAAATTGTGTCTTGTACAAATTTAGTTGTTAGCTATACTTTAGTGAAAATGCATATGAAACTAGCTCAAATAAGAGCTGAAACTAAACCTGAAAATTTTCTAGAAACAGAGAACTAACCTGCACCACTATTTTCAATCTCCGGAGTGAGATGCGAATTTTCTAAAGGTCCTTCACGAGGGTTTCTTGATTGTCCTGTCTTTAGAGATGCTTGTGAATGTGGCTGAGATGTGTGCTCAAGCCCTAGGTTGCAGAATTGTCATGTATTCCTCCAACAGGGCTGGAAACTTTCATTTAATATATTTTTGAATTCGCATGTCACACCCAAAAACATAATTTAGTGGTTGAGGGATTTCAAAATCTTTATAAGATTGTTGGTTCAACTCCCGGAAGTAGTGCCTTTTAATTTTTTAACTTTTTTGCCTCCGACATTGCCACGTCCATGGCCCTTCCCACCTCTCCACCTTTAACTCGTCCAAATCCCGTCATTTCAAATTTTACCGAGAGTATGGATGAATGCTTAATTCCAAATACTTTCCAATACCAAGCGAAGGAAAATCTCGAATTTGGATCCCAAATTAATAATGTAACATCACATAAAAATATAATTATAGATTCACATTTTAGAATAACCAGCGCATGGTCGCAAGAACTATCGAAAGAATTAAAAATTAATGAAAATTATAGATAGTATGCCACCTCGCACACGATAAGATTAGCGAGACCATATTTTGGCCGTAACAACTACTGAGAATCATAACAGAGCAGGTGGAAACTGTGAAGAACAGTATTTTTCAGTCTCTACGAATTAATTAGAACGGAGAAGCAACTAAGCGATATTTATCTAAACTTGTAAGGCTTTGCCTCAATGCAAACCTCTTGGTAACTTTTCATCTTAATATTTGTCTGGTGTTATTGGACCAGTGAAGAAGTTAATCACAAATACAAGAAATTAAGTGTGACGACCCGGGCAGTCGTCTCATGAGTTACCGCTCCATTTTTCCCATTTCTGCTTTTTATTGCTTTGTGTATCGGTTCTATATGTGATCGGGTTGGTTGGCTCGGGTTCGGAAAGGTTTTGAGAAGGTTTGAGACACTTAGTCTCTTTTTAGGAAGCTTAAGTTGGAAAAGTCAACCGGATGTTGACTCATATGTTAGAGGGCTCGGATGTGAGTTTCGAGGGTTCAGATAGATTCGGGAGGTGATTTGAGACTTAGGAGCGTGATCGAAATGTGTTTTGGAGGCCCGGAGTAGATTTAGGCTTAAATTAGCGAAATTGGTATTTTGGCGTTTTCCGGTTGATAGGCGAGATTTTGATATAGGGGTCAGAATGGAATTTCGAGAGTTGCAGCAGCTCCGTTGTGTCATTTGGGATGTGTGCAAAATTTCAGGTCATTCGGGCGTGGTTTGGTTGGGGTTTTGATCAAAAGCGGAATTCGAAAGATTTTGGAATCTTAGGCTTGAATTTGATGTGATTTTGGTGTTTTAATGTTGTTTTGAGCGTTCCGAAAGTTGGAATGAGCTTGAATAAGGTTATGGGATATGTTTGTGCTTTTGGTTGAGGTCCCAGGGGCATCGGGGTGATTTCGGATGGTTGACGGAGGGTTTGGAGTTTTGTGGTGAAGCTGAAGATTTTCTGGTTCTGTTGTTTCCGCACTTGCGGATTAGGGACCGCAGGTGCGATGCCGCAGAGGTAAAGAAAGGGGCCACAGAAGAAGAAAGTGCCTAGGAAGGCTGGAGTCGCAGAAGCGGCTAAGGAGCCGCACCTACGCCAGGTATCGCAGAAGCGAAAAATAGACGTTTAAGTGATTTGCGCAGAAGCGCACCTGGGACCGCAAGTGCGGGTTCGCAGGTGCGCGTTTGGGACCGCAGAAATGGTTTAGCTGGGGCAGAACATATAAATTATTTCCTTCACAATTTTGAGCTCTTCCACCATTTCTAAGTCGGCTTTCGGAGTTTTTTGGGCGATTTGAAAAAGGATTTCAAGGGGTTTTCATTGAGGTAAGGATTTTGGACCTAAAACTCATTCCTATGGTATTATTTCACGGATTAGAGCTGTAATTAATGGAATTTAAGGGTTAAAAATTGGGAAAACTAGGGCTTGGTATTGGAGACCTAGACTTGAGAATTTGAGGGACCATTTGTGGTCGAATTTTGGGACTTTTGATATGTATGAACTCGTGGGGAGATAAGGAATCTATTGATGTGAATTTTATCAAATTCCGAGACGTGGGCTCGGGTGTCGGATTTTGGTGATTTCGGGATTTATGTTGTATTATATTCGAATGGGCTTCGTCCCCTTAGCATATTTTGACGTCGTGATTCTGATTTTGGATAGATTTGACGCGAGTTGAGGCCGATACGAGGGGCAAAGGCGTCGTGGGCTAGAGTTTAGACCGGATTGAGGTGAGTAATAATTTTAGATGTTGTCTTGAGGGTATGAAACCCCGGATTGCACATCGTTGTGCTATATTTAGGCGATGCACACGCTAGATGACGAGCGTGGGGTCGTGCATTGTTGGCCCAAAAACAGGTAAAGTTTTGAAGAATGACCAATGAACTCAGTCATGGACTAGGTCCATCTTGTGAAGCACTGCCATGATCAACCTACACATGTGAGATGCACGTGAAATAGATAAGTCATACTGATAAGCAACAGTATCTCCTGATCTGATCGAAAAGCTTGCATATTGGATAAGGGGAGAAAGTCTCCTTATATGAAGAGAACACAATCCGGATAAAGAGAGTGTTAGAGTTTGATATCAAGGACTCAACTACGATAGAAGATCAGAAATTGAGTCCCAATCAAACTTTGATTTCTAACATATTAAATGACAGTGATTGTTCTCTTTTACAGGTATTGCACAAACGCAGAAGTTAAACTAAATTGAAAGCAAAAGAGTAAGGTGATTTTGCAAGCAATTTATGTGAGATTTGAGTGTGCACTCCTGAAGCTACTTAAACGAGATAGAAGAACCAGTTCTATTGTATTTTTTTTCTTATTCTAGTTCAATTGTAGTAGGTGGTTTAAAGTTGTACCTTTCAGCTTTCATACAAGCAACTGTATTAGGTACTTTGAGTGTTCAAGTTATAAGCTAACTTAAAGTTGTCGCAACAGTTGAGGCTGTGTGCTACAAGGGGTTAGAGTTAATCTTTAGGTTTACAAAGAGTTTTTGTAAATGCTGTTTTGGCTCAGTGATTTTAGTGGAAGTTTGGGAAAATCCTACTGAGTAGTAGGTCATGGTTTTTTCACCTTTTGAGCCAGGTGTTTTTCACGTAAAAATCTCTGTGTTCTTTATTTATATACTTTTTATTCCGCAAACAGTAATAGTTAGAACACCTAGAAGAACTAGGTTCTTCTCGAGCGAAAATTAGGTACCACATAAATCACCCCCTTCTTGTGTAGTATTGACATTTAGAATATGAATTTGTATCAGAGCGGGTTATCCTTGAATAGGCTAACACCTTAGGAAAAGATCAACATGAGTGCACCACCTGGGAACTGGGAAGGGCAATCCACTACTAGGCCTTCACTTTTTAATGGTAAGTACTATTCTTGGTGGAAGATCAGGATGAGGGATCACATCATAGGAGAAGACTATGAACTCTGGGACATAGTCATTGATGGTCCTCTAGCAACTACTAAAAAGAATGCTGAAGGAGTGGATGTGCCAAAGACAAGAGCTGACTGCACTGCTGAAGACCTGAAGAAGTTGGAGAAGAATGCCAAGACCAAGAAATGGCTTGTGTGTGGACTAGGTCCAGATGAGTACAGTAGAATTCAAAGCTGTACCACTACTAAGGATATCTGGGACACTTTGGAAGTGGCTCATGAAAGAACACCTCAAGTGAAGAGGTCCAGAGGAACACTGCGGTATTCTCAGTGTGAGAATTTCACCATGAAAGAAGGAGAAACCATCCAAGAGGTGTATACAAGGTTCACCACACTGATAAATGAACTTAAGTCTCTTGGAAGGATTATTCTTGAAGAAGACAAAATTGAGAAGATTTTGACAAGGGTTCTGCCAGTCTCTTAGGAAAGCAAAATCATTGCTATTCAGGAATCAAAGAACATTGCTACCCTCAAGCTGGATGAACTAATTGGAAACTTTACTGCTTATGAACTGAGAAGGCAAACCATGAAAATGGATACACCAAAGAAGTAAAGAAGTCTGGATCTCAGAATTGCTAAAGGCTCAGATCTGGAAGATGATGAAATGGCTATGATCACAAGAGATTTCAAAAAGTACCTGATGAGAGGAAAGGGTTCTTCAAGAGGTACAACCTTTAACAAACCAAGGGCTCCTGAGAAACAAACCAATGAGGGTTGCTACAAGTGTGGTAAGACTAATCACATGATCAAGAATTTCCCTCAATGGAAAATCGAGTGGAAGAAGGAAAGGGCTGAACGAAGGAACAGGTTCAACCAAAAAGGAAGAAAGGATCAATAAAGGCTATGGTTGCTGCCTAGGGAGAAACATCAGATGAGGACTCAGAAGATGAAGCTGTAGATGAACAAGCACTTATGGCCATTGGAGAATCAGATGATGAACAAGAGGTCCAAGTGAAGGGAAGTAGCCAAATATGGTATATGAATAGTGGCTGCTCAAAACATATGACTGGAAGCAAGAACCGTTTCCTTTCACTTGAGGACTTAAGGGGAGGCAATGTCTCCTTTGGAAATGGGAAGAAAGGCGAGATCATTGGGGTTGGAAAGGTAGGTAAGACAGACTCTCACTCCATTGAGAATGTCTACTTGATAGATGGCTTGAAATACAGCCTGATCAGTGTGTCATAACTATGTGAAAGAGGTATCCTTGTAACATTCACCTCTACTAAATGCTTTGTGATTAACATTACCACTAACAAGATTGTTTTACAGGGAAAAAGAGTTAACAATATTTACATTATAGATTTGTCTGCTCTCTTAGAAAATTAACTAACCTGCATAAGTGTGCTGGATAATGATCCCCTCCTGTGACATAAAAAGACTTGATCATGCCAGTCTGAATCAGCTAAACCAATTAGCTTCTAAGGACTTGGTGATAGGGTTACCTAACATCAAGTTCAAAGAAGACAAAGTTTGTGAGGCCTGTGCAAGGGGGAAGTAGATAAGATCATCTTTCAAAAAGCAAGAAAATGGTAAGAACAACCAACTCAGTGGAACTGGTCCATATGGATCTCTGTGGTCCAATGAGAACCATGAGTAGAGGAGGAAAGAAATATGTAATGGTACTTGTTGATGATTATTCTAGATTAACCTGGGTACTATTTCTAATATCTAAAGATGAAGCATTTGTATGTTCACTGCCTTTGTTAGAAAAACTCAGAAAATTTTAGGAAATCAACTTGCATAGTTAGGTCTGATCATGGAACTGAATTTGAAAATGCTAAGTTTGTTGAATTTTGTGATGAAAATGGTATAGTTCATCACTTCTCTGACCCTAGGACCCCTCAACAAAATAGAGTAGTTGAAAGAAAGAACTGGACTGTTGAAGATATGGCTAGGACTATGCTTCTTTCTAGTAAACTGCCCTGTAGATTCTGGGCCGAGGCTATAAACATTGCATGTTACATTATCAATAGATGCAGGACTAGACCTCTTGTAGAGAAGACTCCCTATAAGTTACTTAAAGGGAGAAAACCAAATATATCCCATCTTAGGGCATTTGGATGCAAGTGGTTTGTGCACAATAATGGAAAAGACTCCCTAGGTAAGTTTGATCCCAGAAGTGATGAGGGAGTATTCTTGGGATATTCTTCACATAGCAAAGCATATAAAGTGTTCAATAAAAGAACTTTGTGTGTATAAGAAAGTGTTCATGTAGTATTTGATGAAATTAACATTCTTTCTGAGAGACAGGAACATGAAGATAAAGCCATTGGATTGGTAAAGGATATGGTTGAAGCCTCAACACAAGTCAAGGTGGCACCAAAATAAGGAACATGTGATGGAACAGGTTCTTCCATCTAGGGAAACCTAACAGGGGGAATTGATCAAAGAGAAATTGAAATAAATCCCCTAAAAGAACTTGTTCATGACCCTGTTCCTCAGCAACAGAACATGGGAGAAACATCTACCAGAAACCAGTTGGTTGTAAAACCTCACAAGTATCAAAGTTCTCATCCTATTAAGAGCATTATCACTGATCCAACAGCTAGAGTCAAAACAAGATCACAATTAAAGAATCTGTGTGCTTTTGGTGCCTTTTTATCTCTTATTGAACCTAAAAATGTTATTGAGGCTTTGCAAGATGCAAATTGGGTGAATGCAATGCAAGATGAACTCAATCAGTTTGAGAGAAGTCAAGTTTGGAATCTAGTTCCAAGACTCAGGGACATATCAGTTATTGGTACGAAATGGGTCTTCAGAAACAAACTTGATAAAGATGGAATAGTTACAAGAAACAAGGCAAGACTGGTGGTCCAAGGTTACAGTCAAGAGAAAAGCATAGATTATGATGACACTTTTTCTTCAGTTGCAAGACTAGAGGCAATCAGACTTCTCACAGCCTTTGCAACACACATGGAATTCACTCTTCATCAGATGGATGTCAAAAGTGCCTTCCTGAATGGCTACCTGAAAGAATAAGTATTTGTAAAACAACCTCCAGGGTTTGAGAGCAAAGAATGTCCTAAGCATGTGTACAAGTTAGACAAGGCTCTCTATGGACTCAAGCAGGCCCCAAGAGCATGGTATGAATGACTGTCCAAATTCCTACTGGAGCATGGTTACAAAAGAGGTAAAATTGACAGTACCTTATTCTTAAGGGAAAAAAGGTAAGGATATCCTTGTGCTACAAATATATGTTGATGACATAATCCTTGGGGCCACCACTAATAAGCTAAGTAATGACTTTGCAAATTAATGGGGAGTGAGTTTGAAATGAGTATGATGCGTGAGCTTAACTTCTTCTTAGGCTTGCAGATCAAACAAAGTCCTAATGGAACCATGATCCATCAGCAGAAGTATGCAAAAGAGCTTATCAAAAAGTTTAAAATGGAAGAATTAAAAGAAATAGACACACTCATTGCAACTGCCAATAAATTAGACATTGATAAAACTGGTTTATCAGTTGATCAAAAGTTGTATAGGGGTATGATTGGTTCACTCTTGTATCTTACTACCAGTAGACCAGATATTGTTTTTAGTGTAGGGCTTTGTGCTTATTTTCAGGAAAATCCAAAAGAGTTTCGCTTGACTGCTGTCAAGAGGATACTAAGATATCTGAAAGGCACCACTGATCTTTGTCTTTGGTACCCCAAAGGTAGTAATTTCAATCTAGTAGGATATGTTGATGGTAATTATGCAGGTTTCCTAGTGGATAGGAAGAGCACCTCAGGTATGACACACTTCCTTGGTTCATGTCTAGTGTCATGGGCTACTAAAAAGCAAAATTTAGTGGCCTTACCTACTGCTGAAGCTGAGTATGTTGTTGCTGCCTCTTGTTGTGTTCAATTGTTATGGATCAAACAGCAGCTAGTAGACTTTGGCATTGAAGTTGGCTGCATTCCTATATTCTGTGATAACACTAGCACTATAAGTATGACAAAGAACCCTATTCATCATAAGGGGACTAAGCACATAGATGTTAGACATCATTTCTTAAGAGACAACTATGAGAAAGGTTTGATCTCCATAGAATTCTGTGCTACGGATAAGAAAATTGCTGACATCTTCACTAAAGCATTGAGTAGAGAAAACTTTGAGAGGAATAGGTTGGAATTAGGGATGATTAAGATCAACTAATAGATCCATCTCAAAATGCATAAAAAAAATGAAATTTTTTTTTTGGCTAGGAATTCTAACCTTGTGTAAATATCTAGATTAATTCGTACTCAGTTTCATACTTTAATTAGTATACTCATGTGACATGTGTATATATGACTCACTGATCTCTTACAACATTTTCTCTATTCTGGCATTTGAAGAATGTTCAAGAGAGTTCTATATGAAGAACCTGGTTCATTAGTATGGGTTCATATAAAAGCTCAGGTATGTTTTCTATACTATGCACAATTAGAAAGATTAATAATTCAATCATGAGCAGATGTCCTATACTTGTCAAATTCCTAGAAAATTCTATTCGTTGAGCATAGAACCAGTTTCATCCATCTAGAACTCTAAACTGTGATTTTTGCCTAATATCTAGGGAAGCCAAATCTATCATTAAAATTCTGGAATTTCAGTTTGATTAGACTTCTATTTGACACCTGAAAAAGTTGTTGTTACTTATTTAATGTCTAATTCGCTTTAAATACACACCACATCTCTAGTCTTCTTCATAATTTTAAAACCGTCAAAAATTCCTCTTCAATTCTAATTGCCATCTTCTCCAAAATTCCCAAATTCTCTCAAGAAACGAAGAATTATGTCTAACCCACAAGATCATCCTGGCACTCCTCCACCACCATCTCCCTTAAATTCATCCTCATCTACTCCACCCAGTGTATCTCCAAAACCTAGGTTTCGAAGGCAGAAAATGCCTGCTCAAAAAACTGTAGCATCTGGGGCTCTGAGGAAGGTTTTAAATGAAAGGTTGAAAGCTAGCCAAGTGAAAGAAAGCTCAGCTCCAAAGTCTGATTCTTGCATTGAGTCTGAATACTTTCAATCCGCCACTGAAGGAGATGGACATAAGCCTTCTGACTCTAAAAAGACTCAAGAATCTCCTTCTGAGGTAAGTTCTTCTGTGGTTGAAAATTTAGAAACTAGGTTTGTTCTGGTTGGACCCATTAGGGATGTTGAGTTGCCTGAGATGAGTAGGAGTGGAGGTAAAAAGAAGTCTAAAAAAGAAAAAGAGAGAGAGGGTGCATGTGACAAAAAAAGGAAAAAAGGGAAGGGAGCAGTTCTTGCTATATATGGGGTTGCACAAGATAGGTTAGATGAGAGTGGCATGAAGTCAGGGGGAAGTGGTTCTGGGAAGCAGCTGAGGGGTTGGTTCATCTAAGCAAACAAAGAGATGAACCTATTTCATCTACTGAAGAAACCTTGGTTGACCTACTGAAAAAGGTTGGGGCAAGTTATGACCCAAAGAAATGCAATGCTACTACACTAAAAGCCCCAAATGTTCCCAAACCATCCAAGAAAAGAAAAGCCTCATCCCCAACACCTACTGCCTTTTCAGTGCCTAGGGGTAGAGCTACAGGAAGCAGGGTAAAACAGAGTGAAGCTGATCTACAAAAGGCTTTAGAAGAAAGCACTAAAAGGAAAAAGGATAAGGGAAAGGGAAAGGTTGCAGAATCCTCAGAGGCTATTGAGGAAGAAGATATAGAACTGGTCCATCAAGAGAGGGGTACAACAGTGGAGGTTCATACACCCAAGCTTAAGAAACTCAAGACTTCCTCCAAGATTCTGTGCCTGTAGCTGCTGAACCCACACTAGCCAAGAGGACAAGATCTGTAGTGAAAGCTAAACAAACCAAAGTTTTTGATGATGATGATTGGAGTGGAGAAGAAGAAGAAGAAGATGATGAATCTGAGAAGGAACATGATAAGCTTGCCATTTTTGGCAGAAGAAAAGTTTTAAAAGGTAAATTGTTGAAGGACCTGGTGGAACCAGGGATGATGAGATTGGTAGACTCTTTGGTTGCTCAGGGATGAAAAGACATGGTCCTTCAGATGGAAGGTAGGCTAGCTAGAAATGAGTTGATTAAATTTGTGGCAAATGCTGCTGTTAAGGATGGAGTTGTCAGTAGCTAGGTGAAGGGAGTTCAAGTGCAGTTTGATGCTGTGAAATTGGGAGAGATTCTGGACATACCCTCTAAAGGGTTTGATGACTATACTAGGCAAAGTTGGTAATGCCTGGATTCCCTCCCCACTGCTCTTGATATCACCAAAAGGTTCTGTGATTCAGAGAATGTGAATGAATGCAGAGTTGTGCAGAAAAGTAAGACGAGGACTCAGCACAAGGTGGTGTTTGAGTTTGTCAACAAGTGCATATTGCCAAGACAGGAGATAAGGCACACTACCAACTACATGGATCTGGTTCTTATGGAATGCCTGGAGAGAGTAAAGAAAATCAACTGGCCTGCCCTCATAGTCAAATTGGTAGACTGGATCATAAATGGTTCCAAGGCTCATGCTACCCCATATGGCTTCATACTAACCACAGTTCTGGACAGGCTCAATGTGCCTCTAAAGAAATGGGAAATGGCCTTGAGCAAAGAATACTCTGGCATCAAAACTCTTCTTGCTTGTGACTATCCAGTCAATGCCATCCTAGTTTAACCTAGTTCATCCTTGAGGACACCCATCAACAGCAAGTTAGGACTTTGGTTCAGGAATGTGCAGCTAAGGATGCTGAAATTGCTAGGCTCAAGGCTCGTGTGGTTGAAGTGGAAGCTGAGAGGGATGGTCTCAGAATTGAGCTTGCAAAAGAAAAGGAGAATAATGTTGGAATTCTTCAGAACATGTTGAATCTTCTCTAATCTCAACCCTCCATTTCCTCCAAGCCTTAGGACTCCTAGTTTATGTCTTCTGAACTACTTCTAGTACCCCTAGTGACCCAGATTAGGGATTTTTCTATTTTTTGCTCATGTTTTGGATATTTTTCTTTCTTTTTGTGGATTGTTAATGGCAACATATCTATCTCAATGACAACTGCTGTTTTCTCTTGTTCAATGATTCTTCTGATCTTGATAGTTCAAATATGTTTGTTTGAGTACTGATGATTGCACCATGATTGCACTTGCAGTTGCCCCAGTGACCATGAGTACTTATTAAAATCTAGAATTCACACTGTGTATGCAACTTTTCGATGATGCCAAAAGGGGGAAGAGATATTGTGCTTTACACATTATTCTGAAATAAGTGATATTTATAACCTAATTAACCTGGTCCTTGATGAATAGAAAATTTTCTAAGTTTAGTATTGATGGTAAAGCTGAGTTCTTACAGGTTTTTTGATCAGTAAAAAGCATAGAGTTTGTCATCATCAAAAAGGGGGAATTTATTGGCCCAAGAACAAGTGAAGTTTTGAAGAATGACAAATGAACTCAGTCATGGACCAGGTCTATCTTGTGAAGCACTGTCATGATCAACCTACACATGTGAGACGCACGTCAAAGAGATAAGTCCTACTGATCAAGTAGTAATATCTCCTGATCTGATCGAAAAGGTTGCATATTGGATAAGGGGAGAAAGTCTCCTTATATGAAAAGAACACAATCCGGATAAAGAGAGTGTTAGAGTTTGATATCTTCAAGGACTCAACTATGATAGAAGATCAGAAATTGAGTCCCAATCAATCTCTGATTTCTAACCTATTAAATGACAGTGATTGTTCTCTTTTACAGGTATTGCACAAACCCTGAAGTTAAACTAAATTGAAAGCAAAAGAGGAAGGCGATTTTGCAAGCAATTTATATGAGATTTGAGTGTGCACTCCTGAAGCTACTTGAACGAGATAGAAAAACAAGTTCTATTGTGTTTTTTTCTTATTCTAGTTCAATTATAGTAGGTGGTTTAAAGTTGTACCTTTCAGCTTTCATAGAAGCAATTGTATTAGGTACTTTGAGTGTTCAAGTTATAAGCTATCTTGAAGTTATCGCAACAGTTGAGGCTGTGTGCTACAAGGGATTAGAGTTAATCCTTAGGTTTACAAAGATTTTTTGTAAATGCTGTTTTGGCTCAGTGATTTTAGTGAATTTTTGGGAAAATCCAACTGAGTAGTGTTTTTTTTTTCACCTTTTGAGCCAGGTGTTTTCCACATAAAAATCTTTGTGTTCTTTATTTTAAGTACTTTTTATTCCGCAAATAGTAGTAAGTAGAACACCTAGAAGAACCAGGTTCTTGTAGAGTGAAAATTGGGTACCACACAAATCACCTCCCTCTTGTGTGGTATTGACGTTTAGAACATCATGCACTGTTGGAGATTGTGACTTAGTCCATCCAGAATGAATGATTTACCGCGTATTTGATTGAAAACTGTTTGTTATCATCATGTTTTGGGCATATTTGGGCCTCGTGCCAACTATTTGAACCCTTAGGGGATTTTTACTAATATTTCCTCATTGTTTTGACTTTATACTTGTACTTTGTTATGCTATATTCTACTGTTTTCATAACTCAGCCATGTCTGCTCTGCTTTAACACTTTAAATGATATTTTGGGCTAAGCATCATGTTTTACTGTTGCCCGAGTGGCTTGTGAGATTTTTTACTAAGTAAGGCCGAGGGCCTATGTCGTGAGGAAACACCTGATTATGATTATGAGGTCGAGGGCCTGAGATTTGTACGCCACGAGGTGGCTTGTTGATATGAGGCTGAGAGCCTATATGATTATTCCACCAGATTGCTTGATATTGCGCTTGGGTCGTAAGGGGCCCCTCCAGGAGTTTGCACTCCCCTGGTGAGCGCGGGTACCCATTGTTATAAGTGATAGAGCCCGAGGGGCTGGTATTATTCCATGTGTTGCCGGAGGGACTGATTTTGTTGGTATTGTGCCCGAGGGGCGGTTCCTTATGTGTTTAACTTTTCTAGTTGCATGTCTTTTACTTGATTAACTGTTTGAAGAGGCATTTTTAATAAGCTTAAACTGAACTAAACTGACTTTGCATATTTTCACTGTTTCATTACTTTTACTAGCTTTTACTGCTTCCTTATAGCCTGTAATGTGCTTTACGTGATTTCTTATTACTCAGTCTGCATTTATTATTATTACTCACTGAGTTGGAGTACTCACTTTACTCCCTGCACCCTGTGTGCAGATTCAGGTGCTTTAGTTCCCGCTAACGAGTATTGATCCTTCCAGCTAAGGCGAATTCAGAGATTCTCTAGGTAGCTGCCAGGGTTTGCAGCCCAGACCTTCTTCCCTTACCTCATTTTCTCTGTTTTAGCTCTGTATTAGTCTTTATAGACTCTTCAGACTTTTAGTATATTGATTAAACTCATGACTGGTGACACCACGGTGTCGGGCTGTGTTGGTTATATTTCTGCAAATTGTATTGTTTACTGCTTATTTTGGGATTTTATCATGTTAAAGACGTAATACTTGTTACTTTAATTGCTTAAAATGAAGTGGGAATGTGTCGGCTAGCCTTGTCTTCATGAGAGGTACCATCACGACCTGGTCTGAGTTTAGGGTCGTGACAAGTTGGTATCAGGTCCTAGGTTACATAGGTCTCACGAGTCATGAGCAGGTTTAGTAGAGTCTCGTGGATCAGTACAGAGACGTCTATATTTATCCTTGAGAGGATGCATAACCTTTAGGAGAAACTTCATATTCTTTTAATTCTTATCGTGCGAATTCGTTGATCCAAGTACTAAACTTCTGTTATTCTATTTTCTCATAGATGGCGAGGACATATGCTAACGATCAGGATGGATGATCACCAGTACCACCCGTTGTGGCCACTAGAGGCCAAGGACGTAGTTGTGGTCACGGTAGGGGTAGAGGTATGTCCCACATATCAGCTAGGGCAGCACCTACAGATCCACCAGCCACCCCAGTTCAGGATCAAGTCCCAGCTATGGACACTCCAGTAGCACCAGCTCAGGCACCAACTGTGCCCATTGTGATTCTGGGTCTTTAGGACGCCTTGGCTCAGATTCTATCAGTTTGCACTGGCCTAGCTCAGGCGGTCTCAGTTACTACAGCCGCAACTACTTCTCAAGACTATGTAGTTCCTGCTATACCAGAGGACGAGAAGTGTAGGTTGGAGAGGTTTGGTAGACCTCATCCTCCTACCTTCAGTGATGCAGAGAGCGAGGGTGCCCAGGGTTTCTTGGATAAATGTTAGAGGATGCTTCGTACATCGGGCATTTTGGACACTAGCGAGGTCGCTTTAACTACTTATAAGTTTTCTGGGGCTGCCTTCACTTGGTGGGAGGCTTTTGAGAGGCGTATGACTGTTGGTGCAACACCCCTTACCTGACAGTAGTTCTCCATTCTCTTTCTGGAGAAGTATGTGCCGCAGTTTCGCAGATAGGAGCTGTGTAGGCAGTTTGAGTGGTTGCATGAGGGAGAGATGATTATGATGCAATATAAGATGAGGTTCTCAGAGTTAGCTCGTCATGGTATTTAGTTGGTTTCGACAGATAGAGAGAGGATTAGGAGGCTTGTTGATGGCCTCACTTATCAGCTTTGTATTCTTATGACTAGGGAGAGGGTGACTGGTACGACCTTTGAGGAGGTTGTAGACATTGCTCGTGAGATTGAGCCTGGAGCGAGAGGAAAGGGAGGCCAAGAGGCCTCGAGGATCTGGTAGTTATGGCGGATCTCTTTTGAGAAGTCAGTTTTAGCACGACAGATGCCATCCATTCAGGCATGCTCAGCTAGCTTGCCCAGGTTATCGTGGGGTGTCATCGGGTCATGGTTCTCACAGTTCTCATTAGGACCAGTCATCACTTAGTGCCCTTCCAGCTCAGAGTTCGTCCTGTACTCCATCAGTTCAGAGCTCTTCTATGCTAGGTGCATCTGCTAGTCATTCTGATGCGAGGGATTCCCTTCAGTCCCCTTCTCCAGCACCAGGGAGTTGCTATGAGTGTGGAGAGATGGGTCATATATGGAGGCAGTGTCCTCATTGTCTTATAGGTTCATCTTTGTAGAGGAGTCAACCATCGACTTCTGCACTAGTTACTTCACCACCATCGCCCAGTCAGCTAGGGGTCGCCCTTGAGGGGGAGGTCGATCAGGTGGCGGTCAGGCCCATTTTCTATGCACTTCCAGCTAGACCTGATGCTATTGCTTCTGATCCTGTTATCACATGTATTATTTCAGTCTGCCACATAGATGCCTCTGTATTATTTGATCCCGATTCCACCCTTTTTTATGTGTCCTCATACTTTGCTCGTTTTTTGGTATGCCCCATGAGTCTCTTGTTTCACCTATTCATGTATCTACCCCGGTGGGTGATACTATTGTTGTATACCGTGTGTACCGGTCGTGTGTGGTGACTATTGGGTGTTTGGAGTCCCAAGTGGATCACTTTTTATTGTGTATAGTGGACTTCAATGTTATTTTAGGTATGGATTGACTATCTCCGTGTCATGCTATTTTGGACTGTCATGCTAAGATAGTGACATTGGCTATACCAGGTGTGCGATGGATTGAGTGGCGAGGTTTGACTGATTATGTTCCTACTATGGTAATTTCAGTTAGGAAGGGATGTATTTTGTATCTAGCCTTTGTGAGGGATGTCGGTATAGAGACTCCTAGTTGTGAGGGATTTTCCCGACATATTTCCTACAGACATGTCGGGCATGCCACCGGACAAGGATATTGATTTTGGTATTGACCTGGTGCCGGGCACTCAACCCATTTCTATTCCGATGTATCGTATGGCACCATCAGAGTTGAAGGATTTAAAAGAGCAGCTTCAAGAACTCCTTGATAAGGGGTTCATTTTGCCTACTGTGTCGCCTTGGGGTGTGTCGGTTCTATTTGTGAAGAATTAGGATGGCACTATGAGGATGTGCATTGCTTATAGGTAGTTGAACAAAGTAACAGTTAAGAACAAGTATCCTTTGCCTCGAATTGATGATTTTTTCGGCCAACTTCAGGGAGCGAGAGTGTTCTCCAAGATTGATCTCTGTTCAGGTTATCACCATTTGAAGATCATGGACTCAAATATTCTTAAGATAGCTTTCAGGACCCGATATGGTCATTATGAGTTCTTGGTGATGTCTTTTGGGCTGACCAATGCCCCAGCAACGTTCATGCATTTGATGAACAGTGTGTTCCAGCCTTATCTCGACTCGTTCATCTTAGTCTTAATTGATGATATTCTGGTGTATTCGCGTAGTCGGAGGAGCACACAGAGCATTTGAGAGTTATGTTGCAGCCTTATCTCCAAGTGTGAGTTTTGGTTCAATTCAGTGGCTTTCTTGGGGCACATGGTGTCTAGCGAGGGTATTCAAGTTGATCCGAAGAAGATATAGGCGGTTCAGAGTTGGCCCAGACTGTCCTCAGCCACAGAGATTTGTAGTTTTCTTGGTTTGGCAGGCTATTATTGCTGGTTTGTTCAGGGATTCTCATCTATCACATCGCCCTTGACCAAGTTTACTCAGAAGGGTGCTTCATTTGTATGGTCGGATGAGTGTGAGGAGAGCTTTTAGAAGCTCAAGATAGCCTTGATCACAGCTCCCGTGTTAGTTTTGCCATCAGCTTCCTATTCATATACCGTGTATTGTGATGCATCGAGAGTTAGTATTGGGGTTGTATTGATGCAGGAGGGTAGAGTTATTGTTTATGCTTCCTGTCAGTTGAAGCCCCATGAGAAGAACTACCCCGTTCATGATTTGGAGTTAGCTGCCATTGTGCCCGCGTTGAAGATTTGGAGGCATTATTGTATGGTGTGTCTTGTGAGGTGTTTACTGATCATCGTAGCCTCTAGTACTTGTTCAAGCAGAAGGATCTCAATTTGAGGCAGCGAAGATGGTTGGAGTTGCTAAAGGATTACGATATCACTATATTGTACCATTCAGGGAAGGCCAATGTGGTGGCCGATGCTTTGAGCCGAAAGACAGTGAGTATGGGGAGTTTGGCATATATTCCAGTTGGGGAGAGACCTCTTGCAGTTGATGTTCAGGCCTTGACCAATCGGTTTGTGAGGTTGGATATTTCGGAGCCCAGTCGGGTACTGACTTGTGTGGTTTCTCGATCTTCCTTATATGATCGCATCAGAGAGTGCCAGTATGATGATCTATATTTGCTTGTCCTTAAGGATAGAGTTCAGCATGATGATGCCAGAGATGTGGCTATTGGTGACGATGGGGTGTTGAGGATGCAGGGCCGGATATCTGTGCCCAATGTGGATGGGTTCGGGAGTTAATTTCGGAGGAGGCCCATAGCGTGCGGTATTCTATTCATCCGGGTGCGGCGAAGATGTATCAGGATCTAAATTAGCATTATTGGTGGAGGAGAATAAAGAAAGACATTATGGGGTTTGTAGATCGGTGTCTCAATTGCCTCCAGGTGAAATATGAGCATCAAAGACCGGGTGGCTTGCTTCAACAGATGGATATTCTTGAGTGGAAGTGGGAGAGGATTACTATGGACTATGTAGTTGGGATCCCATAAAATTTGAAGAAGTTCGATGCTATTTGGGTGATTATGGATCGGCTGACCAAGTCCGCACACTTCATTCCTATGTATCCTACCTATTCTTAAGAGCGGTTGGGAGAGATCTATATCCGGGAGATTGTTCGTTTACATGGTGTCCCAGTTTCCATCATTTTAGATAGGGGAACTCAATTTAATTTGCAGTTATGGAGGTCTGTGCAGTGAGAGTTGGGTACTCAGGTTGAGTTGAGCACAACTTTTCACCCTTAGATGGACGGGCAGTCCGAGCGGACTATTCAGATATTGGAGGACATGTTGCGTGTTTGTGTCATTAATTTCGGAGGGTCATGGGATTAGTTTCTACCGCTTGCAGAGTTTGCTTATAACAACAGCTACCAGTCGAGTATTCTGATGGCTCCATATGAGGCCTTGTATTGGAGGTGGTGTAGATCTCTAGTTGGTTAGTTTGAGCCGGGTGAGGCTTGGCTATTTGGGATATGTCCTACATGTTTGGTGAGAAGGTTCTGTTGAAGGTTTCACCCATGAAGGGTGTTATGAGGTTTGGGAAGAAGGATGAATTGAGTCCTCAGTTCATTGGGCCTTTGGAGGTGATTCAGAGGATTGGGGAGATGGCTTATGAGCTTGATTTGCCACCCAGCTTGTCGAGTGTGCATCCGGTATTTCATGTTTCTATACTCCGAATGTATATCGGGGATCCGTCTCATATTCTGGATTTCAGCACGGTTCAGTTGGATGGTGATTTGACTTATGATGTGGATCCAACAGCTATTTTGGAGCGTCAGGTTCGAAAATTGAGATCAAAGGATATAACTTCAGTGAAAGTGCAGTGGAGAGGTCGGCCCATGGGGGAGGCTACCTGGGAGATCGAGCGGGAGATACGGAACAGATATCATCATTTATTTGACGCTTCAGGTATGTTTCTTGACTCATTCGAGGATGAACGTTTGTTTAAGAGGGGGAGGATGTGACGACTCGGCCAGTCGTCTCATGAATTACCGCTCTGTTTCACCCATTTATGCTTCTTATTGCTTTGTGTATCGATTCTAAATGTGATCTGGTTGGTTGGATCGGGTTCGGAAAGGTTTTGAGAAGGTTTGAGACACTTAGTCTCTTTTGAGGAAGCTTAAGTTGGAAAAGTCAATCGGATGTTGACTCATGTGTTAGATGGCTCGGATGTGATTTCTGAGGATTCGTATAGCTTCGGGAGGTGACTTGAGACTTAGAAGCATGATCAAAATATGTTTTGGAGGTCCAGAGTAGATTTAGGCTTGAATTGGCGAAATTGGAATTTTGGCATTTTCCGATTGATAGGCTAGATTTTGATATAGGGGTCAAAATGGAATTCCGAGAGTTGCGGTAGCTCTGTTGTGTCATTTGGGATGTGCTTGCAAGATTTCAGGTCATTCGGACGTTGTTTGGTTGGGGTTTTGATCAAAAGCGAAATTCGAAAGATTTTGGAATCTTAGGCTTGAATTTGATGCGATTTTGGTGTTTTAATGTTGTTTTGAGCATTCTGAAGGTTGAAATGAGTTTGAATAAGTTTATGGGATATGTTTGTGGTTTTGGTTGAGGTCCTAGGGGCCTCGAAATGATTTCGGATGTTTAACGGAGGGTTTGGAGTTTTTGGTGAAGCTGAAGATTTTCTGGTTCTGTTGTTTCTGCACCTGCGAATTAGGGACCACAGGCGTGATGCCGCAGATGCAAAGAAATGGGACGCAGAAGCAGAAAGAGCCTAAGAAGGCTGGAGTCGCAGAAGCGACTGAGGAGCCGCACCTGCAATGGCGCATGTGCGGGTAAGGTATCACAGAAGCGGAAAATGGACGTTTAAGTGATTTGCGTAGAAGCGCACCTGGGACAGCAGGTACGGGTCCGCAAGTGCGAGTTTGGGACCGCAGAAGTGGTTTAGCTGGGCCAGAACATATAAATTATTTCCTTCGCGATTTTTGAGTTATTCCACCATTTCTAAGTCGGCTTTTGGAGCTTTTTGGGTGATTTGAAGAAGGATTTCAAGGGGTTTTCATTGAGGTAAAGATTTTGGACCTAAAACTCCTTCCTATGGTATTATTTCACGGATTAGAGCTGTAATTAATGTGATTTAATTGTTAAAAATTGGGGAAACTAGGACTTGGTATTTGAGACCTAGACTTAAGGATCTGAGGGACCATTTGTGGTCGGATTTTGGGACTTTTGATATGTATGAACTCGTGGGGAGATATGAAATCTATTGATGTGAATTTTATCGAATTCCGAGACGTGCGCCTGGGGGTCGGGTTTTATGTTGTAAATTGATTATTTTTGTTTGGGCTTCGTCCCTTTAGCATATTTTGATGTTGTGATTCTGATTTTGGATAGAATTGACGCGAGTTGATGCCAATTTGAGAGGCAAAGGCGTCGCGGGTTAGAGTTTGGATCGGACTGAGGTGAGTAATGATTTTAAATGTTGTCCTGAGGGTATGAAACCCTAGACATCATTGTGCTATATTGAGTTGACGCACACGCTAGATGAGGAGTGTGGGTTCGTGCACTGTTGGAGATTGTGTCTTAGTCCATCCCGAATGATTGTTTTACCGCTTATTTGACTGAAAACTATATGCCATCATCATGTTTTGGGCATATTTGTGCCTCGTGATAACTAGTTGAACCCTTAAGGGATTTTTAATAATATTTCCTCATTGTTTTGACTTTATACTTGTGCTCAGTCATGCTATATTCTACTATTTTCATAACTCAGCGATGTCTACTCTACTTTAACACTTTAAATGATATTTTGGGCTGAACATTATGTTTTACTATTTCCCGAGTGGCTTGTGAGAATTTTGACTGAGTAATGTCGAGGGCCTATGTTGTGATGAAACACTTTATTATGATTATGAGGCCGAGGGCTTGAGATTTGTACGCCACGGGGTGGCTTATTGATATGATGCCGAGAGCCTATGTGATTATGCCACGAGATGTCTTGATATTGCTCTTGGGCCGTAAGGGGCCCCTCCAGGAGTCTGCACACCCCCAGTAAGCGCGGGTACCCATTGTGATATGAGATAGAACCCGAGGGGCTGGTATTGTTCCATGTGTTGCCCGAGGGGCTAATTCTGTTGGTATTGTGCCTGAGGGGCGGTTCCTTATGTGTTTACCTTTTCTAGTTGCATGTCTTTTTACTTGCTTAACTATTTGAAAATGCATTTTTAAGAAGCTTAAACTGAACTAAAGTGACTTTTCATATTTTCACTGTTTTATTACTTTTACTGGCTTTTACTGCTTCCTTATAGCCTGTCATGTGGTTTACGTGATTTCTTATTACTCAGTCTTCATTTATTATTATTACTCACTGAGTTGGAGTACTCACTTTTCTCCCTGCACCCCGTGTGTAGATTCAGGTGCTTCAGGTCCCGCTAGCGAGTGTTGATCCTTCCAGCTCAGGTGGATTTGGAGATTCTCTAGGTAGCTGCCGGCGTTCGTAGCCCAAAGCTTCTTCCCTTATCTCATTTTATCTGTTTTAGCTCTGTATTAGACTATAGACTCTTCGGACTTGTAGTATATTGATAGATGCTCATGACGGGTGACACCCCGGTGTCGGGCTATGTTGGTTATATTTCCACAAATTGTATTGTTCACTGCTTATTTTGGGATTTTATCATGTTAAAGACCTAATACTTGTTAATTTAATTGCTTAAAATGAAGTGTGAGTCGGTTGGCCTTGTCTTCACGAGAGGTGCCATCACAACCGAGTCCGGGTTTAGGGTCGTGACATTAACACTGTGTTTGGTATGAAGGAAAATGTTTTCCATGAAAAATATTTTCCTAGAAAATGTTTTCACGGAAAATGAGTGGGTTTATCACTTATTTTCTCTTGTTTGGTTGGTAAGTGAAAACCTTTTCTTGAAAAATATTTTCTAATGTTTGGTTAGACAACAGAATTTTTTTTAGGAATACTATTAATAATATTTCTATTTAGGGTAGGTGTTGAGGTGGGGTAGGGTGGAGCGAGGGTGGGGTTGGGTTCGTTGGTGGGGATGGGGAATGGGGAATGGGAGGAAGGTCGGAAAAGAGTTTTGGAAAATATTTTCCCTTCTCTTGATAGGGAAAATATTTTCCTCCAATTGGAGGAAAATGAATTCATGAGAAAAATATTTTCCAAAATATTTAAGCCAATCAAACATGGAAAATATTTATCTTCGTACCAAACACACCTTAAGTAACTTGTTTCATATTGGAATGAGATCGTTGAACATAAAAGGTTCATTTGTATTCAATGCACAACGAGTATCCACTCTTTTGAAACCATATTTGTGAATTGATATCTTTTCCTACACGAGCCACATCCCACCAATGACATTAAAGAGATAAACTTTCGTATTTCCCACATAGAACAACTCGTAGATGTCCTCTACATATAATACTCCATAGAGTCTGAATAGCTACATTTTTCATTGCGACTCAAGTTCTTTTGTCTGGAATCTGAGTCCATTCGCCACTCAAGATCCAAATCTTATGCACAACAGGGAAAATAAGTTCACGCTAAATTAATCTAGCTTTTTTTATAACAACTAGAGCAACATGAAAAAAGTTAACTGGCTATAATATATATAAATAACAAAGTAATAGTACCATAAAGGGGTTAATAATGTTAGTGGTTGTAATGAGATTTGATCAAGGATATTTTTTATATGGAAATACCAAGTTATTCTTGAGATACATAACACGTTCCTTAGTATACCATGTTAGCTTCCATGGCTATGGAAGCTCTTACCTGAAAGTGTGACTTGGAGGAGAAGCTAAGAAGGAACTCAGAGAAAGCAGACTTATTGTTTTATTAAAGAAGAGAAGGAAATAAGTTGTGTTTACAAAGTAGTATCTATAGTGTATTTATACTATTAATTAACTACTAACTTCCTAACAACCTTTATAACTAATCTAACTAATAAGATTAGCTAAATCTACTTTTAACCACCTAAGCTAACTGTCACGACTCAAACCCAGACCCGGTCGTGATGGCGCCTCTCGGGAAGACAAGGCCAACTGACACTTCTCCTTTTTCCAATTATTAACAGTTAAGCATTAAGAAACAGTCGAAACGTGATAAAATAATCTAAAGTAGCAGATAATGTCATAAATACACAGAAGAACAACCCAACACAGCCCGATACCAAAGTGTCACTAGTCATGAGCATCTATAAAACCTAGTAAAAGTCTAAAAAATCCACAAACTATTACAAATGTCTGATAAGAGATGGAAATGATAAAGAGGGAGAAACACGGGACTGCAGACATCAAGCAGCTACATCGTGAACTCCGATATCTGACGGGAGCTCTAACAGGATCCATAACACCTGAATCTTCACACAGGGGTGCAGGAAGTAAAGTGAGTACTCCAACTCAGTGAGTAACAAATATAAATAAAGACTGAAAGCAAGAAATCACGTAAGGTACAAAACATTCCATAATGAAGTAGTAAAACCATTTAAAACAGTATATCAGTGAAAGATAGGTAAAATTCTTTAACTCAAATGTAGTTTCATCAAAAGCCTTTTTTAATGATTAAGTAGGTAATTGACAGTCAATTATGAAAAGTAAACACATAAACGCTCGCCCTTTGGGCAACATCGCAGAACAGTACCAGCCCCTCGGGCAATCGCATAGAACAATACCAGCCTCTCGGACTCAATCTCATATCAAAATGGGTACCCGCGCTCACTGGGGTGTGCAGACTCCTGGAGGGGCCCCTTATGACCCAAGCGCAATATCAAGCCACCTCATGGCATCATCACTAGGCCCTCGGCCTCATATCAATCAAGCCATATCGTGGCGTACATATCTCAGGCCCTCGACCTCTTAATCAGTATCAAATGTTTCCTCACAACATAGGCCCTCGGCCATACTCAGACAAAATCCTCACAAGCCAAACAATATTTCTCAGCCCAAACATCATTAACAATATCATTTAAGTATTAAAAATGAATAAACATGGCCGAGTACGAAACAGTGGAAAATAACATGATTGAATTCAAGTATAAAGTCAAAACAGTGAGGAAATATCAGTAAAAATCCTCGAAGGGTTTAAATAGCTAGCACGAAAACCAAATATGGCATTCAGCCCAAATAATGATGATAACAAATAGATTTCAGCCAAATATGCGGTAAAACCATCAATCGGGACAGACCAAACGACCTCACGCTCATCATCAAGCATGTGCCTCACCTCAATTTAGCACTACGATGTGCAAATCCGGTGTTTCAAACCCTCAAAACATCATTTACAATCATTACTCACCTCGAGCCGGTAAAATCTCTAGCTCGCAATGCTTTTGACCCTAGAATCGGCCTCCACTCGTGTCGAATCTATCCAAAATCGGAACGAGGACGCCAAAATATGCTAAGGGAATAAAGCCCAAACCAAAATAATCAAAATATGACACAAATCCCGAAATTTCCAAAACCTGACCCCCGGGCCCATGTCTCAGAATTCGATAATTTTTACATCAATATATTTCATATCTCTCCACGAGTTCATACATATCAAAAGTCCTCAAATCCGACCCCAAATGGTCCTTCAAATCCCTAATTAAAGGTCTAAGTTTCCAAGCCCTAGTTTTCTCAAATTTTCACCCTTAATTTCTATAATTTCAAGATCTAATCCATAAAATAATAGCATGGGAATGAGTTTTAGGTCCAAATTCCTTACCTCAATGAAGTTCCCTTGAAATCCCCCTTTCAAATAGTTCAAAAAGCTCCCAAGCTGAGATAAAAATGGTGAAATTAGCTCAAAATTCGCGAAGGCCACATTTTATACTTCCTGCCCAGAACTTTTCGCATCTGCGGCCCAATACCCGCTTCTGTGGTACCACATTTGCGGTTATTTCTCTGCTTCTGCGGAAATCACTTAACTCACTATTTTCCGCATCTGCGATCCCTCATTCGCATCTGCGACATCGCAGATGCGGTCCATCTCACCGCTTCTGCGATCCTGTCTCCATTAGCACTTTCCGCTTCTGCGACCTCCCTCATCGCACCTGCGGTATCGCACCTGCGGTCCCCAATCTGCAGGTGCAGAAATACCAGATGCAGCAAATTCAGCAGCTGCAACAAAATACCAACTTCCCCGTTAACCATCCGAAATCACCCCGAGGCCCTCGGGACCTCAACCAAAAGCACAAACATATCCCAATACCTTATTCAAACTTGTTTCAATCATCAAAATACCTCAAACATCATCAAATCATCCAAAACATGTCGGATTCAAGCCAAACATTCTAAAAATCTCTCGGATTCCGTTGTTGATCAAAACACAACCAAACCACGTCCGAATGAACTGAAACTTTGCACACACATCCCAAATGACACAACGGAACTACTGCAACTCTCAGAATTCCATTCCGACCCTTATATCAAAATCTCGCCTACCAATCGGAAATCGCCAAAATATCAATTTCGACAATTCAAGCCTAAATCTAATACAAACCTCCAAAATTTATTCCGATCACGCTCCTAAGTCACAAATCACATCCCGAAGCTAACCGAATCATCGGAACTCACATCCGAGCCGTCTAACAAATGAGTCAACATCCGGTTGACTTTTCCAACTTAAACTCACTCTAAAGTGACTAAGTGTCTCAAACCTTGCCAAATCCTTTTCGACCTCGATCTGACCAACCCGATACCACATAACATGGATAAACAAAGCATAACGAACTACAAATAAGGAAAATAGAGCGGTGTCTCATGAGACGACTGGCCGGGTCGTCACATCCTCCCCAACTTAAATAAATGTTCGTCCGCTAACGAATCAAGAAACATACTTGAAGCCTCATACAGGTGAGGATATCTGCTCCGCATCTCTCGCTCGGTCTCCCAGGTAGCCTCCTCCACGTACCGACCTCTCCACTGTACTTTCACTGAAGCTATATCCTTTGACCTCAACTTTTGAACCTGACGACCCGAAAAAGCTACTGGCTCCACATCATAAGTCAAATCATCCTCCAATTGAACCGTGCTGAAATCCAAAACATGAGACGGATCCCCAATATACTTCCAGAGCATAAAAACATGAAATACCGGATACACACTCGACAAGCTGGGTGGCGAGGCAAACTCATAAGCCACCTCCCCAATCCTCCAAAGCACCTTAAAAAGCCTAATGAACCGCGAACTCAATTTCCCTTTCTTCTCAAATGTCATAACACCCTTCATGGGTGAAACCATCAACAAAACCTTCTCACCAACCATGTAGGACACATTCCGAACCTTCCTATCATCATAGATCTTTTGTCTCGGCTGCGCTGTATGAAGCCTCTCCTGAATCACCTTCACCTTTTCTAAGGCATATTGCACCAAGTCTGTCCCTAGTAGCCTAGCCTCACCGGGCTCGAACCAACCAACTGGAGATTTACACCGCCTCCTATACAAAGCCTCATATGGAGCCATCTAAATACTGGACTGGTAGCTGTTGTTATAAGTAAACTCCACAAGCGGTAGAAACTGATCCCATGACCCTCCGAAATCAATGACACAACATGTCCTCCAATATATGAATAGTGCGCTCGAACTGCCCGTCCATTTGAGGGTGAAAAGCTGTGCTCAACTCAACCTGAGTACCCAACTGTCACTGCAGAGACCTCTAAAACTATAATGTAAACTGATTGCCCCTATTTAAAATGATGGAAACTAGGATACCATGTAACCGAACAATCTCCCGGATATAGATCTCTACCAACCGCTCTGAAGAATATGTAGTATACACAGGAATGAAGTGCTCGGACTTGGTCAGCCAATCCACAATCACCCAAATAGCATCAAACTTTCTCAGATTCTGTGGAAGTCCAACAACAAAGTCCATAGTGATCCTCTCCCATTTCCACTGGGGAATATCCATCTGCTGAAGCAAGACACCCGGTCTTTGATGCTCATATTTCACTTACTGACAATTGAGACACCGATCTACAAATCTCACAATGTCCTTTTTCATTCTTCTCCACCAATAGTTCTACCTCAAATCCTGATACATCTTCGCAGCACCCAGATAAATGAAATACCGCAAGCTATGTGCCTCCTCCAGAATCGACTCCCGAAGCCCATCCACATTAGGCACACAAATCCGGCCCTACATCCTCAACTCCCCATCATCACCAATGGTCACACATCTCTGGCATCATCATGCTGAACTCTGTCCTTAAGGACAAGAAAATGCGGATCATCATACTGGAGCTCTCTGATGCGATCATATAAGGAAGACCGATAAATCACAAAAGCCAATACCCAACTAGGCTCCGAAATATCCAACCTCACAAACCGATTGGCCAAGTCCTGAACATCAACTGCAAGAGGTCTCTCCCCAACTGGAAAATATGCCAACCTCCCCATACTCATCGCCTTTTGGCTCAAGGCATTGGCCACCACATTGGCCTTTCTCGGATGGTACAATGTAGTAATATCATAATCCTTAAGCAACTTCAACCATCTCTGATGTCTCAAATTAAGATCCTTCTGTTTGAACAAGTGTTGGAGGCTACGATGATCGGTAAACACCTCACAAGACACACCATACAAGTAATGCCTCCAAATTTTCAACGTGTGAACGATGGCAGCCAACTCCAACTCATGAACGGGGTAGTTCTTATCATGGGGCTTCAACTAATGAGAAACATAAGCAATAGCTCTACCCTCCTGCATTAATACACAACAAATGCCAACTCTCGAATCATTACAATACACAGTATATGAACCTGAAGCTGATGGCAAAATCAACACTGGAGTTGTGGTCAAGGCTATCTTGAGCTTTTGAAAGCTCTCCTCACACTCGCCCGACCATACAAATGAAACATCCTTCTGAGTCAATCAAGGGCGATGCGGTAGATGAGAATCCCTGAAGAAAACGGTGATAATAACCCGCCAAACCAAGAAAGCTAAGAATCTCTATGGTTGAGGACGGTCTGGGTAAACTCTGAACTGCCTCTATCTTCTTTGGATTAACCTGAATGCCCTCGCTGGACACCACGTGCACTAAGAAATCCACCAAACTAAGCAAAAACTCACACTTGGAGAATTTTGCATAAAGTTTCTCCTTTCTCAACCTGTACAACAAAACTCTCAAATGCTCTGTGTGCTCCTCCTGACTACGCGAATATACTAGAATATCATCAATGAAGACTATGACAAATGAGTCAAGATAAGGCCAGAACACACTGTTCATCAAATGCATGAACGCTACTGGGACATTGGTCAGCCTAAAAGACATCACTAAGAACTTATAATGACCATATCGGGTCCTGAAAGCTGTCTTAAGAATATTTGAGTCCCTAATCTTCAACTGGTGATAGCCTGAACGGAGATCAATCTTGGAGAACACTCTCGCTCCCTGAAGTTAGTCGAATAAATCATCAATGCGAGGCAAGGGATACTTGTTCTTAATTGTTACTTTGTTTAATTGCCTATAATCAATGCACATTCTCTTAGTGCCATCCTTCTTCTTCACAAATAGAACTGGCGCACCGCAAGGTGACTTACTAGGCCGAATTAACCCCTTATCAAGGAGTTCCTAAAGCTACTCCTTTAACTCTTTCAACTCCGTTGGTACCATACGATACAATGGAATAGAAATGGGATGAGTGTCGGGCACTAGGTCAATACCAAAATCAATATCACTGTCCGGTGTCATGCCTAACAGGTCTGCAGGAAACACATTACAAAAATCCCTCACAAGTGGAACACAATCAATACTGGGAGTTTCAGCACCGACATCCCCCACAAAGGCTAGATACGAAAGACTACCCTTCCCAACCATACGGTGGGCTTTCAAGAATGAGATCACTCTACTGGAAACATAATCAGTCACACCTTGCCACTTGATCCATGGCATACCAGGTATAGCCAATGTGACTGTCTTAGCATGACAGCCCAGAATAGCACGACATAGAGATAGCCAATCCATGTCCAAAATGACATCGAAATCTACCATACACAATAATAAAAGATCCACACGTGTATCTAGACCCCCAATATTCACCACACACAACTGGTACACACTGTCTACAATAATAGTATTGCTTATCGATTTAGATACATGAACAGGTGAAGCAAGAAATTCACGGGGCATACCCAAAAAACGAGCAAAGTATGATGACACATAAGAAAAGGTTGAACCATGATCAAATAATACTGAGGCATCTCTATGGCAGACTAAAACAATACCTGTAATAATAACATCTGAAGCAATAACATCGGGTCTTCCTGGAAGTGCATAGAAACAGTCCCGACCGCCACCTAATCGACCTCCCTCGCTAGGGCGACCCCTAGCTGACTTACCTCCACCCCTAGCTGGCTGGGCGGGTGGTGGTGACGTAACTGACGCCGAAGCCGATGACTGACCCCTCTACTGAGATGAACTCGTAAGACGACGAGGGCACTGCCTCCACATATGACCCATCTCACCATACTCATAAAAACTTCTAGTTGCTGGAGAAGGGGACTGAAGGGAACCCCTCGCACTGGAGTGACTAGCAGATGCACCTGGCATAAAAGAGCCCTTCACCAATGGAGCACAGGACGAACTCTAAGCTTGAAGGGCACTAAGGGATGACTGGCACTGATGAGAACTATGATAACCATGACCCGATGATGCCCCACGATAACCTGGGCGAGCTGGCTGAGCATGCCTAAATGGGCAGCCTCTGTCGTGCTGAAACTAACCTCTCGAAGATTTACCACTGTAACTACCAGATCCTCAAGGCCTCTTGGCCTCCCTCTCCTCTCGCTCCTGGCGACGAACAAACTTAATCTCATGAGCAATATTCACAACCTCCTTGAAAGTAGCATGAATCACCCTCTCCCTGGTCATGAGAATCCGAAGCTGATAAGTGAGGCCATCAACAAACCTCCTAATCTTCTCTCTATCTATCAGAACCATCCAAATAGCATGACAAGCTGACTCGAAGAACCTCATCTCTTACTACGTCACAGTCATCTCTCCCTGACACAACCACTCAAACTCTCTACGCAGCTCCTCTCTGCAAGACTGCAGCACATACTTCTCCAGAAAGAGAACGAAGAATTGCTGCCAGGTAAGGGGTGCTGCACCAACAGGCCTACGACTCTCAAAAGCCTCCCACCAAGTGAAGGCAGCTCCTGAAAACTAATAAGTAGTGAAAGAGACCCTGCAGGTCTCTAGAATACCTCCTGTACGAAGCATCCTCTAACACGTGTCTAAGAAATCCTGGGCATCCTCGCCCTCTACAGCACTAAAGGTCAAAGGCTGCAGTCTACCAAATCTCTCCAACCTACGCTGCTCATCCTCTGGCATAGAAAAAACTACATAGTCTTGAGCAGCTGAAACCGTCTGGGCTGGATGTGCCCCGGCATCTAAAGTCCCTGCACGACCTGCTCAGGTGTGCGAGCGGCGAGAGTCTGATTGCCTCCCCCGGCCTGAGAAGTAGCTACAGCTGTAGTGGCTGAAACTGCCTAAGCTAGGCTAGTGACTGAGCTGGTGCTGCTAAGATAATATTTGAGCCAAGGCCTCCTAAAGACCCGGAATCACAATGGGCACAGCTGGTGCCTGAGCTGGTGCTGCTGGAGCGCCTATAACTGGGACCTGATCCTGAATTGGCAGTTGGTGGATCTATAGGTGTTGCCCTAGCTGCTCTTCCCCTACCACGACCACGACCACAACCGCGTCTTCAGCCTCAAGTGGCCATGGCTGGTGGTACTGGTGGTCGTCCATCCTGACCGATAGCGTGTGTCCTCACCATCTGCGAGAGAATAAAATAATAGAAGTTTAGTACTAGGATCAACAAATTAGCACGACAAGAATTTCAAGAATATGAAGTTTTTCCTAAAGGGTATGTGGCCTCTTGAGGATAAATACAGATGTCTCCGTACCGATCCGCGAGACTCTACTAAACCTACTCATGACTCGTGAGACCTATATAACCTAGGCTCTAATACCAATTTATCTTGACCCAAAAGCGGACCCGGTCGTGATGGCACCTCTCAGGAAGACAAGGCCAACTGAAACTTCCCCTTTTCAATTATTAATAGTTAAGCATAAAGAAACAATCGAAACATGATAAAATAATCTAAAGTAGCAGATAATGTCATAAATACGCAGAAGAACAACCCAACACAACCCGATACCGGGGTGTCACTAGTCATGAGCATCTATAAAACCTAGTACAAGTCTGAAAAATCCACAAACTATTACAAATGTCAGATAAGAGATGGAAATGATAAAGAGGGAGAAACACGGGACTGTGGACGTCAAGCAACTACATCATGGACTCCGATATTTGCCGGGAGCTCTGACAGGATCCGTAACACCTGAATCTGCACACAAGGGTGCAGGAAGTAAAGTGAGTACTCAAAATCAGTGAGTAACAAATGTAAATAAAGACTGAAAATAAGAAATCATGTAAGACACAAAGCATTATATAATGAAGCAGTAAAACCATTTAAAAATAGTAAATCAGTGAAAGATAGATAAAACTCTTTAACTCAAATATAGTTTCATGAAAAGCCTTTTTCAATGATTAAGTAGGTAATTGACAGTCAAATATGAAAAGTAAACACATAAATGCTCGCCCCTTGGGCACATTATCAACGAATCCGCCTCTCAGACAACATCTCAGAATAGTACCAATCCCTGGGGCAATCACATAGAGCAATACCAGCCCCTCGGGATCAATCTCACGTCACAATGGGTACCCGCGCTCACTGGGGGTGTGCAGACTCCTGGAGGGGACCCTTACGGCCCAAACGCAATATCAA
This sequence comes from Nicotiana sylvestris, assembly GCF_000393655.2. Classification (NCBI taxonomy): domain Eukaryota; kingdom Viridiplantae; phylum Streptophyta; class Magnoliopsida; order Solanales; family Solanaceae; genus Nicotiana; species Nicotiana sylvestris. The sequence continues at coordinate 34,812,568 of NC_091060.1, read as the reverse complement.
GCCACCTCGTGGCATCATCACTAGGCCCTCGGCCTCATATCAATCAAGCTATCTTGTGGTGTACATATCTCAGGCCCTGGGCCTCATAATCGGTATCAAATGTTTCCTCACAACATAGGCCCTCGACCTTACTCAGTCAAAATCCTCACAAGCCACTCGGGTAATGGTAAAACAGTATTTCTCAGCCCAAACATCATTTAAAATATCATTTAAGTACTAAAACTGAGTAAACATGGATAAGTACGAAAACAATGGAAAATTACATGATTGAGTTCAAGTATAGAGTTAAACTAGTGAGGAAACATCAGTAAAAATCCCCGAAGGGTTCAAATAGCTGGCACGAAACCCAAATATGGCATTCAACCCATATAATGATGATAGCAAATAGATTTCAGTCAAATACGCGGTAAAACCATCAATTGGGATGGACCAAGTCATAATCCCCAATAGTGCACGATCCCACGCTCGTCATCAAGGGTGTGCCTTGTTGATACCCAATTTTTTTCTATGTATTTCTTTTACATGCAAATACTTTCAAATATCATATACATACATATATAAGTATGCCCAAGTGTTTTAGTATTTTTCCAATTTTTTAAAAGATTTTTAAATTGATTTATTGCTCAATAATTATTCCCAAAATTATCACTTTGGTGAATAACTTATTTTATTCTCATATTTATACCAAAATATAGGTAGGTTACTTTTCATATATTTTTACAAATTAATTTGGTATTTTAAAAGCTAAATTGCATATAATTGCAATTTTAGCCTGCTTTAAGATTTAATAGCACTATAATTATGAAACTAGTTCCAATATTTTTAAATTAATAATTATATACTATTAACGAATCCAATGCTTTTAATTTGCTTTCAAAATCATTTTTACTATTTTTATAAAATAAAAAAGGGAAAACTGGCTATTTAAATTTTGGCCTCAGTTCGTTTCAATTGTAGCCCCATTACATTTTGATTTTAGCCTAAATTAACCCAATTTCAAACTCAAATTCGGACAAGCCCAATTCTTTTTGACCCAACCCCTAACCCAATTCAACCGACCCAACCCGGTTCCCCATCTACCTTCTTAAATCTAGGCCGTTGATCATTCGGATCAACGACCACTATTCGGCCTACCATAATTAAACACAGGTGACTACCCTAATCCCTCATTCTCACCTGGCCCGCCGCCTTTGAATCCCAAACCCTCTCAAAAACATTCCGAAACCCTAGCCTCCTCCTACCCCCTTTTCAACCACCGGTCATCGGAATCCATGGCTTCTCAGGCCATAGATAGTTGGTACTCACCTATCTTCACCAGTACGCCAGGGTTGTTCGAAGCTTCGAGGCCTGACCTCGACGATTCCCTCTCCGATCTTCTCAAACCTTTGATTTCATGGCTCCTCCGGCCATGCTCCAGCATATTCAAGACTCAGAAGCCTGATTCTTGACCTCTCCGACTTAAGATCGGACCTGTTTCCAAGCCTTTCTCATTTCTAGGGTTTCTCCGAAACCCTAAGCTATTCAAGGTCCTTTTACAGTTATTTGCTTAGATCTATACTGTATCTATGCTTTTCTTTCCATCTAAAGTGTTTTCCCCAAAACTTTCTTTTCAAATCGTTTCTCTTCGATTTTAGGATTTCTGAAAGGATTTTTTGGGAAAAATCTTTCTAATTTTTCTTCTTCTTTACTTTATGTGTGTTTGTCCATACCCTGCTGGTGTGATTACTCTTTATTACACATGTACTGTCTTCTACCTTTTCTTTTCTGCTATGCATGTTAATCCTTGCTTAGTTTTTTTTACTCTTTTACTATGTGTGTTTACCGTTAAGTTATTTGATCTTGTTTACTGGACTTTGTTCATGTTCTTACATGTTTCATCTACTTGTGTTCACGTTTGTATTATCTCCTTCTTCTGAACTTGTTTAGCTTTCAAGTTTTCTCAAATATGTTCTTCATGAACAAATGACTTGCTTTCTCACTTCCATGTCCGATTCAATTTTGAAACCCTAGGATTTGGGGGGTTTTCTTTGACGATTTTGATTTTTGTGTTCGAGTTAAGGCTCCACTTTGGGACCCTAAACTCTCAGAACCTGTATCTTTTTGCTTATGATTCTGAACTTCTATTCGATTAAACTTTCTTCTAAATAATTTGACAGCCTCTTCTTGATTCACATATTTGTGTGCTTTATATATGAGAACTCTTCTTTCAAAAGGTTTTGCCAACTACTAATTGATTCTGAATTCCTTTAATGGTGTTTACTTGATTGTTACTGATTTTCCCTAATTGAACCTTTCTTTACCCTTTTTCTGACTTGGTTCATTCGAACAAAGCTTGCAGCTTTGATTTTACTAGTTGTTTGATTGATTCCTTTTCCTTATTTTTCACAAACCATGTACCATTGGACTTTTGCCTTAAATAAACCCTATGTGTTTACCCTTATTATGTTACTTTGGAAAAGGTTTTAATCAAATTCTTTCCTTAATTGTCTTATGCCCGTTCGAAATCAGAATCCCTTAACCAAAGGGAGACTTTATGTGATTTATTGCAAACTATTTCCTTACCTTTTCTTACTTGTTTTCTGCACTATAAAAAGGGACTACCCTTCTGCACTTGAACACACTTTGAATTGCATACTCTTACACACACACTCTCAATTACAATACTCTTTCAATTCTTTACTCTCTTCTGAGATCTTTTGTACTGCTTGCTTGCAATTTGGCATACAAGACTTCTGCTTTCACTTATGTGTTTCCCTGAAACTGGTATGTCCTAATTTTGATTCCAATATCATACCTTTGTATTTACTTTACAGTTGCTACACTCTTGGCTACTTTCCTGTTCATGTTCTGTATTGAATATGCTACTCTCTCTTTGCATCTGCTATTTGTTGTGAATTCCATATACCCCTACTCCTTTCTAAGTGTTTGAGTTAAGGTTTATGGCCCAGCAGTATCCAAATTGTCGCTCAGGTCTGAACCTGATCCTCAATGGATCTTAACTCCCAAAATGTGGCCTAGTAGATTGGTTAGGGTGTGCCAGCACTCCTTATTGTTGGGTATGACCACCAGTTTACGCTGGACTTCCCCTAATTCCCCTCTATTGCACTTGTACTTACTCCTAGCCTATAAGTTCTGCCCCCCCCCCTCCTATGAGCCTTGCCTTGGGACTTTGAGTTCCCTCTGAGCTTGGACATTTGAGGGCTGGCCCTTCCACACTGCACTATAATCTGATTCTGCAATAATATTTGGGGGTGTAAGCATTGCCTGGAGTTGTTGAAGCTCCTTGGAACTTTGACACATCCCAAATAAGAGAAAGGCTTTGGAAATCTAATCTTTGGAAGTTGGTTTATTTCATATTTAAGACATGGGGTCTGAATTAGGCTCTCCTTGGTTGGAATCTTTAATTTCTGATATATTTTTTTATCTTTTTCTTATTCATTCTGGTCTATAATAATCTTGTAATAAACTGCTGGGGTGTTAGTGAAAAAGGGAGGGTCAGTCCTGCATGCAAAGGGGTATATACCATGTTCATAGGGAATTATTATATTTCTGAAATTCTGCATCTCATGTAGATACCATGTTCATAGGGAATTACTATACTTCTGAAATTCTACATCTCATGTAGATACCATGTTCAAAGGGAATTCCTATACTTCTGAAATTTTTCATTTCATGTAGATACCATGTTCATAGGTTTTTCTACACTTCATATAGATACCATGTCTATAAGTCGTTTTTGAAATTCTGCATATCATATAGGTAAAATGCCTATAGGACTTCCTGCATTTTGCATATGCATCTGTCACTAGGCAAACCTGTTTATAAGATTTAATTAACTAACTACATATATATGACCTTCCTATAGGATTTGTGCATGACAATAACAGCGCTTAAAATCAGTAACGCCTAAAAAGTATGCCTATAGGAGCTGTCAACCAAACCTGAATCATCAACTCGTTTTTAAGCCTAAAATCAATAGCAATAATGTTTAACGCCTGCAGATCTTATGTCCCTGTAATTGACAATTCTTTTTTCTGCAATAAGTTTACTTCTTTATTTCTGAAACTAATAGATATCATGCCTCTAGGTTCCGTTTAACTCCTAGGAAATCTTTAGGGTAAAAACTATAATTGCATCAGTCTTTGATAATCACAACCAGCAGGCAGGCCTAATTCAGACTTCTTATTTGAAAATATGTGATAAATCAGCCTGCCTTAATGTTTAAGTTTAATTCAGACCTAATCAGTACGTGTAAGACATGCTAAACTATATGATTTTCTCTGATTTAAAAAGGTTTATTTGAGTTATATCTGCTTACTTTCTTTCCCAATACTTGCTGTATATTTTTGAATGTCGCCTTAGAATTTTATCCTTTTTAAAAAAAACTGCAAAAGCCCCCGCTCCCTCCCTTTTAGGATTAGTAGTCCTATATGCCTCCGGGACGGATAGGATTGGGACGGGTAATAGCATGCAATAAGTAACGATACTATTCCGCGCTTTAATACCTTAACGGGGTGGGAAGGGTAGATATGGAGATGATGACAGATGTGCTAATATCACGTGCGACCCCTCTTTTTTGAGGAGTGATTGCTGGGTATTGCATTGAAGTGATCCATATTAATCGTAAATCTATGACCCCCCCTCCCCTTATTTGCTTTCATCTCTTCTCGTGAAACCATTCAAAATTTTGTTTCATAAATTTCTGTCCTCTCTACTTACCTTCAAAAGTTTTCAACCTAATTGCAATGTTGTATGCAAGTCCTTATTTGAGCCTTGATTGTTTACTTGTAAAGTCACAATTGTAACATGGTCGGGACCACACTAGTGGATCTTGAGGGGTGCCTAACACCTTCCCCTCGAGATAATTTCTAGCCCTTACCCGAACTCTGGTTTTCCAACTGAAACCCTTCTCAAAGTGTCCTCATGCACTATAATCATTAGGTGGCGACTCTCCAATTCCAAAAAATCCAATTCTCGAAAGGGAATAGAGTTGTCCTCCCAATGTCGTATACCCGATTTCGACCTATAGAAAAAGGGGGCGTCGACAGCATGGCGACTCTGCTGGGGAACTTCTTTAGGCTTTTACCATTGCATGTTGCTTGTGACTTTACTATCTCATTAATTGCTTTTTTTACTGTCTTTTATTCTTTCACTATGAAACTGACTTGGTTCTTCATGTCTTTTCTTTCCTTTAACTGCTTTCCTTTACTTCTTTATTTCAATACTGTTGTGATTACTGCAATTATTGTAATCATTTATCTTATGAACGTGGAAATACATGTCAACTTGTTTCATTCTTGTAAATTGCATCTTCAATATCATATTCCACTCGTGCCAAACAAATACCATAGCAACGCTTATAATGAGTGGTTGCGCTCTTCCAATATTATCACCCTTTAAATTCGGCAAAGGCGCATTTGCGGTAAAACCAGTCGATCAGCGGTGCAGTCGACGGTTCCGTGCCTTTCCCTCTTGAGTTGTTCGCTCAAGGGTACCTGTCTAATACCCCAAAAGAAACTTTACTCTATTTAACTGTGCATGCATCATGGTCAAACCTAACCGAGTCAGTTATGTTGTCAACATAATGACTCAATAAGATAGCCTTGTCCGAAGTCCACTGGGTTTCCTTGAAACCCAAACAGACACCACCATATTCTGTACATTTATTTTTAGAACTAAATGTTTTTTATGCTGATTATTGGTATTAAATAGTCGAATCCGGTGGGGGTGATGTCTTAACCCTTTTGTTTTGCAGAAAATGAATGACAAAGTTCCTGACTTCGGTATGGTAAACATACCTTCACTCTTGCAGACTTGGTGGAGAAACCTCCCATCGAGCAACCAAATCAACGAATGGAAAGAGAGAGTCACCAAGGCTAGTGAGAAGCTAGAATACTTGGAGTACAACTTGCTGGAATTGGAAGGGAAAGTAAGGAAAAGAGTCATCGACTGTCAAAATGCTGAGGAAGGCAAAGGAGAACGTCTGGCGATAGCATTTTTACTGGAAAATCTGCGCGAGCTGGAGGACTTGATCAACAAGAACATTCAAACTGAAGAAGGTCCTTCTGGGACCAAGTAGTTAGGAGTCTTTCTCTTCACTTTTAATGTAATAAGGACAATGGCCATTAGTGACATTTTTACTTTCCGCTATTTTAGTGTCGTTTTGGGATTCGTCTTATTTTTGTCAATAAAATGAGGCATTTAGCATTATAAGTTCTCCAAATTAACTTGTCGCTAGGCCTACCTCGGGCACAACGAGGCACCCAAATTAGGACACTATTTATATTCTTGCACAATATGTTTAAATATTGCATCTTTTTTTCCTTATAATCCGCACTAACTTGTTACCTTTTTTGTTTTTCTTTTCTTTTATTATTCCCCTCCCCAAAGGTTAGTTCGTGCATTCTGGCACCATCATCATACAGTACAAGATCCAAGGGCCCTCCACCTTCTCCTCCTCCGAGTCCTATCCGGAACAAGAACAAAGGTAGAATGGGAGATTCAAGCGCCAAAAAGGAAATTGAAAGAATTGAGTTTTTTCAGGGTACCCCGATTTTTAAGGAAACTACTGCCCAACTTGAGCAGAAATTATTGAAGTTTCGAGAAGAATTGGACCAAGTTCGGAACTTGGCAAATTTATCATTCTCTCTCACCGCTCCTGATGTCAACTTTCCAAATGCTCAAAATCCCGCACCTCCACAGAACACCCCACAACCACAGATGCAACCCACTCATGCTCAACACTGCAACACATGCCACACTCCAAACAACACTCCACTACACATTCCTGAACCACTGAACACCACAAACGACCACCTCCACAACACTACCATCTACGTAAATACTGTAGCCCATTACACTCAACCAATCTCAAGTGCACCTAAGTCTGATGACAAGGACTCTCTTCTTAGAAACTTGGCAGCATAACTCAAGAAGTTGACCAGCCGAGTCCAGGGTATGGAAGGAAACAAAGGCATAGAGGGGCTGAATTGTGAGGACCTCTGCATTAAACCAGATGTTGAACTTCCGGAGGGGTACAAACCTCCCAAGTTCAAAATGTTCGATGGCACGGGAGATCCCAGAGTCCATTTGAGGACATATTGTGATAAGCTGGTCGGAGTCAGAAGGAATGAGAAAATATGTATGAAACTCTTCATGAGAAGTGTAAAGGGGGATGCTTTATACTGGTACATCAATTAGGACCCCAAGAAATGGACAAGCGGGGTAGGTATGGCATCAGATTTCATGGATAGGTTCCGATTCAATACAGAGAATGCACCGAATGTATTCTATATCCAGAATTTGAAGAAGAAGCCTACAGAGACATTCCGTGAGTATGCTACTCGTTGGAGATCAGAGGCTGCTAAGGTCAGGCCGGCCTTAGAAGAGGAACAAATGAACAGATTCTTCATCTGGGCTCAGGATCCACATTATTATGAGAGGTTGATGCTAATCGAGGGCCAGAAATTCTCCGATATCATCAAGCTGGGAGAAAGAATTGAGGAAGGCATTAAGAATGTTATGGTTACTAATCTTGAAGCATTGCAGGCCACCAACAAGGCTTTACAGTCTGGTGGCACGTCCAAGAAGAAGGATGTGAGTGCCGTGATGGTCGCACAGGGAGCAAAATCACCTCTAAAATACCACACTTACCCGTCACCTCCACTTACATATCAGCCTATCCCGAATTACCAAGCACCCGCACCCTCTTACCAAAATCCACCACCCGTTTACCAATCATCTCCACCTCCCACATATCAAACTACTTCACCCAGATACTCTCAACTTGCACCTGTTTACCAAGCTTATAATGCCCAACCCTCTCACTACCAATCACCTCCCACTCGCCAAAATTTCCCTAGACCTAGACCAAATTTTGACCGTAGACCTCCCAAACAATATACAGCCATCGCTGAGCCAATTGACCAGCTATATGAGAAACTTAAAGTTGCTGGTTATATCTCCCTTATCCCTGCCATAACTTTAGAAAATCCTTCCTAGTGGGTCAACCCTAATAAGACTTGTGCGTACCACTCCGGCATGAAGGGACATACTATTAACGAGTGCCGCTCGTTGAAGGACAACATTCAAACTCTGATTGACAATAAGGTTATCGTAGCAAAGGAGCCTTCTCCTAATGTCCGCAACAACCCTCTGCCTGATCACAAAGGTGGAGACATTCACATGATCGAGATCGAAGATTACTGGGACCCCAAGGGGTCGATAGGATTGATTGCTGAGGGTGATGAGCCAAAGAAACCAGCGGTCACGCTTAACCCAATTGTTGTGCAGAATCAGCTCTCAAAGGGCAATAAAGTAAATATGTCTATACCTCTCAAATTTGAAGCACCTTCTTCTGCAAAGATGCCCGAACTAATTAAGGTTGAGTTAGGAGTCCTGAAGGCACCTGCACCTTTTGAAGTTGCTGTGTTACCACCAAAGGTACCTATTCCTGTAGAAATGTTAGACATAACACAGTTCCACTCAAATGACATACCATGGGATTACACAGCTGAAGTAAGGAGGAAAGGGAAGACCAAGACGGGAGAAGCAATTGCTACGTAGGGTATGACCAGAACAGGCAGGGTTTACACTCCAGAGCACCTAGCTGAGTCCAGTAAGCAAGCCTCTGAACGGACTACTAAAACTGGGCCCGATGATCTTTTGAGGAAAATACAAGCTAAGGAGTATTGGGTCGTTGAGCAGTTAAACAAAACACCAGCGCATATCTCCATCCTAGCTCTTCTGCAGAGCTCTGACGCACACAAAAATGCCTTGATGAAGATATTGAGAAAAACTTATGCGCCCTGCAACATAACTGGAGGCGAAATGGCAAATATGGTAGGGCAAATACTGAAAAGCCACAAAACGCCTTCCACGAATATGAGCTGCCACCGGAAGGACTGAGTCACAACAAAGCCCTGCACATCACCGTGTAATGCGAGGATTACTTCATCACTAGAGTCCTGATCGACGGAGGATCCAGCCTCAACATCTGTCCGCTAATCACTCTCAGAACATTGGGAAATAGCCTGCACGAGATCAAAGATGGATCCATCAATGTCAAAGCCTTCGATGGGTCCCAAAGGTCTACTATTGGAGAGATTAGCCTATGCTTGCAAATGGGACCAACTTGGTTTGACGTTAACTTTCAAGTGATAGATGTCCCAGCATCCTACAACTTGTTGTTGGGACGACTATGGATCCACGCCGCTGGAGCTGTAGCGTCGACCCTGCATCAGGCAGTGAAGTTCGAATGGAATCACCAACAGGTGATTATTCATGGCGATGGTAGCAATCCCATATATTGTTGCCAGACCATCCCGATGATTGGACGCAGAAGGAGATTAGGCGGAGAAACATACCACCACATTGAAAGGGTCAATGCTGTAGAGAAGGATAAATGGTGGGATAACAAGATTGAAAGTATCTTGAATTGGTGTGGGTACGAACCTGGAAAGGGACTCGACAAAAACCTCCAGGGAATCCCCAAATCCATCAAGCTAAAGAAACATGGTACTACATTTGATTTGGGGTATGAATACACTTAGAAGAAGATCAATGACTGGTCGCCACCATGGCGCCGTCCCTACTATCCACTAGAGAATCCGATACCTCGCTTGGAGCAGACTTTCCAGCCGACAGACATCATATATGGATCAGAGGAAGATAAAGCATTGGCAGCCATGAAGAATCTGTTTATGGAAGACGATGATATGGACTGCTGTGTTATTTTCGAGGAGGAAGGGGAGGAAGACCCTTCTATACAAGCTGTGAACCCAGGAGAACGCCTCAGCAATTTGTCAATTAGAACCACTAGGGCCCGGAAAGCTTCGGGGTAGCAAGGCTTAACAAAAGCACCGTGCATCACATTTTTACTTTTTACTAGCTAATTTTATTTCAGCATTGTCTTTAATTTTGAAAAGAGCTCTGATATTCAAAACAATTATGAATTAAATCGAAGCATTTCAGTTTATTATATATCTCGCTCTTATTATTTTTTCTATCATTCACTTTATTTTACAAAGCATTACTATTACTTGCCTTGACGATGAACCAACGATTGTGACTTGCAATGAGACAACGCAACAAACGGATGTGGATTCAGAAGAGGATGATATACCAGATGAGGTCGTCAGAGAGGTTGAGAATTTTGAGAATAGGCCTAAGTCTAACTTGGATGAAACTAAGGTCGTTAATCTGGGAGATACAGAGAATGTCAAAGAAACGCGCATCAGTGTTCACCTGTCACCATCAGAAAAGAAATAGTACACGGAATTCCTAAAGGAATATGAAGACATATTCGCCTGGCTCGTATGATGCTATGACTGGTCTCAGTACATCCATTGTAGCTCACAAACTGCCAACGGATCCAACATGTCCGCCAGAAAAGCAGAAGCTCGAGAAATTCAAACCCGACATGAGTTTGAAAATAAAAGAAGAGATTACCAAGCAAGTCAAAGCCAAGGTTCTCAGGGTAGTAGACTATCCGACATGGTTAGTGTTTGTGTTGACTATCGCGATCTTAATTGGTCCAGTTCTAAAGACAACTTCCCCTTGCCGAACACACACATTCTAATTCACAACTGCGCCAAGCATGAGTTACAGTCGTTCGTTGATTGTTTCGCTGGGTATCATCAGATATGGATGGACGAGGAAGATGCAGAGAAAACAACTTTCATCACGCCATGGGCAATGTATTGTTACAAAATGATGCCATTCGGTTTGAAGAATGCTGGTGCCACCTACATGAGAGCCATGACTACCATCTTTCATGACATGATACACAAGGAGATCGAGGTATATATGGATTACGTCATCATCAAATCCAAGAAAGCCAGGGATCACATGGAAGACATAAGAAAGTTCTTCAACAGACTGAGGAGGTTCAATCTGAAACTGAATCCCGCCAAGTGTGCATTTGGGGTTCCTGCTGGTAAATTATTAGGTTTCATTGTAAGTCATCGAGGAATAGAATTTGATCCGTCAAAGGTCAAAGCTATCCAAGAATTGTCGCCGCCAAAGAACAAGAAGGACGTGATGAGTTTCCTGGGGAGACTAAACTATATCAGCCGGTTCATAGCTCAGTCCACGGTCATTTGTAAATTTACCTTTAAAATGTTGAAAAAGGACGTTGCCACCAAGTGGACTGATGATTGTCAGAAAGCTTTTGACATAATTAAGGAATACTTGTCAACGCCGCCGGTCTTGGTTCCGCCTGAGCCAGGAAGACCCCTATTGCTTTACCTTGCGGTATTGGAAGGAGCATTTGGTTGTGTTCTGGGACAACATGATGAAACAGGGAGAAAGGATCAAGCCATCTACTATCTCAGTAAGAAGTTCACATTATACGAGGCCCGGTATTCTCTTTTAGAACGCACTTGTTGTGCTCTGACTTGGGTCGCGCAGAAGTTGAGGCATTACTTCTGTGCTTACACTACTTATCTTATATCCAGAATGGACCCTTTGAAGTACATCTTCCAGAAACTCATGCCCACTGGCAAGCTCGCCAAGTTGCAAATCCTGCTAAGTGAATTCGACATTGTTTATGTGATCCAGAAAGCAATCAAAGGGAAAGCCTTGGCGGATTATCTCGCCGAGAACCCCGTGGACGGAGAATACGAGCCCATAAAAATGTATTTTCCTGATGAAGAGTTATCTTTCATAGGAGAAGATATTGCGAAATCCTATGATGGTTGGAGGTTGTTTTCGACTGAGCTGCAAATTTCAAAGGAGTTGGCATAGGAGCAGTCCTAGTATCAGAAACCGGCCAGCACTACCCGGTATCCGCCAAGCTTAGGTTCCCTTGCACCAATAATATGGCCGAATATGAAGCCTTCATCTTGGGGCTCAAAATGGCCATTGACATGAACGTTCAAGAGTTGCTAGTGATCGGGGATTCAGACATGCTCATATATCTGGTTCAAGAAGAGTCGGAAACGAAGAACTCTAAGATACTTCCCTGCATGCATCACATACAGGAGTTGAGGAAAAGGTTCACAAAGACAGAATTTCAGCACGTCCCCAGAGTCCAGAACGAGTTTGCTAATGCATTAGCCACTTTATCGTCCATGATCCAGCATCCAAATACAAATTTCATTGATCCCATCCAAGTAAAGATTCATGATCAGCCAGCTTATTGCGCCCACGTTGATAAAGAAACAGATGGAAAACCATGGTTCCATGACATCAAGGAGTACTTGACAACGGGGGAATATCCAGAACTTGCCAACGCTACTCAGAAGCGTACACTTCATAGGTTATCCAACAACTTCTTTCGCAGTGGAGGAATCCTGTATATGAGGACTCCCGATTTGGGTTTACTAAGGTATGTCAAAGCAAAAGAAGCATCCAGGCTAATTGGACGAAGTGCATGCAGGGACCGGCGGGTCGCACATGAATGGTTTTCTTAGCAAAGAAGATACTCCGAGCAGGGTATTTTTGGATGACTATGGATATAGACTATATCCGGTATGTTCGCAAATGCCATCACTGTCAGATACATGCAGATATGATAAAGGTGCCTCCAAACGAGCTTACTACAACAAGCTCACCATTGTCATTCGCCGCTTGGGGAATGGATGTTATCGGACCTATCGAGCCTGCCGCATCAATTGGGCATAGGTTCATCTTAGTGGCAATCGATTATTTTACCAAATGGGTCGAAGCAGCATCATACAAGGCGGTCACTAAGAAGGTTGTGGCAGATTTCTTCCACGACCGCATTGTTTGTCGGTTCGGAATTCTGGAATCAATCATCACCGATAATGGTTCCAATCTCAATAGCGACATGATGAAATCAATGTGTGAAACATTGAAGATCAAACACAAGAACTCTACAGCCTACAGGCCTCAGATGAATGGAGTTGTGGAGGCAGCCAGCAAGAATATCAAGAAGATACTAATGAAGATGGTCGAAAGGAACAAACAATGGCATGAGAAATTATCATTCGCCTTGTTGGGATACCGCACCACAGTCCGCACATCGACCGGAGCAACTCCCTACATGCTGGTTTATGGTACAGAGGCGGTCATCCCCGCCGAGGTAGAAATTCCCTCCTTAAGGATCATACAAGAAGCAGAGTTGGATGATGCAGAATGGGTAAAAGGTCGCTACGAGCAGTTAGCCCTTATAGATGGGAAAAGGATGAATGCAGTTTGTCATGGTCAGTTGTATCAGAACAGAATGTCCAGAGCCTTCAACAAAAGAGTTAAGCCAAGGAAGTTTACACCGGGGCAGCTGGTGTTGAAGAAAATATTCCCACATCAAGATGAATCCAAGGGGAATTTCTCTCCCAATCGGCAGGGTCCGTACATGGTTCACCGGGTTCTAACTGGAGGAGCCCTTATTCTTGAAGAAATAGAGGAGAAGTCTGGCCAAAGCCGATCAATTCAAATGCAGTAAAACGATATTATGTGTAACCACTTATGATTCCCTCTATGATGTAATTTGAACTACGCCTGACCTAATTCCCGTTTAAGAGGGGATACGTAGGCAACCCTATGGGTTCGGTCAGAATTTAATAAAAAATCCATTTTCCCCGCTATTGGAACTGGGGAAGAATTTTGAGGAGGACCCTTAAAATTCCGAAGTTGATTTTAGTCCATGCATCGCCAGAAGTGCCAGCCCAGTACACTGGGGCAGAATTTTGAGGAGGACACTCAAAATTCCGAAGATGATTTTTTTAGTCATTCAGCACAACCGTCAGAAATGTCCGCTCAGCAAACGAGGGCAGAATTTTGAGGAGGAACCTCAAAATTCCAAAGAAAAAGAGGTTGCAATGTCTTGAACCACGTCGCAGTCGTTGGTTCATCTAAAGAAAACAATTTTTGATTATATACTTACGTTATATTTACTAAATCATGCATAACTATTATCTGAATTGCTGTCGTTTAGCGATGCTACCCCATTGACACACAACGTCAAGAGCCCGTGGAAGACGAACTAACCTTTTCCCCTTACAGAACTCACGTTTTTTCTTTGGATACAGGCACTCGACTTGTAGTATCGTTAAGTATATTTATGTACGCATACTTTCCCAAGAATGCAACTTCTTAGAATCATCACTTGCCTGCAATTGCTATCCGTACACAATCTCCCCGGCAGTCATATTGTCGTAATCGGCTATCAGCTAAGAGATCTTACTACTAATTGTCCTTTTATATTCTTGCACTGCATAAGGCTACTTATCTGCCTTTCGAGACTAAGCCCTGTCTCCATCTGCATTTTACATAAGGCTACTTTTCTGCCTTCCGAGGTTAAGCTCTACCTCCATCATCATCTGCATAAGTCTACTCTTCTGCCTTTCGAGACTAAGCCCTATCTCTATCTGCATTTTGCATAAGGCTACTTTTCTGCCTTCCGAGGTTAAGCTCTACCTCCATCATCATCTGTATAAGGCTACTTATCTGCCTTTCGAGACTAAGCCTTATCTCCATTTTTATAAGGCTACTCTATCTGCCATTCGAGACTACGCATTGTCTTTATCCTGCATGGCTGATATATCGCCTCTTTACTTTTCTCGCACGGCTGCAACATCGCTATCTTCATTTAAATTCTGTACCGGCTGAAAGATCACCACCTTTTTGCATTTCATGGGCTGAAAGATCACCAACCTATTCAAAGGCATCATAGTTCGGAGGCACCATCTACATGGCCCGAGAAAATCATTTCATGGACTTCGAATTTTTATTTATGCTATTCATATCCCGGGACGTCATGGTCCAAGGACGTCATCCTAACCGTCCAAAGACAGCATTCATGGTCCAATGGGAACTTGCATCACGTTTAAATTTATGTACAACCTATGCTGTATTGCCCACTTGCAGGTACACCGGCTAGCAAACGGCCATCTCAGTAGTAGCGATCACGCTCCGGTTCTCTCAGCCTATCAGACTTCAACTATCCTTCTCAACTGAGGCATCGAGTCCGTTCCTTTCAATAACTCTATAGGCATATTTCACCGATGGATCCTGAACTACATATGGCCTGATTCTTGTAAGACCAGGGATATGTAGGCAGCTCAAGAGCCAGAGCTCGGTTAGAATTCTTTGCAAATCGTCTCTTTCGGTCAAAATTGGCCATCATATCTTTACCCGACAACTTTTTCATCCTTCCCGGGTAAAGGGGGGCAGCTGTTGATATCCAATTTTTCCCTATATATTTCTTTTACATGCAAATACTTTCAAATATCATATACATACATATATAAGTATGCCCAAGTGTTTTAGTATTTTTCCAATTTTTTAAAAGATTTTTAAATTGATTTATTGCTCAATAATTATTCCCAAAATTATCACTTTGGTGAATAACTTATTTTATTCTCATATTTATACCAAAATATAGGTAGGTTACTTTTCATATATTTTTACAAATTAATTTGGTATTTTAAAAGCTAAATTGCATATAATTGCAATTTTAGCCTGCTTTAAGATTTAATAGCATTTTATAATTATGAAACTGGTTCCAATATTTTTAAATTAATATTTATATACTATTAACGGATCCAGTGCTTTTAATTTGCTTTCAAAATCATTTTTTACTATTTTTATAAAATAAAAAGGGAAAACTGGCTATTTAAATTTTGGCCTCAGTTCGTTTCAATTGTAGCCCGATTACATTTCGTTTTTAGCCTAAAATTTACCCAATTTCAAACTCAAATTCGGACCAGCCCAATTCCTTTTGACCCAACCCCTAACCCAACTCAAACGACCCAACCTGGTTCCCCATCTACCTTCTTAAATCTAGGTCGTTGATCATTCGGATCAACGGCCACTATTCGCCCTACCATAATTAAACACAGTTGACTACCCTAATCCCTCATTCTCACCTGGCCCGCCGCCTTTGAATCCCAAACCCTCTCAAATCCTCTTAAAAACTCTCCGAAACCCTAGCCTCCTCCTACCCCCTTTTCAACCACCGGTCACCAGAATCCATGGCTTCTCAGGCCATGGATAGTTGGTACTCACCTATCTTCACCAGTAAGCCAGGGTTGTTCGAAGCTTCGAGGCCTGACCTCGACGATTCCCTCTTCGATCTTCTCAGACCTTTGATTTCATGGATCCTCCGGCCATGCTCCGGTATATTCAAGACTCAAGAGCCTGATTCTTGACCTCTCCGACTCAAGATCGGACCTGTTTCCAAGCCTTTCTCATTTTTAGGGTTTTATAGAAACCCTAAGCTATTCAAGGTCCTTTCACCGTTATTTGCTTAGATCTATACTGTATCTATGCTTTTCTTTCCATCTAAAGTGTTTTCCCCAAAAGTTTCTTTTCAAAATCGTTTCTCTTCGATTTTAAGGTTTCTGAAATGATTTTTTGGGAAAAATCTTTCTGATTTTTCTTCTTCTTTACTTTATGCGTGTTTGTCCTTACCCTGCTGGTGTGATTACTCTTTATTACGCATGTACTGTCTTCTACCTTTTCTTTTCTGCTATGCATGTAAATCCCTTCTTAGTTTTCTTTACTCTTTTAGTATGTGTATTTACCGTTAAGTTACTTGATCTTGTTTACTGGACTCTGTTCATGTTCTTACATGCTTCATCTACTTGTGTTCATGTTTGTATTATCTCCTTCTTCTGAACTGGTTTAGCTTCCGAGTTTTCTCAAATATGTTCTTCATAATTTTTCTTCCTTTGTCATTCAAACATGCTATCATATCTGTTTTGTTGAGACTCTAAAACAAATGACTTGCTTTCTCACTTCCATGTCTGATTCAATTTTGAAACCCTAGGATTTGGGGGGTTTCCTTTGACAATTTTGATTTTTGTGTTCGAGTTAAGGCTCCACTTTGGGACCCTAAACTCTCAGACTCACTATGAGTCTGCAAATTGAACCTGTATCTTTTTACTTATGATTCTGAACTTCTCTTCGATTAAACTCTCTTCTAAATAATTTGACAGCCTCTTCTTGATTCACATATTTGTGTGCTTTATATATGATAACTCTTCTTTCAAAAGGTTTGGCCAACTACTAATTGATTCTGAATTACTTTAATGGTGTTTACTTGATTGTTACTGATTTTCCCTAATTGAACCTTTCTTTACCCTTTTTCTGACTTGGTTCATTCGAACAAAGCTTGCAGCTTTGATTTTACTGGTTGTTTGATTGAATCCCTTTCCTTATTTTTCACAAACCATGTACCATTGGACTTTTGCCTTAAATAAACCGTGTGTATTTACCCTTATTATGTTACTTTGGAAAAGGTTTTAATCAAATTCTTTCCTTAATTGTCTTATGCCCGTTCGAAATCAGAATCCCTTAACCAAAAGGAGACTTTATGTGATTGATTGCAAACTATTTCCTTACCTTTTCTTACTTAGTTTCTGCACTATAAAAGGGGACTACCCTTCTGCACTTGAACACACTTTGAATTGCATACTATTACACACACACTCTCAATTACAATACTCTTTCAATTCTCTACTCTCTTTTGAGATCTTTTGTACTGCTTGCTTGCAATTTGGCTTACAAGACTTCTACTTTCACTTATTTGTTTCCCTGAAACTGGTATGTCCTAATTTTGATTCCAGCATCATCCCTATGTGTTTACTTTATAGTTGCTACAGTCTTGGCTACTTTCCTGTTCATGTTCTGTATTGAATATGCTACACTCTCTTTGCATCTGTTGTTTGTTGTGAATTCTCCATACCCCTACTCCCTTCTATGTGTTTGAGTTAAGGTTTATGGCCCGGCAGTATCCAAGTTGTTGCTCAGGTCTGAACCTGATCCTCAATGGATCTTAACTCCCAAAATATGGCCTAGTAGACTGGTTAGGGTGTGCCAACACTCCTTATTGTTAGGTATGACCACCAGTTTATGCTGGACTTCCCCTAATTCCCCTCTATTCCACTTGCACTTACTCCTAGCCTCTAAGTTCTGCCCCCCCCCCTCCTGTGAGCCTTGCCTTGGGACTTTGAGTTCCCTCTGAGCTTGGACATTTGAGGGCTGGCCCTTCCACACTGAATTATAATCTAATTTTGCAATGATATTTGGGGGTGTAAGCATTGCCTGGAGTTATTGAAGCTCCTTGGAACTTTGACACATCCCAAATAAGAGAAAGGCTTTGGAAATCTGATCTTTGGAAGTTGGTTTATTTCATATTTCAGACCTGGGGTCTGAATTAGGCTCTCCTTTGTTGGAATATTTAATTTTTGATTTATTTTTTATCTTTTTCTTATTCATTCTGGTCTGTAATAATCTTGTAATAAACTGTTGGGGTGTTCGTGAAAAAGGGAGGGTCAGTCCTGCATGCAAAAGGGTAGATACCATGTTCATAGGGAATTACTATATTTCTGAAATTTTGCATCTCATGTAGATACCTTGTTCATAGGGAATTACTATACTTCTGAAATTCTGCATCTCATGTAGATACCATGTTCATAAGGAATTCCTATACTTCTGAAATTTTGCATTTCATGTAGATACCATGTTCATAGGATTTTCTGCACTTCATATAGATACCATGTCTATAAGTCATTTTTGAAATTCTGCATATCATATAGGTAATATGCCTATAGGACTTCCTGCATTTTGCATATGCATTTGTCACTAGGCAAACCTGTTTATAAGATTTAAATAACTAACTGCATATAGATGACCTGCCTATAGGATTTCTGCATGGCAATAACAGCGCTTAAAATCAGTAACGCCTAGAAATCATGCCTATAAGAGCTGTCAACCAAACCTCAATCGTCAACTCGCATATAAGCCAAATATTAGTAGCAATAATGTTTAATGCCTGTAGATCTTGTGTCCCTGTAATTGACAATTCTTTTTTCTGCAATCAGTTTACTTATTTATTTTTGAAGCTAATAGATATCATGCATATAGGTTCTGTTTCACACCTAGGCAAGCTTTAGGGTAAAAACTATAATTGCATCAGTCTTTGATAATTACAACCAGCAGGCAGGCCTAATTCGGACTTCTTATCTGAAAATATGTGATAAATCAGCCTGCCTAAATGTCTAAGTTTAATTCAGACCTAATCAGTACGTGTAAGACATGCTAAACTATATGATTTTCTCTGATTTAAGGAGGTTTATTTGAGCCATATCTGCTTACTTACTTACCCAATACTTGTTGTATATGTTTTGAATGTCGCCTTAGAATTTTATCCTCTTTAAAAAAAAACTGCAAAAGCCCCAGCTCCCTCCCCTTTAGGATTAGTAGTCCCATATGCCTCCGGGACTGATAGGATTGGGTCGGGTAATAGCATGCAATAAGTAACAATACTATTCCGCGCTTTAATACCTTAACGGGGTGGGAAGGGTAGATATGGAGATGATGACCGGTGCACTAATATCACGTGCGACCCCTCTTTTTTGAGGAGTGATTGCTGGGTATTGCATTGAAGTGATCCATATTAATCGTAAACCTAGGACCCCCTCCCCTTATTTGCTTTCATCTCTTCTCGTGAAACCATTCAAATCTTTTTTTTTCATAAATTTCTGTCCTCTCTACTTACCTTTAAAAGTTTTCAACCTAATTGCAATGTTGTATGCAAGTCCTTATTTGAGCCTTGATTGTTTACTTGTAAAGTCATAATTGTAACATGGTCGGGACCACACTAGTGGATCTTGAGGGGTGCCTAACACCTTCCTCTCGAGATAATTTTTAGCCCTTACCCGAACTCTGGTTTTCCAACTCAAACCCTTCTCAAAGTGTCCTAATGCACTATAATCATTAGTTGGCAACTCTCCAATTCCAAAAAAACCATTTCTCGAAAGGGAATAGAGTTGTCCTCCCAATGTCGTATACCCGATTTTGACCCATAGAAAAAGGGGACGTCGACATGCCTCACCTCAATATAGCACTACGATATGCAAATCTGGGGTTTCAAACCCTCAGAACATCATTTACAATCATTACTCACCTCGAACCGGTCAAATCTCTAGCTTGCGACGCCTTTGCCCCTCGAATCGGCCTCCACTCGCGTCGAATCTATCAAAAATAAGAATGAGGATGTCAAAATATGCTAAGGGAACAAAGTGCAAAAAAAAAAATCAAAATACGACACAAATCCCGAAATTACCAAAACCCGACCCCCGGGCCCACATCTCGGAATTCGATAATTTTACATCAAAAGATTCCTTATCTACCCATGAGTTCATACATATCAAAAGTCATCCAATCCGACCCCAAATGGTCCTTCAAATCCCTAATTAAAGGTATAAGTTTCCAAACCCTAGTTTTCCCAATTTTCCACCCTTAATTTCCATAATTTCTAGATCTAATATATGAAATAATAGCATGGGAACGAGTTTTAGGTCCAAATTCCTTACCTCAATGAACTTCCCTTGAAATCTCCCTTTCAAATCGTTCAAAAAGCTCCCAAGACGAGATAAAAATGGCGAAATTAGCTTAAAATTCACGAAGACCACATTTAAGACTTTCTTCTCAGAACTTTTTGCATCTGTGGCCCAATACCCGCTTTTGCGGTATCGCATTTGCGGTTATTTCTCCGCTTCTGCAAAAATCACTTAACTCACTATTTTTCGCATCTCCGATCCCTCATCCGCATCGGCGACATTGCAGATGCGGTCCATCTCACCGCTTCTGCGGTCCCTGAATCCATTAGCACTTTCCACTTTTGCGACCTCCCTCATCGCACTTGCGGTATCGCACCAGAAGCAGCAAATTCAACAGCTGCAACAAAATTTCAACTTCCCCGTTAACTATCCGAAATCACACCGAGGCCCCCAGGACCTCAACCAAAAGCAAAAATATATCCCAATACCTTATTCAAACTTGTTCCAATCATCAAAATACCTCAAACAACATCAAATCTCCCAAAACACGTCGGATTCAAGACATACTTTCTAAAAATCTCCCGGATTCTGTTTTTGATCAAAAACCCAACCAAACCACGTCCGAATGACCTGAAATTTTGCACACACATCTCAAATGACACAACGGAACTACTACAACTCTCTCAATTCCATTCTGACCCCTATATCAAAATCTTGCCTACCAACCGGAAATCTCCAAAATATCAATTTCGCCAATTCAAGCCTAAATCTACTACGAACCTCCAAAATTTATTCCGATCACTTTCCTAAGTCAAAAATCACCTCCCAAAGCTAACCGAACCATTGTAACTCACATCCAAGCCATCTACACATGATTCAACATCCAGTTGACTTTTCCAACTTAAACTCACTCTAAAGAGACTAAGTGTCTCAAACCTTGCCAAATCCTTTCCGAACTCTATCCGACCAACCCGATACCACATAACACGGATAAAAAAAGCATAACGAAGTAGAAATAAAGAAAACAAAGTGGTAACGCATGAGATGACTGGCCGGGTCGTCACACTAACTATAGTTTAATAGTTCCACTGCTTTTAACACTTCCCCTCAAACTGAAGGCTTGAAGAGGTTCTTCAGTCCAAGCTTGTACAGTAGGTAGTCATGCTAGGTCTTTCCCATTATCTTTGTGAGCAAGTTTGCTAGCCGTTCCTTGGTGGACACATTCTTAGTTTTCATTATCCCTTGCCATATTCTTTCTCGAACAAAATGACAGTCTATATCAATATGTGTGGTTCTTCATGCAAGATGGGGTTAGCTATTATTTGAATTGCAACTTTTCTATCACACATAAGCTTAACTAGTGAGTGTAGCTAAATTCCAAGGTCCTTGAACAAACCAATTAGCCAAACTATCTCAGTAGTGCATAATGCCATACTTCTAAACTCAGCATCTGCAGAGCTTCTGGGCACAGTCTCCAATTTATTTGATTTTCATAAGATCAATGCATCACCAAACTTAACTACATAAGCTGTGACTGACCTCCTAGTTTGTAAGCAGGAACCTAGTCAAAGTCATAGTATGTAGACAACTGATTAGCATTATGTGCTGGCATAAAGAGCCATAGCCTAGGAGCCCCTTTAATGTACTTTACCACTCTCAAGGCTGCTTCCATGTGAGACACCTTGGGATTGTGCATGTACTGACTCAAGACTTGAACCACAAAAGCTAGGTCTGGTCTAGTCATAGTCAGGTAAAGTAGTCTCCCTACAAGCCTTTGATAAATGCCTGGATCCTTGAGTGTTGCATTTGTAGCTTTTGAGCTTCCTACACTTGCTACAACCTTGTCATACTCCTCAGAATTTAGCTTATGATTCAGCTCAAGGGGTGTTCCTGCAGGCTTAGCTCCCCCTAGCCCTGACTTAGAGATGAGTTCCAAAGCATAATTTCTTTGAGACATGGCTATACTTTTTTTGATCTAGAAAATTCAATGCCCAGAAAGAACTTCAGATCACCTAGATCTTTCATCTTAAAATTTCTCTGCAGATATAATTTTTGTCTGGTTCAGCAGTACTACATTGTTGCTTGAGATTAGTAGATCATCCAAATAAACCAACACCATAACTGCCCTTGTGTTTGGTGAACAGAGAGTAGTCAAAGGGGCTTTGCTAAAATCCCATGTGCAGTAAAGCCTCAGTTAGTTTCTTGTTCCATTGCCTATACAGGGCCTCGTATACTTTCAAGACCTTGAGAGACTCCCCCTATCTAGCAAACCCATCAGGAATCTGCATGTACACTTCTTCTAGGAGATCACCATCGAGAAAAGAATTGTGCACATCCATGTAATAAATGACCCACTGTTTAGCTGCTTCTAAGGCAATAATGGTCCTGACTATTACTATCTTGGCAACAGGAGAAAAAGTTTTAGTATAGTCAAGTCCCTCTTCTTAGCTATAGTCTTTGGCTTCCAGTCTGGCCTTGTACCTCTCAACTTCTCTTATAGCCTTGAACTTTATCTTGAAAATTCATTTGTACCTAATATGTGTTTTACCTGTAGGAAGGTCCACAATACTCCATGTGTGGTTCTATTCTAGGGCAGCTATTTCAAGTTTCATAACTTTAATCCACTTGGGGTTTGTAGATACTTCTATGAAGAATTTTGGTTATGTGAGAGAAGAGTAGGATGAGAGCATGTATATGAGCTGGTTTGAGAGTTCCATAGGACACACATAAGGAGATAGGGTATTTACAGGTATGAGATGTGACTGGTTGTGTCACATAATCTTGTAGCTATAATGGTTCTTTGCTAGGTCTTGATGATCTTGTAAGGTTCATAGAAGGAGGCTGTAAAGACTCTAGAACACAAGGCTCAACAGAAGAAGAGTAGCCTAAAGAAGCAGGTTCCTCTGAATGATGGGGAATATGTGGTGCATCAATTGGGAATGTGTCCATAGTTGGACTTTGAGATGAGGCAGGAGAGAAAGAATGATCATAAGGCTCTGGGAAAGACTACATTTATGTGGTAGAAGGTAGCAGGTCTAAAATCGGAAATATGGGAGTGCCAGTGGTTTGTAGATGCTTAAAAGGAAAATATGTTCTTTAAATACCACATTTCTATTCATAATAAAAGTTTTTGAGTGTAGATCATAGACCTTGTAGCACTTCTAAGTTGAAGAATAGCCCAGAAATTCTCCAGGTAATGCTCTTTAACCAAACATGTACAGTTCCTTGGGTAAGGTTGCATAGCACAAACAACCAAACACTCTAAGGTGTGAGAGTGATGGAGCATGCAAATAAAGCATCTTAAAAGGACATTTTCTACCAGTGACTCTTGAGGGAATTCTGTTGATCAAGTAAACAACCGTAGATACACACTCTCCCCACAATTTCAAAGGAATAGCATCCTAGAATCTCAGAGCTCTAGCCATCTCTAAGATTGTCCTGTGTCTCCTCTCAGCAACTCTATTCTGCAGAGGTGTGCAATTGTAGGTACTTTGATGAATAATGCCCATGGATCACAATAGATTGTATACTTAATAATTGAAGAATTCACTACCATGATAAGTTCTAAGAGTCTTAACTGATGCAGTGAACACATTCTTCATGTTTGTTAGGAAATCTTTCAGAATAACCATTATATCAGACTTAGAGACAAGTAAGAAAATCAAGGTAATCCTAGAATAGTCATCCACAATAGTAACAAAGAACCTTTTACAGTCATATGTTGGTACACTATAGGGCCCCATACATCACAATATAACAGTTCAAAACAATATTAGAAGTAGTAGTACTCAGTTTATCAGGTAACTTTGTTTTCTTCACTAGAGGACATACAGTGCAGTGAGTGTGATTGTCCTTCAGGTTACTCAGTGATGTATACTTATTGATTACATCTATAGGTGCATGACCTAGATTTCTATTCCAGATTACACTAGAATAAAAGTATTCATTAGCCATACAAGAAAGCTTATTCCCATACATAGTAGATTTATGTACATATTTCACCTCAGATACTTGTTGACGAGTTTTATTCCTTAGTTGAGTTGGGTCATGATTTAGTATACCACTTATTAATGACATACCTTGTAAAATGTACAGTACCTGATCCTCCTTACCAATCCCATTCACATGACCACTGTAAATATCCTGGAAGATACAAAAGTCAAGAAAAAATGCTACAACACATTGCAACTCCTTGGTCAGTTTAGACGCAGACAATATACTGTATTTAAACTCTTGTATGTACATCACACTACTGATATCCTGATAGTTAAACGCACTTTATTTTCCTACATGTGAAATAGAGGAAAGATTTCCTGTAGGCAAGTGAACATTACTTCCCTTTTGAGGTGGAACTAACTGATAGGAACTTAGCTCCTCTAATGGGGATGTCATATGGTTTGAAGCTCCAAAATCTATTATTCAATTGTGGTTAAAATGATTGGATAATAGAGCCATCAGTTTACCTACAGTTGTAGCTCTGGCAGAAAGACCTTCATGTGATCCCTTGTTCAATAGCTGAACTATCTGTTGATATTGCTCCTGAGTAAAGAAAGGATTGGTGCTTGTTGTTGAGTCTGAAATCCAGTTGGTGAAGTCATCATCTGTATTTGCTGAGGCACATGCTGAAATCCAGGTGATAAAGGCACTTGCATATGTTGTTGTCCACATGTTATTCCTTCTCCACTGCCCTGTAATCCTCCAAATTGCATATGAGTATTTTGCATAGTAGGGTTGTAGTTAGGAGCAGTGTTGTCATGATTGGCATATGCTCCAGAGTTGCCCCCTTTCTTCTTTGTCTTGAAATTAGACTTAAAGTCTTGATGATATCCTATTAACTAGAAACAATTTTCCTTGGTATGACCTTTGTAGTTGTAAAACTCAAATAACATTGTCTTATTCTGAGCTCTGAACTATCCATTCCCTAGGGTTGGATTTTTGTTGCCATACAGAGCAGTGCTATCAAAAACCTCTATCATTTGCTCCATTTGAGTGACGTTTTCCAAATTCCTTTGGATTTCAACATCTATAAGAAGAAAATATGCCTTGTTAATACTAGGCACTGGTGTCATCATCATGATTTAGCTTCAAACTTGAAAGTAAGTATCATTCAGTCCTATGAGAAACTGAAGTAAACTATGATGCTCAAAATGCTCAACATATTTCTTTGACTCTCGAAAGGGACAACCAGGATAGGGCATCAAATTCATCTTATAGATCCCTTAGTTTAGAGAAGTAATCAGCCACATTCATTGTTCCTTGTGTTAGTGTATGAATCTCTCTATGCAGGTATAGAACCCTAGATCCATTTACTTTATCAAACCTCTCCTTCTGATCTTCCCACAACTTATGAGCATTATAGGCATACACTATACTACTTAACAGCCCTGGGCGCACAATATTCATAATCCAAGAGAGTATTACAACATTTACCTTTTCCTATTGCTCATGAAATTCAGGTTCAAACTTACATTTTGGATATCAACCATTCATAAAACCTAGTTTGCTTTTACCTAATAGACCCATTCTTATAGTTCGACTCCACAAAGCATAATAGAAATGAGCGAGCTACCTAGTGTATCAGTCGGTGGAAGGAAGAGAGGATGATTATGATCAATTGTGGGGAAAACAACAGGTGCTACTGGTGCATTCACATGTCGTGATGTGCTCTCGTTAGTTTTGTCTCCAATATCCATTGATGAAACTTTTTCAGTTGATTAAATTGCAAACACTAGCTCAGGGGTGTTGTTACTTTCAGACACTTCAGAATCTTAACTGAATCGCAGTAACACACATACACACAATTGAGCAAGGAATTAGATTGAGATCATCATCAGGAGTTCTGATACCATGTAAGATTCCATGGGTATGGATGCTCTTAGCTGAAAGCGTGACTTGGAGGTGAAGCTAAGAAGGAACCCAGAGAACGCAGAGTTACTGTTTTATTGAGGAAGAGAAGGAAATGAATAGTGTTTACAAAGAAGTATCTACAGTGTATTTATACTACTAATTAACTACTAACTTCCTAACAACCTTTCTAGCTAATCTAACTAATAAGATTAGCTAACTCTACTCTTAACCACCTAAGCTAACTATAGTTTAATAGTTTCACTTCTTTTAACATACCATTATCAAGTTATGTTATACAAAGAAAAAGGGGAGAGGGAGTTTGGCATTTCCGAAATGTAATAGAACAACATGGCCCATTTTTTCTCAATGATCATTACTTTGATATGAAGGTAGCTCAAACTATTGTAACTCCATGTAAAACAAGTAAATACAGATTAGATGCATAAATTGTTTGAAAGTTACTGTTGTTTTATTAATTCTTTGAAAACTATCTATAAAGCAATTAAGTAATACATGATATTGACTACAAATACTTTCACATGCATCATAAATGCCAAAATCATACTGCATACATAATACATGTTGAATCTCGTCTCAGTAAAAAATTTGCCTCTACAACTGGAATTTGCAATAGATAGGACTACTTATATGTTGAAATATGGAATATTCATGAAAAGGGTGGACAAGCAGTCAAGCATATTTGATATCATAATTGTTAGAACAATTAACTTTATGATAAACACATTAGAAGACATTAGAACAACAACCTTCCAAAGATTAACGCCAAAAATTCAATAGATCAGTTACAACCAGTCATCAATCAATATACTTAACCTTCTGAATCTCTTTTTTCTTGAAACGGCATTTCTCATACTAAAAGTTGTTTACCTGAACCGCGTCACTACTAAAATTTTATTATCAGTGGCGACTATTAAGGTCGCCCCAAAAGATATACTCTCATTGTCTCAATTTATGAAATACTTTTTGCTTTTCTAAATCTAGTTTGACTAATCATCGAAGCTAAATTGGATTAGATCAACTAAATAGTTTAAAACTAAAATTTAGATATCCATAAACTATACAAAAAGTACTTTAAGTTGTAGTTTTTCTCATTTCAATATGATAAAAAAATATTTTTAAAAATATTAAGAAGGTCACATAGTATGTGCATCTAAAAAACAGTCACATGAATTGAGTTGGAGGAAATAATTTTCTAAATCCTTATCTATTGGACGTCTGAAGGTGTTTCCACTAAATACATGATTTTGTGTGGTGTACAATCTATATCAGATTGTATCATGAAGGTATCAAATTGTGTAACTGTAAAGACCCGACCGGTCGTTTCGAGAGTTATATCCCCATTCCCACATTTCCTACTTCTTTTTGTGTTCTTTAGCTGCATTTTAGTCTTGTTGTGTTAGTTGGTTCGGGTTCGGAGTAACTTTGGACCGAGTTGATACACTTAGTCTCTTAGGAAAAAGTTTAAGTTGAAAAAGTTGACCGGATGTTGACTTATATGTAAACGACCTCGGATTTAAATTTTGATGGTTCGTTTAGCTCTGTTAGGTGATTTTGGATTTGGGAGAATGTTCGGAATATGATTTGGAGGCCCAAGGTAGAATTAGGCTTGAATAGGCTAAAGTTGGAATTTTGGCGATTTTGATCGGTAGTGAAAATCTCGATATCAGGGTCGCAATGGAATTCTGGAACTTTGGAATAGGTTTGTGGTGTCATTTTTGACTTGTGTGCAAAATTTGAGGGTGTTCGGACGTGGTTTAGCGGGTTTCAATATCGTTTGTGGAATTCGGAAGTTTAGAAGTACTTATGCTTGAATCTGAGTGTAATTTGTTGTTTTGATATTGTTTTGGGTGATTTGAAGGTTCGACTAAGTTTGTATGATATTATGGGATATGTTGGTATTTTCGGTTGAGGTCCCGAGGGCCTTGGGTTGATTTCCGGTGATTAGCGAAACAAGTTTAGAAATTAGAGGAGTTGCTAAAGTTGGAACTCAGCTGTCATAACCACACCTGCGGAGTAGGAGCTGTAGATGCGAGCCTGCAGATGTGGAGAAGGAGCCGCAAAAGCGGCAAAGTTTGAGCTGGGAAGAGGATGCAGGTGCAATGGCATTCCCGCACCTGCGGAGGTCGCAGAAGCGGACCCAAGAACGCAGGTGCGCGGCGAGATCGCAGAAGCGTGATGGATTTCGCACATGTGTAAGCGGAGATGTGGTCTTGAGGTCGAAGGAGTGAGGTCATGATTTTAAAGTGAAATTTGTACCTACGATGGATTTTTCGCAGGTGCGGCATCACAGAAGTGACATATGGACCGCAAGTGCGGTATAGCTGGGAAGAAACATATAAAAATGAGACTGAGATTTTTCATCATTTTCACAATTTGGAACTCGGACTTTGGAGCTTTTGAGGTAGTTTTTGAAAGGGGATTAAAGGATTTTCACTAAGGCAAGTCCCATGAGCCTAAGTACCCTTAGCTATGGTATTTTCCCATTGATTTCTCATCTAATTAGTGGGGTTTGAAGTGAAAATTGGGGGTTATGGCTTGGGATTTTGGAGAGTGAACTTTGGGGTATTAAGTGACCAAATAAGGTGGGATTTTGGTAAATTTGGTATGGTTAGACTCGTGAGTGAATGGGATTTCTAGTTCTATGACTTTTGTCGAATTTCAAGATGTGGGCCTGGGGCCGTGTTTGAGCCAATTTCGGGATTTGAGTCCAATTTAGTAGTTTGTCTTGTTGAATTTGTTCCTTGGCATATATTGATTGTATTGTTTAAATTTTGGCTAGATTCGGGACATTTAGAGGCCGATTTGAGAGGCAAGGGAATCGCAGAGTAGGATTTTGCTCAGATTGAGATAAGTAATAGTTATAAATCTAATCCTGAGGATATGAAACCCCGAACATTGTATCTTGTGACTGTTTTGGAAGTGATTCACATGCTAGATGACGGGCGTGTGGGCGTGTGGGCCTGCACTGAGGGGATTGTGACTTGGTTCGTCCCGTAGAACTGTAAAGTTGAACAACATGTTGTTAGTTATTTGCTGTCTATATGTTATGAATGATTGACTGTAAATCATGTTAGAAACCCTGTTTAGGCTATTTGTTAGCACTGTTAGGTGCCATAGGGGTTGCGTTACATGTTGAATTGCCTGTTAAATGCTATTTATACTCAGTCACAGTTTTTACTTGCATATCATATCTCAGTCTCTGTTATTCTATATGATACTTCATATTATTGTTGTTTGGGTTGAATTGCCTGATATCTAAGAGCCCGGGAGACTAGAGATATTGATGATTGAGTGAGGCTAAGGGCATGATTATGAGAATATTTATGGAATCGGGTTGCATGTCGCATCATATTTTACGGATTTATTATTGAGTGAAGTCGAGGTCCTGATTGATTTATTTCATAATTAGCTTGTTATAGTGCTTGGGATGAAGGAGTCCCTCCGTAGTCTACACACCCCCAGTGAGTGCAGGTACCTACTGCATGCAAGTGCCGAGTGCTGAGTGATTTTGAGGAATGAGTGACTGGGAGGAATAAGTGATTGTTAGGTTGGAGTATTTTGGAGGACTGAGAGATGATTGCCTAAGAGGCAGTATATAATTATATTATTGATACACACAGTTTCCTTAAATCCATATTTTGAAAACTGTTGAAATATATTCTTATCTGGTTTTACATGAACTTGCCTAAAACAAACTGATTTGACTTGTATTACTAAAACTTGGGAAGCAGGACTATTTTTTCTTTCTAAAATTATTGGAAATGAACAAAAACTGTGTAGCTAGTCACTATCTTTAGTTCCTTATTTATTATTGTTACTTACTGAGTTGGTGTACTCATGTTACTCCCTGTACTTTGTGTGCAGATCCAGGAGCTATTAAACGTGGAGGTTGTTGATAGTATTCGTAGGTGGTCATTGGAGATCGTGCGGTAGCTTCCGGCATTCGCAACCCTGCTTTCTTCTTCCCTATCTTTCCTTATTTTTCTGTATTTTGGATTCCAAACTATGTTAGTCTTATTGCTTTCGGATCGGTTATGTTAGATGCTTATGACTAGTGACACCCCGATGTCGGGCTTTATTTCTGCACTTATGTTTTAGGGTTCACCCCGTTTTATTGCAAAGTTTTCAATCATTTTAAAAGTCTTGATTTATTTCTTGTTATTGTTGAAAGCGTTTTGGTAATGTCGGTTGGCCTAGTATCTTCGATAGGCGCTATCACGACGGGTCGTGTTTTGGGTCATGACAAGTCATGAGCAGGATTAGTAGAGTCTTGCGGATCGGTACAGAGATGTCTGTTCTTTTCTTTGAGAGGCTGCAGAACCCTTAGAAAACTTCACATTCTTGAATTCTTATCGTGCGAATCCTTTGATACTGGTAACTAAACTTTTGTTACTCTATTCTCTCAAAGATGGTGAGGATACATTCAACCGGTTAGGGCAAGCAACCACCAGTACCACCAGTTGGGGTGGGGAGAGGCCGATGTCGCGGTAGAGGCCATGGTAGGGATAGAGGTGTAGCTCACACAGCAGCTAGGGCAACACCTGTAGATCCACCAGTTGGCCTAGTACATGATCAAGTCCTAGTTGTTGATGTACCAGCGGGACCAGATCAGGAACCAGCTGTGCCTTTTGTGATTCCAGGTCTTCGGGAGACCTTAGATCAAATTTTGACCGTGTGCACTGGTCTTGCTTAGGCGGTCTCTATTTCTACTACAACAGTCGATTCCCAAGCCGGGGAAGGCACTCAAACTCCCACCACCCACACACGCGAGCATGTTGTTCAGGTACTCCAGACACTAGGGGCACCACCAGCCAAGCCGGTTGCACCTGCTAAGGACTATGTTGTTCTAGTCATGCCTGAAGATGAGTATCATAGGTTGGAGAGGTTCTGTAGACTTCAACCTCCGACTTTCAGCGGTTTAGAGGGCGAGGATGTCTAGGGTTTCTTGGATAAATGTTAGATGATTCTCCGTACATCAGGTATTCTAGAGACCAGTGGGGTCTCTTTGGATAAATGTCTAGGTGGAGCTCAGTCAGATAGGGTTTGCCCAATAGGGGGATGCTAATCAGGTGGAGGTCAGGCCCGTTTTGATCCTCTTCCTGCCAGACCAGATGTCATTGCTTCAGACATGGTGATCACAGGTATTGTCTCAGTATGTCACCAAGATGACTCTATATTATTTGACCCTGGTTCCACCTATTCATATGTATCCTTGTATTTTGCTCATTATCTGGATGTGCCCCCTGAGTCTTTAGCTTCATCTGTTCATGTATAAACTCCGGTGGGTGACACTATTATTGTGGACCATGTGTATTGGTTGTGTGTAGTGACTATTAGGTATTGGAGACTAGAGTGGATCTTCAACTGCTTAGTATGGTTGATTTTGATATGATATTCGGTATGGATTGGCTGTCTCCCTATCATGCTATTTTAGATTGCCACGTTAACACTGTAACATTGGTGATGCTGGGGTTGCCTCGAATTGAGTGGCGAGGTTCATTAGATTATGTCCCCAGTGAAGTGATTTCATACTTGAAGGCCCAGTGGATGGTTAAGACCCCTAATATTGATTCAGTTCCAGTGATGTGCGATTTTTCGGATGTGTTTCATGTAGACCTGCCGGGCATGCCATCAGACAGGGATATTGACTTCGGTATTGATTTTGTACCGTGCACTTAGCCTATCTCTATTCCACCATACCATATGGCACTAGCTGAGGTGAATGAGTTGAAGGAGTAGCTTTAGGATCTCCTTGAGAAGGGGTTTATTAGGCCTACTGTGTCACCTTGGGGTGCACCTATTCTATTTGTGAAGAAGAAGGATGGAACTATAAGAATGTGCATTGATTATAGGTAGTTGAACAAAGTCACGATCAAGAACAAGTATCCCTTACTGCACACTGATGATCTATTCAACCAACTTCAGGGAGCAAGGGTGTTCTCCAAGATTGATCTCAGGTTAGGCTATCACCAGTTGATGATTAGGGACTCGACCATTCTTAAGACAACTTTCAGGACCTAATATAGTCATTATGTGTTCCTTGCGATGTCTTTTGGGCAGACCAATGCCACAACAGCATTCACTCATTTGATGAATAGTGCCACTACTAAAACTAAAAATTTAGTGACGGAAAAATTATGTAGCTAAATAGAAAAATGCATCGCTAATCTTATTTAGCGACGGATTAGCAACGAATTATTAAGAAATTCTGTTAGCTACGAGTGTTTTAGCAATATAGCAACGACGATGTTCGTAGCTAATTCCAATTTTTTTGTAGTGTGTGTTCGAGCCTTATCTCGACTCATTTGTTATTGTATTCATTAATGATATCTTGGTGCACTCTCATATCCAGGAGGAGCTACCCAGCATTTACAGATTGTGTTGCAGCGGTTGAGGGAAGAGAAGTTTTATGCCAAGTTCTCAAAGTGTGAGTTTTGGCTCAACTCAGTGAAATTATTAGGGCACGTGGTGTCCAATGAGGGTATTCGGGTTGATCCGAAGAAGATAGAGGCGGTCCAGAGTTGGCCCAAGTCGTCCTCAGCCATAGAGATTTGTAACTTTCTTGGTTTGGCGGGTTATTACCGTCGGTTCATGCAAGGTTTGTCTTCTATTGCATCGCCTTTGACCAAATTGACCCAAAAGGGTGCTCCTTTCAGGTGGTCGGACGAGTGTGAGGCAAGCTTCCAAAAGCTCAAGACTGCCTTGACCAAACCTCCAGTGTTAGTTCTGTCATTAGCTTCTTGTTCATATTCAGTATTTTTTGATTCTTATCTAATCGGTATTGGATGTGTTCTAATGTCGGAGGGTAGAGTGACTACTTATTCTTCACGTCAGTTGAAGCCCCATGAGAAGACCTACCAGTTCATGATTTGGAGATGGCTGCCATTATTCGCGCGTTGATAATTTGGAGGCATTGTCTCTATGGTGTGTCTTGTGAGTTGTACTGATCATCGTAGCCTCCAACACTTGTTCAAACAGAAGAATCTTAATTTGAGGTAGCCGAGGTGGTTGGAGCTTCTAAAGGACTATGATATTACCATTTTGTATCATCCGGGAAAGGCCAATGTAGTGGGGGATGCCTTGAGCAGGCAGGCAGTGAGTAGGGGCAGTCTTGCATTTGTTCCTATTGGGGAGAGACCTCTTGTGGTTGATGTTCAGTCTTTGGCCAACCATGTTGTGAGGTTGGATATTTCAGAGCCCAGTTAGTGTGTGATTTCTCGATCTTCCTTGTTTGATCGTATCAAAGAATGCCAATATGTTGATCCTCATTTGCTTGTCCTCAAGGACAAGGTTCTGTATGATGATGCTAGAGATGTGACTATTGGAGATGATAAGGTATTGAGGATGCAGGGCCGGATATGTGCGCCCAATATAGATGGGCTTCAGATGTTTATTCTAGAGGATACCCATAGTTCGCGGTATTACATCCATCCAGGTTCCGTGAAGATGTACCAGGATTTGAGACAACACTATTGGTGGAGGAGAATGAAGAAAGATATAGTTGGGTCTATAGCTCCGTATCTCAACTATCAGTAGGTCAAATATGAGCATTAGAGGCCGGGTGGCTTGCTTCAACATATAGAGATTCCCGAGTAAAAGTGGGAGCGGATCACCATGGATTTCGTAGTAGGGCTCCCACAGACTTCAAGGAAGTTCAATGCTATTTGGGTGATTGTAGATCGACTGACCAAATCTACGAACTTCATTTCTGTGAGTACAACATATTCTTTAGACTGGTTGGCAGAGATTTATATCAAAGAGATTGTTTGCCTTCACGGTATGCTAGTTTCAATCATTTGGACAGAGGCTCATAGTTTACATCGCAGTTTTGGAGAGTTGTGTAGTGAGAGTTGGGCACTCAGGTTGAGTTGAGCACAATATATCATCCTCAAATGAATGGAAAGTCCAAGCGCACTATTCAGATATTGGAGGACATGTTATGTGCTTGTGTTATTGATTTTGGGGGTTCATAGGACCAGTTTTTGCCACTTGCGGAGTTTGCTTACAACAACAGTTATCAGTCCAGTATTCATATGGCTCTGTATAAGGTTTTATATAGGAGGCAGTGTAGATCTCTAGTGGGTTGGTTTGAGCCAGGTGAGGCTAGGCTTTTGGATACAAACTTGTTTTAGGATGATTTGGACAAGGTAAAAGTGATTCAGGAGAAGCTTCGCACAGCACAGTCAAGACAAAAGAGTTATACTGACAGAAAGGTCTGTGATGTGTCTTATATAGTTGGGGAGAAGGTTTTGCTAAAGGTCTCACCCATGAAGGGTGTTATGAGCTTTGGGAAGAAGGGCAAGCTGAGCCCTAGGTTTATTGGGTCATGAGGTGCTTCGGAGGATTAGGGAGGTGGCATATGAGCTCGCTTTGCCACCTAGTTTGTCAGGTGTGTATCTAGTATTTCATGTTTCTATGCTCCAAAAGTATATGGGCGATCCGTCTCATATTTTGGATTTCATCACTAATTAGTTAGATGGTGATTTGACTTATGATGTGCAGTCGGTGGCTATTTGGAGCGGCAGGTTCGAAAGTTGAGATCAAAGGATATATCTTCAGTGAAAGTATAGTGGAGAGGTCAGCCAGTGGAGGAGGCTACTGGGGAGGCCGAGCTGGAGATACTTAGCAGACATCCACACCTATTTGAGTCTCCAGGTATATTTCCAGACCCGTTCGTGGACGAACGTTTGTTTAAGAGGTAGAGGATGTAACGACCTCGCAAGTCATTTTGAGAGTTATAGCCTCGTTCCCCTATTTCTTGCTTATTTTTGTATTCTTCAGCTGTAATTTTGTCTTGCTAGGTTAGTTGGTTCGGGTTCGGAGTGATTTTGGACCGAGTTGACACGCTTAGTCTCCTAGAAAAAGGTCTAAGTTGGAAAAGTTGATCGGACGTTGAATTATGTGTAAACAACCTCGGATTTGAATTTTGATAGTTTCTTTAGCTCCGGACTTCGGAGCGTGTTGGGAATGTGATCTGGAGGTCCGTGGTACAATTAGTCTTGAATTGGCAAAAGTTGGAATTTTGGCAATTTTGGTCGGTAGTGGAATTTTTATATCGTGGTCGGAATGGAATTTGGGAAGTGGGAATAGGTTCATGGTGTCATTTTTGACATGTGTGCAAAATTTGAGGTTGTTCGGACGTGGTCTAGCGGGTTTCAGCATCTTTTGTAGAATTAGGAAGTTTAGAAATTCTTAGGCTTGAATCCGAGTGTAATTTGGTATTTTAATGTCGTTTGGGGTGATTCGAAGGTTCGACTAAGTTTCTATGATGTTATGGGATACGTTGGTATGATCGGTTGAGGTTCCAAGGGCCTCAGGTTGATTTTGGGTGATTATCAGAACTTTGGAAATTGGAGGAGTTGCTGAAGTTGGAACTCAGCTATCATAACCACACCTGCGTAGTGGGAGCCGCAGGTGCAAGCCCACAGAAATGGGGAAGGAGCCACAGAAGAGGCCAAGGTTGAGTTGGGTAGAGGACGCAGGTACGATGGTATTCCCACACCTGCATAGGGCGCAGGTGCGAGGCAGGACCGCAGAAGCGTGATGGATTCCGCATCTACGTAAGCGTAAATGTGGTCTTAAGGCCGCAGGAGTGAGGTCAGGATTTTTTAGTGAAATCCGCACTTGCGATGGATTTTCCACAGGTGTGGCGTCGTAGAAGCGATATATGGAGCGCATGTGCAGTATAGCTGGGCAAAAACATATAAAAATGGGACTTTGAGATTTTTATCATTTTGACAATTTGAAACTCGGACTTTGGAGCTTTTGAGGTGGTTTTTGAAGGGGATTCATGGATTTTCACTGATGTACATCCATTGAGCCTAAGTACCCTTAGCTATGGGGTTTTCTCGTTGAATTCTCATCTAATTAGCGGGGTTTTGAAGTGAAAATTGGGGGTTAGGGCTTGGGATTTTGGAGAGTAAACTTTAGGGTTTTGAGTGACCAAATGAGGTCGGATTTTGGTAAATTTTGTATGATTAGACTCGTGAGTGAATGAGCTTTCTAGTTTTGTGACTTTTGTAGAATTTCAAGATGTGGGCCCGGGTTTTGAGCCAATTTTGGGATTTGAGTCTAATTTAGTAGTTTGTCTTGTGAAATTGGTTCCTTGGCATATATTGATTGTGTTGTATTACTTCTGTCTAGATTCAGGACGTTTGGAGTATGATTCGAAAGGCAAGGGCATCGCAAAGTAGGATTTTGCTCGGATTGAGGTATGTAATAATTGTAAATTTGTTCCTGAGGGTATGAAATCCCGGACATTGTGTCTTGTGACTATTTTGGAGGTAACTCACATGCTAGGTGAAGGGAGTGTGGGAGTTCACCGTAGGGATTGTGACTTGGTCTGTCCCGTAGAACTGTAAAGTAGAACAACATGTTGTTAGCTATTTGCTCTTTCTGTGTTATGAAAGATTGACCGTAAATCATGTTAGAAACCCTATTTAGGCTATATGTTGGCACTATTAGGTCCCGTAGGGGCCGCGTTACATGTTGAATTGCCTATTAAATGTTATTTGTACTTAGTTACAATTTTTATGCGCATATCATATCTCAGTCTCTGTTATTCTATCTGATACTTCATGTTGTTGATGTTTGGGTTGATTTTCGTGATATTTGAGAGCCGAGAGATTGGAGAGATTGATGACTGAGTGAGACCGAGGGCCTGATTATGAGGATATTTATGGGATCGGGCTGCACGCCCAGCATGTTTTATAGATTTATGACTGAGTGAGGCCGAGGGTCTGATTGATTTATGCCATGATTGGCTTTTTATAGCGCTTGGGCAGAAGGATCCCCTCCAGAGTCTGCACAACCCCAGTGAGTGCAGGTACCCACTGAGTGCGAGTGCTGAGTGGCAAGGGCTGAGTGACTGGGATGATTGAGTGATTGTGAGGTTGGAGTGATTGGGAGGACTGAGAAATGATTGCCTGAGAGGCAGTATATGATTACATTATTGATCCACATGATTGGCTTTAATTACGTATTTTAGTCGCTTATTACACTCAAATTTACTGCACTTTAATTAAGTTTGTGCTTTAATCACTAGAGTCTTGCACTAATTGTGTGTTTTATGCCTTGTAGGGGTGATTCCGAGCTATGTAAATGTTATGGAATGAATTCAAGTGATTTGGAGCTTTGAAGTCTGAGTAAAAGCCCAAGGAATTAAGCCGGAATCGTATTCGGGGATCAACGAATGATAGAGCAACAAAACAAAAAATTGAGTAGGCATATTGCGCACTTTCTAATAAAATACATATAACGTTTTGCTCAGAACTCTATTTAGGCTCCACAATATATGGATAGAAATCTAACTCAATAGTCTACAACTTTCATGTTTTATGTTTTTCCAAATTCCAAACGGAACAGGGTGAAAAACGCGGTCAAAGCCGCAACCACGCACTGAAGCAGTACACTCGCAAAGTACCACCCCCGTACCGGGCCCAGACCGCGGCCGCGGACGTCCAGGCCTGGAAACTTGTCCTTTTCCGCATAGGATAAGGTACAATTATTTGGGCCCGAACCTACTTGGTATATACATGGAAAATGGTATTTTGAGGGGAGGAGACCAATTGTTGACACAGATTCGACCTAAGGAGGCAGAGATACAATAGTAGCAAGGCGGGGAATTTTTCTACGAGTTTTTACTCCTATTTTTCATTGTCGGTTATGACTTATAGTATTGTAGTTTTACATATTATTATAAATAGCTAATTTTTTATCTAGGGTTTTGATGGAACCTTTTGTAGGATAAATTCTTGTTTTGTTTTTATATAATTGAGCCGTAGTATTTTCTCTATTTGTTCAACTATTTAATTCTTGTGGTTGATTGAAGGGCCCTCAATTAGCTGTGCCTATTTAGTACTACTACTCGAGAGAGAGTGCATATTTTGGTAGTTGTTGAACAACATCACTCCTGATGTTTGTGAGGAATCAATAACCAAGGTTTTAAAGGTGGGATTAGGGATAACGAATCCTTGGGTGCGATCTAAGTGAACTGTAATTAAAGCCATCTAGCGTAACTCGGGGGAGTATGTCTAGTAAATTATCGTAATTACTTAGGAGAGAATTACAACATGCAGAGCGTTCATGATCGGTAGAGAATACATAGGCGAAATTATAGAAGACATAGCGGAAAGGATTCCGACAATTGGGGAAATCATAACTCTAGACATCCTTAATCTTTTTTCCAACCTGTAGTATCTTTAGTGTTAATTTATTATTTTAATTTGTTAGTTAACTAGTTAAACACAAGAATCTTTATATCTATAAGTTAGGAATTGTTCAAGCTTGTATTATTAGTGATAGTGAACAACTATAGCTAAGCCTTAGTGCTATGTGGAATTTGACTTCGGACTTGCAAACCAGATTATATTTACAATGACCTCTTTGTCCTTTTTATAAGGCATAGTTGGGCGTGATCAAATTTTGGCATTGTTGCCGGGGAAATAACGGTGTAGTTGTTGGTGTACATATTGCTAGGTTTCAAGTTTGAACTTTTATTTTATTATTTGATTTTTTTATTTTAGTTTTATTTGATTATTTGAGAAACATGACATCATGGAATTATGAGAATTTTGATGTTGGTAATTCAAATTTTAATCCTCCTTATGCATATTGTGAAGGAAACCATCTAGGGAAGAATTATCAAAATATTCCCGGGAGCGAGTTTTGTGCACAAACTCAATTTTATGTGTGGAATGTGTGTGATATGTGTGGTGGTCAAGATGGTCACTTTCACGGTTGTGCTTATATTTCTTACCTTCCCCTAACCCCTTACTTTGATGGTTCTACTTTTTCTAGTGAAGTTAATAGGATCAAAGAACCCAAGGAAGCTGACCTGAAGAAAATTGAAGATATGTTAAAGCTGACCATGGATATGTTAAAGTGCCATGTGGAACAATATGAAGTGAAATCATGGCAGATACAAAGGCAATAGGTAACTATTCACAACTTGGAGGCTCAAGTGAATAAATTAATTGAACCTTGTAAATCGCAACAAGTTAACATTGTGGATAGTAACCAATATGAGCATGAATTGGTTGCGGAAATTGCCATTATATTGGAGGATATAAAAAAATACGAGGATGAGCTAGAGGAGAAGGCCATAGTAGAACACCAACAATCAATCGAACTAGATTTTGAGGATGTCGATGTCGTAGAAGAGATACTAGAGTCAACCAAAGATATTGAGGATACATATTTAGTTGGCTTTATTATCATTAGTGTTGAGAATGTAGACAGTCCCAATGTTCATGTAGTTGAGCGCATTGGTCCTCACTCCAAGCATTTTTCTACATTATGTTTGGATGATGATTTGGAAATAGAGTCGTCTGAACCACTTGAGGAGTCAAGGAATGAGGAGCAAGGTGCTTACATTCTAGAATTCTTCTTGCCAGAAAGTCGGGATTACACACCTCATCCAAAGGTCAAGAAGTATAGAATACTACATTATTTTATTGGGCTAGTCAAATTCGTTCTACCACCCCAAGAGCATGATTCTATAGTACAATCAAAACTTGGGGTCCAATTCATAAGTTCAAAGTGGAGGCAAAAAGTGACTCGCGTCGTACCATGACATTAAATCATGTTCTTGTTGGGAGACAACCCAGCTTTACTGCTTTGTTTTATTTTTTTTGATATTTTTGTTTATTGTATTATTTTTGTAGTGTCGATTATTTATTTTCTAGGAGCATGGAAGCAAAGATATTGGAAGGATGCAACAACAAACCAGATGGTTGGAACAAAGTGTGAGGTACCCGCACAAATGACCAAGCCTGGGAGAAGTCTGAGTACCCCATGAACTGCTAGTGCTTCGGCCTTTGGCCTACCAGGGAGCCTCTCTTACCTTCTTTTGGTTATGTTGTGCATTGGGGACAATGCACAATTTTAAGTGCGGGGTGAGTAGATTGTCTGGGTGACTTTTCATGCTACTTTAGCTATGTAGTTTAATTAAATAATATTTTTTTTAAAAGATTGGACTTTTCCCGATGATGGATCTATTAAACAATTTTCTTGAGGGATTTAAGTCTAAAAAAAAAGATTTTCTTTTGTTAGGTAGTGTAGCAATTACTCCTTGGTTTTTCTTTAAACCATAGTTATTTTCCAAGGGTTTTGTTTGAACCGGGTATAGTTAATTTTTTTTGGGAGTAGGATCCATTGTGTTGTGTTTTGAATTGAAGCAATATCTCTTGACTTTGTGATGCCTTGAGAATAGTGAATACTTTGGTTGTGACGCTTAGGCTCAGTTGTTGTCTCTTGTATAAGTACCTTAAATTTTATGATCTTAACTTTGCTTAACTGCTTTGACTAGAGTGTCTTGATGAAACCAATCTTGAGTGAGTTATGTGCCATGTGTGTGTAAGGATTTGTTATATTCTGTGCATTGCATTTAATGCCTAGAACTTACTATGTGTGTTTGCAAAGTGAAATAGTAGTTTTGTTCAGTCTTGGAAGTGATATAGATGTCTCTTTGTTGAGCCAAATATGTATATTTTACCCACCTAATTGTTATGTATCGTAGTTAACCCCTTTGAGCATGTAATCTTGTTTCTTTGGCAAGCACATTACAAGTCTTACCCATTTGTTTGAATTAATCATCTATTTGGACCTTTTAACCTCTCATGAGTACTTGAATTGTTATGAAATGGGTAAAAGTTAAAGTGTGGGGTGGTTGGTTTGGATTTTGAGTGGAACTAATGAAATCAGGAGAAAGGTGCAATGTTTTGAACAAGTAAGAGCCACTTGAATTGAAAACAAATAGTTGTATTGCTGTGCAAAAAAAAGTATTCCTTACTAAGTGGTGACTCTTGATGTAATTGTGCTTAAAGAAGTATGTGGTAATATACATTATGTGAAGGTGGAGTTTGTTTGACATTAGTATAGGGTTTGAATGTTAAAGTATATGTATTAAAGTACTTAGGGAGGTGTAGTTACTCTTATATCTAAATGTATCCTACTCGTCCCATAGCCTACATTACAAACAAATAAAGTCATAATTGATCCTAGATTGAATGAGCTCGATTAGTGGAGTAGTACACTACGGGCAAGCTTATGGTGCATCTTTTGTGGCATATGAATATCATTTCTGAGAGTGAGTGAATTCTTTCTATCTTGAGTTCCTAAATGTTCTTAACTTTTATTGTGTGGAACTACTCTCTTTTGTTGTGTGAGGGCACTTGATTTATGAAGGAAAGGTAATGTCAATGACCTCTATGTTAGAGTAAGTGAGTGAGTTATGAATAATGCATGGTACTTGTGAGTCAAATCTTAAGGTGAAGATGTTACACTTTTGTGCTTAGTTTATTTTAAATAATCTTGGTGTGATGAGTTAGAAGAATTGTTTAAAAATGTCGTGTCTATAAAAAAGTGTAGTTTGATTGCTCGAGGACGAGCAATGGTTTAAGTGTGGGGT
Source organism: Nicotiana sylvestris (assembly GCF_000393655.2). Lineage (NCBI taxonomy): Eukaryota > Viridiplantae > Streptophyta > Magnoliopsida > Solanales > Solanaceae > Nicotiana > Nicotiana sylvestris. The sequence goes on along the minus strand of NC_091060.1, from coordinate 34,771,042 downwards.
GTTGATAATTGGCTATAATTATGTATTAGTCGCTAATTACACTCAAAATTACTGCACTTTAATTGAGTTTGAGCTTTAATCGCTAGTGTCTTGCACTAATTGTGTGTTTTATGCCTTGTAGGGGTGATTTCGAGCTATGTAGATATCATGAAATGAATTCAAGTGATTTGGACCTTTGAAGCCTGAGTAAAAACCCAAGGAATTAAGCCGGGATTGTATTCGGGGATCAACGGATGATAGAGCAACAAAACCAAGAATCGAGTAGGCATATTACGCACTGTTTAGTAAAATGCACATAACTTTTCTCTCAAAACTCCGTGTAAGCTCCACAATATATGATTGGAAATCTAAGTCAAAGGACTATAACTTATATGTTTTACAGTTTTTCAAATTCCCAAAGAAACAGGATGAAAAATGCGGTCATCTCCGTGACCGCGGACCTAACGCGGATTAAGGCAGTACATTGGGAAAGTACCGCGATCGTACCGCACCCGGACCGCGGCCGCGGACGTCCAGGCCTGAAAACTTGTCATTTTTCCCGTAGGATAAGGTATAATTATTTGGGCCTGACCCTACTTGGTATATATACATGGAAAAACGGTAATTTGAGGGGAGGAAATCAATTTTTGACTCAGATTCGACCTAAGCAGGCAGCGACACAATAGGAGCAAGGCGGGGAATTCTTCTACAAGTTTTTACTTCCTCTTCCTACTTTTCATTATTGGTTATGACTTTTAGTATTGTAATTTTACATACTATTATAAATAACTAATTTGTTATCTAGGGTTTTGATGGAACCTTTATGTAGGATAAATTCTTGTTATGTTATTATATAATTGAGTCATAGTATTTTCTCTATTTGTTCAACTATTTAATTCTTGTGCTTGATTGAAGGCCCTCAATTAGTTGTGCCTATTTAGTATGTATTACTCGGGAGAGAGTGCATATTTAAGTATTGTTGAACAACATCACTCCTGACGTATTGAGGAATCAATAACCTAGGGTTTAAAGGTGGGATTAGGGATAACGAAACATTCAGTGCAATCTAAGTGAGCTGTAATTAAAGCCGGCTAGCATAACTCGGGAGAGTATGTCTAGTTAATTGTCGTAATTACTCGGGAGAGAATTAAAATACGCAGAGCGCTCACGATTGGTATAGAATACTTAGGCGAAATTATAGAACACATAGCGGGAAGGATTCCGACAATTGGGGAAATCATAACTCTAGACCTCCTTAATCTTTTCTCCAACCTGTAGTATCTTTAATGTTAATATTATTTTAATTTGTTAGTTAGCTAGTTAAACAAAAGAATCTTAATGTCTATAAGTTAGGAATTGTTCAAGCTTGTATTCTTGGTGATAGTGAACAACTATAGCTAAGCCTTAGTTCTCTGTGGAATTCGACTCCGGACTTGTAAACCAGATTATATTTGCAATGACCTCTTTGTCCTTTTTATAAGGCATAGTTGGCGTGATTAACACAGTTGCCTTATATCCATGTTTTGAAAATTGTTGAAAGATATTCTTATCTTGTTTTACTTGAACTTGCCTAAAACAATCAGATTTGACTTGTATTACCGGAACTTGGGAAGCATGACTATTTTCCTTTATGAAATTATTGAAAATGAACAAAAACTGTGTAGCTTGTCCCTATCTTCAGTTCCTTATTTATTATTGTTACTTATTGAGTTGGTGTACTCATGTTACTCCCTGCACCTAGTGTGCAGATCCAATAGCTGTTGGACGCGGAGGTTGTTGATAATATTCATAGCTGGTCATTGGAGATCGCGATGTAGTTGCCGACATTCGCAGCCTGCTTATTTCTTCCCTATCTTTCCTTATTTTTCTATATTTTGGATTCCGGACTATGTTAGTCTTGTTGCTTTCGGATCGGTTATGTTAGATGCTCATGAGTAGTGACAATATAAGTAGCTCACTTCCCTCCAAATGTCTCGTAATAGTCACTCAAGTATTCATCTACACAATCATTTACAAACATCCCGCCATAAATTTCGTCGAACTTGTGCATCTGCAGAAAGGAAGCAACATGTGGATGCTCCTGGATCACAATAAAATGCCATACATTGAAAAGCTCTTACAGTTGCATCATAGGCAAATCAAACATCATAGGCAAATCAAAGTCCAAGCTACTATCAGGATCCAAAAAATAGTGTATAATAGGAAAAAGAATTCTAGTGTTATCCTTTGCAAGCAGTTCTTGAGCTTTAAACAGATATGGAATGGCACAAGAAACAGTTATAACAGTCCATGTAACAAAATGAAGTGAAGTCACGTAGATCAAGCATCTAGAGAAAATGCAGTCACTATAGTTGTTTGCTATTATGAAGACGACTAACATGTGCAATCTAGCATAATCAAGATAAGAACCAGGATCAAAGATAATATACGGCGAAACAGACCTTGCTTTATGAACTACACCAAACAGAGCAAACAAGAGTCCAGCAGATTCGTCAATCCGAGTATGTGGTGACTGGTTGGAGTAACTTTTAGCTAATACCTAGAGCACTTGCTGTATTTTCCCATACCTAGCATGCACTCTCGATTTAGACAACAAGAATCCAGGAAGATTGCTTTCTTGTCTAGTATCACACCAATATGGAACGCATCATCGAACCACACTATATTTTTAAAAACTTCCTTTAGAGTGGGTTCACAGTTAAATTCTAAGAGTAGAAACTTCTTTCAGATTGTGTATCTCCCATATTGTCTATGTTAGGGGTGATGATTTTTGTCTTTGAAAACTCCTCATTTTATTTTAAATCTTCAGATTCAACAGAGAAAAACACACATGCATCAGTCTTAAAATATTTCCGTGTGTCAAACCAATTGTCCATACAACTACAAAATGGGATAGTCCCTATTGTTGATTCAGACACATAACAAAGTTATGAGCAATCCCTCGCGTGACAGCAATAATAGGTACCAAGCATATGACCTGATATTTTAAGGGTCAATACCACACAAGAGTGGGTGATTTGTGTGGTACCCAATTTTCGCTTAACTACTCTATAGAAGAACCTGGTTTTTCTAGGTGTTCCAAATACTACTGTTTGCAGAATAATAAATACAGAAAGTAAGGGACACAGAGATTTTTACGTGGAAAACACCTGGGTCAAAAGGTGAAAAAACCACGACCTACTACTCAGTAGGATTTTCCCAAACTTCTACTAAAATGACTAAGCCAAAACAACATTTACAAAAACTCTTTGTAAACCTAAGGATTAACTCTAATTCCGGTGTGGCACACAGCCTCAACTATTGCGACAACTTCAATTTAACTCTAACTTGAACACTATAGGTTACTAATACAATTGCTTCTATGAAAGCTGAAAGGTACAATGTAAAATCACCTACTACAATTAAACTAGAATAAAAGATAGACACATGGAACTAGTTCTTCTATCTCGTTCAAGTAGCTTCAGGAGTGCCTACTTAAATCAAACATAAATTGCTTGCAAAATCGCCTTGCTCTTTCGCTCTCAACTAAAGTTTAACTTCTTCTTATGTGTAATACCTGTAAAAGAGAACAACACTGACTTTTAATAGGTTAGTAATGAAAGTTTGACTAGGATTAAATTGCTACTCTTCTATCAAAGAAGAATTTATGATGATCTCAAACTCTAACACTATCTTCATCCTAAACTGTGTTCTCTTCATGTAATGAGTCTTTCTCTCCTTATCCAATATGCAACCTTTTCGATCAGATCAGGAGATATCGCTGCTTGATCAGTTAGACTTATTATCTTCACGTGCATATCACATTATCTTCACGTGCATCTCACATGTACAGGTCGATCATGACTGTGCTTCACAAGATGGACCTGATCCATGTCTGAGTTCTTTTGTCAATCTTTAAAACTTCACCTGTTCTTGGGCCAATAAATTCCCCCTTTTTGATGATGACAAACTCTGTGCTTTTTACTTACCTGATCCTGTAAGAACTCAGCTTAACCATTAACATAAAAATTAGAAAATTCAATTATCATCAAGGACCAGGTTAATTAGGTTATAAATATCACTTATTTCAGAATGTGTAAAGCATAATATCTCTTCTCCCTTTTGGCATCATCAAAAAGTTGCATACAAAGTGTCAGTCCCAGATTTTAATAAGTACTCATAGCCACTGGGGAAACTGCAAGTGTAATCATGGTTTAATCATCAGTAATCAAGCAAACATATTTAAACTATCAAAGAAAGATTAACAATGAACAAGAGCAAAAAATAGTAGATATCATTGATAGAGATATGTTGCTACCACAATCCATAACTAGAAAGCAAAAAACATTCAAAACATGAGCAAAAAGATATAAAAATCCCTAATCTGGGTCACTGAAGGAACTAGACAGGTTCAGGAGACAAAAGCTAGGATTCCTAAGGCTTGGGGGAGCTAGAGGGTTGTTTTTGGGCTTAGAGAAGATTCACCATATTATGAAGAATTCCATCATTCTTCGCCTTTTCTTTGGTAAGCTCAGTTCTGAGAGCATCCCTCTCGGATTCCACCTCTGCCACACGAGCTTTGAGCCTAGCTACCTCAGTATCCTTGGTTTCACATTCCTGAACTAGAGCACTACCTTTGCTGTTGATAAGAGTCTTCTTCAATGAACCAGGTTCATTTAGGATGGCACTGACTAAGTAGTTACAACCAATTAGAGTGCTAATGCCAACATGATCCTTCCTTGAGGTCATTTCCTATTTCTACAGAGGCAGATTGAACCTATCCAGAATTGTGGTTAGAATAAAGCCATCGGGGGTAGCATGAGCCTTGGACCTATTTATGAACCTGTCCAGCAGCTTGATGATAAAGGCATGCCTATTAATTTGACTTACACTTTCCAGGCACTCCATAAGAACTAGGTTCATATAATTTGCAATGTGCCTTTTCTCCAATCTAGGCAATAGACATTTATTACCAAATTCAAACAAGAACTTGTGCTGAGGCCTTATTTCACTTTTCTGAACAGCCCTGACTTTATTCACATCCTCAGCATCACAAAACCTCCTGGTAATTTGAAGGGCAGTAGGAAGGGAGTCCCGATAAGGCCACTTTTGCCTCGTATAATCATCAAACCCTTCATAGGGTATATCAAGGATTTCTCCCAGTTTTTCTGCATCAAAGGACACTTGAACTCTTTTCACCAGGCTGCAAACCTTGCCATCCTTAACCTCTTCATTCGCCATAAACTCAATTACCTCATTCCTGCTAGCCTACCATCCATATGAAGGACCATGTCCTTCAACCCCTGAGCATCTAAGGCATCCGCCAGCCTTATCATTCCTAGCTCCACCAGATCTTTTAACAATCTACCCTTCAAGATCTTTCTTTTGCCAAACATGGCAAGTTTGTCCTGTTCACTATCAGAGTCATCATCTATTATTTTACACTCCATTCCTCATCTACAGAAATTTTCACTTGCTTTCCTTTCACAGTAGACCTTTTCCTCTTGGCTAGTGAAGGTTCAGCAGCCTCAGACATGGAGGAAGACTTCTTGGAAGAAGTCTTGAGTTTTTTGGGCCTAAGGGTCTTAACCTCCACTGGTTGAGCTTCCTCCTGATGGACCTGTTCCATCTCCTCAACCTCCACAGCCTCTGAGGATTCAGTAACCTTCCCTTTTCCTTTAGCCAACTTTTTCTTTTTACTCTTAGCTAGAGCCTTTTTGAAGATCCCTCTCACTCTGCTTCACCCTGCTTCTTCTTGTTGGGGATTATGCCTTTATTTTCTTGGAGTGTTTAGGAACATTATGTCACGACCCAAACCGAAGGGCCGCGACGGGCACCCGGTGCTTTACTCAACCGATTTCCAACGTAACATATCTTTCTTATCATGTTATCATGAGTAAATGAGCCAGAAAACCCACCATGATATAACAAGAATAAAACATAAGGGAATACTCAACATATGAAGACCCAACATAATATACAAACTAATATATGTGACATACGGGCCTATAATGCCGACATGACCATTAGTAAACTCGAAACATAGGCTGACAAGGCCATACAAATATCCATACAACTGACATCTGTCTACAAGCCTCTAAGAGTACATAAAATCATAAAGGTCGGGACAGGGCCCCGCCATACCAATCAATACATATCCAAAGCATACTGACCAAATAGGCAACTTCGGAGCAAGTGGAGTGCACGAACACCTTCACTGAGCTAATAGCCTACTAGAGGACTGTCAACCTATCAATCGAGACCTGCGGGCATGAAATGCAGCATGCCCAAGCAAAAGGGACGTCAGTACGAATAAAGTACCGAGTATGTTAGGAAGGAAAGCATAAACAAGAACAATAATGTAAAGAGAGATATAGAGGAGATACAACCTGTAACATCAGAGTGCCTCTAAGGGTTACTGATATGAAATGCATAATACATATATATACATAAACTTTTTAAAATATTCGCCTATGTGGGCATCATCATCATCATATCGTACCCGGCCTCAAAGAGGACTCGGTAAAAGCGTACCCGACCATCATAAGGTTCGGTAGAATCGTACCCAGCCACGTGGAGCTCGGTAAAACCAGTTGATCAGTGGTTGCACAATAGGTGTCGTACCCGGCCGACTATAGAGCAGCTCGGTAGAGTAAAATAGATACTATATATAATGCATGCTAGACTCATGGAATCACTTTCTAAACCTTTTGGAGTGACTTAAGAAAACTATGGACATACATACCCTCAATATGAACCTTAGTAGTATTCAAGGATCATACACATTTGCTTAGAATAATTTTATAAAGAAAGAACAACATGGACAACCTTAGTTGCTAGGAGTAGATCCGTTATGAAGTAGCGTATTCATTTCACTTTAGATCATGCCAAAAGAAAGAAGAAAGTGCCTTAACATACCTTAAACTCGTTGAGTCCCTAATCACTTCCAAGTAACTCTTCAAACAAGTCAACTCAATCTATCATAGTATAAGGAGATTCAAAATCAGTGTTGAGCAAAGGCTAAGTCTATAACTTAAGCTAGTAGCTCGTTTACGTAAATTTGGGCAGCATCTCCCTTGTAACAAGGCCCCCCTCCAATACCATATACCAACAACAATTACCAGAGCAATCCATCAATACATAATTATCAATATCAAGACACCATATAATAACAACAAGTCACAACTACATTACGACGAGCGGCAAGCTCCGATCGGAATCCGTATACCCCTTATCAATCCTTATAGACTTCTTACTTCAACATAAAAGTATCATTAACATGATAATGAAGTCATTAATCAATGATTCCAGCCTTAAACCATATATTTATAACAACGAAAATAATCCACAACTTCAACTATCCTCAATTAGCAACTTTATTCACTAGTTCATGTCTAGCCCATCCATTTAACTTAATCAACATCAAGATAACCTTAGGCACAAGCAAGATCACAATATACATACCTTATACAGTAACTTCAAGTCAAAATCCAAGTTATATTCAGTTTACAACAACCCTTAATAGCAATACAACACCATAGAAGTGACTTAAGCTAATCCAAGTATTATCTTGTAGTTTATCATCCTAACAACTTAACCAACATACAAGCAAGATTAAGCACAATTAGTAGGCTGTTATACTCACCTTAGACAGCAGCAACAACTTGGAATTTCATCCAAATACAGCCCACAACAATCCTCAATGACAACACAACCTCAAAGAGGTGTTGTTCTTCACTAGAACTAAGTTTTGATGTTGAAATATGGTGTAATCACTTTGGAATCACTTCAAACCCTTGTGGTATATGTTTAGGAGGGTTAGGAGAAGTTTGGAGACGAATTTTAGTTGAAAAATGAGCAAAAATAGGCGTCCAAATCGTTTATAAATTGAAGTAGGTCAACCACCGCCTAAGTGGGTCCCATTGGGAGCTGCTTGTGCGGTCTCGCAAACATGCGAATATCTCTCTACGCTGATGTCGTATTGACAAACAGTTTAATGTGTTAGAAACTACACTCGTAGACATTCAATTTGGTATGTGGAACACCCCATTATTCTAAGTATATTTGGAGAAACTCTCAGATACATTTGACCTAAATTTTAGCAAATTTATGAATGTAACTTGTGATGACCTTTGCCAACTCTTGTTCCACAACTTGCTTGCCTTCAAAAGGTAGAAAATGAATATCATACGACTAAAATAACTCATATAATAACCTCCTTATCATGTTAATAACCCTAGTCACCCCAAAGTACATGTTATAACATTCGAAACTTGTCGACTTTCGACGAAACTTATTTTCTTCAATTGGTTTAGCTTCTAAGATTTCCAACCCTCTTGGTACTCGTTATTCGTGATCTTAAATATTTGTAACCTCAAAGGTAACATGATTAACTTACTTTATTTTCTTTCAAATAGAATCTCATTTCCGAGCTTACATCAATGACTTACGACGTACTCTCACGTATGAAAAATTGGGGTGTAACACATTAGGGGCTTTTCGTGTGGGAGTTCTTCGTTTCTTTGGATCATAGCTTGCCCTAAGCTTTTTCAGCAGGTCTGCTAGGGTTTCTTTAGTAGATTAACCAGGTTCATCTCTTTGTATGCTTAGATGAACTAGCCCTTCAGCAGCTTCACCAGAACCACTTCCCCCTTACTTCTGGCCACTCTCGTCTACCTTTTCTTGTTCAATCCCACAGATAGAAGGCACATGCAAATCAGCAGTGGGTGAATCATCAACCACTCTTTTCCTATTTCCCCTCTCTTCACCACATGCACCCTCTCTATCTTTTTCTTTTTTAGTTTTCTTTTTACCTCCACTCCTTCGTAACTCAGGTAATTCTACATCCTTAACATGCCCAACCAGAACAAACCTATTTTCTAGATTTTTAAACAAAGAGGTACTTACCTTAGAAGGGGATTCTTGATCCTTTTCAGAGTGAGAAGACCCAGGTCCTTCCCCCTCACTAGCAGATTTGTATGACTCAGAATCAGAGCTGGAGTCAGAGTCTTGGGCCTGGCTTGCCTTTAATTTCTCATTTAATTTCTTCCTGAAAGCCCCAAACCCTACTGTTTTCCGAGCAAGCATTTTCACTCTTCTCAACCTGGGTTTGGGATATATACTATGTGAAGGAGGGGTAGATGAATTAGAGGGAGTGGGTTGTGGAGGAGTTCCAGAATTTTTTTGTGGGTTGGTCATGATTGTTGGTTTCTTGAGAGAATTTGTGAGTTAGAATTTTGGAGAAGATGGCAAGTGAAAGTTAAGAGGAATTTTTGATGGTTTGGAATTATGGAGATGGCAGAAGGAATGATGTGTATTTAAAGAGAAATACATATTTAATGGGTAACGTCAGCTTTAGCAGTGGTCAATTAGAGGTCTAATCAACCTGAAATTTCAGGTTTGAATGATCGGTTTATCTTTCCTAGATTTTAGGCAATTTTTTCAATTTAGAGTTCTAGGCAGACGGAACTGGTTCAAAGCTAACGGATAGAATTTTCTAGGAATTGAGCAATTGTAGGACTTCTGCTCATAATTTAAATATTTATATTATAATTGTGCAAAATATAGAAAACACACCTTAGCTTTCAGATGAACTCATACAGATGAACCAGGTTCTTCATTTATAATTCTCTTGAACATGACTCAATTAACCATAACAGAAATTTTTTTGTAAGAGATTAGTGAGTCATATTAAAACATGTCACAGGAGTATACTAATTAAAGTGTCAAGCTAAGTAAAAATTAATCTAGATATTTACACAAGTTCAGAGTTCCTAGCCAAATTTTTTTTCATTTTTTTTCATTGTGCATTCTGAGCTGGATCTATTTGGTGATCTTAATCATCCCTAATTCCAACTTGTTCCTCTCAAAGTTTTCTCTACTCAGTGCTTTAGTGAATGTGTCATCAATTTGTTTATCAGTAGCACAAAATTCTATGGAGATCAATCCTTTCTCATAGTTATCTCTTAAGAAGTGGTGTCTAACATCTATGTGCTTAGTCCTCTTATGATGAACATGGTCTTTTGTCATTCTTATAGCACTAGTGTTATCACAGAATATAGGAACGCAACCAACTTCAATGCCAAAATCCACCAGCTGCTGTTTGATCCATAGCAATTGAGCACAACAAGAGGCAACATCAACATATTAAGCCTCAACAGTGGATAAGGCCACGAGATTGTGCTTTTTAGTGGCCCATAATACAAGACATGAACCAAGAAAATGAGCCATACCTAAGGTACTTTTAATATCCACAAGGAAACCTGAATAATCAGCATCATCATACCCAACTAGATTGAAATTACTACCTTTAGGGTACCAAAAACACATATCAGTAGTGTCTTTCAAATATCTCAGTATCCTCTTGACATCAGTCAAGTGAGATTCTTTTGGATTAGCCTGAAAGCGAGCACAAAGCCCTACACTGAAAACTAGGCCAGGTCTGCTGACAGTAAGATACAAATGTGAACCAATCATACCCCTATACAACTTCTGATCAATAGATGAACCAGGTTCATCTATGTTTAATTTAGTGGCAGTTGCAATGGGGGTGTCTATTTCCTTTGATTCATCCATTTTAAACTTTTTCATCAGCTCCTTTGCATATTTCTACTGATAGATCATAGTTCCATTTGGGTTTTGTTTGATCTGTAAGCCTAAGAAAACGTTAAGCTCACCCATCATACTCATTTCAAATTCACTCCCCATTAATTTGGCAAAATCCTTACTTTGTTTATCAGTGGTGGCCCCAAAGATTATGTCATTAACATATATTTGTAACACAAGAAGATCATTACCTTTTTCCCTCAAGAATAGAGTATTTTCAATTTTACCTCTTTTGTAGCCATGTTCAAGCAGGAATTTGGACAATTATCCATACCATGCTCTAGGATCCTGCTTGAGTCCATAGAAAGCCTTGTCTAATTTGTACATATGCTCAGGATATTCCTTACTCTCAAACCCTGAAGGTTATTTCACAAACACTTCTTATTTTAGGTAGCCATTTAGGAAGGCACTTTTGACATCCATCTGATGAAGAGTGAATTCCATGTGTGCTACAAAGGCTATGAGGAGTCTTGTTGCCTCTAGTCTTGCAACTCGAGCAAAAGTCTCATCAAAATCTATACCCTCCTCTTGGCTGTAACCTTGGACCATCAGTCTTGCCTTGTTTTTTGTAATTGTTCCATCTTCATCAAGTTTGTTTCCGAAGACCTATTTTGTGTAAATAACTGATCTGTCCTTGGGTCTTGGAACTAGATGCCAAACTTGACTTCTCTCGAACTGATTGAGGTCATCTTGCAATGCATTTACCCAATCTGCATCCTGCAAAGCCTCAACAATATTTTTAGGTTCAATAAGAGATAGGCAAGCATCAAAAGTACACAGATTCTTTAATTGTGATCTAGTTTTGACTACAGAGGTTGGATCAGTAATTATGTTTTCAATAGTATGAGAACTTTTATACTTGTGAGGTTTCACAACCAACTAATTTCTGCTAGATATTTCTCCATTGTTATGTCGCTGAGGAACAGGGTCATGAACAGGTTCCTTTAGGGGATTTGTTTCAGTTCCTCTTTGATTATTTCCCATGTCAGGTTGTCTTGGATGGAAGAACCTGTTCCATCACCTGTTCCTTCTTTTGGTGCCACTTTAGCTTGTGCAGAGACTTCAGTCAAATCTCTTAATAGCCCAATAGCTTGATCTTTATGTTCCTGTCTCTCAAAAAAAATGTTAGTTTCATCAAATACTACATACACACTTTCTTCTACACATAAAGTTCTTTTATTGAACACTATATATGCTTTGCTATGTGAAGAATATCCCAAGAAACTCCCTCATCACTTCTGGGATCAAACTTACCTAGGGAGTCCTTTCCATTATTGTGTAATAAAGCACTTACATCCAAATGCCCTAAGATGGGATATATTTGGTTTTCTCCCTTTAAGTAACTCATAGGAAGTCTTCCCTACAAGAGGTCTAGTCATGCATCTATTGATGATATAACATGCAGTGTGTACAACCTCTGCCCAGAAGCTGTGGGGCATTTTACTAGAAAGAAGCTTAGTCCTAGCCATATCTTCAAGAGTCCTATCCTGGATGTGCTTACCATTTTCTTGCTTTTAAAGAATGATCTTACCTGCCCCTCTTCCACCGGCCTCAAAAACATTATCTTCCTTGAACTTGATGTTAGGTAGCCCTATCACCAAGTCCTTGGAGACTAATTTGTTGGGTTGATTCAGACTTGCATGATGAAATTTTTTGTGCCATAGGAGGGGATCATTATCCCGCACACTTAACCAAGTGAGCTCATTTTCTGAAAGAGTAGACAAATCTACAACATAAATATTGTTAACTCTTTTTTCCTGCAAAACAATCTTGTTAGTGGTAAGGTTAATGATAAAGCATTTGGTAGAGGTGAATGCTACAAGGTTAACTCTGTCACACAGTTGTGATACACTGATTAGGCTATATTTCAAACCATCTATCAAGTAGACATTCTCAATAGAGTGTTAATCTGTCTTACCTACCTTTCCAACCCTAATAATCTCACCTTTCTTCCCATTTCCAAAGGAGACATTACCTCTTTTTAAGTCCTCAAGTGAAATGAACCGGTTCTTGCTTCCAGTCATATATTTTGAGCAGCCACTATCCATGTACCATATTTGGCTACTTCCATTCACTTGGACCTACAAAAAGTAATCAGGGTTAGTCTTAGGAACCCAAACTAGTTTGGGTCCCTTTCTATAGGCAAAGGGGTAAATCAAATTCCTTTTAGCCCACCCAGGCAGCCTATTTTTCTGTTGAACAAAGGCTTTGTTCTTTTAAATGGCCTTTTATTTTGCATTACATTCATTTTTGTAATGACCTGTCTTGCCACAGTGTGTGCAAATTTTATTTTCAAGAAGAGTGAGGTACTTGCTTTTAGGGTCCCACTTAGGTGCTTGAGCCCCATAGCCAAGTCCTCTCTTGTTGCTACTATGATATTCTTGTAGCCAGGAAAGTGCATTAGAAGTCTTATTCCATTTGCAAGTTCTGTCTAGTTCATGCTTTACCTTCCCTAGGTCTTTTTTTAAGACTCTTATCTGCTCATCTAGGACACTGGTGTTAAGTTCAAGAACATGGTTCTTCAACTCAGCATTTTTACTGTCACTCTTATTAGCCTTAGATTCTAGATTTTTGCACTTGGCTTTTAAGATCACACACTCCCTAGACAACTCTTCCTTCTCATTGTTAATTATCTCAGACTTATCGATGAAGTCTAGCAATAGTTCAGACAATATTTCATTAGACAAAAATTTAATCTTGTCTTTGAGATGAAGGACATTTACCTCTTGTTCATCATCTGATTCTCCGATGGCCATAAGTGCTTGTTCATCTCCAGCTTCATCTTCTGAAACCTCATCTGATGTTTCTCCCCAAGCAGCAACCATAGCCTTTTGTTGATCCTTTGTTCCTTTTGTGTTGAACATGTTCCTTCTTCCTATTCCTTCGTTCTGTGCTTTCCTTCTTCCATTCAATTTCCCACTATGGACAGTTCTTGATTATATGATCAGTCTTCCCACATTTGTAGCAACCCTCGTTGGTCTGTTTCTCAGGAGCCCTTGGTTTGTTGAAGGTTGTACCTCTTGAAGAACCCTTTCCTCTCATTAGGTACTTTTTGAAATCCCTTGTGATATTGGCCTTTCATCATCCTCCAAATCTTCACCTTCAGCTATTCTGAGAGTCAGACTCATTTCCTTCGTAGGTGCATCCATTTTCATGGTTTGCCTTCTCAGTTCATAGGCAGTGAGATTTCCAATCAGTTCATCCAGCTTGAGGGTAGCAATGTTCTTTGATTCCTTAATAGCAGTGATTTTGCTTTCCTAAGTCACTGGTAAGACCCTTGTCAAAATTTTCTCAACCTTGTCTTCTTCAAGGATAAATCTCCCAAGAGATTTAAGTTCATTGGTTAGTGTTGTGAACCTTGTGTACATCTCTAGGATAGTTTCTCCTTCCTTCATAGTGAAATTCACATATTGAGAATATAGCAGTGTTCCTCTTGATCTCTTTATTTGAGGAGTTCCTTTATGAGCCACTTGTAAAGTGTCTCATATCTCCTTGGCAGTGGTATAGCTTTGAATCATACTATACTCGTCTGGACCCAGTCCACACATAAGCAATTTCTTGGCCTTGGCATTCTTCTGCCATTTCTTCAAGTCTTCAGCAGTGCAGTCATCTCTTATTTTTGGCACGTCCACTCCTTCAACATACTTCTTTGTAGTCACCAGGGCACCATCAGTGACTATGTCCCAGAGTTCATAGTTTTCTCCTATATGATCGCTCATCCTGTTCTTCCACCAAGAATAGTACTGACCATTAAAGAGTAGAGGCCTAGCAGTAGATTGCCCTTCCCAGTTTTCAGGTGGTACACTCATCTTGATCTTTTCCTAAGGTGTTAACCTCTTCAAGGATAACCCGCTCTGATACCAATTGATGTTTTAAGCATAAATACCACACAAGAGGGGGGCTGATTTGTGTGGTACCCAATTTTCACTTAACTACTCTATAGAAGAACATGGTCCATCAAGGTGTTCCAACTACTACTGTTTGCGGAATAATAAATACAGAAAATAAGGAACACAAAGATTTTTACGTGAAAAATACCTAGGTTAAAAGGTGAAAAAATCACGACATACTACTCAGTAGGATTTTCCCAAACTTCCACTAAAATTACTGAGCCAAAACAGCATTTACAAAAACTCTTTGTAAACCTAAGGATTAACTCTGATCTCGTTGTGGCACACAACCTCAACTGTGGCGACAACTTCAAGTTAACTCTGACTTGAACACTCTAGGTACCTAGTACAACTACTTCTATGAAAGTTGAAAGGTACAATGTAAAATCACCTACTACAATTGAACTAGAATAAAAGATAGACACGTGGAATTGGTTATTCTATCTCGTTCAAGTAGCTTCAAGAGTGCACACTTAAGTCACACATAAATTGCTTGCAAAATCGCCTTGCTCTTTTGCTCTCAACTTATGTTTAACTTCTGCTTATGTGCAACACCTGTAAAAGAGAATGACACTGACTTTTAATAGGTTAGTAATCAGAGATTGACTGGGATTCAATTGTTGCTCTTCTATTGTAGAAGAGTTCATGATGATCACAAACTCTAACACTATCTTCATCCTAAACTGTGTTCTCTTCATGTAAGGAGTCTTTCTCTCCTTATCCAATATGCAACATTTTCAATCAAATCAGGAGATATTTCTTCTTGATCAGTTAGACTTATCTCCTTCACGTGCATCTCACATGTACAGGTTTATCATGACTGTGCTTCACAAGATGGACCTGGTCCATGTCTGAGTTCTTTTGTCAATCTTCAAAACTTTACCTGTTCCTAACCCCTTTAAAGGAGGGATTAGGGATAAGGAAACCTTGGGTGCAATCTAAGTGAGCTGTAACTAAAACCAGCTAGCGTAACTCGGGAGACTATGTCTAGTTAATTGTCGTAATTACTCTCGAGAGAATTACAATATGCAAGCGCTCATGATCGGTAGAAAATACTTAGGCAAAATTATAGAAGACATAGCGGGAAGGATTCCTACAATTAGGGAAGTCATAACTCTAGAACTCCTTAATCTTTTCCCCAACCTGTAGTAACTTTAGTGTTAATTTGTTAGTTAGCTAGTTAAACACAAGAATCTTAATATCTATAAGTTATGAATTGTTCAAGCTTGTATTCTTGGTGATAGTGAACAACTGTGCCTAAGCCTTAGTTCTCTGTGGGATTCGACTCCGGACTTATAAACCGTATTATATTTGCAACGACCGCTTTGTCCTTTTAATAAGGCATAGTTGGGCGTGATCAATGTAGTTGCCTTATATCCATGTTTTGAAAATTGTTGAAAGATATTCTTATCTGGTTTTACTCGAACTTGCCTTAAACAATAGAATTTGACTTGTATTACCGGAACTTGGGAAGCATGACTATTTTCCTTTTTGAAATTATTGAAAATGAACAAAAACTGTGTAGCTCGTCACTATCTTCAGTTCCTTATTTGTTATTGTTACTTATTGAGTTGGTGTACTCACGTTACTCCCTGCACATAGTGTGCAGATCCAGGAGTTGCTGGACGCGGAGGTTGTTAATATTACTCATAGCTGGTTATTGGAGATCCCAAGGTAGCTGCCGGCATTCGCAGCCCTGCTTACTTCTTCCCTTTCTTTCCTTATTTTTCAGTATTTTGGATTCCAGACTATGTTAGTCTTGTTGCTTCTGGATCGGTTATATTAGATGCTCATGAGTAGTGACACCCCAATGTCGGGCTTTATTTCCGCACTTATGTTTTGGGGTTCGGCCCATTTTATGGCAAAGTTTTCAATCATTTTAAAAGTCTTGATTTATTTCTTGTTATTGTTGAAAGTGTTTTGGTAATGTCGACTGGCCTAGTATAATCGATAGGCGCCATCACAACGGGTCGTGCTTTGGGTTATGACAGTAACGAATACTTCAATTTCAAAGTATATGGATAAGAACTAAATGTCTATTACAATTACTAGTAGCCGAACCAACTCTCAAATTGCAGGCTAACAATAGAAATACTGAATATAAGATAGTTGTGGATAAAGGAGAAGATACATAGATAAAAAAGGGAGATGAAAAGCTTAGATGCAGAGCAAGGAGATGAGAGGAACAAACATATTCTTCTTCAGCAATAGACATAAACCAAAAATCACAGACCACTAACTCTTTTAATAGAATCGCTCTTACGGCCACTACTCAGCCTGGATCCCAAATTAAACAAGCCATATTGTTTGTTCTCGGCTCAATAGATCTTTTCAGTCTAATAGTTCCTTGTGTGATATTGGGTTGTGCTTGATTCATAATAATACTGTCGTCCTGAATAAGAACCTTGTTCTCAATATTCTAGTCAAGAATAATGTTACTCACAAGCTCTAAACCAATTAGCTCAATACCAAGGCACGATGTATGACTTAAGAAAAATATGTGAACTAGTGCGCTTATAAACCTTGTGTGCCATATTTTTGAAGCAGTTAGCAATAAACTAAATGAGAGTTCCCCTGCAAACATTTCCGTAGCGAACCTCCACAAAATCATGATCTCGGTTAAATGGAAACTGTTCATTGTGTTGGCAAATTGTACTTCGCGTTGGACATGACTGTGATAATAAAAATGTGGTTCTTGTGAAAGCTCCTTAGGCCACAGCAATACTTGAATAAACAATATAATGGAGATTACTATAATAATATCGTTGACACAATTAAGCTCCACAACAGCTTCATAACTTGAACCATACTCAATTACACTCCATCGTAACACAGTGCGAACAAATGATTGAGTGAAGTCAAGTTGCAGTGTATCTCCCTTATTATAATAACCCCCCTTCAAATATTTAAATATAGTGGAATCATCATGTTTTCCATCCAACAAATCTGATTTTCCCCTACATGGTACATTGTCATGCTTAGTAATTTCCACAGTATCCTTACGTCTCTGCCAAGGGCAAACCATTTGTCTAAATGGACAATTCTAGGTGAACATTCCACAAAGTAAATCAATACAGAAAAAGAAATATAGTGAAGATGCTCCCAATTGACCTTAAAATGGGCAGATTTTAAGTCAGACTCAACTTGTTCCACGTAACCCCATAGCTTCTAAAAAAATTTCTGATTAACCAGTCCACCAATACATCTCCTCATGTGGAAATTCTTCTAGAAAGCTCTTAGTTAGAATAAATGTAAATTCAAAACTTGACAATATGTTAGTGAATAGACTCTGTGATTGAACACAAGTTGGGTCAGTCAAGCTTGAGCGAATTGCAATGACAGTACCAAGTCCATGCCGAGAATACCGTATACAGCCTGTATGGTGCGCACGAATTCAAGAACCTTGTGTTGTCTCTTACTCTCAAGGTTTGAAGCAAGAACAATATAAGTAGCTCACTTCCCTCCAAATGTCTCGTAATAGTCACTCAAGTATTCATCTACACAATCATTTACAAACATCCCGCCATAAACTTCGTCGAACTTGTGCATCTGCAGAAAGGAAGCAACATGTGGATGCTCCTGCATCACAATAAAATGACATACATTGAAAAGCTCTTACAGTTGCATCATAGGAATATCAAAGTCCAAGCTACCATCAGGATCTAAAAAATAGTGTATAAAAGGGAATAAGAATTCTAGTGTTATCATTTGCAAGCAGTTCTTGAGCTTTAAACAGATATGGAATGGGACAAGAAACAGTCATAACAGTCCATTAACAAAATGAAGTGAAGTCACGTAGATCAAGCATCTAGAGAAAATGCAGTCACTATAGTTATTTGCTATTATGAAGACGACTAACATGTGCAATCTAGCATAATCAGGATAAGAACCAGGATCAAAGATAATATACGGCGAAACAGACCATGCTTTATGAACTAAACCAAACAGAGGAAACAAGAGTCCAGCAGATTCGTCAACCCGAATATGCGGTGACTGGTTGGAGTAACTTTCAGCTAATACCTGGAGCACTTGCTGTAATTTCCCATACCTAGCATGCACTCTTGATTTAGACAACAAGAATCCAGGAAGATTGCTTTCTTGTCTAGTATCACACCAATATGGAACTCACCATGGAACCACACTTTTAAAAACTTCCTTTAGAGTGGGTTCACAGTTAAATCCTAAGAGTAGAAACATCCTTCAGATGTGTATCTCCCATATTGTCCATGTTAGGGGTGATGATTTTTGTCTTTGAAAACTACTGATTTTATTTTAAATCTTCAGATTCAACAGAGAAAAACAGACATGCATCAGTCTTAAAATATTTCCGTGTGTCAAACCAATTGTCCATACAACTACAAAATGGGATAGTCCCTATTGTTGATTCAGACACATAACAAAGTTATGAGCAATCCCTCGCGTGACAGCAATAATAGGTAACAAGCATATGGCCTGACATTTTAAGGGTCAATACCACACCAGAGGGGTGATTTGTGTGGTACCCAATTTTCGCTTAACTACTCTATAGAAGAACCTGGTTCTTCTAGGTGTTCCAACTACTACAGTTTGCGAAATAATAAATACAGAAAATAAGGAACACAGAGATTTTTATGTGGAAAACACCTGGGTCAAAAGGTGAAAAAACCACGACCTACTACTCAGTAAGACTTTCCAAAACTTCCACTAAAATGACTAAGCCAAAACAACATTTACAAAAACTCTTTGTAAACCTAAGGACTAACTCTAATTCCGTTATGGCACACAACCTCAACTATTGCGACAACTTCAAGTTAACTCTAACTTGAACACTCTAGGTACCTAATACAATTGCTTCTATGAAAGCTGAAAGGTACAATGTAAAATCACTTACTATAATTAAACTAGAATAAAATATAGACACATGGAACTGGTTTTTCTATCTTGTTCAAGTAGCTTCAGGAGTGCACACTTAAATCAAACATAAATTGCTTGCAAAATCGTCATGCTCTTTTGCTCTCAACTTAAGTTTAACTTCTTCTTATGTGCAACACCTGTAAAAGAGAACAACATTGACTTTTAATAGGTTAGTAATCAGATATTGATTGGGATTCAATTGTTACTCTTCTATTGTAGAAGAGTTCATGATGATCACAAACTCTAACACTATCTTCATCCTAAACTATGTTCTCTTCATTTAAGGAGTGTTTCTCTCCTTATCCAATATGCAACCTTTTTGATCAAATCAGTAGATATCGCTGCTTGATCAGTTAGACTTATTTTCTTCACGTGCATCTCACATGTAGAGGTCGATCATGACTGTGCTTCACAAGATGGACATGGTCCATGTCTGAGTTCTTTTGTCAATCTTTAAAACTTCACCTGTTCTTGAGCCAACAAATTCCATCTTTTTGATGATGACAAACTCTGTGCTTTTTACTTACTTGATCCTGTAAGAACTCAGCTTAAACATTAAAACAAAGTTTAGAAAATTCACTTATCATCAAGGACAAGGTTAATTAGGTTATTAATATCACTTATTTCAGAATGTGTAAAGCACAATATCTCTTCCCCCTTTTGGCATCATCGAAAATTTGCATATAAAGTGTCAGTCCCAGATTTTAATAAGTACTCATGGCCATTGGGGCAACTGCAAGTGTAATCATCAGTAATCAAGCAAACATATTTAAACTATCAAAGAAAGATTAACAATGAACAAGAGCAAAAAATAGTAGATATCATTGATAGAGATATGTGGCTACCACAATCCACAACCAGAAAACAAAAAATATTTAAATCATGATCAAAAAGATATAAAAATCCCTAATATGGGTCACTGAAGGAACTAGACAGGTTCAGGAGACAAATGCTAGGATTCGTAAGGCTTGGGGGAGCTAGAGGGTTGGTTTTGGGCTAGGAGAAGATTCAGCATATTATGAAGAATTCCCTCATTCTTCGCCTTTTCTTTGGTAAGTTCAGTTTTGAGATCATCCCTCTCAGAGTCCACCTCTGCCACACGAGCCTTGAGCCTAGCTACCTCAACATCCTTGGCTTCACATTCCTGAACTAGAGCCCTGACTTTGCTGTTGATAAGAGTCTTCTTCAATGAACTAGGTTCATTTGGGATGGCACTGACTAAGTAGTTACAAGAAATTAGAGTGTTAATGCCAACATGATCCTTCCTTGAGGCAATTTCCCATTTCTTCAGAGGCACATTGAACCTATCCAGAATTGTGGTCAGAATAAAACCATAGGGGGTAGCATGAGCCTTGGAGCCATTTATGAACCTATCCAGCAGCTTGATGATGAAGGCAGGCCAATTAATTTGCCTTACACTTTCTAGGCACTCCATAAGAACTAGGTTCATATAATTTGCACTGTGCCTTCTCTCCTGTTTGGGCAATAGGTATTTATTACCAAATTCAAACAAGAACTTGTGCTGAGGCCTCATTTCACTTTTCTGAACAGCCCTGACTTTATTCACATCCTCAGCATCACAAAACCTACTGGTAATTTGAAGGGCAGTAGGAAGGGAGTCCAGAAAAGGCCACTTTTGCCTCGTATAATCATCAAACCTTTCATAGGGTATATCAAGGATTTCTCCCAGTTTTTCTGCATCAAAGGACACTTGAACTCCTTTCACAAGGCTGCAAACCTTGCCATCCTTAACCTCTTCATTTGCCATAAACTCAATTATCTCATTCCTGCTAGCCTACCATCCATATGAAGGACCATGTCTTTCAACCCCTGATCATCTAAGGCATCCACCAGCCTTATCATTCCTAGCTCCACTAAGTCTTTCAACAATCTACCCTTCAAGATCTTTCTTTTGCCAAACATGGCAAGCTTGTCCTGTTCACCATCAGAGTCATCATCTATTCTTCTCCACTCCATTCCTCATCTACAGAAATTTTCACTTGTTTTCCTTTCACATCAAACCTTGTCCTCTTGGCTAGTGAAGGTTCAGCAGCCTCAGACACAGAGGAAGACTTCTTGGAAGAAGTCTTGGGTTTTTTGGGCTTGGAGGTCTGAACCTCCACTGGTTGTACTTTATTCATGATGTACCTGGTCCATCTCCTCAACCTCCACAACCTCTGAGGATTCTGTAACCTTCCATTTTCCTTTAGCCAGCTTTTTCTTTTTACCCTCAGCTAGAGCCTTTTGAAGATCCCTCTCACTCTGCTTCACCCTACTTCTTGTTGTTGGGGATGATGCCTTTCTTTTCTTGGATTGTTTAGGAACACTAGGGGCTTTTCGTGTGGGAGTTCTTCGTTTCTTTGGATCATAGCTTGCCCCAACCTTTTTCAGCAGGTCTGCTAAGGTTTCTTCAGTAGATGAACCAGGTTCATCTCTTTTTGTGCTTAGATGAACTAGCCCTTCAGCAGCTTCACCAGAACCAATTCCCCCTTACTTCTGGCCACTCTCGTCTACCTTTTCTTGTTCAATCCCACAGATAAAAGTTACATGCAAATCAGCAATGGGTGAATGATCAACCACTCTTTTCCTCTTTCCCCTCTCTTCACCACATGCACCCTTTCTCTCTTTTTCTTTTTTAGTTTTCCTTTTACCTCCACTCCTTCGTAACTCAGGTAATTCTACATCCTTAACAAGCCCAACAAGAACAAACCTAGTTTCTAGATTTTCAGACAAAAAGGAACTTACCTTAGAAGGGGATTCTTGATCCTTTTCAGAGTCAGAAGACCTAGGTCCTTCCCCCTCACTAGCATATTTGTATGACTCAGAATTAGAGCTGGAGTCAGAGTCTTGGGCCTGGCTTGCCTTTAATTTCTCATTTAATTTCTTCCTGAAAGCCCCAGACCCTACTGTTTTCCGAGCAAGCATTTTCACCCTTCTCAGCCTGGGTTTGGGAGATGTACTATGTGGAGGAGGGGTAGATAAATCAGAGGGAGTGAGTTGTGGAGGAGTTCCAGGATTTTCTAGTAGGTTGGTCATGATCGTTGGTTTCTTGAGAGAATTTGTGAGTTTGAATTTTGGAGAAGATGGCAAGTGAAAGTGAAGAGGAATTTTTGATGGTTTGGAGTTATTGAGATGGAAGAAGGAATGATGTGTATTTAAAGAGAAATACATATTTATTGGGTAAAGTCAGCTTTCGCAGTGGTCAATTAGAGGTCTAGTCAACCTGAAATTTCAGGTTTGTATGATCGGTTTATCTTTCCTAGATTTTAGGCAATTTTTTTCAGTTTAGAGTTCTAGGTAGACGGAACTAGTTCAAAGCTAATGGATAGAATTTTCTAGGAATTGAACAATTATAGGACTTATACTCATAATTTAAATATTTATATTCTAATTGTGCAGAATATAGAAAACATACCTTAGCTTTCAGATGAACTCATACTGATGAACCAGGTTGTTCACTTAGAATTCTCTTGAACTTGCCTCAATTTACCATAACAGAAATTTTTTTGTAAGAGATTAGCGAGTCATATTAAAATATGTTACAAGAGTATACTAATTAAAGTATGAAGCTAAGTAAGAATTAATCTATATATTTACACAAGTTCAGAGTTCCTAGCGAAATTTTTTTTTTCATTTTTTTTTTCATTGTGCATTCTGAGCTTGACCTATTAGGTGATCTTAATTATCCCTAATTCCAACCAGTTCCTCTCAAAGTTTTCTCTACTCAGTGCTCTAGTGAACATGTAAGCAATTTATTTATCAGTAGCACAGAATTATATGGAGATCAATCCTTTCTCATAGTTATCTCTTAATAAGTGGTGTCTAACATCTATGTGCTTAGTCCTCTTATGATGAACATGGTCCTTTGTCATACTTATAGCACTAGTATTATAACAGAATATAGGAACGCAACCAACTTCAATGCCAAAATCTACCAGCTGCTGTTTGATCCATAGCAGTTGAGCACAACAAGAGGCAACATCAACATATTCAGCCGCAGCGGTGGATAAGGCCACTGGATTGTGCTTTTTAGTGGCCCATGATATAAGACATGAACCAAGAAAATGAGCCATACCTGAGGTACTTTTCCTATCCCAACTATATTGAAATTACTACCTTTAGGGTACCAAAAACACATATCAGTAGTGCCTTTCAAATATCTCAGTATCCTCTTGACAACAGTCAAGTGAGATTCTTTTGGATTATCCTGAAAGCGAGCACAAAGCCCTACACTGAAAACTATGTCAGGTCTGCTGGCAGTAAGATACAAAAGTCAACCAATCATACCTCTATACAACTTCTGATCAACAGGTTCATCTATGTCTAATTTAGTGGCAGTTGCAATGGGGGTGTATATTTCCTTTGATTTATCCATTTTAAACTTTTTCACCAGCTCCTTTGCATATTTCTACTGATAGATCATGGTTCCATTTGGGCTTTGTTTGATCTGTAAGCCTAAGAAAAAGTTAAGCTCACCCATCATACTCATTTCAAACTCATCCCTATTAATTTGGCAAAATCCTTACTTAGTTTATCAGTGGTGGCCCCAAAGAATATGTCATCAACATATATTTGTAACACAAGAAGATCATTACCTTTTTTCCTCAAGAATAGAGTATTGTCAATTTTACCTCTTTTGTAGCCATGTTCAAGCAGGAATTTGGACAATTGTCCATACCATGCTCTAGGATCCTGCTTGAGTCCATATAGAGCCTTGTCTAATTTGTAAATATGCTCAGGACATTCCTTACTCTCAAACCCTGAAGGTTGATTCATAAACACTCTTCTTTTTGGTAGCCATTCAGGAAGGCACTTTTGACATCAATCTGATGAAGAGTGAATTCCATGTGTGCTGCAAAGGTTATGAGGAGTCTTATTGCCTCTAGTCTTGCAACTGGAGCAAAAGTCTCATCAAAATCTATACACTCCTCTTGGATGTAACCTGGGACCACCAGTCTTACCTTGTTTGTTGTAACTGTTCCATCTTCATCAAGTTTGATTCTGAAGACCTATTTTGTGTCAATAACTGATTTATCCTTGGGTCTTAGAACTAGATGCCAAACATGACTACTCTCGAACTGATTGAGATCATCTTGCATTGCATTTACCTAATCTGCATCCTGCAAAGCCTCAACAATATTTTTAGGCTCAATAAGATATAGGAAAGCATCAAAAGTACACAGATTCTTTAATTGTGATCTAGTTTTGACTCCATAGGTTGGATCCGTAATTATGTTCTCAATTGGATGAGAACTTTTATACTTGTGAGGTTTCACAACCAACTAATTTCTGCTAGATGTTTCTCCCATGTTCTGTTGCTGAGGAACAGGGTCATGAACAGGTTCCTTTAGGGGATTGGTTTTAGTTCCTCTTTGATCAGTTCCCATGTCAGGTTGTCTTGGATGGAAGAACATGTTCCTTCATCTATTCCTTCTTTTGGTGCCATTTTAGTTTGTGCTAAGACTTCAGTCAAATCTCTTACCATTCCAATAGCTTCATCTTCATGTTTCTGTCTCTCAAAAAGAATGTTAATTTCATAAAACACTACATACACACTTTCTTCTACACATAAAGTTGTTTTATTGAATACTTTATATGCTTTGCTATGCGAAGAATATCCCAAAAATACTCCCTCATCACTTCTGGGATCAAACATACCTAAGGAGTCCTTTCCATTATTGTGCATAAAGCAGTTACATCCAAATGCCCTAAGATGGGATATATTTGGTTTTCTCCATTTAAGTAACTCATATGAAGTCTTCTCTACAAGAAGTCTAGTCATGTATCTATTGATGATATAACATGCAGTGTGTACAGCCTCTGCCCAGAAGCTGTGGGACAGTTTACTAGAAAGAAGCATAGTCCTAGCCATATCTTCAAGAGTCCTATTCTTTCTTTCAACTACTCCATTTTGTTGAGGAGTCCTAGGGGCAGAGAAGTTATGATCTATAACATGCTCATCACAAAATTCAGCAAACTTAGCATTTTTAAATTCAATTCCATGATCAGACCTAATGGATGCAAGTTGATTACCTAGTTGTTTCTGAGTCTTTCTAACAAACGCAGTAAACATGTCAAATGCTTCATATTTAGTTGTTAAGAATAGTAATAGGTAAATCTAGAATAATCATCAACAAGTACCATCACATATTTCTTACCACCTCTGCTCAATGTTCTCATTGGACCACAGAGATCCATATGAACCAGTTCCAACGTCCTGGATGTGCTTACCATTTTCTTTCTTTTAAAGGATGATCTTACCTGCCCCTCTTGCACATGCCTCAAAAACTTTGTCTTCCTTGAACTTGATGTTAGGTAGCCCTATCACCAAGTCCTTGGAGACTAATTTGTTGAGTTGATTCAGACTTGCATGACCAAATCTTTTGTGCCACAGGAAAGGATCGTTATCCAACACACTTAAGCAAGTGAGTTCATTTTCTGAAAGAGTAGACAAATCTACAATGTAAATATTGTTAACTCTTTTTCCCTGCAAAACAATCTTGTCAGTGGTAAGGTTAATCATAAAGCATTAGGTAGAGGTGAATGCTACAGGGTTACCTCCGTCACACAGTTGTGATACACTAATTAGGCTATATTTCAAACCATCTATCAAGTAGACATTCTCAATAGAGTGTGAGTCTGTCTTACCTACCTTTCCAACCCTAATAATCTCACCTTTCTTCCCATTTCGAAAGGAGACATTACCTCCTTTTAAGTCCTAAAGTAAAAGGAACTGGTTCTTGCTTCCAGTCATATATTTTGAGCAGCCACTATCCATGTACCATATTTGGCTACTTCCCTTCACTTGGACCTACAAAAAGAAATCAGGGGTTAGTCTTAGGAACTCAAACAAGTTTGGGTCCCTTTCTATTGGCAAAGGGGTAAATCAAATTCCTTTTAGCCCACCCAAGCAGCCTATTTTTCTGTTGAACAAAGGCTTTGTTCTTTTGACTGGCCTTTTCTTTTGCATTACATTCATTTTTGTAATGACCTGTTTTGCCATAGTGTGTACAAAATTTGTTTTCAAGAAGAGTGAGGTACTTACTTTTAGGGTCCCACTTAGGTGCTTGAGCCTCATAGCCAAGTCCTCTCTTGTTGCTACTATGATGTTCTTGTAGCCAGGAAAGTGCATCATAAGCCTTATTCCATTAGCAAGTTCTATCTAGTTCATGTTTTACCTTCCCTAGGTCTTCTTTTAAGACTCTTATCTGCTCATCTTTCCTGTACAACTCATCCTTCATTTTTCCTAAGTTTTCTTCTAAGGTGATATGTGTGTGATCAGCTTTCTTCTTACCTATTCCTAATTATAGTTTTAAATTTTTAGACCTAAGTTCTATGACACTGGTGTTAAGTTCAAGAACCTAGTTCTTCAACTTAGTGTGAGCACGTGATTTTTGTTTTGCGCGACAGTCGCTCCAAAAGAATAAAATTGGTCCTGCTGTACAATTTTGGATTTCCGTGCGGCACTTTGTTGATTTATTTGTGACTTTGGCCCGTTTTATTTATTTACTTTATTAAAACAAAATTCAAAAAATGTGTACGTGTCATGCATAATCTGAACCGTAATATGGTTTAAATAGAAAAGCATAAACAAGCATCTTCGTCCGTGATTTTATGATTGTTTGATTTTACCTGTTTTGAAATATTTTTAGTGTATGTGCAAATAATTGTAGTGAGTGTGTATTTAATTTTTATTCTTGATTTTTGCTTAGTTTTTGTTTTTAAAATAAATAAGGAAAAGAGATGAAAATAATAATAAAAAAAATAATAATAATAATAATAAAAGAAAGAAAAGAAAAGACCCCTTCCGGACTTGGGCCAATTTGTTAAATTGGCCTAACAAACTCAGCCCAAAACCTAGGCCTGCCCGGTCCAACACCACCTGATACCCAGGACATCCAAACGACGACGTTTTAGCCCAGTGTGATCTGGGCCGTTGATCTCAGATTGATCAACGGCCAAGATCAATCCCCCGTAACCCACCAACAAACCCGACCCGTCTCACCCGGACCGACCCCAAACCTTTATCCTTGAAACGACGTCGTCCCTGGTTAGCCAAAGGATCCTGGCCCTTCATCTCATCTCATCCAACGGCCAGGATCCGTTTGCTCACTAACTATATAAACTCCTAACACTACCCTGCCCCCCTATCCAAACCCCAGCCTTCGTCGTCCTCACCACAACCCCCAAACCCTAGAGCCGCCCTAGTATCCCCCACCATGAAAACCGGCGGCATGAACGCCGGTGACCTTTCCCCTTAACACCATAGAACCCCCTTGATGTCCTGAACCCAAATCCATCAACCACACACCTCGAATCCTATCCCACCTTCTCGAATCTTCATTTGAAGATTCGAGTCGGAACCCAATCTACACCGATCTGTCCTAAATTCACACCAGACACCCCCCAGACCCCCCTCATGACCAAACCATACTTGGTTTGGTCCGAATCTGATCAGGGAAGCATGAATCCCAGATCTGAGTTTTGGAACTTGGTGGTTCTTCGCCATTGGTCCATATCCGTTCAAACCGAAGAGGTTAAGGTCTAATGGACTTTAATCAAAGTGTTTCTCATCTGAGAAACACTTCGATTAAAGTCCGTTCAGCCTTAAGAAAGTCTGACCGAGTCCGAATTAAGGTTTTGATCTTTTGCGGTTTAAGGTAAGTTTCTTTCTTTTCCTAGTTTGTTTTGTTTCGTTTGATTGTTGTAAGGGTCTGTTCATGTTCTGTTTGTGTCCTTGACTTCTATCGACTGTGCTTCAACCACTTTGCCTGAACCTCTGTTGTTTGCCTAAATCCCCCCTCCTATTCTGATAAGGCATGATGTATTTGTTGTGCAATAGATTTGAATTTCAAGTTTGTACTGATTAGCTGATCCCTCGAAGTACAGTTCTGTTTAATCAGTATAAGTCGAGTCATGTGTCCTATACTTTTGAATGTCTGATTTTTGGCTACGATTGTGTATGTTAATGCTAATATAGTCGAGTCGACATGTGTCGTCAATTAGTTTCAACTGTCCGAACAATAACAAATCGACTTACTTCTGCTAAGCATTTGTTGAATCAATTAAGAACCAGTTTTGTTTGCTTATAGCTGTTGATTTGGATCAGTAATGTAAAAAGGATGTTTGATTTAAATGCTGAATTGGAGGGCATGTGCACTCGTGCACAGCATGTGCATTGGTGCACCTCATGTGCTTTGTGCACAACCTGTGGCCTGCATAAAGGTCTTTGTTGAGTTTTAAATAATTTGACAGCATATGCTGTCAGATAGATTCCATTGCCCATACTTTGCTTTAGTTTAAAAGTATTAAAAGTCAAGTCTGCCAGGGAATGTTGATGGGGGTTAATACTTAAATAACTAATTGGAATCTGAAAATGAAAAAAAGGGCACATGGGAGGGGTACTGTGATATTCTAAACAGGCTGTTAAAAGGAGTAATGTGAAGGCTTATAAAAGGGGGCACAGAGAGAGATACAGGAAGAGGAGATAGACATATACAGAATTAGAGGGGAGAAAGAAAATACAGAGACTGTGAGGAATTTTTGAAAGAGAGAGCTGAAATACATACAAATAGATACACACAGAGCATATAGGAGAATTGGAAAGAGGGAGGGGAATACACATTGAGAGATAGATATACACACACAAACAGAAAAGCTGGGAAAGAACTCTGTTTGATAACACAGACAGACAAAAACTAGAAGTTGCATTCTTAGTTGCTGTTTTGATTTCACTGGTCTTGATATGTTGTCCAACACTGATTCCTTCTAAATCCAACTGAGTCTGTTGGTCGTTTGTTGGTCTATTCTGAGATTTGGTCTAGCTGGAATCTAGATTCTACCCCAATTGTTTCATCTGTTGCTGCTGCTGTTACTCTGATTCCTGTTGCTGCTGATCTTCCCTGTTATTCTCCTTTTCTTCTGTGCATTTCAGCCTTCCAGGTACACATTTCGAGTCCCGTATTGATGTAACTAAAACAGTTCGAAAGCATGAAATGAAAAGGTTTGAAGAAGTTCAAGTATTTGTTGTGATATTTATGGTACATTAACGGGTTTGTAAAAAATTTGATTAGTTTATAATTCAATAGTTTGAAAGCATGTATTGGCACTCGACTGGGTTTAGCCCTTTGTATTTTAGTTTGATAGTTGTTTGTTAATACGGGGTATGTATACTCCAATCTTATACAATGTTGTTTCTGTTTCATTTAATCTTTTTTTTTGGTTCCGTTAGGCAATACATAGGGTCACTCTCAAAGTCCCATTAGTAACAATGTCCAGTAACTAAATCCTTTAATCTAGTCTAAATAAGTTTGGTTAAGTTCAGCTCAAGAAATGTTCGGATTAAGTGTTATATTTCGTTAGCTCGTATGCGATTCCTTGTCAAAATAAAAGCATTGTTCCATTAAAGTATAATGTTTCATTAACTTTATAGATAATTAATCATAAGAATCCGGATCAGGCCAAAGCATATAATTGAATTAGCACATACCTTCTCTTCTAGATTTAGAGACAAACGCACTAGAAATATAGTCATTGTAGGATACTCTTCTAAAATAATGAGACGAGTCTCGCCAAATAAAAATGCAAATTGCGGGGCCCTCAACAACTAATCATAATATTTAGAATTCAGGCTAGGCCGTTTAGTGAATCTCATGGCCTTCTCAAAAAATAATAACGCGTTAGACTCTTTAGGCGCGGCTTAATTAAATCATATTCTTAAATTCGGGTGCACATTGATGTGACCCAAATCCAAATCTCAACGAAGTCAAAATGTGTTGACGATCACGGGCGCATTGATTGTGACGTGGTTCGAGATGCAATTTTCACGACGTTGTAATTCTATAAAAAAAATGATAATAATAAAAGCGGTTTAAATCTTAATAAAAGCACATAAGCCACAACATGTATTTAAATCAGATATTCAGCCATTATAGCAATTTAAGCGACCGTGCTAGAACCACGGGATTCGAGGGTGCCTAACACCTTCCCTCGGGTCAACAGAATTCCTTACTTAGAATTTCTGGTTCGCAGACTTCATTCGGAAAAGTCGAAAATTTCCTCGATTTGGGATTCAAGATAAACCGGTGACTTGGGACACCAAAAGCCAAACCTTTCCCAAGTGGCGACTCTGAATTAAATAAATAATCTCATTTCGAATATTGTCACTTAAATTGGAAAAACTCCACCCGCGCATCTAACCCTTCGGGGCGGGGCGCACGAAAGGAGGTGTGACAGCTCTGGCGACTCTGCTGGGGACTAGACCCAGAACCACTGGTTCAGGGTTAGAATTCGAGCTTAGATAAATCGTTATATTTGGTTTTATCTGATTTTTACATGTTTGAGCCTAATGTGCTAAATGCTGCTTTTACCATTTTGATATTATTTGGACTGTACATATAAACTGTGCCGAAACCTTTCTCTTCTTACCTCCGGGGAGAAGCTCGCTGGACGAGACTCCCTATTCTGTTAGTGTCAATACCTGAAATAAGAAAGAGGTCGGACAAGTTACAAAGCCGGACGATCTCGCGGGTCCCCGGTACGTAGCCCCCTCCTCGGCTCGAGTTGTCCGCTCGGGTACACAGTCTAGAACGTATACCCAGGTTATAAGCCCAGTATAACAAAACCGCTACTGGAAATTAAACCCAAAACAGCTGGTTCAGGGTTCAAGAATTCGAGTTTAGAATAATTGTTATATTTGGCTTTATTATCTGATTGTTATTACATGTTTTGGCATAACGTGCTAAATGTTGCCTTTTACTACTTTGATATTATCTGAACTGTATATAAACTGTGTCGAACCCTTCTCTCTTTACCTCCGGGGAGAAGCTCGCTGGTCGAGGCTCCCTATTCTGTTAGTGTCGATACCTGAAATAAGAAAGAGGACGGATAAGTTACGAAGCCGGACGGCCTTTTGGTTCCCGGTAAGTTGCCCCTCCTCGACTCGAGTTGTCCGCTCGGGCATACAGTCTAGAACATCTACCCAGGTTATAAACCTAGTATAACGAAACCTCATGTCGGATCCCTAGTAGGAACGCTTATTTGCATCGTGTTGCATTTGACTTAGGGGACTCAACACAGTGGTTGGGTCCGTCTAGGACTAGCAACCTGAAATGAAAGAGACCACCCTGTTGCATCCTATTTGTTTCTGTGCATTTATTTGTCTCGGACATGCATGCTGCTTTTGGAGTATTTGAAAAAAAAAATAATAGTGTATAGGACTAATTTTCTACTTTGAAAAATAGCAATTACTGTCGAAACTCTGCCAAAATTTTGCGATAATAAAAGGGAAAATGTTTTTTTTTCTTCAATAATTTGCTTTACTAAGAAAAAAAAAAGAAAAAAAAACAAAAAGATAGAAAAAAAATAGTCTTTTTGGAAAGTTGTTTGTTGAAAGGAAAGAATTTTGTTCTAAAATAATTCGGTTAATTTGACCGAACTACGCGGGTCTGATTCTCACCGGATGTGAGATACGTAGGCAAACCCCATCGGTTCCGGCCCCAATTTTTAAAATCCAAAAAAAAAATATTTTTCCTTAGAAAAAAAAAAGAAATAAAAAATATAGAAGTCTTCTTTAAAATCAAATAAAAAAAATAGTCTTCTTCTTTCTAAAGTCTTTCATATGAAAAATGAAATAAGCAGCAACAAAATCAAAAAAAAAAATAATACTCTTTGCTTTCTAGTCTCTTTTTGTAAAATGTCAAAAAAAAAAAAACAATATTTGAAAAATTAAATTTCAAAATATTAGGATTTTCCTTTAGAAGTGCTTTTGTAAATAAATAAAACTCAGAATTCCACATCATTTTCTTAAAAGTCCCTCTTTCAAAATTTAAGAGGCAACATCATATACATTCTTTCTTCCGTAGAAAAGGTAAAACAAAACAAAAAAAAAAACCAACCAAACATATTTTCTTTTCTTAATAAATTTCCAGAATTCAAGTCAAAAGCAAATAAATTTTAGAAGTCTTTCTTTAAAAAATAAAACAAAAATCAAAATAAACAAAATTTTCTTTCTTCTTTTAAAGTATTTCTTTCAAAAAATTCCAAAAAAAAAAAACAAAAAAAAAATTGAATAAGTGAATAAACAAAGAATAGTCAAATCTTTTGAGCCCTATGCTAAATGAGCACTTGCTTCTTTATTTTTGTTAGTTTCGAACTACGTAATGATCTGATTCACGTAGGCATCGTGATACGTAGGCAATCCTCATCGGATCCGGTCGCATTTCTTTTACTGCAAAATAAAAAAAAAATAATATAAAAAAATTAAAAAGGGGGAAGAACTAATAAGAGGAAAAATGCCGGCATGACGCATGCTCTCGTAGCAAACATATAGTAATCCACTTAACTGTATAGGTGCATCATGCTCAACGTGAGATTAACTATCTGTTATTTGCTGCAAATTAACCGTGCGCTTGTCGATGAGTATATCCAGGGTTTTTTGAAAGACGGTTGGTTTGGTGAAAGTCTGGCCTCGCACCCATACTTCACAAGGTCAAGGGGAAGTGTTCAGCTGCCTAGGGCCAGAAGCGGTACTCACACTTACTTCACCAGGTCAAAAGGAAGTGTGGGAATGTCTTCAGAAATTCCATTGCAAACAATCCCTGTTTCTGAGGAGAGTTCGATCTCAGCCGTCCTCACGCCTGAATCCGCAACTGCGGAGGAAAATAGAATCCTACGGCTCCGCATGCTGGAAATGCTGGACGACTGGAATAGTGGGAAAGAGCCGCCAAGTGTCATCCCCGGATTCCCTGAATTATTCTCCAGGTCAAGTGGGACTTCAAATGTTCCCATAAATTATCCTGCTACCCCATTCGGGTACCCAGCCACCTCAGCCTTCTCTGCTGGATCGCCTTCTGACCCTCATCCCCGAATGTCAGCCACCGATGCAAGCATGAACATCTTTACTGCATCGCCTTGCCCGATTACGGCACAGCCTGCCACGTACAAGCCAAGCTTTGACTCATCCTCTTTTACATTCCAAGCACCATCGTTCTCAATGGAACCAACTAGATTCGCTACCAGCACTAATCCTCTACCGCCTCAGTGCGAGCTTGCGCCCAGGCAGGATCAGAGCCCCAGGATTGCAGAACAAAATGAGATTGCCAAAAGAATGAGAAGCCTTGAACAAAGTTTGAAGAATATGCAAGGACTGAGCGGACAAAAGAGCGTCTCTTACGCCGACTTGTGCATGTTCCCTCATGTGCACCTGCCAACGGGTTTCAAGACCCCAAAGTTCGAGAAATACGATGGGCACGGTGACCCCATTGCACATCTTAAGAAATACTGCAACCAATTGCGGGGAGCCGGCGGAAAAGAAGAACTGCTAATGGCATATTTTGGAGAAAGTTTGGTGGGAGTCGCTTCGGAATGGTATATGGACCAGGACATATCTCGCTGGCATATATGGGATGATCTTGCCAGAGACTTCGTAGGGCAGTTTCAATATAATATTGACATCGCACCAGACAGAAATGCTTTGTCAAACTTAAAGAAGAAACCCTCGGAAAGTTTCAGAGAATACGCCATCAAATGGCGTGAGCAAGCGTCAAGGGTAAAACCTTCCATGGACGAGATAGAGATGGTCACTACTTTTCTCCAGGCTCAAGAGTCCGACTATTTCCAAAACATGATGTCAGCCATGGGAAAGCCTTTCGCAGAAGCAATTAAGATTGGAGAGATGGTGGAGAACGGTTTGAAAACAGGAAGAATTTTGAGTCAGGCAGCCATAAGGGCAACCTCCCAGGCCGTCCAAAGCGGGTCTGGAGGAATGGCAAGAGGGAAGAAAAAAGAGGAAACATCCATGGCGGTATCAGAGATGGGAGAATATCATAATTCCGGGCTTTGTTCTTCGGAAAGAACCTCGCAACATTATTTCCCCTACCAAAATGCGACCTACGCTCCTCAACCCTACATGGTCATGAGCACCCAGCCTTATATCCAGCGGTCACAACCAGTCAATCGGGGGCAGGCCCCACATCCTAGGAATCAGCCTCCTCACCGAAACCACTACAATCCTCGACCTCCTCCAAATAATTTCCGTCCTCGGGAACCACCCAGGAGACCCAACTACACACCAATCGGTGAACCCTATTCCACCCTATTCCCTAAGCTTGTCCAAATGAATTTGTTGCAGCCCATACCACCGAACGGGCAGAACCCGGGATCACCATCATATCAGCGGGGTGTCAAATGTGCATACCATTCAGGGGTAGAAGGGCACGACACCAACGACTGTTGGACATTGAAACAAGCTGTGGAGAATCTGTTAGACCAAGGGAAGATTATGTTGAAAGACGAGGATATCCCAAATGTGACCAATGATCCGTTGCCCGCCCACAACAACGGGCCGATAGTTGGGATGATTTGTGAAGACGAGGAAGTTGATCCGGCACTTAAAGCGATAATTGCTATTGCTGATACAGAAAAAGGACCCAGGGTAACTCCGGAGCAAGAAAAAGGAATAAGTGATGTATTCAAGCAGGCCTCCATGGTATGGGGGACGATCAAACAACCTCGGCCGAACGAGCCAGTGTTTGTCGGACGCATACCACAGGAACCAAAATACAACAAAGAGGGAGATGATAAGGTGTCCCCGCTCGACGAAAGTGAGGAAATATGTGAGGCAACAAGGGAAAAGCTATGCGAAATGCACATGGTCCAGCCAGGAGAGGGCACTAGCACCGTTGAAGTATCGTACATGGGGCCAAGCACCAAGCTTCAAAACTAGAAGGCTACACCATTCTTGATCAAACGGAAGTCCTAATGAACCTGTCTTGCCACTTTCTCTGCATCACGAGTAACCCCCGAGGGTGACTCAGATGTTTTTCTTCAGTTTCATGTTTTTAATTTCCTGAATGTCGACCTTTTTCCTTATCTTCCCCAAAATGCCAAGAAATGAAATCATGCTTGATTACTCACTTTCTTCTTCTATGTTTTCTTTTGTGTTCTCTTCAATTCTGATAAATGCAGCTTTAAATAACATGACATGTTTGCGGACTTCATGCCCGGATCACGAGAACTCCGATCAGACTTCAAATAATGAGTCAAAATTTGAGATATAAAGAATTTGAAAAGTAGGAACAACTAAAGAAAATTGGTTCATGGTTTGGAAAATGTCCGTCACTAAAGCAGAGTTTGAGAGCAGTAAATGGGTTTAGACCCGTACAGAATGATAACCTTAATAACTGCGGTTTGTCACGGGCAATTATACCCAGAAAGAATGGTCCATACGTCATTTAAGAACGTTACCAAATGGAGCATTTGTATTTGGGCGACGTCGAAAGAAACGACGTCAGCCTTGCTTAGAAAGTAGGTGCAGCGATATGTCTAAATCACTCTGGCGATATCTTTGCACAGTTTGAGATGACGAAGGCTTTCATTCTCGCTACCCAAACACTATCAACCCTTTGCAAAACCCATTTGAGCTGGTTACTCTTCTTTGATTACCCTCTTTGGAACCTGAAAATATTGTTGAAAATAAAGTGAAAAAAAAAAAACAAAAACAAAAACCAAAAAAAAAAAAAACAAAAGTATGTATGAACTACGTCTGACTTGATTCCGAAAGGATACGTAGGCAACCACTCCTTGGGGTTCAGTCACACAAACAATAAAATCCATGAATTCCCCCCGAAAATAAAACTGGGGCAGAAGTTATAACGATTCAGCAATGATCCCACCCAAAAGTTCCAAAGTTATAGTTCAATCCAAATTCTTTTCACCCCAAACCTTTTTTAAGTCCTTCTGATCAATCAGCAAAGCATTTCAAAATAGGAAGATGGAATTATTTGGGTCCGATACAACAAAATGAGGAGAATAAAGATGAGAGAGTCTTGTCGGTGAAAACCTTTGGGCACCGTGAGGCGACGAGAGAAGAGAAATTGAAATGAGAGAGCTTGTTTAGTAAAAACTCGCAAGGAGTACTAGCAGGCGACAGTAAGAAGAGAAATGAGAGAGGTCGACTAGCGAAAACCCGCAAAGGGCGTTGTCGGCCAAAAAGATGATTCCACCTCAGAAAGTCCTAGCAAGGTTCCCGGGTTTTTGAAAAAAATAGATCTATTTTGATTCATGAGGAAATGCAAGTTCTCGGAGGTCGGGCATCCAGTCCAAAAGGCATGTCATGTCAGTTTGAAACTGGCATACACTCCAGATAAGTCCCTCTTTTCTCCCCGAAAGGGGCGTTTCTCTTTAAACTCATATGTTCTCCTTTACATAGTTTTCTTTGAGTTCTTTTTGATCTAACTCTTAATTCCGTAGTAATCGCAAAGAAAGGTGGCAGGACCGGTTTTACAGGGCTCCGTTTGGCGAGAGTCGAATAAAATGTACAACCTCGGTGGCGCGTCAGTCCCATCCCGACTGGCCATAATAGTCGATTTGCTTCCAAAACCGACAAATCCCCACAGGCTATCCCTTGTACAATTCCCCAAAGAAGTCCACCCCAGCACATCCCCAGCAAGTTTGCTACAAAAAAAAAAAAATCCCCACAGAGTCTCCCTGATAAAATCCCCAAGCAGGAAGGGACAGAAAAACCAAAGCCTTATAAGACAAATCATCACAAAATCTGGAAACGCAAGTCTGAGTAGTCCAAAGGTTTTCGCATGTGAAATCCAATCAATAGCAGAGTTTCTCAACAAGAATTGGGCCAAGACAGAGCAATTGGAACAATCAAGGCCCCCAAACCAACCGCCGTTGTCAAACTAATAATCTTTCTTTGTTTAAGAAAATTGAGACAGGTGCGACACAAAGCAGCTGTGCAAGAAGCAGGTGTAGCCCAAAAGAGATAAAGCGCGCAAGCATTGAAACAACCCTGCAGCAGAAAACGACCAAAGGTAAGTTTCCCATAATATTTTCATGCATTTTGATGGATCTCCCTGGCATAACCCAAGGAACTTTTCCTACCCAAAACCCCCGGCATAACCCGATGAATCTTCCCGGCATAACCCGATGAATCTTCCCGGCATAACCCGATGAATCTTCCCGGCATAACCCGATGAATCTTCCCGGCATAACCCGATGAATCTTCCCGGCATAACCCGATGAATCTTCCCGGCATAACCCGATGAATCTTTCCGGTACAACCCGATGAATCTTCCCGGCATAACCCGATGAATCTTCCCGGCATAACCCGATGAATCTTCCCGGCATAACCCAATGAATCTTCCCGGCATAACCCGATGAATCTCCCCGGCATAACCCGATGAAGCCTCCCGGCATAACCCGATGAATCCTCCCAGCATAACTCAATAAATCTTTTCGGCATAACCCGAGAACCTTTCCATGCAATCAGCATTAGGGTTTCAAACCCTAAACTGAATTTTCCTTTTAGTCAGCATTAGGGTTTTAAACCCTAAACTGAACTTTTTCCTTTCAGCCAGCATTAGGGTTCTAAACCCTAAACTGAGCTTTTCCTTTTTAATCAGCATTAGGGTTTTAAAACCCTAAACTGAATTTTCCTTTTAGTCAGTATTAGGGTTTTAAACCCTAAACTGAATTCTCCCTTTGTTCGGCGTTAGGGTTTTAAACCCTAAACTGAACCTTTCCCCAGCTAGCCGGTATTAGGGCTCCAACCTTGAACTAAGCATGCATATCCTCTTTTATCAATTTTATGAACTTCCCGGTAAATAATTAACGAAATTTTCCTAGTGAAACTGGGGCAGAAAATTTCGTTCGTTTGTTTGTTTTTTTCCGCAGGTCTAACCTCGAGCCACACGGATCGAAATGACCCACGAGATGAGTCTCAACTCAGAATCAAAGAAGAAAAAGACAAAAGGAGACATCCCGAGATATCAGAGTGAATGGAGAGCAGATCGACTCCAACGTTTGACTAAGGTCCTAAACCCTGCCAATCGCGTCTCACTCAGTATC
This sequence comes from Nicotiana sylvestris, assembly GCF_000393655.2. Classification (NCBI taxonomy): domain Eukaryota; kingdom Viridiplantae; phylum Streptophyta; class Magnoliopsida; order Solanales; family Solanaceae; genus Nicotiana; species Nicotiana sylvestris. Next base: position 34,732,838 of record NC_091060.1, on the reverse strand, counting down.
CCAGAGTTTGAACAAGTCGCCGCAACTCGCAAGCATCAAGATTCAGATCGGAGTCTACAAGCAGAATAAGCTAAGACCCAAGATCAAGTCGTAAAAGAATCATAGATAGGAATCTTGTAACTAGCAGTTGACATGCATATAAGTAGTTAGTTCAGTTTCCAATTTTCGTTTGATTGTAATAAAGCGGTCAGTGACGCAGCAGTGACAACAGCAACAATAGTAGTAGCAAGCATTGCCATCCCATGGTAGTCCCAGCTACCAAAACTTCTCGAACTACACTGACCTGATTCCTGTTTAGCCCAGGATATGTAGGAAATATTTGAAGCAAGATACGGTCAGATCTTTCAAAAATGCTTCATACGGAGTGGTCCATAGGCAAAAATCGCTCATACACGCTCACTTTATCTTTGCACGAAAACACTTCGTGTTTCCGAACAAAGAGGGGCAGCTGTGAGCACGTGATTTTTGTTTTGCGCGACAGTCGCTCCAAAAGAATAAAATTGGTCCTGCTGTACAATTTTGGATTTCCGTGCGGCACTTTGTTGATTTATTTGTGACTTTGGCCCGTTTTATTTATTTACTTTATTAAAACAAAATTCAAAAAATGTGTACATGTCATGCATAATCTGAACCGTAATATGGTTTAAATAGAAAAGCATAAACAAGCATCTTCGTCCGTGATTTTATGATTGTTTGATTTTACCTGTTTTGAAATATTTTTAGTGTATGTGCAAATAATTGTAGTGAGTGTGTATTTAATTTTTATTCTTGATTTTTGCTTAGTTTTTGTTTTTAAAATAAATAAGGAAAAGAGATGAAAATAATAATAAAAAAAATAATAATAATAATAATAATAAAAGAAAGAAAAGAAAAGACCCCTTCCGGACTTGGGCCAATTTGTTAAATTGGCCCAACAAACTCAGCCCAAAACCTAGGCCTGCCCGGTCCAGACCACCTGATGTCCAGAGAATCCAAACGACGTCGTATTGATACAGGTTGATCTGGGCCGTTGATCTCAGATTGATCAACGGCCAAGATCAATCCCCCGTAACCCACCAACAAACCCGACCCGTCTCACCCGGACCGACCCCAAACCTTTATCCTTGAAACGACGTCGTCCCTGGTTAGCCAAAGGATCCTGGCCCTTCATCTCATCTCATCCAACGGCCAGGATCCGTTTGCTCACTAACTATATAAACTCCTAACACTACCCTGCCCCCCTATCCAAACCCCAGCCTTCGTCGTCCTCACCACAACCCCCAAACCCTAGAGCCGCCCTAGTATCCCCCACCATGAAAACCGGCGGTATGAACGCCGGTGACTTTCCCCTTAACACCATAGAACCCCCTTGATGTCCTGAACCCAAATCCATCAACCACACACCTCGAATCCTATCCCACCTTCTCGAATCTTCATTTGAAGATTCGAGTCGGAACCCAATCTACACCGATCTGTCCTAAATTCACACCAGACACCCCCCAGACCCCCCTCATGACCAAACCATACTTGGTTTGGTCCGAATCTGATCAGGGAAGCATGAATCCCAGATCTGAGTTTTGGAACTTGGTGGTTCTTCGTCATTGGTCCATATCCATTCAAACCGAAGAGGTTAAGGTCTAATGGACTTTAATCGAAGTGTTTCTCTGAGAAACACTTCGATTAAAGTCCGTTCAGCCTTAAGAAAGTCTGACCGAGTCCGAATTAAGGTTTTGATCTTTTGCGGTTTAAGGTAAGTTTCTTTCTTTTCCTAGTTTGTTTTGTTTCGTTTGATTGTTGTAAGGGTCTGTTCATGTTCTGTTTGTGTCCTTGACTTCTATCGACTGTGCTTCAACCACTTTGCCTGAACCTCTGTTGTTTGCCTAAATCCCCCCTCCTATTCTGATAAGGCATGATGTATTTGTTGTGCAATAGATTTGAATTTCAAGTTTGTACTGATTAGCTGATCCCTCGAAGTACAGTTCTGTTTAATCAGTATAAGTCGAGTCATGTGTCCTATACTTTTGAATGTCTGATTTTTGGCTACGATTGTGTATGTTAATGCTAATATAGTCGAGTCGACATGTGTCGTCAATTAGTTTCAACTGTCCGAACAATAACAAATCGACTTACTTCTGCTAAGCATTTGTTGAATCAATTAAGAACCAGTTTTGTTTGCTTATAGCTGTTGATTTGGATCAGTAATGTAAAAAGGATGTTTGATTTAAATGCTGAATTGGAGGGCATGTGCACTCGTGCACAACATATGCATTGGTGCACCTCATGTGCTTTGTGCACAACCTGTGGCCTGCATAAAGGTCTTTGTTGAGTTTTAAATAATTTGACAGCATATGCTGTCAGATAGATTCCATTGCCCATACTTTGCTTTAGTTTAAAAGTATTAAAAGTCAAGTCTGCCATGAATGTTGATGGGGGTTAATACTTAAATAACTAATTGGAATATGAAAATGAAAAAAGGGCACATGGGAGGGGTACTGTGATATTCTAAACAGGCTGTTAAAAGGAGTAATGTGAAGGCTTATAAAAGGGGGCACAGAGAGAGATACAGGAGGAGGAGATAGACATATACAGAATTAGAGGGGAGAAAGAAAATACAGAGACTGTGAGGAATTTTTGAAAGAGAGAGCTGAAATACATACAAATAGATACACACAGAGCATATAGGAGAATTGGAAAGAGGGAGGGGAATACACATTGAGAGATAGATATACACACACAAACAGAAAAGCTGGGAAAGAACTCTGTTTGATAACACAGACAGACAAAAACTAGAAGTTGCATTCTTAGTTGCTGTTTTGATTTCACTGGTCTTGATATGTTGTCCAACACTGATTCCTTCTAAATCCAACTGAGTCTGTTGGTCGTTTGTTGGTCTATTCTGAGATTTGGTCTAGCTGGGATCTAGATTCTACCCCAATTGTTTCATCTGTTGCTGCTGCTGTTACTCTGATTCCTGTTGCTGCTGATCTTCCCTGTTATTCTCCTTTTCTTCTGTGCATTTCAGCCTTCCAGGTACACATTTCGAGTCCCGTATTGATGTAACTAAAACAGTTCGAAAGCATGAAATGACAAGGTTTGAAGAAGTTCAAGTATTTGTTGTGATATTTATGGTGCATTAACGGGTTTGTAAAAAATTTGATTAGTTTATAATTCAATAGTTTGAAAGCATGTATTGGCACTCGACTGGGTTTAGCCCTTTGTGTTTTAGTTTGATAGTTGTTTGTTAATACGGGGTATGTATACTCCAATCTTATACAATGTTGTTTCTGTTTCATTTAATCTTTTTTTGGTTCCGTTAGGCAATACATAGGGTCACGCTCAAAGTCCCATTAGTAACAATGTCCAGTAACTAAATCCTTTAATCTAGTCTAAATAAGTTTGGTTAAGTTCAGCTCAAGAAATGTTCGGATTAAGTGTATATTTCGTTTGCTCGTATGCGATTCCTTGTCAAAATAAAAGCATTGTTCCATTAAAGTATAATGTTTCATTAACTTTATAGATAATTAATCATAAGAATACGGATCAGGCCAAAGCATATAATTGAATTAGCACATACCTTCTCTTCTAGATTTAGAGACAAACGCACTAGAAATATAGTCACTGTAGGATACTCTTCTAAAATAATGAGACGAGCCTCGCTAAATAAAAAATGCAAATTGCGGGGCCCTCAACAACTAATCATAATATTTAGAATTCAGGCTAGGCCGTTTAGTGAATCTCATGGCCTTCTCAAAAAATAATAACGCGTTAGACTCTTTAGGCGCGGCTTAATTAAATCATATTCTTAAATTCGGGTGCACATTGATGTGACCCAAATCCAAATCTCAATGAAGTCAAAATGTGTTGACGATTACGGGCGCATTGATTGTGACGTGGTTCGAGATGCAATTTTCACGACGTTGTAATTCTATAAAAAAAATGATAATAATAAAAGCGGTTTAAATCTTAATAAAAGCACATAAGCCACAACATGTATTTAAATCAGATATTCAGCCATTATAGCAATTTAAGCGACCGTGCTAGAACCACGGGATTCGAGGGTGCCTAACACCTTCCCTCGGGTCAACAGAATTCCTTACTTAGAATTTCTGGTTCGCAGACTTCATTCGGAAAAGTCGAAAATTTCCTCGATTTGGGATTCAAGATAAACCGGTGACTTGGGACACCAAAAGCCAAACCTTTCCCAAGTGGCGACTCTGAATTAAATAAATAATCCCATTTCGAATATTGTCACTTAAATTGGAAAAACTCCACCCGCGCATCTAACCCTTCGGGGCGGGGCGCGCAAAAAGGAGGTGTGACACTTAGCATTTTTACTGGCACTATCATTAGCCCTAGATTCTAGATTTTTGCACTTGGCTTTTAAGATCACACACTCCCTAGACAGCTCTTCATTCTCATTGTTAATTATCTCAGACTTATCGATGAAGTCTAGCAATAGTTCAAACAATCTTTCATTAGATAAAAATTTAATCTTGTCTTTGAGATCAAGGACATTTACCTCTTGTTCATCATCTGATTCTCCGATGGCCATAAGTGCTTGTTCATCTCTAGCTTCATCTTCTTAATCCTCATCTGATATTTCTCCCCAAGCAGCAACCATAGCCTTTGTTGATCCTTTGTTCCTTTTCGGTTGAACCTATTCCTTCGTTATGCGCTTTCCTTCTTCCATTCAATTTCCTACTAAGGACAGTTCTTGATTATATGATCAGTCTTACCACATTTGTAGCAACCCTCGTTGGTCTATTTCTCAGGAGCCCTTGGTTTGTTGAAGGTTGTACCTATTGAAGGACCATTTCCTCTCATTAGGTACTTTTTGAAATCCCTTGTGATCTTAGCCGTTTCATCATCCTCCAAATCATCACCTTCAGCTATTCTGAGAGCCAGACTTATTTCCTTCTTAGGTGCATCCATTTTCATGGTTTGCCTTCTCAGTTCATAGGCAGTGAGGTTTTCAATCAGTTCATCTAGCTTGAGGGTAGCAATGTTGTTTGATTCCCGAATAGCAGTGATTTTGCTTTCCCAAGTCACTAGTAAGACCCTTGTCAAAATTTTCTCAACCTTGTCTTCTTCAAGGATAATTCTCCCAAGAGATTTAAGTTCATTGGTTAGTGTTGTGAACCTTGTGTACATCTCCTGGATAGTTTCTCCTTCCTTCATAGTGAAATTCTCATATTGAGAATATAGCAGTGTTCCTCTTGATCTCTTTACTTGAGGAGTTCTTTTATGAACAACTTGTAAAGTATCTCATATCTCTTATCATGTTCATCCACCAAGAATTGTACTGACCATTAAAGAGTAGAGGCCTAGCAGTGGATTACCCTTCCCAGTTTTCAGGTGGTGCACTCATCTTGATCTTTTCCTAAGGTGTTAACCTCTTCAAGGATAACCTTCTCTGATACCAATTGATATTTTAAGCACCAATACCACACAAGAGGGGACCTGATTTGTGTGGTACCCAATTTTCGCTTAACTACTCTATAGAAGAACATGGTCCTTCTAGGTGTTCCAAGTACTACTGTTTGCGGAATAATAAATACAGAAAATAAGGAATATAGAGATTTTTAGGTGGAAAATACCTGGGTCAAAAGGTGAAAAAACTACGACCTGCTACTCAGTAGAATTTTCCCAAACTTCCACTAAAATTACTGAGCCAAACAGCATTTACAAAAACTCTTTGTAAACCTAAGGATTAACTCTGATCTCGTTGTGGCACATAGCCTCAACTGTTGTGACAACTTGAAGTTAACTCTAACTTGAACACTCTAGGTACCTAATACAACTACTTCTATGAAAGTTGAAAGGTACAATGTAAAATCACCTACTATAATTGAACTAGAATAAAAGATTGACACATGAAATTTGTTCTTCTATCTCGTTCAAGTAGCTTCAGGAGTGCACACTTAAATCACACATAAATTTCTTGCAAAATCGCCTTGCTCTTTCACTATCAACTTAAGTTTAACTTCTGCTTATGTGCAACACCTGTAAAAGAGAACGATACTGACTTTTAATAGGTTAGTAATCAGAGATTGACTGGGATTCAATTATTACTCTTATATTGTAGAAGAGTTCATGATGATCAGAAACTCTAACACTATCTTCATCCTAAATTGTGTTCTCTTCATGTAAGGAGTTTTTCTCTTCTTATCCAATATGCAACCTTTACGATCAGATCAGGAGATATCGCTGCTTTATCAGTTAGACTTATCTCCTTCACGTGCATCTCACATGTACAGGTTGATCATGATTGTGCTTCACAAGATGGACCTGGTCCATATCTGAGTTCTTTTGTCAATCTTTAAAACTTCACCTGTTCTTGGGCTAGCATGGCCATCATTCAAATTGACACTAACATGCGCAATGAGTGTTTGACCAAAAGGAAACTTATCACCTATGACCAAGCTAGCAAAAGGAACCATAAGCATAGGGTCAAATGGAGTGAGTTTTTCGTTGGTATTTCATTGAGGATTATTAGCAAACATTTGGTCCTCCGTGACTTGTTCAGTTACCAATTCAGATTTCATCCTAGAGGTAAGGGCAATTGCATGTGAAAGCTTCTCAAATTCAACAAACAAATCCTTACAAGAAGTAAATGGCTCAATCCCACTAGGTACAAGATGATCACCTCTGACAAGAGGAGCAACGAGAGCTTTATCACTTGCACAACGACAAGGCAGATCAAGTTCACCACTCTAGAGAAATTCGTCAAACACCTTGTCTTGAAAAATCCAAATGACACGGGTTGCCATCGCCAGTAATCGAGGCAGAATCATAGCCGACGTTTGAGTCCGAGGGATGAAAGCACCAGTGTAACGAATACTATAATCTCAAAGTATATTGGTAAGAACTAAAGGTCTTTTACAATAATTACAATTACTAGTAGCCGAACCAACTCTCAAATTGCAAGCTAACAATAGAAATGTTGAATATAAGATAGTTGTGGATATAGGAGAAGATACATAGATAGAAGAAGGGAGATGAGAGGAATATATATTTTCTTTCTCAACTATAGGCATAAACCAAAATCACAGACCACTAACTCTTTTAAAAGAATCGCTCGTAGCCCACTATTCAGCCTAGATCCCAAATTAAACAAGTCATATTGCTTGTTCTCTATCCATAGACATTTTCAACCCAATAATTCCTTGTGTGACATTGGGTTGGGATTGATTCATAACAAATTAATTATATGATTTACTCAGTCCAATGTCTTTTACTTGACACAAGACAATTTCAAGAACAAATTTAGAAAAGAATATTATGCAAAGTGATGTACATTACTAGCAAGATGCATTAGTACTCTTGTTGCATTCATTATGGTTCGAAAAATTAATCATCATTTTCTCAGATTACGTTAATTGATATAGAGCTCCATATAATTAATCTGATAACGCGAATTTAAGTTTTGTGCTTGAGCCAATTCAAGTCATTCAGAGACCGTACTTGTTTTCCCGCAAATAAGTATAGTTTAATTTGTTACGTAGTTTATAAATACACAGATTAAATTGATCTAATAAAATAAAATAACACAAAACAAAGAGAATAAAATAAGAATAATGGAAGAAAATACAAGCTTGGGCTTCAAATTGATCCATCCGGAGCCAAGAACAATATGCAAATCTTAATTACAGTAATATAAAGCTTTTTAGAATGGGAGAATAATATCAAACCTTTTTCATACAAGTATTTTGTGTTCTTTCATGAATACAAATATTACTATTCATAGTTAAATTAGAAGAGACAAGATACTCAAATCATGCTCCTTTTAAAGGTGAATAAAAATCCCTCTTGATAGCTACATAATGGTTAAAAACAAATGTTATAATTTTCTGTAAGTGTTGCTCCTTTAATGCTGTCTTCTCCAATCGGTACCTTATTTTCACATTCTCTTCCCTGCCTTTGATGCCTTCGGAACCTATTCAATACCTGTCATGTCATGCCCAAAACTAAGGAGGCGTGGCGGGCACCAGGTGCCATACTCGGTCCGAGCATAGCATTTTGTAACTTGTCAACTCTGGAGGGATAGCCCTCAACTTAGGCCGACGAGGCCTACCTTCAAGTAAAAATACCAATCAAGGACGACGAGGCTATATACTGAATCATATAAATATAATGTCTATCTCATCTGAGGGGTAATGTCACAACCGAAAATTCCCACATTAGGATGTCATGATGGCACCTAATCTATAAGACTATGTAAGCCTACCACATGCTAATTTAATAATAGAATTGAACTATTTAATCATAAACAAATAAATTGCTAGTGCTTCGGCCTTTGGCCTACTAGGGAGTTTCTCTTACTCTCTTTTGGTTATGTTGTGCATTGGATACAATGCACAATTTTAAGTGTTGGGTGAGGAGATTGTCTGGGTAACTTTTCATGCTACTTTAGTTGTGTTAGTTTTATTAAATAATATGTTTTTTAAAAGATTGGACTTTTCCCGACAATGAATCTATTAGACAATTTTCTTGAGGGATTTAAGTCTAAAAAAAAGATTTTTTTTTGTTAGGTAGAGTAGCAATTACCCCTTGGTATTTCTTTAAACCACTGCTCTTTCCAAGGGTTTTGTTTGAACCGGGTGTAGTTAGTTTTTTTGTTTGAGAGCAGGAGCCATTGTGTTGTGTTTTGAATTGAAACAATATCTATTGACTTTGTTATGCTTTGAGAATAGTGAGTACATTGGTTGTGACACTTAGGCTCAGTTGTTGACTCTTATATAAGTACTTAAATTTTATGATCTTAACTTTGCTTAACAACTTTGACTAGAGTGTCTTAATGAAACCAATTCTTAGTGAGTTATGTTCCATGTGTGTGTAAGGAATTGTTATATTCTGTGCATTGCATTTGATGCCTAGAACTTGCCCTGTGTATTTGCAAAGCGAAATAGTAGTTTTGTTCAATCTTAGAAGTGATATAGGCGTTTCTTTGTTGAGCCAGATATGTATATTTTACCCACCTAATTGTTATGTATCGTAGTTAACCCCTTTGAGCATGTACTTTATTTCTTTTGCAACCACATTACAAGACATACCCATTTATTTGAATTAATCATCTATTTGAAACTTTTAACCTCTCATGAGCACTTGAATTGTTATGAACTGTGTAAAAGTTAAAGTGTGGGGTGGTTGGTCTGGCTTTTGAGTGGAACTAATGAAATCAGGAGAAAGGTGCAATGTTATGAACAAGTAAGAGCCACTTGAATTGAAAAAAATAGTTGTATTGCTATTAAAAAAGTATTCCTTACTAAGTGGCGACTCTTGATCTAATTGTGCTTAAATACTTATGGGGTAATATACATTGATGTGAAGGTGGAGTTTGGTTTGACATAAGCATGGGGTTTGAATATTAAAGTGTATGTATTAACATGCTTAGGGAGGTATAGTTACTCTTCTATCTAAATATATCCTACCTGTCATGTAGCCTACATTACAACCAAATAAAGTCCTAATTGATCCTAGATTGAATGAGCTCGATTAGTGGAGTAATACACTACGGGCAAGCTTATGATGCATCTTTTGTGGCATATCAAAGTTATTTCTGAGAGTGAGTGAATTCTTTCTATCTTGAGTTCCTAAGTGTTCTTAAATTTTATTGTGTGGAACTACTCTCTTTCGTTGTGTGAGGGCACTTGATTCATTAAGGAAAGGTAATATCAGTGACCACTATGTTAGAGTAAGTGAGTGAGTTGAGAATAATGCATGGTACTTGTGAGTCAATTCTTGAGGTAAAGATGTTATGCTTTTGTGCTTAGTCTATTTTAAATACTCTTGGTGTGATGAGTTAGGAGAATCGTTTAAAAAGGTAGTGTCTATAAAAAAGTGTAGTTTGATTGCTCGAGGACAAGCAATTATTTAAGTGTGGGGTATTGATGATTATCTATAATTACGTATTTTAGTAACTTATTACACTCAAATTTATTGCACTTTAATTGAGTTTGAGCTTTAATCGCTAGTGTCTTGCACTAATTGTGTATTTTATGCCTTGTAGGGGTGATTTCGAGTTATGTAGACATTATAGAATGAATTAAAGTTACTTGGAGCTTTGAAGTCTGAGTAAAGTCCCAAGGAATTAAGCCGGTATCTTATTCGAGGATCAACGGATGATAGAGCAACAAAACCAAGAATCAAGTAGGCATATTGCGCACTATCTAGTAAAATGCACATAACTCTTTGCTCATAACTCCATTTATGCTACATAATATATGGTTGGATATCTACCTCAAAGGGATACAACATTTAGGTTTTATGTTTTTCCAAATTCCTAACGGAACAGGGTAAAAAACGCGGTTGAAACCGCGACCGCAGACCCGATGCGGACTGAGGCAGTACACTGGGAAAGTACTGCGACCGGACTGCTGCCGCGGAAGTCCAGGCCTGGAAACTTGTCCTTTTTTGGGTAGGAGAAGGTATAATTATTTGATCCCAACGCTACTTGGTATATATACATGGAAAAACGGTATTTTGAGGAGAGGAGACCAATTTTTTACACAAATTCGACCTAAGGAGGCAGAGACACAATAGGAGCAAGGCACGGAATTCTTCTACGAATTTTTACTTCCTCTTCCTATTTTTAATTGTTGCTTATGAATTTTAGTATTTTAGTTTTACATACTATTATGAATAGATAATTTGATATCTAGGGTTTTGATGGATCCTTTTGTAGGATAAATTCTTGTTATGATTTTATATAGTTGAGTCGTAGTATTTTCTCTATTTGTTCAACTATTTTATTCTTGTAGTTGATTGAGCGGCCCTCAATTAGTTGTACCTATTTAGTATGTATTACTCGGGAGAGAGTGCATATTTAGGTAGTTGTTGAACAACATCACTCCCGACGTATGTGAGGAATCAATAACCAAGTGTTTAAAGGAGGGATTAGGGATAACGAAACTTTGGGTGCAATCTAAGTGAGCTGTAATTAAAGCCAGCTAGCCTAACTCGGGAGACTATGTCTAGTTAATTGTCGTAATTACTCTCGAGAGAATTACAATATGCAAGCGCTCATGATCGGTAGAGAATACTTAGGCGAAATTATAGAAGACATAGCGGGAAGGATTCCTACAATTGGGGAAGTCATAACCCTAGACCTCCTTAATCTTTTCCTCAACCTGTAGTAACTTTAGTGCTAATTTGTTAGTTAGCTAGTTAAACACAAGAATCATAATATCTATAAGTTAGGAATTGTTCAAGCTTGTATTCTTGGTGATAGTGAACAACTGTACCTAAGCCTTAGTTCTCTGTGGGATTCGACTCCAGACTTGTAAACTGTATTATAGTTGCAACGACCGCTTTGTCCTTTTTATAAGGCATAGTTGGGCGTGATCAACGCAGTTGCCTTATATCCATGTTTTGAAAATTGTTGAAAGATATTCTTATCTGGTTTTACTCGAACTTGCCTTAAACAATAGAATTTGACTTGTATTACCGGAACTTGGGAAGCATGACTATTTTCCTTTTTGAAATTATTGAAAATGAACAAAAACTATGTAGCTCGTCAACATATTCAGTTCCTTATTTATTATTGTTACTTATTGAGTTGGTGTACTCACGTTACTCCCTGCACCTAGTGTGCAGATCTAGGAGCTGTTGGACGCGGACGTTGTTAATATTATTCATAGCTGGTCATTGGAGATCGCAAGGTAGCTGCCGGCATTCGCAGGCCTGCTTACTTCTTCCCTTTCTTTCCTTATTTTTCAGTATTTTGGATTTCAAACTGTTAGTCTTGTTGCTTCCGGATCGGTTATGTTAGATGCTCATGAGTAGTGACACCCCGATGTCGAGCTTTATTTCTGCACTTATGTTTTGGGGTTCGTCCCATTTTATGGCAAAGTTTTCAATCATTTTAAAAGTCTTGATTTATTTCTTGTTATTGTTGAAAGTATTTTTGTAATGTCAACTGGCCTAGTATAATCGATAGGCGCCATCACAACGGGTCGTGTTTTGGGTTATGACAGTAACAAATACTTCAATTTCAAAGTATTGATAAGAACTAAATGTCTATTATAATTACTAGTAGCCGAACCAACTCTCAAATTGCAGGCTAACAATAGAAATATTGAATATAAAATAGTTGTGGATATAGGAGAAGATACATATATAAAAGAAGGGAGATGAAAAGTTTAGACGCATAGCAAGAAGATGAGAGGAACAAACATATTCTTCTTCAGCAATAGACATAAACAAAAATTCACAGACCACTAACTCTTTTAATAGAATCGCTTTTACGGCCACTACTCAGCCTAGATCCCAAATTAAACAAGCCCAATTGCTTGTCCTCGGCACAATAGATCTTTTCTGCCTAATAGTTCCTTGTGTGATATTGGGTTGTGCTTGATTTATAATAATACTGCCGTCCTGAATAAGAACCTTCTTCTCAAGGTTCGAGTCAAGAATAATGTTACTCACAAGCTCCAAACCAATTAGCTCAATACCAAGGCACGATGTATGACTTAAGAAAAATATGTGAACTAGTGCGCTTATAAACCTTGTGTGCCATATTTTTGAAGCAGTTAGCAGTAAACTAAGTGAGAGTTCCCCTGCAAACATTTCCGTAGCGAACCTCCACAAAATCATGATCTCGGTTAAATGGAAACTGTTCATTGTGTTGGCAAATTGTACTTCGCGTTGGACATGACTGTGATAATAAAACTGTGGTTCTTGTGAAAGCTCCTTAGGCCACAGCAATACTGGAATAGAAAATTTAATGGAGATTACTATAATAATATCGTTGACACGATTAAGCTCCACAACAGTTTAATAACTTGAACCATACGCAATTACACTCCATCGTAACACAGTGCGAACAAAAGATTGAGTGAAGTCATCTCCCTTATTATAATAACCCCCCTTCAAATATTTAAATATAGTGGAATCATCATGCTTTCCATCCAACAAATCTGATTTTCCCCTACATGGTACATTGTCATGCTTAGTCATTTCCACAGTATCCTTACGTCTCTGCCAAGGGCAAACCATTTGTCTAAATCGACAATTCTAGCTGAAATTTCCACAAAGTAAATCAATACAGAAAAAGAAATATAGTGAACATGCTCCCAATTGACCAGATTCAACTTGTTCCACGTAACCCCATAGCTTCTAAAAATTTGGTTGATTAACCAGTCCACCAATACATCTCCTCATGCGGAAATTCTTCTTGAAATCTCTTAGTTAGAATAAATGTAACTTACAAACTTGACAAAATGTTAGTGAATAGACTTTGTGATTGAACACAAGTTGGGTCAGTCAAGCTTGAGCGAATTGCAATGACAGTACCAAAGAAGTCAATTCCGAGAATACCGTATACAGCCTGTATGGTGCGCACGAATTCAAGAACCTTGTGTTGTCTCTTACTCTCAAGGTTTGAAGCAAGAACAATATAAGTAGCTCACTTCCCTCCAAATGTCTCGTAATAGTCACTCAAGTATTCATCTACACAATCATTTACAAACATCCCGCCATAAACTTCGTCGAACTTGTGCATCTGCAGAAAGGAAGCAACATGTGGATGCTCCTGGATCACAATAAAATGACATACATTGAAAAGCTCTTACAGTTGCATCATAGGCAAATCAAAGTCCAAGCTACCATCAGGATCCAAAAAATAGTGTATAAAAGGGAATAAGAATTCTGTGTTATCCTTTGCAAGCAGTTCTTGAGCTTTAAACAGATATGGAATGGCACAAGAAACAGTCAAAACAGTCCATGTAACAAAATGAAGTGAAGTCACGTAGATCAAGCATCTAGAGAAAATGCAGTCACTATAGTTGTTTGCTATTATGAAGATGACTAACATGTGCAATCTAGCATAATCAAGATAATATACGGCGAAACAGACCTTGCTTTATGAACTACACCAAACAGAGCAAACAAGAGTCCAGCAGATTCGTCAACCCGAATATGCGGTGACTGGTTGGAGTAACTTTCAGCTAATACCTGGAACACTTGCTGCAATTTCCCATACCTAGCATGCACTCTTGATTTACACAACAAGAATCCAGGAAGATTGCTTTCTTGTCTAGTATCACACCAATATGGAACTCACCATGGAACCACACTATATTTTTAAAAACTTCCTTTAGAGTGGGTTCACAGTTAAATCCTAAGAGTAGAAACATCCTTCAGATTGTGTATCTCCCATATTGTCCATGTTAGGGGTGATGATTTTTGTCTTTGAAAACTCATTTTATTTTAAATCTTCAGATTCAACAGAGAAAAACACGCATGCATCAGTCTTAAAATATTTCCGTGGGTCAAACCAATAGTCCATACAACTACAAAATGGGATAGTCCCAATTTTTTATTCAGACACATAACAAATTTATGAGCAATCCTTCGCGTGACAGCAATAATAGGTACCTCTTGTGAAGAGGGGTGATTTGTGTGGTACCCAATTTTCGCTTAACTACTCTATAGAATAACCTAGTTCTTCTAGGTGTTCCAACTACTACTATTTGCGGAATAATAGTTACAGAAAATAAGGAACACAGAGATTTTTACGTGGAAAACACCTGGGTCAAAAGGTGAAAAAATCACGACCTACTACTCAGTAGGATTTTCCCAAACTTCCACTAAAATGAATAACCCAAAACAACATTTACAAAAATTCTTTGTAAACCTAAGGACTAACTCTATTTCCGTTGTGGCACACAACCTCAACTATTGCGACTACTTCAAGTTAACTCTAACTTGAACACTCTAGATACCTAATACAATTGCTTCTATGAAAGCTGAAAGGTACAATGTAAAATCACCTACTACAATTAAACTAGAATAAAAGATAGACACATGGAACTAGTTCTTCTATCTCGTTCAAGTAGCTTTAGGAGTGTACACTTAAATCAAACATAAATTGCTTGCAAAATCTCCTTGCTCTTTTGATCTCAACTTAAGTTTAACTTCTTCTTATGTGCAACACCTGTAAAAGAGATCAACAGTGACTTTTAATAGGTTAGTAATCAAAGTTTGACTGGGATTCAATTGCTACTCTTCTATCGTAGAAGATTTTATGATGATCTCAAACTCTAACACTATCTTCATCCTAAACTGTGTTCTCTTCATGTAAGGAGTCTTTTTCTCCTTATCCACTATGCAACCTTTTCGATCAGATCAGGAGATATCGCTGCTTGATCAGTTAGACTTATTTTCTTCACTTGCATCTCACATATACAGGTCGATCAAGACTGTGCTTCACAAGATCGACCTGGTCCATGTCTGAGTTCTTTTGTCAAACTTTAAAATGTCACCTATTCTTGAGCCAACAAATTTCATCTTATTGATGATGACAAACTCTGTGCTTTTTACTTACTTGATCCTATAAGAACTCAGCTTAAACATTAACACAAAGTTTAGAAAATTCACTTATCATCAAGGACCAGGTTAATTAGGTTATAAATATCACTTATTTCAGAATGTGTAAAGCACAATATTTCTTCCCTCTTTTGGCATCATCGAAAAGTTGCATACAAAGTGTCAGTCCCAGATTTTAATAAGTACTCATGGCCACTGGGGCAACTGCAAGTGTAATAATGGTTTAATCATCAGTAATCAAGCAAACATATTTAAACTATCAAAGAAAGATTAACAATGAACAAGAGCAAAAAATAGTACATATCATTGATAGAGATATGTGGCTACCACAATCCACAACCAGAAAGCAAACAACATTTAAAACATGAGCAAAAAGATATAAAAATCCCTAATCTAGGTCACTAAAGGAACTTGATAGATTCAGGAGACAAAAGCTAGGATTCCTAATGCTTGGAGGAGCTTGAGGGCTGGTTTTGGGCTTGGAGAAGATTCAGCATATTATGAAGAATTCCATCATTCTTCGCCTTTTCTTTGGTAAGTTCAGTTCTGAGAGCATCCCTCTCAGATTTCACCTCTTCCACACGAGCCTTGAGCCTAGCTACCTCAATATCCTTGGCTTCACATTCCTGAACTAGAGCCCTAACTTTGTTGTTGATAAGAGTCTTCTTCAATGAACCTGGTTCATTGGGGATGGCACTGACTAAGTAGTTACAAGCAATCAGAGTTTTAATACCAGCATGATCCTTCCTTGAGGCCATTTCCCATTTCTTCAGAGGCACATTGAACCTATCCAGAATTGTGATCAGAATAAAACCATAGGGTGTAGCATGAGCCTTGGAGCCATTTATGAACCTGTCCAGCAGCTTGATGATTAAGGCAGGCCAATTAATTTGCCTTACACTTTCTAGGCACTCCATAAGAACTAGGTTCATATAATTTGCACTGTGCCTTCTCTCATGTCTGGGCAATAGGTATTTATTACCAAATTCAAACAAGAACTTGTGTTGAGGCCTCATTTCACTTTTCTGAACAGCCCTGACTTTATTCACATCCTCAGCATCACAAAACCTCCTGGTAATTTGAACGGCAATAGGAAGGGAGTCCAGACAAGGCCACCTTTGCCTCGTATAATCATCAAACCTTTCGTAGGGTATATCAAGGATTTCTCCTAGTTTTTCTGCATCAAAGGACACTTGAACTCCTTTCACCAGGCTGCAAACCTTGCCATCCTTAACCTCTTCATTTGCCATAAACTCAATTATCTCATTCCTGCTAGCCTACCATCCATATGAAGGACCATGTCCTTCAACCCCTGATCATCTAAGGCATCCACCAGCCTTATCATTCCTAGCTCCACTAGGTCTTTCAACAATCTACCCTTCAAGATCTTTCTTTTGCCAAACATGTCAAGCTTGTCCTGTTCACCATCAGAGTCATCATCTATTCTTCTCCACTCCATTCCTCATCTACAGAAATTTTCACTTGTTTTCCTTTCACATCAAACCTTGTCCTCTTGGCTAGTGAAAGTTCAGCAGCCTCAGACACAGAGGAAGACTTCTTGGAAGAAGTCTTGGGTTTTTTGGGCTTGGGAGTCTGAACCTCAACTGGTTGAACTTCCTCCTGATGGACCTGTTCCATCTCCTCAACCTCCACAACCTCTGAGGATTCTGTAACCTTCCCTTTTCCTTAGCCAGCTTTTTCTTTTTACCCTCAGCTAGAGCCTTTTGAAGATCCCTCTCACTCTGCTTCACTCTGCTTCTTGTTGTTGGGGATGATGCCTTTCTTTTCTTGGAGTGTTTAGGAACACTATGGGCTTTTCTTGTGGGAGTTCTTTGTTTCTTTGGATCATAGCTTGCCCCAACCTTTTTCAGCAGGTCTGCTAGGGTTTCTTTAGTAGATGAACTAGGTTCATCTCTTTATGTGCTTAGATGAACTAACCCTTCAGCAGCTTCACTAGAACAACTTCCCCCTTACTTCTGGCCACTCTCGTCTACATTTTCTTGTTCAATCCCACAGATAAAAGGCACATGCAAATCAGAAGTGGGTGAATGATCAACCACTTTTTTCCCATTTCCCCTCTCTTCACCACATGCACCCTCTCTCTCTTTTAAATTTTTAGTTTTCTTTTTACCTCCACTCCTTCGTAACTTAGGTAATTCTACATCCTTAATAGGCCCAGCCAAAACAAACCTAGTTTCTAGATTTTCAGACAAAGAGGAACTTACTTTAGAAGGGGATTCTTGATCCTTTTCGGAGTCAGAAGACCTAGGTCCTTCCCCCTCACTAGCAAATTTGTATGACTCAGAATCAGAGTTGGAGTCAGAGTCTTGGGTCTGGCTTGCCTTTAATTTCTCATTTAATTTCTTCCTAAAAGCCCCAGACCCTATTGTTTTCCGACCAAGCATTTTCACCCTTCTCAGCCTGGGTTTGGGAGATGTACTATGTGGAGGAGGTGTAGATGAATCAGAGGGAGTGGGTTGTGGAGGAGTTCCAGGATTTTCTTGTGGGTTGGTCATGATCGTTGGTTTCTTGAGAGAATTTGTGAGTTAGAATTTTTGAAAAGATGGCAAGTGAAAGTGAAGAGGAATTTTTGATGGTTTGTAATTATGGAGATGGTAGAAGGAATGATGTGTATTTAAAGAGAAATACATATTTAATGGGTAACATCACCTTTAGCAGTGGTCAATTAGAGGTCTAATCAACCTGAAATTTCAGGTTTGAATGATCGTTTTATCTTTTCTACATTTTAGGCAATTTTTTCGGTTTAGAGTTCTAGGCAGACGAAATTGGTTCAAAGCTAACAGATAGAATTTCCTAGGAATTGAACAATTGTACGACTTCTGCTCATAATTTAAATAATTATATTCTAATTGTGCAGAATATAGAAAACATACCTTAGCTTTCAGATGAACCCATACTGATGAACAAGGTTCTTCATTTAGAATTCTCTTGAACATGCCTCAATTTACCATAACAGAAAAAAATTTGTAAGAGATTAGTGAGTCATATTAAAACATGTCACAGAAGTATACTAATTAAAGTATGAAGCTAAGTAAGAATTAATCTAGATATTTACACAAGTTCAGAGTTCCTAGCACATTTATTTTTCATTTTTTTTCATTGTGCATTTTGAGCTGGACCTATTAGGTGATCTTAATCATCCCTATTCCAACATGTTCCTCTCAAAGTTTTCTCTACTTAGCGCTTTAGTGAATATGTTAGCAATTTGTTTATCAGTAGCACGGAATTCTATGGAGATCAATCCTTTCTCATAGTTATCTCTTAAGTAGTGGTGTCTAACATCTATGTACTTAGTCCTCTTATGGTGAACAGGATCCTTTGTCATACTTGTAGCACTAGTGTTATCACAGAATATAGGAACACAACCAACTTCAATGCCAAAATCTACCAGTTGTTGTTTGATCCATAGCAATTGAGCACAACAAGAGGCAACATCAACATATTCAGCCTCAGCAGTGGATAAATCCACTGGATTTTGCTTTTTAGTGGCCCATGATACAAGACATGAACCAAGAAAATGAGACATACCTAAGGTACTTTTCCTATCCACAAGGAAACCTGAATAATCAGCATCATCATACCCAACTAGATTGAAATTACTACCTTTAGGGTACCAAAAACACATATCAGTAGTGCCTTTCAAATATCTCAGTATCCTCTTGACAGTAGTCAAGTGAGATTCTTTTGGATTAGCCTAAAAGTGAGCACAAAGCCCTACACTGAAAAATATGTCAGGTCTGCTGGCAGTAAAATACAAAACTGAACCAATCATACCCCTATTCAACTTCTGATCAACAGATGAACCAGGTTCATCTATGTCTAATTTAGTGGAAGTTGCAATGGGGGTGTCTATTTCCTTTGATTCATCCATTTTAAACTTTTTCATCAGCTCCTTTGCATGTTTCTGTTGATAGATCATGGTTCCATTTGGGCTTTGTTTGATCTGTAAGACTAAGAAAACGTTAAGCTCACCCATCATACTCATTTCAAACTCACTCCCCATTAATTTGGCAAAATCCTTACTTAGTTTATTAGTGGTGGACCCAAAGATTATGTCATCAACATATATTTGTACCACAAAAAGATCATTACCTTTTTCCCTCAAGAATAGAGTATTGTCAATTTTACCTTTTTTGTAGCCATGTTCAAGCTGGAATTTGGACAATTGTTCATACCATGCTCTAGGATCCTGCTTGAGTCCATAAAGAGCCTTGTCTAATTTGTACATATGCTAAGGACATTCCTTACTCTCAAACCCTAAAGGTTGTTTCACAAACACTTCTTCTTTTAGGTAGCCATTCAGGAAGGCACTTTTGACATCCATCTGATGAAGAGTGAATTCCATGTGTGATGCAAAAGCTATGAGGAATCTTATTGGCTCTAGTCTTGCAACTGGAGCAAAAGTCTCATCAAAATCTATACCCTTCTCTTGGCTGTAACCTAGGACCACCAGTCTTGCCTTGTTTCTGGTAACTGTTCCATCTTCATCAAGTTTGTTTCTGAAGACCTATTTTGTGTCAATAACTGATCTGTCCTTGAGTCTTGGAACTAGATGCTAAACTTGACTTCTCTCAAACTGATTGAGTTCATCTTGCATTGCATTTACCCAATCTCCATCCTGCAAAGCCTCAACAACTTTTTTAGGTTCAATAAGAGATAGGAAAGCATCAAAAGTACACAAATTCTTTAATTGTAATCTAGTTTTGACTCTAGAGGTTGAATCAGTAATTATGTTCTCAATAGGATGAGAACATTTATACTTGTGAGGTTTCACAACCAACTAATTTCTGCTAGATGTTTCTCCCATGTTCTGTTGCTGAGGAACAGGGTCATGAATAGGTTTCTTTAGGGGATCGTCACAACCCAAAATCCCAACCCAGTCGTGATGGCGCCTCTCGTGAGGACAAGGCCAGCCAATCAACAAAACATTACATCTCTTTATAATTACTTAGCAGGAATAAGTCTAAATCATGGGCAATATAATCTTAAATGCAAAATAAACGTGATAGAACAAGGAAAACCCTCCCAACTCAGCCCGAAATCGGGGTGTCACAAGTCATGAGCTACTACAGAGTTTACTAATATTTTACAAAGTCTGGAATTATCATAAATAACAAAGATAAGGGAGAAAACGGGGTTGCGGACGTCAATAGCTACCTCGTTACTCCTAGTCACCGCCTGGTCTGGAATGAATCAGCGCTCAGGAGCAAACTCAGCTCTGCCTGTATCTGCACACATGGTGCAGAGAGTAATGTGAGTACTCCGACCCAGTGAGTAATAAAAATTAATAACGACTGAAAACATGAAATCTCATAACGGCACAATATAGCGCTATCCCAAGCAGTAAAATCAGTTATACAGTAAAATAGTGAGTATCAGATAATTCTTCTTTTAAAACAGTAAAGACAAATAATTTCCACAGTAAGGATAAATCAAAAGCTTGCCCCTCGGGCTCAATATGTAAATCTCAGTATAGTATCAGCCCCTCGGGCTCACTCCCAACTCACCAGCACACAACATCAGCCCCTCGGGCTCACTCCCAACTCACCACACACAAGCAACGGCCTCTCGGGCCCACTCCCAACTCACCTGGGTACCCTGCGCTCACTGGGGGTGTGTACAGACTCCGGAGGGGCTCCTACAGCCCAAGCGCAATATCAATAGGCCTGAAAGCCTTCACACATCACACACGAGGCCTGAAAGCCTCCTCATATAACACTCGAGGCCTGAAAGCCTCCTCACATCACTCAACATATCCTCACGTATGGCCCTCGGCCTCAATCAGTCCAGAAAATAATCATAAGCCTCTTGGGCATCAGTAAAACAATAGTGCTCAGCTCAACAGCATTATAAATATCATTAAATCTCGAGTTGAGTATAAATGTAGCTGAGTTCACAAAATAATATAATTCAATTGGACTGAGTTCAAATAATATTTCAATTCGTGAGGAAAATAGTGATGTAAATTCACAAAAGATTTCAGATAATTGGCACGAAGCCCAAATATGGCAATAAGCCCAATCATTGTGAAAAACAATAAATCTTTATCAATTACGCGGTAAAAATATCAACTGGGATGGACCAAGTCACAATCCCAAATAGTAAATGACCCCGCGCTCGTCATACAACGCGTGTCTCATCTCAACATAGCAGTATGTTGTGCAATCCAGGGTTTCAAACCCTCAGTGCATCATTTAAAATAATTACTCACTTCAAGACGGTCCAATGTCTACTCCGCTATGCCCTTGCCTCTCGAATTTACCTCTTCGCGCGTCGAATCTGGTCAAAACCATAATGAATACATTACAATAGGCTAACGGAATATAACCCAATCAAAAAGACTGGAAAAATATCGAAATTCACGAAATTCGCAAAACCCGAGCCCCGGGCCCACTTCTCGAAAAATTACGAAAGTCACATCACCGGATTCCTCGTCTCGCCACGAGTCCGTACATATAAAATTTACCAAAATCGAAGTTCAAATGACCCCTCAAATCTTCAAATCTTATTTTCAAATCCCTAGGCCTAAATCTCCAATTTACTCCTCAAAAACATGTAATCTGGTCGGATTATTCGATGATAATTCAATATTATGGAGTAGAAATAATCACAACTAACTTACCTCAAGATTTCCCAAGATTTCTTGCTAAAAATCGACCAAAATCCGAACTTGGAAGTCAAAAAAAATGACCAAACTCGGACTGCTGGACATTAAATCTGTCCAGAAATTTTCGGTACTGTTCACGCGCGTGAGATCACTATTCACTATTCACCTGCGCGGTTACTATTCACGCGCGGGTACTGTTCACTGCTGCAGAAAATACAGCAGCTTTTAAGAAATTTGCAACACAGCCATTTTTCACTAAAATGGCTCTAACTTCATCATACGAGCTCGGAATTAGACAATTCTTATTCCTATGAGTCAAAAATAATAATACGAACACAACCCTTCAATCGAAACTCAATTCGGAGCTCGTTTTCCCAGTTTAATATCCATTTCGCTCGTTAAACAATTAACTCACATTTCACGTCAAAAACTCAATCGCGACTGGATGAAATTAAACCAAAATTTATAGATCAGTCCTATAATTCATGATTTAAATTCTGGAAGTCTCGAAATCAAATTTGGATTTCTAGAACTAAAAATGAACCTTTAGATCATTACATGCTTATGCTCAAAACGGTAAAAATCTTCCAAAAACTCTTTCAAAACTTATCCGAGCCTCATGGGATCCCAACGAAATAAACTAACAAGTCCCATAATATGACACAAATTTAGTTGTTCCTTCAAATCACAAAAAACAACGCAAAAATACTAAATTCACCTCGGATTCAAGCCTATGAACTTTGAAACCTCTAACTTTCACATCCGATACCGAAACACGTCAAAAATAGTCCGAATGACCTCAAATTTTGCAGACAAGTACAAAATGACATAACGAAGCTACCGCAACTCTCGAAATTCCATTCCGACCCTCGGATCAAAATCTCACCTATCAACCGGAAATCGCCAAAATACTAACTTCGCCAATTCAAGCTTAATTCTACACTAGTCATCACAAAAATATTTCGGACACACTCCTAAGTCCCAAATCACCTAACGAAGCTATTCGAGCCATACAATTTGCATTTCGAGTGCTCTAACACATAAGTCAATATCCGGTTGACTTTTCCAACTTAAGCTTCCTTAAAAGAGACTAAGTGTCTCAAACCTTACCAAAATCATTCCGGAATGACTTCAAATTTTTCACACAAGTCACATTCGACATTACGGACTTGCCCCATCTTTCGGAACTACATTCTGACCCCGATATCAAAATTTCCACTTCCGGTCGAATTTTCTCAAAAGCCTTCAAATTTCTATATTTAACCAAATGACCTCCGGACATCCGAATTCACTTCCGATCGTGCTCCCAACTCCAGAATCACCATACGGAGCTATTCCCAGACTCGGAATCCCAAACGGACATCTATAACACTGAAATGCCTTCCAACCCAAATTTATGCAATTCTTCTAAAATACTAACTTTCACAATATACGCCGAAATGCTCACGGGTTATCCAAAACCAAATCCGGGCGTACGCCCAATTCCGAAATCATCATACGAACATGTTGGAACTTTTAGATCCCAATTCCGAGGTCGTTTACTCAAAATTCCAATCTTAGCCATTTTCTTCAACTTAAGGTTGCCGCAATGAAAAGTTTCTTTCCAATTTGACTCCGAATTTTCCGAAATTCAACTCTGACCATACGTACAAGTCAATATACCTGAAATGAAGTTGTTCATGACTTCCAACTGCTGAACGACACGCTAGAGCTCAAAACGACCAGCCGGGTCGTTACATTCTCCCCCACTTAAATAGACGTTCGTCCTCGAACGTTCCAAGAACTGCTCTTAAGTTATCAGAAATCACTATTTAACACCTCATGCACCTACCCGTGCTACAACAACTCATATGGACACATTAGTTTGATCAAATCTGCAGATATCCTCTTTTATCCATACAATAAGCTCAGAACCCAACTCCAACACCTGAAATTCTCTGCCAGACCAGTTCCCTGTATATAAACACTGTATCAACTACCATACGAGGTACCAGAACACGACTGCGTACCTTTGTTGAATTAGCACCATGCATTGCATAATTCACCATCTAACCACAATGACACTCCATGAACCTTAATAGCCAAAATTCCATGACACTGATGCTCCCAATGCATATGATGCTATACCTATACATTCTGTTATAATGCTGACGATACAACCACAACGGAGGAAATGTGCAGAAATTTCTAACCAATTGCAGAGTTAACCAAACATTAATTCTCTCCTTTTTGACTAAAATCATCACCTCATTACTACCCAAATACTGGTAACTGCCCTGTAATATACCTCATATAATCCCACTACAATGGTCCACGATACCAATAGTCTCGCCTCACCTAGTATGAGCTGCTCAGACAACCAATCACCACAGACAATGACCAACGGTCTCACATGATGCAAAAATGCACCAATAGGCCATAATGCGAACAAGATACATAAGGAAATGATTCAGGAATGGACTTCTCAACTCACACAACTAATATGGACTTTTCCCCAAAGAATAGGAATTTATCAAGCTGTTTCACAGCACACATGGCACAATTACAATATTACATGAGTTGACGAACACGGAACAACATATGATATTCCAACACCCCTCCTTGAGGAGCACTATACTAAAATGAACACACCTGAATCACATGAAGCCCATAATCCTATTTAAATCCATTCACCCACTTCAGGTCGATTCTGCTCGCACTGAACTAGGCTGATAGCCTTTCCTGGACCCATAATAAGTCATTTCTTCTCATAAAATGAAAGAACTACCACCATAGCCAGGACAACACCCCACAATCCAAAACCAAATAAACTGAACGACTTCATATAGATCTTAGATATTCTTCCAACATTTCAACTTTCTTAAGTCCCCAAAATTTGACTAACTCCCAGATTTTTCAAATATTTCGGTAGAGTCTCCCTTGTAATTGGGCCTATCCACCTGTCAGAGTAACACCAAAACAACTCCTAACAGCATGTCCACAACCCAACAAGTACCACAAGTATATCAATAACACTAATCTCCGCATTACAAGCCCGACATTATCACAATGATATTTTGACATGAAACGCATCATTTGTATGATCATAACCACATTTCTGGCTTTAATAGTTGTTCATAAATAATTCTATCATTATCAATAAATCTCATATTAACCACCACCTCATTTCAAATTTTCACAATACTGACAACAGAATGTGAGGCATGAAGACCTCATTATTACTTACACGGATTAATGAGTCACATTTAACGCCACCTGAGAACTCATCTCATAAGCTAAAACTCAATGTTTACAGTACGAAAATGGCTAAATATGAACATAAAATATACAAGAATTATCAATTCAACCTAACTGGCATGACTCCCTTTTAATATTATCGTACGAATTAAACTTTACAAAGGAAAACTTTAAACTCATAATTATTTACCACAAGGACCTCGTCCTTACATAACCTCCACCGCGGCTTGCAGCCCGGTTTAAATATTTCACATTGTGCCAACTGCAGTTTTCAATTTCCTTTCTTTCTTCTTCTCAATAAATTTCGTAAACATTTTTTTTT
Source organism: Nicotiana sylvestris (assembly GCF_000393655.2). Lineage (NCBI taxonomy): Eukaryota > Viridiplantae > Streptophyta > Magnoliopsida > Solanales > Solanaceae > Nicotiana > Nicotiana sylvestris. The sequence continues at coordinate 34,707,345 of NC_091060.1, read as the reverse complement.
CATAGCACATAACGAACCCTCATACCGATAGGGCATATAATTCATAAAAAAGTTGGAACCAATTATTCTGAAACACATTAAACCCATTGTAGTGAATAATAAACATTACTTTAACCTTGCCCCAATCCTTGGAGCCCAATTTCTAACATCCAGAATTCTTTTCAAGACCCGAATCTCACATACACACATCGTATAAGTCCGAACAAACTGTGTCAAGCCATAACAATAACCCTAGATATAATCACATAACATACTACACAACTCGTATACTCGCAACACCATTCTCGATCACCATAACCACTTAAACCAACCAAGTACCAGTAGGAAACCCCACATTAAACAGAACCTCGCTCCAAAACCTTCGTACCCCATCAATAATGAAGAAATATACAGGAACTCACAATACACAACACGTTCCCCATACCTGTAGAAAGTATCTATTTTAAACCATGGTATAAACCATCAAGAACACTTGGAAATCCATTTTCTCCTAATCAAGCTATCAGAACTAAATTCCTCTAATTCAACCAGGCCACGCAGGTCATCAAACTCAGAAATATTGCCATATTACTACAGCTAGTTCAACAAAAATTCTTCACAAGCTTAGGTAACACAGACCGTAAAATACCTCAATTCCACTACTAAGATCACCTTCATTCTCGTGACAATCAACTCAAATTTCTCAATTAGAGTCAAATTCAAATCTCAACACATACACCCTGTTAGTAGAAAAGAAACTCTCTACTCAACAGTATAAGAAATACACCTACTTTGCTTCCAATTAACATTTTTGTATACCTTCCACCGTCATACACATTACACAATCACTTAGTCTTCCTGGGTCTAAACTCATACTGTAACATGAAATTTACTTCACTCCAAACAGGAGACTTGAAAAGATTCTTCACGCCTATAACTCGGAGCTACACCTCTAATCACAATGGAAATCATACACTTAATAGTTCACCTATCATCCAGCAGATCTTCCTCGACACTTCCAAGTCATATGGAAACATCTCGCATTACTAACATACCCATCACATTGCTACCCAGCCGTCATTCCCACTAATGGGGGCAATACCGGACATATAAGTTCAAAACACTTGCTCACACAATCAGCACCTCGGTGCTCAAACCGTAGGAAAAGATCCGGCCTCAAGTCCTTCAGACTGGCCCAACATCAACTCATAGAGATCACGTCTCGCCCCTCAATCATGGAATCGCAAGCCATCAAGGCACATCTGATACTGAGCGCTCATGCGCGCGTACGATTGCGTGGAAGGAATTTCAAAACCATCTCATGAATCGCGAGTATAAATACAGACGTCTCTGTACCGATCCTCGAGACTCTACTAAACCAGCTCATGACTCGCGAGACCTAGTAACCTAGGCTCTGATACCAACTTGTCACGACCCAAAATCCCAACCCAGTCGTGATGGCGCCTCTCGTGAGGACAAGGCCAGCCAATCAACAAAATAGTACATCTCTTTATAATTACTTAGCAGGAATAAGTCTAAATCATGGGCAATATAATCTTAAATGCGAAATAAACATGATAGAACAAGGAAAACCCTCCCAACTCAGCCCGAAATCGGGGTGTCACAAGTCATGAGCTACTACAGAGTTTACTAATATTTTACAAAGTCTGGAATTATCATAAATAACAAAGATAAGGGAGAAAACGGGGCTGCGGACGTCAACAACTACCTCATTACTCCTAGTCACCGCCTGGTCTGGAAAGAATCAGCGCTCAAGAGCGAACTCAGCTCTGCCTATATCTGCACACATGGTGTAGGGAATAATGTGCGTACTCCGACCCAGTGAGTAATAAAAATAAATAACGACTGAAAACATGAAATCTCATAACGGCACAATATAGCGCTATCCCAAGCCGTAAAATCAGTTATACAGTAAAATAGTGAGTATCAGATAATTATTCTTTTAAAACAATAGAGACAAATAATTTCCACAGTAAGGATTAATCAAAAGCTTGCCCCTCGGGCTCAATATGTAAATCTCAGTATAGTATCAGCCCCTCGGGCTCACTCCCAACTCACCAGCACACAACATCAGCCCCTCGGGCTCACTCCCAATTCACCACACATAAGCAACAGCCTCTCGGGCCCACTCCCAACTCACCTGGGTACCCTGCGCTCACTGGGGGTGTGTACAAACTCTGGAGGGGCTCTTACAGCCCAAGCGTAATATCAATAGGCCTGAAAGCCTTCACACATCACACACGAGGCATGAAAGCCTCCTTATATAACACTCGAGGCCTGAAAACCTCCTCACATCACTCAACATATCCTCACGTATGGCCCTCGGCCTCAATCAATCCAAAAATAATCATAAGCCTCTTGGGCATTAGTAAAACAATAGTGCTCAGCTCAACAACATTATAAATATCATTAAATCTCGAGTTGAGTATAAATGTAGCTGAGTTCACAAAATAATATAATTCAATTGGACTGAGTTCAAATAATATTTCAATTCGTGAGGAAAATAGTGATGTAAATTCACAAAAGATTTCAGATAATTGGCACGAAGCCCAAATATGGCAATAAGCTCAAATATGGCAATAAGCCCAATCATAGTGAAAAACAATAAATCTTTATTAATTACGCGGTAAAAATATCAATTGGGATGGACCAAGTCACAATCTCAAATAGTAAATGACCCCACGCTCGTCATACAACGCGTGTCTCATCTCAACATAGCAGTATGTTGTGCAATTCGGGATTTCAAATCCTCAGTGCATCATTTAAAATCATTATTCACTTCAAGACGGTCCAATGTCTACTCCGCTATTCCCTTGCCTCTCGAATTTACTTCTTCGCGCGTCGAATCTGGTCAAAACCACAACGAATACATTACAATAGGCTAAGGGAATATAACCCAATCGAAAAGACTCGAAAAATTTCGAAATTCACGAAATTCGCAAAACCCGAGCCCCGGGCCCACTTCTCAAAAACTTACGAAAGTCACATCACCGGATTCCTCGTCTCTCCACGAGTCCGTACATATAAAATTTAACAAAATCGGAGTTCAAATGACCCCTCAAATCTTCAAATCTTATTTTCAAATCCCTAGGCCTAAATCTTCAATTTATTCCTCAAAAACATGTAATCTAGTCAGATTATTCGATGATAATTCAATATTATGGAGTAAAAATAATCACAAGTGACTTATCTCAAGATTTCCCAAGATTTCTTGCTAAAAATCGCCCAAAATCCGAGCTTGGAAGTCAAAACAATGACCAAACTCGGACTGCTGGACATTAAATCTGTCCAGAAAATTTCGGTACTGTTCACGCGGGGGCACTGTTCATGCGCGTGAGGTGTAAATTGCGACTTGATGAAATTAAACCAAAATTTCCAGATCAGTCCTACAATTCATGATTTAAATTCTGGAAGTCTCGAAATCAAATTTGGATCTCTAGAACTAAAAATGAACTTTTAGATCATTACATGCTTATGCTCAAAACGGTAAAAATCTTCCAAAAACTCTTCCAAAATATATCCGAGCCTCATGGGATCCCAACGAAGTATACTAACAAGTCCCATAATATGACACAAAATTAGTTGTTCCTTCGAATCACCAAAAACAACGCAAAAATACTAAATTCACCTCGGATTCAAGCCTATGAACTTTGAAACTTCTAACTTTCACATCCGATGCCGAAACACGTCAAAACTAGTCCGAATTACCTCAAATTTTGCAGACAAGTCCAAAATGACATAACGAAGCTACAACAACTCCTCAGAATTCCATTTCGACCCTCGGATCAAAATCTCACCTATCAACCGGAAATCGCCAAAATACTAACTTCGTCAATTCAAGCTTAATTCTACACCGGTCATCACAAAAATATAATCCGGACATACTCCTAAGTCCCAAATCACCTAATGAAGCTATCCGGATCATACAATTTGCATTTCGAGTGCTCTAACACATAAGTCAATATCCGGTTGACTTTTCCAACTTAAACTTCCTTAAAAGAGACTAAGTGTCTCAAACCTTACCAAAATCATTCCAGAATGACTTCAAATTTTGCACACAAGTCACATTCGACATTACAGACTTGCCCCATCTTTCAGAACCGCATTCTGACCCCGATATCAAAATTTCCACTTTCGGCCGATTTTTCTCAAAAGCCTTCAAATTTCTATATTTAGCCAAATGACTTTAAAATGACCTCCGGACATCCGAATTCACTTCCGATCGCGCTCCCAACTCCAGAATCACCATACGGAGCTATTCCCTGACTCGGAATCCCAAAAAGACATCTATAACACTGAAATGCCTTCCAACCCAAATTTATGCAATTCTTCTAAAATACTAACTTTCACAATATACGCCGAAATGCTCACGGGTTATCCAAAACCAAATCCGGACATACGCCCAAGTCCGAAATCATCATACAAACATGCTGGAACTTTCAGATCCCAATTCCGTGGTCGTTTACTCAAAATTCCAATCTAAGCCATTTTCTTCAGCTTAAGGTTGCCGTAATGAAAAGTTTCTTTCCAATTTGACTCCGAATTTCCCGAAATTCAACTCTGACCATACGTACAAGTCAATATACCTGAAATGAAGTTGTTCATGACTTCTAACTGCTGAACGACGCGCTAGAGCTCAAAACTACCGGCTGGGTCGTTACAGGGATTGGTTTCAGTTCCTCTTTGATTAGTTCCCATGCCAAGTTGTCTTGGATGGAAGAACCTGTTCCATCACATGTTGCTTCATTTGGTGCCACTTTAGCTTATGCTGAGACTTCAGACAAATCTATTACCAGCCCAATAGCTTCATCTTCATGTTTCTGTCTCTCAAAAAGAATGTTAGTTTCATCAAACACTACATACACACTTTCTTCTACACATAAAGTTATTTTATTGAACACTTTATATGTTTTGCTATGCGAAAAATATCCCAAGAATACTCCCTCATCACTTCTGGGATCAAACTTACCTAGGGAGTCCTTTCCATTATTGTGCATAAAGCACTTACATCCAAATGCCCTAAGATGGGATATATTTGGTTTTCTCCCTTTAAGTAACTCATAGAGAGTCTTCTCTACAAGAAGTCTAGTCATGAATCTATTGATGATATAACATGCAGTGTGTACAGCCTCTGCCCAGAAGCTGTGGGGAAGTTTACTAGAAAGAAGCATAGTCCTAGCCATATCTTCAAGAGTCATATTCTTTCTTTCAACTACTCCATTTTGTTGAGGAGTCCTAGGGGAAGAGAAGTTATGATCTATAACATGCTCATCACAAAATTCAGCAAACTTAGTATTTTCAAATTCAATTCTATGATCAGACCTAATGGATGCAAGTTGATTACCTAGTTGTTTCTGAGTCTTTCTAACAAAAGAAGTAAACATGTCAAATGCTTCATCTTTAGTTGTTAAGAATAGTACCCAGGTAAATCTAGAATAATCATCAACAAGTGCCCTCACATATTTCTTACCACCTCTGCTCATTGTTCTCATTGGATCACATAGATCCATATGAACCAGTTCCAACGTCATGGATGTGCTTACCATTTTCTTGCTTTTAAAGGATGATCTTACCTACCCCTCTTGCACAGGCCTCAAAAACATTTTTTTCTTGAACTTGATGTTAGGTAGACCTATCACCAAGTCCTTGGAGACTAATTTGTTGAGTTGATTCAGACTTGCATGACCAAATATTTTGTGCCACAGGAGGGGATCATTATCCAACACACTTAAGCAAGTGAGTTCATTTTCTGAAAGAGTAGACAAATCTACAATGTAAATATTGTTAACTCTTTTTCCCTGCAAAACAATCTAGTCAGTGGTAAAGTGAATCATAAAGCATTTGGTAGAGCTATATTTCAAACCATCTATCAAGTAGACATTCTCAATAGAGTGTGAGTCTGTCTTACCTACCTTTCCAACCCTACTAATCTCACCTTTCTTCCTATTTCCAAAGGAGACATTACCTCCTTTTAAGTCCTCAAGTGAAAGGAACTAGTTCTTGCTTCCAGTCATATGTTTTGAGCAGCCACTATCCATGTACCATATTTGGCTACTTCCCTTTACTTGGACCTACAAAAAAAAAATCAGGGGTTAGTCTTAGGAACCCAAACTAGTTTGGGTCCCTTTCTATAGGCAAAGGGGTAAATCAAATTTCTTTTAGCTCACCCAGGCAGCCTATTTTTCTGATGAACAAAGGCTTTGTTCTTTTTACTCGCCTTTTCTTTTGCATTACATTCATTTTTGTAATGACCTGTCTTGCCACAGTGTGTGCAAATTTTGTTTTCAAGAAGAGTGAGGTCCTTTCTTTTAGGGTTCCACTTAGGTGCTTGAGACCCATAGCCAAGTCCTCTCTTGTTGCTACTATGATGTTCTTAGCCAGGAAAGTGCATCAGAAGCCTTATTCCATTAGCAAGTTCTGTCTAGTTCATGCTTTACCTTCCCTAGATCTTCTTTTAAGACTCTTATCTGCTCATCTTTCCTGTACAACTCATCATTCATTTTTCCTAAGTTTTCTTCTAAGGTGATATGTGTGTGATCAGCTTTCTTCTTACCTTTTCCTAATTTTAGTTTTAAATTTTTAGACCTAAGTTCTAGGACACTGGTGTTAAGTTCAAGAACCTGGTTCTTCAACTCAGCATTTTTACTGTGACTCTCATTAGCCCTAGATTCTAGATTTTTTCACTTGGCTTTTAAGATCACACACTCCCTAGACAACTCTTCCTTCTCATTGTTAATTATCTCAGACTTATCGATGAAGTCTTGAAATAGTTCAGTCAATCTTTCATCAGACAAAAAATTAATCTTGTCTCTGAGATGAAGGACATTTACCTCTTGTTCATCATCTGATTCTCCGATGGCCATAAGTGCTTGTTCATCTCTAGCTTCATCTTCTGTATCATCATCTGATATTTCTTCCCAAGCAGCAACCATAGCCTTTGTTGATCCTTTGATCCTTTTGGGTTGAACCTGTTCCTTCTTCATGTTCCTTCGTTCTGCACTTTCCTTCTTCCATTCAATTTCCCACTATGGACAGTTCTTGATCATATGATCAGTCTTACCATATTTGTAGCAACCCTCATTGGTCTGTTTCTTAGGAGCCCTTGGTTTGTTGAAGGTTGTACCTCTTGAAGAACCCTTTCCTCTCATTAGGTATTTTTGAAATCCATTGTGATCATGGCTATTTCATCATCCTCCAAATCTGCACCTTCAGCTATTCTGAGAGCCGGACTTCTTTCCTTCTTAGGTGCATCTATTTTTATGGTTTGTCTTCTCAGTTCATAGGTAGTGAGGTTTTCAATGAGTTCATTCAGCTTGAGGGTAGCAATGTTCTTTGATTCCTGAATAGCAGTGATTTTGCTTTCCCAAATCACTGGTAAGACCGTTGTCAAAATTTTCTCAATCTTGTCTTCTTCAAGGATAATTCTCCCAAGAGATTTAAGTTCATTGGTTAGTATTGTGAACCTTGTGTACATCTCCTAGATAGTTTCTCCTTCCTTCATAGAGAAATTCTCATATTGAGAATATAGCAGTGTTCCTCTTGATCTCTTTACTTGATGAGTTCTTTTATGAGCCACTTGTAAAGTGTCTCATATCTCCTTGGCAGTGCTATAGCTTTGAATCCTACTATACTCGTCTGGACCCAGTCCACACACAAACCATTTCTTGGCCTTGGCATTCTTCTCCCATTTTTTCCAGCCTTCAACAGAGTAGTCAGCTCTTGTCTTTGGCACGTCCACTCCTTCAACATTCTTCTTTGTAGTCGCCAGGGGACCATCAGTAACTATGTCCCAGAGTTCATAGTCTGCTCCTATGATATGATCTCTCATCCTGTTCTTCCACCAAGAATAGTACTGACCAATAAAGAGTAGAGGCCTAGTAGTTAATTGCCCTTCCCAGTTTTTAGGTGGTGCACTCATCTTGATCTTTTCCTAAGGTGTTCACCTCTTCAAGGATAACCCGCTCTGATACCAATTGATGTTTTAAGCATCAATACCATACAAGAGGGGCTGATTTGTATGGTACCCAATTTTCGCTTAACTACTATATAGAAGAACATGGTCCTTCTAGGTGTTCCAACTACTACTGTTTGCGGAATAATAAATACGGAAAATAAGGAACACAGAGATTTTTACGTGGAAAATACCTGGCTTAAAAGGTAAAAAAAACTACGACCTACTACTCAGTAGGATTTTCCCAAACTTCCACTAAAATTACTAAGCCAAAATAGTATTTATAAAAACTCTTTGTAAACCTAAGGATTAACTCTGATCCCGTTGTGGCACACAACCTCAACTATTGCGACAACTTCAAGTTAACTCTAACTTGAACACTCAAGGTACCTAATACAATTACGTCTATGAAAGTTGAAAGGTACAATGTAAAATCACCTACTACAATTGAACTAAAATAAAAGATAGACACATGGAACTGGTTCTTCTATCTCGTTCAAGTATCTTCAGGAGTGCACACTTAAATCACAAATAAATTGCTTGCAAAATCACCTTGCTCTTTCGCTCTCAACTTAAGTTTAACTTCTGCTTATGTGCAACACCTGTAAAAGAGAACGACGATGACTTTTAATAGGTTAGTAATTAGAGATTGACTGGGATTCAATTGTTACTCTTCTATTGTAGAAGAGTTCATGATGATCACAAACTCTAACACTATCTTCATCCTAAACTGTGTTCTCTTCATTTAAGGAGTCTTTCTCTCTTTATCAAATATACAACCTTTTCGATCAGATCAGGAGATATCGCTGCTTGATCAGTTAGACTTATCTCCTTCATGTGCATCTCACATGTACAGGTTGACCATGACTGTGCTTCACAAGATGGACCTGGTCCATGTCTGAGTTCTTTTGTCAATCTTCAAAACTTTACATGTTCTTGGGCTAACATGGCCATCATTCAAATTGACACTAACAGGCACATGAGTGTTTGACCAAAAGGAAACTTATCACCTATGACCAAGCTAGCAAAAGGAACCATAAGCATAGGGTCAAATGGAGTGAGTTGTTCGTCGGTATTTCATTGAGGATTATTAGCAAACATTTGGTCCTCCGTGACTTGTTCAGTTTCCAATTCAGCTTTAATCCTAGAGGTAAGGGCAGTTGCATGTGAAAGCTTCTCAGATTCAACAAACAAATAAGTAAATGGCTCAATCCCACTAGGTACAAAATGAGCACCTCTGACAAGAAGAGCAATGAGTACTTCATCACTTGCACAATGACAAGGTATATCAGGTTCATCACTCTAGAGAAATGCGTCAAACACCTTGTCTTGAACTGGTTTATACTTGTCTCCACAAAGTAAACTATAGTTGGAATCCTGTATACCAGGGACATGAAGGCTTGTGAATAAACCTAAAGAGGAAGGAGCATGAATTTTGGAGTTCGCAAGTGTAACCGATGAACTATTAGCGATTGTATTAGGGAAAATCTAGTAGACACTGCAGTAATGGCTTGTTCCATCTTGTTGGTTGGTCAGATTCAAGCTCATAAAAATTTGAATTATGTTGCAAATCAGCAAAAGTCCATTTCTAATAATGCAGAAGAAACTTCTCCTTAAAATGGTTCCAATCATAGAATTGTTTACTGTTGTCGCACCTCCTTTTCACCGCGCCCGCGGGGCGCGTGGGGAGTTTTCTCCAATTAAAGGACAGTCGAAACGGGATTTATTTAATTGTTTCAGAGTCGCCACCTGGGAATTTTAAGGCGTCCCAGGTCACCAATTTTTAATCCCTGAATCGAGGAGAATATGACTCTGTTTATTATTCTGCGAACCAGAAATCCTGAGTAAGGAATTCTGTTAATCCGGAAGAAGGTATTAGGCATTTCCGAATTCCGTGGTTCTAGCACGGTCGCTCAACTGTTTTGATTATTGGCTTAATTATCTTGATTCTTACTAAATATGTTCTTATTGCATGATTTTTACTACCGCTTTTACTTATTGTTTACAATTATATAAACGAATTACGCGTACGTATATTCGCATTATATACCTTTCATAATTATGGGGATCATGACACGCATACGTGTACACAATATAATTGATCATATTATATCCTTTATGCTCGTGATTTAAAATAGAATTAAAAATGTTATCACCCTCATATTTAAACAGTGAACTGCACACCCCGGGTTAATTTATTTTAACATTTTTTGGAGAAATCCTTTTCTTAAATATTCGCTCGAAATTGCGCGTACGCATAATCCGAATTTGTTTTTTTTTTAATATAATCAGGGTACACGAACGCATCCCTAATCGCGCAAAATATTTGTAATGGTATTATGGATTTTCCACAAATTGTTTATTATATTCATACATTTTTTATGTGAAAATCATGAGAACTCCCATTTTAGAGGCTCTTAAATTCTTTGAAAAGAATTCAAAATCTATTAAATGTTGCCCGTCGATTATAATTCCAAATATGAATCATATTCTTTCGAGCCATTCAATTTTTAGGAGTAAAATAAACAAAGTATGATTAAGAATACCACTTTCTCGTAAATACAACATATATATATATGTATATAACCAAAAATGAATTACTAAAAAATGTTTTATAAGGGGAAGAGATATTTTTGAAGAATTTTTCATTATTTATTTAGTGCAAATTCTATCTCTACTTACCATTAATATAAAGTGTTGCAATTTATGCTTGTACAGCTCGCTTCATTCTCATATACTCGCTTTTAATCTAATATGCCTAATTATTTGATTAATTTATTTTATGAAGGTAAATAGGCCTCGAGCTTATAGGAAAGGAATTATTACGAGCCAATTCAATAAAATTACCTTACATGCAACCTAACTGTATGTCGTAAATATTCATAACGTTTTAACATCGTAACAAGCTATATCATATCACCTTTCGCCAACGTTTATACACACATCTTATTATCTTATAAAAATATACCACCAATACCATCTTAACCTTATTTAACAACAAGAATTAGTAATGTAGTTTTCTTGATATTTCTACATTACTCCTTACTTAACTAACAAACCCATAAAATTTAAATAATGGCCCACTTTATGCCATGTTTCCTACCTTGACAACTTAAATATACCTTCCCTTAATGAAAATTTCGAAATTAACCCTATTACAATACTTATACAAGTTTCAAGAAATGACATTTAACTTACAGTCATTAAGTCGAAATATACTACTATTAAACCAACTTGAAACAAAGCTGAATTTTTAACTAAAGAGCTCAAATGAATAGAAGATAGTATTACAATTTAAACTTTATTTATTGCCATGTTGAAACCCTTCACAACATAAGTTTTAAAAGATGTGTACCTGGAAATGAAGGCAGAAGAAGTAGATTTCAGCAGTAGCAGCAGTAATTAACAGCAGAATATACCAATAACACAGCAAGTCTGAACAAGACCCGTTAACCCAGATGAACAGTGACAGAAACTTGAAGGAAAGATTTCGGATTTTCTGACTGAATAATATCCACACAAAAAAAACAAACAACGGACAGATTCTAGAAGGATAACATTTTTTTTTCCAGATTTTCAGTTTCTTCCTGTTTCAGATTCCTATTTCTGATTTTTCTGTTTCTGTTTTCTTCTCTTCTTTCCTTTCTTAAAATTTGATCTAAATCTGATTTTTCCTTCTTTTTACAATCTGATCTTAAAATCTGATTTTTCCTCCTCAATTTCACACACTCTTTTTCTCCTTTCTTTTCTTTCTTTCTGTCTGAAAGGCTCCTTAAAATCTGATTTTTCCTTTTTCTCACTGAAAGGCTCTCTCCTTTTTTCTTGTTTTTCTTTCTGAAAGAGCTCCCCTAAAATCAGTCCCAACCCCCCTCTATTTATACAAGGTTGTCCTATACCCTTCTAGTGCTGCCAGGGCCCTTTTCTCCTTTAAAAAATCAGAAAAGTTCCATTAAAACTACTTTTGAATACTTTAAATCCTATTGAGTGTTATTATCCTGTTTTCAGCAGCCCATTATCCCTTGTTCCCCATTAGTATCTTAAATTATAGCCATTAACATCCCACTTTCAGTCCACTATTCTATCACATTACCCTTACTGTTCTGTCCCAAAAATGTCCCAGAATTCCTACTATAATTACTGTTATTACTGCCTTAAATTCAGAATCTAACAATACAGATTTTAAAATCTGTTTAAGCAATTATAACCAATCCTATGATTTGAGACAGTACATCACATTTATGCACAAGAGTTAAATTTAAATAGATGATTCTCAATTGAATACTGAACCTGAATAACACACACTAACATTACATAGAACATGCAGGATTATTTCAACTGAGATTCAAAACTGAACCAAAAAGAAAACAAATACAGGAGCATTGTCAATATACTGACAATGCCCTGAAACTCAATGCTCAGAAATCAACACATACACAGCATTCATTTGAATTTACTGGTTTATTAAACAAGAACCAACTGATTAACAATAACTAATTAACTGGTTATAGCAAAATAATCTACTCAAAACAGGTTGTCTCAGTCAACATTTTCAGAAGCAAGATTCACAATACAACTAATCGACGAACTTAATCGAGCCGATTACACACATTGTACATAATCACAATCAACAGAAACAATTCACATTTAGAATCAAGTAGACGGGTAGGGGACAGTATAACAAAATTTGACTAGAAAATTATGAAAAATTAAACAAACTAATGAAACGAACATAGAATACACGTAGAATGCACATAAGAAACAGAAATTACCTCTGAACCTTCAAATTCAACCGGACTCAACTCAATTTGGATTTGGACTTTGTTTGAAATCAAACAGACCTTAGTCGAAGTATTTTCTATTGAAAATACTTTGACTAAGGTCGATTAAACCTCAATCTTTCGTCTGAAGTGAACAGAATCCAAAAGTCTGGTATTTCTAGGGTTCTTGAAGGTTCGATTTGGGACTTAACCATTTCTGGTCAGATTCGAGGGGGACCAAATACGACACAAGGGTGAGGGTAGCCTAGGGGTCATTTGGTGTCAGTTTAGAACAGATCTGAGTTTGTTCTTGTTTGGTCCGAATCTTCAAAAGAAGATTCGAGAAGCTCGGAACTGATTCGAGCCAAACAAACATCAGATCCATAACAAGGCATGCTAGGGGGTACTATGGTGTTATTTTGGAATCCATTGGAAAGGTTTGAGTTTTCAGACCCACCTTCGATTTAATATTCGAAGAGTTGGGGTCTGATTCGAAGGAAACTAAGGTTAGATCTGTGTAGAGGAAGTGGTGAGGAGTCTAGGGTGTTATTTTGGTGACCGACGGCGTTGATGCCTCCGGGTTTCAGGCGGTGGGATCCTAGGGCGGCTAGGGTTAGGGGTGAGTTTCGGAAGGGACGATGAACAGGGAAGGAGGGGGGTTTGGCTAGGGGGCCGGGGTAAGGTTTTGGGCCTTATATAGGGGTGGGGTGGATTGACATTGTCCGTTGGATTAGGCAGGATAGACGGCTAAGATCTATTCACTTAACCAAACGATGTCGTTTGGTTTAAGTAAGGGGGACGGGTTGAACCGGGTATTAGATCGGGTAAGGGTCTCGGGTTAGGGTGATGAGATCTCGGCCGTTGGATGGATTTAATCCAACGGCCCTTGATGAAGGATGATGAAACGTCGTCGTTTGACGTAGCTGAATTGGACCGGACAGGCTTGTTTGGATTGGGCTGTGGAGGGTTTAAAATTGTTTGGGCCTGATTTTTTGTTTTAAGATTTTTGGCCCAGATACGTTTTACCCTCTTAATTTCCACTTCTTTTAATTTAATTATTAAAATCCTAATTAAGATTATAAAAACAAGAATTAACTTTACAATACTAATCAGTCTTTAACAATTATTAACACATAAAAAAAATTAATCACATAGTGAAACATATTTAAAAATAGAACGAATGCATATATTTTATTTTATTTAAATTATCTTTCAAATGCATAATTAAATCCTATATGCATGCAACATGTATTTTATTTTAATTTTCATTTCATTATGACAAAGTAACATTTACGGACATAACACAAATATTTAACACCACGCAAAAATTCAAAAATTACACAGTAAAAGAAATTTATTTTATTTTTTGATTTATTTTGGAGTAGTTTTCGTAAGGCAAAAATCACGTGCTCACAGCTGCCCCTCTTTGCGCGTAAACTCGAAGAGTTTTCGTGCAAAGATAAAGTGAGCAGATACGAGCGATTTTTGCCCGTTCAAATACTCCGTGGGAAGCATTTTTTTGAAAGATTTGACCGAACCTCTGCTTCAAAGGTTTTCTACATATCCTTGGCTATAAAGGAATCAGGTCAATGTAGTTCGGGAAGTTTTGGGGTAGCTGGGACTACCGTGGGACTGTGATGTTACTGCTGCTTCGTGCTGTTTTTACTGCCTGCTGACCTCCTTATTACACCTTACTTCCAAGGTAATACAAAAAGCTAAACTAGACTATGGTACATGAATTATAAAATCTTATCTAGATCATGCCCTTGCGTTTCTTGTTGTCTTGATATCTTGGTGACTCTTGGGCATTTGGCTTTTTTTCATTTTCCTTTTCATTGTGTCCCATATTTTCTTCATCTATTTGGGACTCTTGTTGTTTCTTGCTGGGGATTTTGTTGGACTCCTCTGCTTTATTGATTCTAAGTGTGCTCCTTTCTCATATGAGCAGGCTTTTGACTTCAATACTTCAATTGTATTCCCTTGTTCTCCAGGTGGGTGCCTTGACTGCTTCTTTTCTTTCTTCATCCTCATTCTCCAGGTGGACGCCTGACTTCTTTAATTCTCATCCTCATTCTCCAGGTGGACGCCTGACTTCTTTAATTCTCATCCTCATTCTCCAGGTGGACGCCTGACTTCTTCAATTCTCATCCTCATTCTCCAGGTGGACGCCTGATTTCTTCAATTCTTCATCCTCATTCTCCAGGTGGACGCCTGACTTCTTTAATTCTTATCCTCGTTCTCCAGGTGGACGCCTGACTTCTTTAATTCTTATCCTCGTTCTTCCAGGTGGACGCCTGACTTCTTTAATTCTCATCCTCATTCTCCAGGTGGACGCCTGACTTCTTCTTTTCTCAT
This sequence comes from Nicotiana sylvestris, assembly GCF_000393655.2. Lineage (NCBI taxonomy): Eukaryota > Viridiplantae > Streptophyta > Magnoliopsida > Solanales > Solanaceae > Nicotiana > Nicotiana sylvestris. The sequence goes on along the minus strand of NC_091060.1, from coordinate 34,692,282 downwards.
CCTCATTCTCCAGGTGGACGCCTGACTTCTTCTTTTCTCATCCTCATTCTCCAGGTGGACGCCTGACTTCTTTAATTCTCATCCTCATTCTCCAGGTAGACGCCTGACTTCTTCTTTTCTCATCCTCATTCTCCAGGTGGACGCCTGACTTCTTTAATTCTCATCCTCATTCTCCAAGTGGACGCCTGACTTCTTTAATTCTCATCCTCATTCTCCAGGTGGACGCCTAACTTCTTCTTTTCTCATCCTCATTCTCCAGGTGGACGCCTGACTTCTTTAATTCTCATCCTCATTCTCCAGGTAGACGCCTGACTTCTTTATTTCTCATCCTCATTCTCTAGATGGACGCCTGACTTCTTCTTTTCTCATCCTCATTCTCCAGGTGGACGCCATACTTCTTTAATTCTCATCCTCATTCTCTAGGTGGACGCCTGACTTCTTTAATTCTCATCCTCATTCTCCAGGTGGACGCCTGATTTCTTCTTTTCTTCATCCTCATTCTCCAGGTGGACGCCTGACTTATTTAATTCTTATGCTCGTTCTCCAGGTGGACGCCTGACTTCTTTAATTCTTATCCTCGTTTTCCAGGTGGACGCCTGACTTCTTTAATTCTCATCCTCATTCTCCAGGTGGACGCCTGACTTCTTCTTTTATCATCCTCATTATCCAGGTGGACGCCTGACTTCTTCTTTTCTCATCCTCATTCTCCAGGTGGACGCCTGACTTCTTTAATTCTCATCCTCATTCTCCAGGTGGATGTGAGCACGTGATTTTTGCCTTACGAAAAACTACTCCAAAATAAATCAAAAATAAAATAAATTTCTTTTATTGTGTAATTTCTGAATTTGCGTGGTGTTAAATATTTGTTTATGTCCGTAAATGTTTACTTTGTCATGATAAAATGAAAAATAAAATAAAATACATATTGCATGTATATAGGATTTAATTACGCATTTAAAAGAGAATTTAAATAAAATCACAAAAATATGCATTGGTTCTATTTCAAATGTTTCACTGTGTGATTGATGTTTTGTCTATGTGTTAAATAATTGTTATAGAGTAATTAATATATTTTTGTGAAGATAAAATTATATTATAGTTAATATTATTGTAATGATAATTTTGTTTTTATTTTTAAATTAGGATTTTATTAATTAATAAAATCAATAAATAAAAAATATACAAGTTGTAAAGATTGGACCTGGATTAAAATCCAGGCCCAAATCAATTTACCCCCCTGTCAGCCCAATCCAAACAGCCTGTCCGGTCCAATTCAAAGCCAGAACCAAACGACGTCGTTTGGTCACCTCTCATCAAGGGCCGATGGATTAAATCCAACCAACGGCCAAGATTTCATCACCCTAACCCAAGACCCTTACCCGATCCATTAACCCGATTCAGTCCGACCCCAACTTTAAACCAAACGACGTCGTTTGGTTTAATGAATTAATCCTGGCCCTTCATCTTGCTTGATCGGACGGACGATATCAATCCACCCCACCCCTATATAAGTCCCAAACCCTTACCCCGACCCCTAACTAAACACCCCCGCATCCTCTCTTGTTCATCGTCTTCCCAAACAGACCCCTAAACCTAGCCGCCCCTATTCCCTTTCGCCTGAAACCCGGCGGCATCAACGCCGCCGGTCACCAAAGTAACACCCCAGAACCCCCTGAACCTCCTCTATCCAAATATGTTATCTGCTTGGTTCGAATCTCCCTGAAGGTTCTCGAATCTTCATTTGAAGATTCGAGCCAAGTTCAGATCTAAACCAAACAGCACCTAGTTAACACCATAGCTTCCCCTAGTCATCCTGAGTATGGATCTGTTGTTTGTTTGGCTCGAATCAGTTCTGAACTTCTCGAATCTTCTTTTGAAGATTCGGACCAAACAAGAACAAACTCAGATCCGTTTCAAACTAACACCAAATGACCCCTAGGCTACCCTCACCCATGTATCATGTTTGGTTCTTCTCGAATCTGACCAGAAATGGTTAAATCCCAAATCGAATTTTTAAGAACCCTAAAAATACCAAACTTTCGGATTCTGTTCAGATTAAGTAAAGATTGAGGTTCAATCGACCTTAGTCGAAGTATTTTCAGTGGAAAATACTTCGACTAAGGTCTGTTTGATTTCAAACAAAAATCCAAATCCAAGCTGAGTTCGAGTCGGATTAAAATTGAAGATTCAAAGGTATTTTTTCTATTATTTTGTGTGTGATATTCTGTATGTATTTTCGTTTGTTTAATAACTTGTGGATTTTTCATATTTTTGTTTTGATTAATTTTGTTATACTGTTCCCTACCCGTCTACTTGATTTTCTAAAGTGAAATGTTTCTGTTGGTTATGATTGTTTACAATGTGTGTAATCGACTCGATTAAGTTCGTCGATTAGTTATATTACGAATTTTCATTTCTGAAAATGCTGACTAAAACAGTCTGCTTCTATTGTTTTAGACTAATTATTGACAAATGTTGTAAATAGTCAACTGATTAATACTCGTCAATTAAATCATGTTTGTTTGTGAATCAGTGAATTCAAATGTATGTTGTATATGTTGTTTTCTGAACAGGGCATTGTCAGTATATTGACAATGCTCCTGTGTATGTTTGATCTTAGTTCAATTATAAGTTCAGTTTGCATTATTATGCTGAACTCAGTGTAATATTGTCAAGTTTGAGTTCAAGTTTACAAATGATGATTAGATGTAATTGTGATAGAATGTTTACATTCTTAGGATTCAGTCCAGAACCTAAGAGAATTGGTTATAGCTGTGTTAAATCAGGTTGATAATTAAGTTTGAACAGATTTTTAAATCTGTTTTGTAAATTCTGTTACGATTTTGCATTTAAGGCAGTAATAATAGTGATCACAGTAGTATTTCTGGGATAAAAGCAGTAGGGTAATTTGATAATAATAGAGGGCTGAAAGTGGTATGTTAATGGCTATTAGTTAATGATACTAATGGGGAACAAAGGGTAATGGGGCTGCTTAAAATCAGGATAGGATCATTTAATTTATTCAAAAGCAGTTTTAATGGAACTTTTTGATTTTAAAAGAAGAAGGGGGTCCAAGAAGCACTTAAAAAGATAAAGACCAGCCCTGTATAAATACAGGGAGCTGGACAGCTTAAAAGGGGCAGACTTTAAGAGATTTTTGGAGGAGAAAAAATCTGAAAAGGCAGATTTTGAGAGAAAAACAAAAATCTGCGAAGAAAGAAAAATAGTAAAGGAAACAGAAAATAGAACACTCACATACACACTCACACACAGATACAACAGCAGAAACAGAAAATCAGAAAAAATGGGAATTTGAAACTGAAAAGAAACTGAAATCTGAAATGTTGTTCTTTTGTTGAATCTATTCAACTTTATGTGATTCCACTATTCAGTTAAAATCTGAAGTGTCTTTTAAAATACTGTATTGTGCATCTGGTTTCCTCGGGTCGTATTATCGCTCAAATCTGTGGAAATACTGATATTCTGTTGAATTTTTTACTGCTGCTACTGCTGAAATTTACTCCTTATACCTCCATTTCCAGGTACATATCTTCTTAAATTCTATGTTGGAAAGAGATTCGGCATGATAAATCAATGAAGTTTGAGTTGCAGTTCTATTTTTCCATTTATCTAAGTTTGTTATTATAAATTTCAGTTTTGTTTCATGTTATTTCATATAGAGGTATGCTGGACATGTTAATTATCAGTTGATCATTTTCCTTTGAAATTCATACAAGTATTGTAATAATTTTATCTATTCCAGAATTTCATTAAGGTATAGTTATGGTTGAATTGTTAAGATAGGGAATATGGCATGAGGTTGGTTATTAATTAAGTCTTACGACATTGTTAGACAGGTATAAAGTAGTCCGGGAATATAAAGAAATGAGTGGTTAGTGTATTTCGATTGTTTGGTTGTGGATTAAGGCTAGACGATGATTGATTGTACTTAATTCATATATGGCATAATAATGATTATGGTTAACACCAATAGTTGGAAGTTGCATTATTATCCTCCATTATGTTTGCAAACGTCGAAACAGGGTGAATAATGTTGTAGGCAATATTACTTTATTAAGTCAATTAGGTAGATTTGTTCTCTTTCTTAAAATAACAAATGGCCTAGGAGGTTATAATGTGAAAGTTAGTAACAAGGGTTGATTATATATACATTTACGTTTAACCATAAGCAGAATCAATTATAATAATTTCGCCTATTCGATTAAAAACGAATATATGAGAATAAGTTGAGATGTACATGTACAGATTGCAACACTTTAAATCAATGGTAAGCAAAAAATAGAAATTGCATTAAGTAAATAATAAAAATTCTTGGAAAATATTTCTTTCCTTTATGAATCATTCATTTTCAGTTTCATATGCAATTTATTCTTTGGCATATATATATATATATGTCATATTTGTTTTAAAGATAATATTAATCATATTTTTATTCTGTCCTTTGAATTTGAATAGTCTTGGGATGAACATAATTAATACTCGGAAATTATAGTCAACGGGAAATATTCAAAATTTGTGAATTTCTTTTTAAAAGAATTTAAAGACACCCCTTGAATATGAATTTCTCAGTATTTTCATATAAAATATATGGATATAATAAACAATTTGTGGAAAATCCATAATATCATTACAAATATTTTGAGCAATTAGGGATACGTTCGCGTACCCTGATTATATTTTTAAAAGCAAAATTCGGATTATGCGTACGCGCAACTTCGAGCGAATATTTAATAAAAGGATTTTTCCAAAGGCGTTAAATCAATTTCATAAAAACCTGAGATGAACGGTTCACTATTCAAGAAAAACAAATATTCTCGATTCGACAATAATTTCGAAAAATGATTGTTTAATAAATATATTACCAAAAAATTATTGTGTACACGTACGCGTGACACAATTCCGCATTTTTTTTAAATTTATAACACGAGTATACGTACGCGTAATTCGATTCAAAGAAGGGTCCTTAATCACAATAAGTAAAAGCGGTAGAAAAATCACGTAACAAAAAGTATTTAATAAAAATCAAGATAATTAAGCCAATAATAAAAACAGTTAAGCGACCGTGCTAGAACCACGGAATTCGGAAATGCCTAACACCTTCTTCCGGATTAACAGAATTCCTTACTCAGGATTTCTGGTTCGCAGAATAATAAACAGAGTCATATTCTCCTCGATTCAGGGATTATAACTGGTGACTTGGGACGCCTTAAAATTCCCAGGTGGCGACTCTTAAATGATTAAATAAATCCCGTTTCGACTGTCCTTCAATTGGAGAAAACTCCCCACGCGCCCTGCGGGCGCGGTGAAAAGGAGGTGCGACAGCTCTGGCGATTCTGCTGGGGAGACTGTTATTGTAACCCAGAACCATTGGTTCAGGGTTTAAAGAATTCGAGCTTAAATATCTGTGTTAATTGGCTTTATTTACTATATGATTTTCAACTGTTTATATGCTAATATGGTAAATGTTTTTTTTTACAGCTTTAATATTATTTAAATTGTGAATATATATAATTGCTACGAAACCCCCTTCTTTCTGAGTCTTCTGAATTTATGGTGTACACGTGCGCGTGACCCACCTTTCTGTTAAAGTCATACCAAATAAGACGGAGTTGGGACAAGTAACTAGGCCGGACAGACTTTCGTGCTCCCGGTACGTTATCCCCGCTTCAGCTCAAACTGTCCGTTTGGGTAAGCCAGGTTTAGAACAATCAACCTAAGGTTTTACACTTAGAATAACTCAGCCATGTACCGGATCCCTAGTAGGAACGAATATTTGCATCATATGCATTTGGCCTTGGAGACTCAACACAGGGGTTGGGTCTGTCTAGGACAGGTGAACCCAAAATTAAAAGACCATCATGATGCATCCTACTTGTATAAATTTTCAAAAATGAATTTTGACTTTATCAAAATTAAATTTCAGATACAAAATGAGCACCACACAAAGCCCCTCATCCACAAGTACGGAAGAATTTCTATGTCAGCTTCAAATGTGGTGGTATGATTTAGGCGAAGACGGTCAAAAATGGGTCGTCAAGCATTTGGGAAATCTCACGGACATTATGAAAGTTAAACCCCGTGATGATCTGATTACGGCGTTGGTAACTTTCTGGGATCCTGTTCACAATGTTTTTCGTTTCTCTGACTTCGAGCTTACTCCTACATTAGAGGAGATAGCTGGCTATGTTGGTTTTGACGGAAGTTTAAGAAATCAAAGCTTGATATTCACAAAGGCTCCTTCAATACATCGATTCTTCGGTCTTCTGAACATCAGCAGTCAAATCAGGAAAAGCAATGTCATCAATGGATGTTGTTCCTTCAACTTTTTGTATTCCAGGTTTGGAAAGTCAGATGGGTTCGAAATTCATGAGAAAGGCCTTACTAATAAGCAAAACAAAGACACTTGGCAGATGCACCGTCGATTTGCTTTCATGGTGGCTTTTCTAGGAGTCATGGTCTTCCCAAATAAAGAGCGAACAATTGATATTCGCACCGCAAAAGTTGTGCAAATCCTCACCACTAAAGAAAATCACACCCTTGTCCCCATCATTCTATCAGATATTTATCGGGCTTTGACTTTATGCAAATCAGGAGCGAAAGTTTTCGAAGGATGCAAAATTTTGTTGCAAATGTGGGTGATTGAACATCTCCAACAACAGCCCAAGATCATACAGTATGGGTCGAACAAAGCTAATTGCATCGAGAGCTATGAGGAAAGAACAAAAAATTATCAAGCTCCAGAAGGGATAGAAGCATGGGTATCTCATCTAAAGGCTTTAACGGCAAATCAAATTGAATGGACTCTGGGATGGCTCCCGATGAGAGAAGTAATACATATGTCAACCTCAAATAGTTATCTACTACTATTGGGATTGAGAAGCATTCAGCCGTATGCACCACTAAGAGTCCTAAGGCAACTAGGGAGATATCAAATAGTTCCTGATGAGGAAGATTTGAGTATGCAAGTAATCGAATTACACCCAGAAGCCACTATTCCCGAAGCTCTACTTCAGCAGATGTGGAATGGGTGCCGATACTTGAAAAGTGATACTCAAGTCCTAGACGCTACCAAGGGTGAGATAAATCCTGGATATGCAAGGTGGTTCGAAAAACGGTCTCGCGTGGATGATGTACCAGAACCTGAGCTAAAAAGGCCAACAAAAAGACCCCATGTTCAAAACTTCAATGATAAAATCCAAGAGCGGTTGATCTGGGGAGAAAAAGAAAAAGGGTACAAAGCAACTATCCATGCCCTAAAAGAAAATCTAAGAAGCCTCAGTTTAGAGAAAGATTTGCAAGAACAAGAAGCCGAAGGCGAGAAAAAGAGTCTAGCTTGTGAGAATGAAAATCTTCATGCTCGATTCCAAAAAATGAAAAGAATCTCTGAAACGCCAAAGAGGAGCTGGAAGGATCAAAAAACCATCGCCAATCTCTTCGAAAAAATGCAAGATTATGATTCCATTCTTGCGGAAAACGAAAGGGCATTGAGCAAAGCAAAAGAAAGGATCCAACAATTAAACGAAGAAGCCAGATCTAACAAGGAACGCCAAGATAGGCAATCCGAAAAAGACAAGGCTCAATTCAAGAAGGAAAAAGACTATTGGATGCGATCAGAAGACCAGCTTCGTGCACAACTAGAAGAGGCAAGAAGATGCAACAGAGAATATCAACAAGCAGACCTCGACAGGGAAAGATCGCAAGCAAGATTAGAGCAGGCCAGACTCCGAGCTCTATTAGAATCAGCTTTAGATCGTGAAAACCGTGTCAGAGATATAGCCACCACTCGTCAGCAGCAATTGCAAGACCAAGACCAACGTCTCCAAGGTTTCAGGGCACAAATCCACGACCTGGCAGTCTTCACATCTCAAAGTTATGTAAACTGCCAAGGAATGGATTATGAAAGGTTTACAGAGCATGCGCCCACTTTTGCTCGTCATCTAGCAATGGAGTTGGAAAGGATGTATCGTACGCTGGGAGGCCATCCAGGTCAAGCCCCACATTGAGCAGATAATCCAATATTAGAGAACAAAAGTGGAAAGTGGGGCATGTTGTGAGATGTTATGAATTGTATCTTTTATTTTGATTTAAGTGTGTGTGTTTCAAGCTATTTTCTTAAAGTTTTCAAATGTAATTCCATCTTTGTGTAATGAATAAACATGATTGACTTTGATCCGAACTACGCAAGGTCTGATTCATGTTTGGCATGATACGTAGGCAATCTCTAAGATTCGACCACCACGATAAAGATATATATAGTAAATAAAAGCGAATGACAATTTTTCAATTTCAAGAAAGCTGGGACGACACAAGCAACCGAGCGAATGCATAATAGAAAGGGATTATTTGTCTAGGAGCATTGCATCTCAACGTGTGATTATATATGTGTTAAACTCTCAAAACTAACAAGTTTGTTCATTTCCAGAATTCAAGCAGTTAGTTTCTCTAAAGAGTATACTGGCATATTATCACTATCACACAAGATCAAAAGGACCAATACCCGAAAGTATGTCTATCCCAGATGTTGACACAAGTATGGAGATAGAAGAGATGGATGTCGGGAAAATGAAAGAAGAAATGCTTAAGCTCAAGCAGCAAATGGCAGAAATGTACCAAGCTTGGTCTACAGGACAGTTGCCCCCATCTTACCCAAATAACCCTGCTCCATCAATGACCCAAACTCAGGATAATATCACCACTGAATTATCCCCAAGTTTCCCCATTTATCAGCACTACCGAGGCACCACCTCTCAGACACCACAGTCTCCACCTCCAAAACCAGTTCCGTACCTTCCTCCACCTATGACTCCTGTTTTCGTAGCACCTCCCCCTGCTACATTTCACAAATCTCCTAGTGAGCCTACATTTCAGGCCCAAGACAACCAATATTACCCCCCGGAGCCCACCTTCAAAGCCTCCGAAATCAATTCAACTGCTCCTCGGTTTGATCTCCCAACCGAAATTGACAAGCCAGCCAAAAATGCTGAACAAGAAGAGATGTTCAGGAAGGTCAAAAGTCTAGAACAGTCGTTCCGAGACATGCGGGGATTAGGTGGGCAAGTCAGTGTAGCATACAAAGATTTATGCTTATTCCCTAATGTACAATTGCCAGTTGGCTTCAAGATGCCCAAATTTGACCTATACAGCGGGCACGACGACCCAGTAGCCCACTTAAGGGGTTTCTGTAGCAAGATGCGAGGAGCTGGGGGAAAGGATGAATTATTGATGGCTTACTTCAGTCAAAGTCTAAGCGGATCAGCTTTGGAGTGGTATACACGCCAGGACCATGGAAGATGGTACACCTGGGATGACCTGGCACAGGCATTCGCATACCATTTCCAATACAATCTGGAAATCATCCCAGATCGATTATCTTTGACCAAATTTGAGAAGAAACACAATGAAAGTTTCAGAGAGTATGGTTTTCGGTGGAGAGAACAGGCAGCAAGAGTGGATCCTCCTATGAAGGAGAGCGAAATGGTAGACTACTTCCTCCAAGCCTTGGAACCAACTTACTACGCCCACTTGGTTTCAGCGGTTGGAAAATCATTCAACGAGGTAGTGAAGATGGGAGGTATGGTAGAAGAAGGCCTCAAGACAAATAAAATCATGAGCTATTCAGCAATTAAGGCAACTACTCAAGCTATTCAAGGCGGGGTAGGAGGAATCGGAGGAAAGAAAAGGGAGGAAGCAGCAGTAGTTGATTCAGGAATTTGGCCGGGACCCAGAGGTTCACCACTTTACTATAATCAACAACGACCTCGCCAATCAGCTTACCACCATGATTCATCCCAACACTACTATCACCCTTCAGAGCCTCATTTTTCCATTAACCATGCTCAAGCATACAATCAGCCACCTGTTCACACCAATTGGCGTGCTCCTGTCACACCAAATACTTACCCACGAGCCTATCCCGGACCAGGTTTCAGGCCTAGGCCAGCATTCAGGGGAGAAAGGGAACAGAAAAAGAAAACTTACACTCCATTGGGAGAGTCTTACACTAGTCTGTTCCACAGGCTGAGACAGCTAGACATGCTGAGACCAATACAATCCAAACTACCCAATCCTCCTCCAAAGAATCTGGATTACACCATTAGCTGTGAATATTGCTCCGGTGCACCAGGCCATGATACGGAGAAATGTTGGCATTTGAAAAATGCAATACAAGAGCTGATTGATACTAATAAAATCGAGGTTCAAACCCCCGAAGCTCCAAATATCAATAGAAATCCAATGCCAGCCCATCAAGAGGCTAACATGATAGAAATCATACAAGCTGATGGAGAGACAAAGAAGCCGTCACAAACTGTCATGATGATCAAGTCTCATGAAACCAAGCCAGATAAGCAGTTAATGGAGGAGAAGCCGGTGTCTAAACAGAACAAAAATGGTGATGAACCGTCTATGATAGTCGATGAGGGGTCATCGAGCAAAGTTGCCGCAAAACAAGAAAGGCCGAAAGTGATAGTACCAGGGGTTGCTAACAAACCCGTTGTATTCGTGGAAGGAGCACGTACAAATCGGGTTATTATTGCACCTGTAATCCAGCTGCCGATCATCAACAACAAAACCATCCCATGGAACTATGAACGGGTGACCGTAATGTACAAGGGCAAAGAAATCAAGGAAGAAGTGTGTGAGGTGCAAGGCTTGACTCGTTCGGGAAGATGTTTTACTCCCGAAGAGCTGAGAAAAACTAAAAACAATCCAATGCCAACAAAGAGAGCTGTGACGGAAGAAGAGGCGGAGGAGTTTTTAAGAAAAATGAAACTCCATGATTATTCTGTGGTGGATCAATTAAAGAAGACCCCCGCTCAAATTTCATTGTTGTCATTACTGATCCATTCAGAGGAACACCGTCTGGCGTTGATGAAAATCCTGAATGAAGCTCATGTTCCTGAAAAGATATCTGTAAATCATTTGGGAAAAATAGCCAACAGAATCTTTGAGACAAACAGAATTACATTTGCTGATGATGAATTACCTGTGGAAGGTACCGAGCACAACAGAGCTCTTTACCTCACCGTGAAATGTGAAAACTCCGTAGTAACCCGGGTATTGGTTGACAATGGGTCCAGTGCAAACATATGCCCTCTCTCCACTTTAAACAAATTAAAAATTAAAGAGGAGAGGATCCAAAAGAATAGTATCTGCGTACGAGGATTTGACGGTGGAAGCAGAGATTCATTTGGCGACATAGTGTTGGAACTAACTATAGGGCCAGTTGAATTCACAATGGAATTCCAAGTGTTGGACATAACTGTTTCTTACAACTTGTTGTTGGGTCGACCATGGATCCATGCTGCTAAAGCAGTCCCGTCAACACTACATCAGGCTGTCAAGTTTGAATGGGACCATCAAGAAATAGTCGTGCATGGAGAAGAAAGTTTAAATGCTCACAACAGTACCATTGTACCGGTCGAGGGAACAGAAATTGACCAAGGACCATGGGTATACCAAGTGTCCGACACGGTGTCGGTAGAGAAAATTCCAGAAGGGAAATACCTTCCGAATCCAAAGGTATCCTCTGCATCAGTCATGGTAGCTTATGAAATGCTGAAGAATGGCTTTATACCCGGCAAAGGTCTGGGCTTATCTTTGCAAGGAATTGTACAACCAGTATCTCTCCCCGAGAACTGGGGAACATTCGGTTTAGGGTTCATACCCACCGCCAATGACGTGATAAGGGCCAGGAAGTTGAAACACCAAGCATGGGTTCTTCCAAAACCAGTACCACATCTGTCAAAGTCTTTTGTCAAGACCGGTGCTAAAAATCGCCCGATAACAACAATTCCCAAATCCCGGGTTAATCCTGAGGAGGAATTAATTGAAAGGTTCGAGAAATTGTTTAGTGATGTGAATATGCTGGAAGGCGGAGAAGGGTGTAGCAACGCAGAAGTTCAATTCGTTGGACCAGAGACAAAGCTCAATAATTGGAAAGCCACTCCTCTCCCAATTCGAAAGGAGTCTTGGTAGTTTATTTTGATTTTCTTTCAGTTTGTTTGGGTTATTTCAAGGTTGTAATCCCAAGGCTTATCTTACAGTTTGTTTGAAGTGTGCAAACCTTGTTATCTTTCATCATCCAATAAAAAGCAGTTTCCTTTTTATTATCATTCCTAATAGTTTTCTTTTCTTTTTCTTCTTTCCTGTACAGTTCCTTTTATGCTGGCTCTAGTGATATGGCATGCATGAGGAATCCTCAGCCCAGTCTTAAAAATCAATCTGGTTCCGAAACATTAATTCAAGAAATATATTGTGATTATGAATCAGAATATGATGAAGATGAGGTTTTTGAAGAGATTAGTAAAGAGTTAATTCACTTTGAGGAAAAAATCAAACCTAACTTGAGTGATACCGAGGACATCAATATAGGGGACACGAGTAATATCCGAGAAACTAAAATAAGTGTCCATCTGGAGCCAAAGATCCGAGAGGAGTTAATTAAAGCACTCATAGAATTCAAAGATGTTTTTGCATGGTCGTATGACGACATGCCGGGCTTGAGCACTGATTTAGTGGTCCACAAATTGCCCACCGATCCAACAGTGCCTCCTGTCAAGCAGAGGCTGAGAAAATTCAAGCCTTACATGAGTGTGAGAATTAAAAAAGAAATCACCAAACAATTGGAAGCAAAGGTCATTCGAGTCACTCGATATCCTGTTTGGTTGGCTAATATCGTTCCTGTACCAAAGAAAGACGGCAAAATTAGAGTATGCGTCGACTATCGCAATCTCAACAAAGCAAGTCCAAAGGATAATTTCCCATTACCCAATATCCATATTTTGATCGACAATTGTGCCAAGCATGATATAGGGTCTTTCGTGGATTGTTATGCCGGATATCATCAAATTCTAATGGATGAAGAAGATGCAGAAAAGACGGCATTCATCACACCATGGGGAACTTATTGCTACCGGGTAATGCCATTCGGTCTAAAGAACGCCGGAGCAACCTATATGAGAGCAATGACCACAGTGTTTCATGATATGATACACAAGGAAATTGAGGTATACGTGGATGATGTGATCATAAAATCAAAGCATCAGGCCAACCACGTTGGGGATTTGAGGAAGTTCTTCTTAAGACTTCGCAGGTACAAACTCAAGCTTAACCCTGCCAAGTGCGCATTTGGAGTTCCATCCGGAAAGTTGATGGGATTCATAGTCAGTCGACGAGGCATCGAGCTAGACCCATCAAAGATCAAAGCCATCCAAGAATTGCCACCTCCCAGGAACAAAACTGAAGTAATGAGTTTGTTGGGAAGATTGAATTATATCAGCAGGTTTATTGCTCAGCTCACAACAACCTGTGAGCCAATTTTCAAATTGTTGAAAAAGGATGCTGCAATCAAATGGACCGATGAGTGTCAGGAAGCGTTCGATAAAATAAAAGGGTACTTATCAAACCCACCCGTGTTGGTCCCGCCAGAGCCAGGAAGACCTTTGATTCTTTACTTGACGGTTTTGGAAAATTCATTTGGTTGTGTATTGGGGCAGCATGACCTCACTGGCAGAAAAGAACAGGCCATCTACTACCTTAGCAAGAAGTTCACAGCTTATGAGGTTAAGTATACTCATCTGGAAAAGACATGTTGCGCCCTAACATGGGTAGCTCAAAAATTGAAACACTATTTGTCATCCTACACTACTTACCTCATTTCTCGGTTGGATCCATTGAAATACATTTTTCAAAAGCCTATGCCAACAGGAAGACTTGCAAAGTGGCAGATATTGCTCACAGAATTTGACATCATCTATGTGACTCGAACTGTAATGAAGGCTCAAGCACTGGCCGATCATTTAGCCGAAAACCCGGTCGATGAGGAATATGAGCCGTTGAAGACTTATTTTCCTGATGAAGAAACGATGCATATCGACGAGGTGAAGCAAATTGAAAAGCCTGGCTGGAAACTTTTCTTTGATGGAGCCGCCAACATGAAAGGAGTCGGAATAGGAGCTGTAATCATTTCTGAAACAGGGCATCACTATCCTGTTACGGCTCAATTACGATTTTATTGCACCAATAATATGGCTGAATATGAAGCTTGCATTTTGGGGTTAAGGCTAGCCGCAGACATGGGTATCCGAGAAATCTTAGTCATGGGAGATTCAGATCTTTTGGTACATCAAATTCAAGGAGAATGGGAAACCCGAGACTTGAAGCTCATCCCATACCGGCAATGTCTACATGATCTTTGTCAGCGGTTTCAATCAGTGGAATTCCAACATATTCCAAGAATCCATAATGAGGTTGCCGATGCATTGGCTACCCTAGCATCAATGTTGCACCATCCGGACAAAGCTTATGTAGATCCAATACATATTCAAGTCCACGATCAGCACGCTTATTGCAATATGGTTGAAGAAGAATTTGATGGTGAACCATGGTTTCATGACATCAAGGAGTATATCAGGATGGGGATATATCCCGCACAAGCCACAGGAGATCAAAAGAGGACCATTAGGCGATTGGCAAATGGATTCTTCTTAAGCGGAGGAGTTTTGTATAAAAGAACACCAGATCTTGGATTATTAAGATGCATAGATGCCAGACAAGCTACAACTGTCATGTCTGAAGTACATTCAGGAGTTTGCGGACCCCACATGAGTGGATATGTGTTGGCAAAGAAAATCCTCCGAGCTGGTTACTATTGGCTTACCATGGAGCGAGATTGTATCAGTTTTGTGCGCAAGTGTCATCAATGCCAAATACACGGAGATTTGATTCATTCTCCACCATCCGAGTTGCACACAATGTCGGCACCATGGCCCTTCGTTGCCTGGGGCATGGATGTGATTGGACCAATTGAGCCGGCAGCATCCAATGGGCACAGGTTCATTCTGGTAGCTATTGATTATTTTACCAAATGGGTTGAGGCCAAGACATTCAAATCAGTGACCAAGAAAGCTGTGGTCGATTTTGTCCACTCAAATATCATATGTCGATTCGGAATCCCGAAGGTGATCATCACAGATAACGGTGCTAATCTTAACAGCAACTTAATGAAAGAAGTATGTCAACAGTTTAAGATTACACATCGTAACTCTACCCCATATCGGCCCAAGGCGAATGGAGCAGTAGAAGCAGCCAACAAAAACATAAAGAAGATACTTCGGAAAATGGTAGAAGGTTCAAAACAATGGCATGAAAAATTACCATTTGCATTATTGGGATACCGCACTACTGTTCGCACTTCAGTAGGAGCAACTCCTTATTTGTTGGTATACGGCACTGAAGCAGTAATTCCTGCAGAAGTTGAGATTCCTTCCCTTCGGATCATCGCCGAAGCAAAGATTGATGATGATGAATGGGTCAAAACCCGTCTAGAACAGTTAAACTTGATTGATGAAAAACGATTGACCGCAGTATGCCATGGTCAATTATATCAAAGAAGAATAGAAAGAGCATACAACAAAAAGGTGCGTCCCCGGAAGTTTGAAGTAGGTCAGCATGTGCTGAAACGTATTCTTCCACATCAGGTTGAAGCAAAAGGCAAATTTGCCCCGAATTGGCAAGGACCATTCATTGTGACCAGAGTATTATCGAATGGTGCACTATGTTTAACAGATATTGAAGGCAAATGCATAGATATGGCGATCAATTCTGACGCGGTAAAGAGATATTATGCATAACTTTTTGAATGTTTGTATTTAGCACTATTTCGAAGATTGAAATGACAAAGGCAATTTATTCTGCTATCCAAACACTATACCATTTGCTTCCCCTTTGAGCCATACTTGTTTCTTTCCTACCCTCTCTTGGAATCAATAAAAAAAAATCATCACTATTATTAGTGAACTACGTTTGACCTGATTCCTCAAAGAAGGATACGTAGGCGCCTCACGGCTCGGTCATAGGGTGCACCACATGCACAATGTGCACGGAAAAGAAACATTAAGAGACCCCAATCAAGAAACTGGGGCAGGAATTGTGTTGGAAATAAGAAAAGATTCCAAGAGTTGTAATCTTAAACCCATACCAAAGCTATTTAGCTTTTAATACCTGTTCCATTTCTAACCCATACCAAAAAGACCTTTCGATCAATCTTAGAAAAATGCTGAGGTAAGCAAATGAAGATGGTTCATAACATTCTGGTACAAACAAGAAAAGAAAGTAAAAATGAGAGAGTCTTATAGGTGAAAACCCTCACGGGCACCATAAGGCGACGGAAGTTGAGAGAAAAATAAAATGAGAGAGTCTTATTGGTGAAAACCTTCATAGGCACCCTAAGGCGAAAAGGAAGTGAGAAATGAACAAATGAGGAAAATTTATCGGCAAAAACTCTTTGAGACGTTGCAAGTCCAACAGGTCTGTGAAATGAAAAATGAAGTTGGGTTATGGAAATTTTGGCAAAAACAAAAATGAGACAATTGAAAGGAGATTGATCAAAAGACTGGGTTAATTAATCCAAAATGCATACCCTGATCATTGGTGCCAGTAATTCCAATCAGATAAGTCCTTTATTCCTTTTCCAACAGTCATCCAAACTTGGATTTTTTCTTTTCATTCTATAATTGTCGAAATCAGCGTATTTCGCTACTAATAATCTTAATTTCTCCAAGCTTTGAGATAAGTTTTATTCCAAACAAATAAGAAGGAATGTCAAGATATACTACCAAGATTCAAGGGTGCAAGATACAGCCACGAAAGGTGGGAGATAAAATATGGGTATAAGAAAGGTAAAATCAAAAATGGATCAGCAAAGTCAGAAGGGGCATATGATTACAGTTAAAAGGTTTTGAAGGAAAACATACAAAGGGGAATCCTATAGTCAAGGATCAATTACAAAGACAAAACAGTCTTTTCAACCATTCCGAGGCAATAAAGAGAGACAAAGAGAAGCATCACCATCTGCAAAAATACCACAGCAAACCACCCTGCTTTAAACTAACGAAGTTTTCTTTGATTTAAAACAGGGGCAAGTATAATATTTGTGTCAGGAAATACCCAATAAAGAATTAAAGAAGTCAGGCGTCCACCTGGAGAATGAGGATGAGAAAGAAGAAGTCAGGCGTCCACCTGGAGAATGAGGATGAGAATTAAAGAAGTCAGGCGTCCACCTGGAGAATGAGGATGAGAAAAGAAGAAGTCAGGCGTCCACCTGGAGAATGAGGATGAAGAATTAAAGAAGTCAGGCGTCCACCTGGAGAATGAGGATGAGAATTAAAGAAGTCAGGCGTCCACCTGGAGAATGAGGATGAGAAAAGAAGAAGTCAGGCGTCCACCTGGAGAATGAGGATGAAGAATTAAAGAAGTCAGGCGTCCACCTGGAGAATGAGGATGAGAATTAAAGAAGTCAGGCGTCCACCTGGAGAATGAGGATGAGAAAAGAAGAAGTCAGGCGTCCACCTGGAGAATGAGGATGAAGAATTAAAGAAGTCAGGCGTCCACCTGGAGAATGAGGATGAGAATTAAAGAAGTCAGGCGTCCACCTGGAGAATGAGGATGAGAAAAGAAGAAGTCAGGCGTCCACCTGGAGAATGAGGATGAAGAATTAAAGAAGTCAGGCGTCCACCTGGAGAATGAGGATGAGAATTAAAGAAGTCAGGCGTCCACCTGGAGAATGAGGATGAGAAAAGAAGAAGTCAGGCGTCCACCTGGAGAATGAGGATGAAGAATTAAAGAAGTCAGGCGTCCACCTGGAGAATGAGGATGAGAATTAAAGAAGTCAGGCGTCCACCTGGAGAATGAGGATGAGAAAAGAAGAAGTCAGGCGTCCACCTGGAGAATGAGGATGAAGAATTAAAGAAGTCAGGCGTCCACCTGGAGAATGAGGATGAGAATTAAAGAAGTCAGGCGTCCACCTGGAGAATGAGGATGAAGAAATTGAAGAAGTCAGGCGTCCACCTGGAGAATGAGGATGAAGAAATTGAAGAAGTCAGGCGTCCACCTGGAGAATGAGGATGAGAAATTGAAGAAGACAGGCGTCCACCTGGAGAATGAGGATAAAGAATTGAAGAAGTCAGGCGTCCACCTGGAGAATGAGGATAAGAATTGAAAAAGTCAGGCGTCCACCTGGAGAATGAGGATGAGAAAAGAAGAAATCAGGCGTCCACCTAGAGAATGAGGACGAGAATTGAAGAAGTCAGGCGTCCACCTGGAGAACGAGGATGCAGAAGTTAAAAAGAAGTCAGGCGTCCACCTGGAGAATGAGGATGAAGAAAGAAAAGAAGCAGTCAAGGCACCCACCTGAAGAACGAGGGAATGCAATTGAAGTGTTGAAAACCAAAAGCCCACTCATATGAGAAAGGAGCACACTTAGAATCAATAAAGCAGAGGAGTCCCAACAGAATCCCCAGCGAGAAACAACAAGAGTTCCAAAAGGAATACGGAATAAGACAAATGCCCAAGAGTCACCAAGATATCAAGACAACAAGAAACGCAAGGGCATGATCTAGATAAGATTTTATAATTCATGTACCATAGTCTAGTTTAATTTTGTATTTCCTTTAAAGTAAGGTGTAATAAGGAGGTCAGCAAGCAGTAAAAACAGCACGAAGCAGCAGTAACATCACAGTCCCACGGTAGTCCCAGCTACCCAAAATTCCCGAACTACATTGACCTGATTCCTTTATAGCCAAGGATATGTAGGAAACCTTTGAAGCAGAGGTTCGGTCAAATCTTTCTAAAAATGCTTCCCACGGAGTATTCGAACGGGCAAAAATCGCTCGTATCCGCTCACTTTATCTTTGCACGAAAACTCTTCGAGTTTCCGCACAAAGAGGGGCAGCTGTGAGCACGTGATTTTTGCCTTACGAAAAACTACTCCAAAATAAATCAAAAATAAAATAAATTTCTTTTACTGTGTAATTTCTGAATTTGCGTGGTGTTAAATATTTGTTTATGTCCGTAAATGTTTACTTTGTCATGATAAAATGAAAAATAAAATAAAATACATGTTGCATGCATATAGGATTTAATTATGCATTTAAAAGATAATTTAAATAAAATCACAAAAATATGCATTGGTTCTATTTCAAATGTTTCACTGTGTGATTGATGTTTTGTCTATGTGTTAAATAATTGTTATAGAGTAATTAATATATTTTTGTGAAGATAAAATTATATTATAGTTAATATTATTGTAATGATAATTTTGTTTTTATTTTTAAATTAGGATTTTATTAATTAATAAAATCAATAAATAAAAAATATACAAGTTGTAAAGATTGGACCTGGATTAAAATCCAGGCCCAAATCAATTTACCCCCCTGTCAGCCCAATCCAAACAGCCTGTCCGGTCCAATTCAAAGCCAGAACCAAACGACGTCGTTTGGTCACCTCTCATCAAGGGCCGTTGGATTAAATCCAACCAACGGCCAAGATTTCATCACCCTAACCCAAGACCCTTACCCGATCCATTAACCCGATTCAGTCCGACCCCAACTTTAAACCAAACGACGTCGTTTGGTTTAATGAATTAATCCTGGCCCTTCATCTTGCTTGATCGGACGGACGATATCAATCCACCGCACCCCTATATAAGTCCCAAACCCTTACCCCGGCCCCTAACTAAACACCCCCCCCCATCCTCTCCTGTTCATCGTCTTCCCAAATAGACCCCTAACCCTAGCCGCCCCTATTCCCCTTCGCCTGAAACCCGGCGGCATCAACGCCGCCGGTCACCAAAGTAACACCCCAGAACCCCCTGAACCTCCTCTATCCAAATATCTTATCTGCTTGGTTCGAATCTCCCTGAAGGTTCTCGAATATTCATTTGAAGATTCGAGCCAAGTTCAGATCTAAACCAAACAGCACCTAGTTAACACCATAGCTTCCCCTAGTCATCCTGAGTATGGATCTGTTGTTTGTTTGGCTCGAATCAGTTCTGAACTTCTCGAATCTTCTTTTGAAGATTCGGACCAAACAAGAACAAACTCAGATCCGTTTCAAACTAACACCAAATGACCCCTAGGCTACCCTCACCCATGTATCATGTTTGGTTCTTCTCGAATCTGACCAGAAATGGTTAAATCCCAAATCGAATTTTTAAGAACCCTAAAAATACCAAACTTTCGGATTCTGTTCAGATTAAGTAAAGATTGAGGTTCAATCGACCTTAGTCGAAGTATTTTCAGTGGAAAATACTTCGACTAAGGTCTGTTTGATTTCAAACAAAAATCCAAATCCAAGTTGAGTTCGAGTCGGATTAAAATTGAAGATTCAAAGGTATTTTTTTTTCTATTTCTGTTTGTGATATTCTGTATGTATTTTCGTTTGTTTAATAACTTGTGGATTTTTCATATTTTTGTTTTGATTAATTTTGTTATACTGTTCCCTACCCGTCTACTTGATTTTCTAAAGTGAAATGTTTCTGTTGGTTATGATTGTTTACAATGTGTGTAATCGACTCGATTAAGTTCGTCGATTAGTTATATTACGAATTTTCATTTCTGAAAATGCTGACTAAAACAGTCTGCTTCTATTGTTTTAGACTAATTATTGACAAATGTTGTAAATAGTCAACTGATTAATACTCGTCAATTAAATCATGTTTGTTTGTGAATCAGTGAATTCAAATGTATGCTGTATATGTTGTTTTCTGAACAGGGCATTGTCAGTATATTGACAATGCTCCTGTGTATGTTTGATCTTAGTTCAATTATAAGTTCAGTTTGCATTATTATGCTGAACTCAGTGTAATATTGTCAAGTTTGAGTTCAAGTTTACAAATGATGATTAGATGTAATTGTGATAGAATGTTTACATTCTTAGGATTCAGTCCAGAACCTAAGAGAATTGGTTATAGCTGTGTTAAATCAGGTTGATAATTAAGTTTGAACAGATTTTTAAATCTGTTTTGTAAATTCTGTTACGATTTTGCATTTAAGGCAGTAATAATAGTGATCACAGTAGTATTTCTGGGATAAAAGCAGTAGGGTAATTTGATAATAATAGAGGGCTGAAAGTGGTATGTTAATGGCTATTAGTTAATGATACTAATGGGGAACAAAGGGTAATGGGACTGCTTAAAATCAGGATAGGATCATTTAATTTATTCAAAAGCAGTTTTAATGGAACTTTTTGATTTAAAAAGAAGAAGGGGGTCCAAGAAGCACTTAAAAAGATAAAGACCAGCCCTGTATAAATACAGGGAGCTGGACAGCTTAAAAGGGGAAGACTTTAAGAGATTTTTGGAGGAGAAAAAATCTGAAAAGGCAGATTTTGAGAGAAAAACAGAAATCTGAGAAGAAAGAAAAATAGTAAAGGAAACAGAAAATAGAACACTCACATACACACTCACACACAGATACAACAGCAGAAACAGAAAATCAGAAAAAATGGGAATTTGAAACTGAAAAGAAACTGAAATCTGAAATGTTGTTCTTTTGTTGAATCTGTTCAACTTTATGTGATTCCACTGTTCAGTTAAAATCTGAAGTGTCTTTTAAAATACTGTATTGTGCATCTGGTTTCCTCGGGTCGTATTATCGCTCAAATCTGTGGAAATACTGCTATTCTGTTGAATTTGTTACTGCTGCTACTGCTGAAATTTACTCCTTATACCTCCATTTCCAGGTACATATCTTCTTAAATTCTATGTTGGAAAGAGATTCGGCATGATAAATCAATGAAGTTTGAGTTGCAGTTCTATTTTTCCATTTATCTAAGTTTGTTATTATAAATTTCAGTTTTGTTTCATGTTATTTCATATAGAGGTATGCTGGACATGTTAATTATCAGTTGATCATTTTCCTTTGAAATTCATACAAGTATTGTAATAATTTTATCTATTCCAGAATTTCATTAAGGTATAGTTATGGTTGAATTGTTAAGATAGGGAATATGGCATGAGGTTGGTTATTAATTAAGTCTTACGACATTGTTAGACAGGTATAAAGTAGTCCGGGAATATAAAGAAATGAGTGGTTAGTGTATTTCGATTGTTTGGTTGTGGATTAAGGCTAGACGATGATTGATTGTACTTAATTCATATATGGCATAATAATGATTATGGTTAACACCAATAGTTGGAAGTTGCATTATTATCCTCCATTATGTTTGCAAACGTCGAAACAGGGTGAATAATGTTGTAGGCAATATTACTTTATTAAGTCAACTAGGTAGATTTGTTCTCTTTCTTAAAATAACAAATAGCCTAGGAGGTTATAATGTGAAAGTTAGTAACAAGGGTTTATTATATATACATTTACGTTTAACCATAAGCAGAATCAATTATAATAATTTCGCCTATTCGATTAAAAACGAATATATGACTATGCATTGGGAAACCAATAACTATGCATTGGAATTGATTTCTTTACCGATAATTGATGTTATAAAATTAATTATGACTAGATACGAGTGGATTGGAGGTGGAATCGAGAGGGAAGGTGGTAATTGAGCTTTAAATTACTCGTTGGCTTGAGGTAAGTGTTTGGTCTAACCTTGACTCGAGGTATTAGAGATCCCTGACTTAATTGCTATGTGAAATTCCATGTGTATGGAGTATAGGTGTGGTGACGAGTACCTATGTGCTGCCAAATTATCTGTTTGGCCTGTTCCCTTCCCCGTTCCTAATATATTATTTTCCTGTTTTAACTGCTACTTGCTTTTTGATGCTTCCATGTCTAATTATTTCATGTTAAATATTGTTTTCTCTATTAAAGGTATTAATTGTTCCATAGATTCATTATATTCCATTGTTAGTTTAAGTTGGTTTATTGGTGCTTCATTGTACACTTTGTTTGGTCTCGCTGGGTAGTATTAAATGATGAAGTTTCATAATTGTATAGATTTCCCGCTATTTTGGTTTGATATATAAATGTAGTGGTGCGTTTTGAGCTAATATTTTGTGATTGGTACTGATATGGTGGGATCGGGTTGCACGCCACAACAGGAAGAATAAGGGTGAAATGTGATCGCCTGGTGGTATTGGGTTGCGCGCCGTAACAAGGAGTAATAAGGGTAGAAAGGTGGGATCGGGTTGTATGCCACAACAGGAGGAATAAGAGTGATATATTGAGAAGTAATAAGGGTAGACTGGTAAGTGATGGGATCGAGTTGCACTCCGTAACAAGGAGTAATAAGGGTGAATGTTCATATTGTTACTTGTTATATGGTGGGATCGGGATGCGCGCCACATCATTTTGTTTTTTATGTATTCTTCCTCTGTTGTGATTTTATTCGTAGCATTGTAACTCTCTTAAGTATTGGTTATAGCTGAGTACTGGCAAAATATCTGGGTTCGGTATTTACTTTACTGCATGTTACTATTTCAATTCGTTCCGTATTTCCTTTTGTTTTATCATATATTGTTTCAGGTTATATTGTATAAGCCCCACCTTAGTCTCATCACTACCTCGTCGAGGTTAGGCTCAACATTTACCAGCATATGGGGTCGATTGTACTGATACTGCACTCTACACTTTCTGTGCGAATTTTAGAGCTGGTGAGCACGAGGCTGATGATCAGCCCGAGCCCCCAGCCCCCAGTGCTAGCTCTTGCGAGGCTGATGAGCAGCTCGAGCCCCCAGTGCCAGCTCCTGCGAGGGGCAGACTACGAGGCTGAGGTCATGCTAGAGGCCGAGATAGGGGCAGGGCTCAGCGTAGAGCTCGAGCAGCAGCACCAGCGGCGGAGCCTCAGATAGAGTTTGATGATGAGGTTCCGGTCCAGACTGTTCCAGGGGGGCCAGCTCAGCTCCCAAAGGGGTTCATCACTACCCTGGCAGTTCAGGATGATTTAGTCTGTCTAGTGGGCCTTATGGAGAGTGTTTCTTCGGCCGGTACATTCCCCGTAGCACCAACCGTCTCTCGGGCTGGGGGAGGAGCACAGATTCCCGCTACTCACACTCCGGAGAAGATGGCTCCTCAGTTTCAGACTCCAATAGCTCAGCTAGTTAGGGTAGTTCCGTTGGGTGTTGTATCCCAGACCGACGACAGAGCAGCTATGTCTTCTGATGCCTTGTGTAGATTGGATAGGTTTACCAAGCTTTTAACTATTACCTATGGCGGTACAACTTCAGAGGATCCCCAGGACTCTTTGGACAGTTGTCACGAGGTATTATAGAACATGCGAATAATAGAGACCAATGGGGTCGAGTTTGGTAGTTTTCGCCTGTCAGGTTCCGCCAAGAAATTGTGGAGGGATTATTGTTTGGTCAGACTAGCTGGGTCGCCAGCTCTCACTTCGGACCAGTTCTTTTAGCTATTTTTGGAGAAGTATCTTTCTATCACTCAGAGAGAGGATTATTAGAGGCAGTTCGAGCGCCTTTAGCAGGGTTCTATGATCGTCACTTAGTACAACACCAGATTTGTTGATTTGGCCTACTATGCTCTTCTTATACTTCCCACTGAGAGATAGAGGGTGAGGAGGTTTATTGAGGGACTTTCTCAGCCTATCAGTTAGATTTCTAAGGAGACAAGGAGTGAGATTTCTTTCCAGGATACGACCAATGTGGCCGAACGAGTTGAGATGGTTTTAGCTCAGGGAAGTGGTCAGGGGTCTGACAAGAGGCCTCGTCATTCCTGTGGATTCAGTGGGGCCTCATATGGAGGTCGGGGTACTTTTGGTTGAGGCCATCATCGTAGACTATTTTATTCAGCACTTCAGGCATCCCATGGAGCTTCGGGGGGTCATGGTCCTTATGTACCTCCTTCAGGGCAGCCAGCTTATAGTGCACTGCCAACTCATATCAGAGCACCTCCTCTTTAGAGTTTTTATCGCGGTCAGCCGGTTCGTCACATTTAGTCTCAGTTTCCTCGCCGCAATATTCAGATGGATTCTTAGAATATGATCAGTATAGGCATGTCCAGAGGACATGTTCGAGATTAGTGGGTGTTCAGTCACAGCAACAGAGTTCTGGTGCCATGATCTCGGCACCACCCGCTTAGCCAGCTAGAGGTAGGGGTCAGCCCGCTAGAGGTGGAGGTCAGGCCGTTAGAGGTAGAGGCCAGGCCGCTAGAGGTGGAGGCCAGCTAACAGCAGGCCGTCCTAGTGATATGATTCAGATTAGTGGGGCCCAACCCGGATGTTATTCCTTCCCAGCTAGGCCTGAGGTTGAGGCATCTGATGTTGTTATCACAGGTACGGTTTCAGTTTGGAGTAGATATATTTCAGTTCTATTTTATCCGGGGTCTATATACTCCTATGTGTCATCTTATTTTTATTCATATTTGGTTATGCCTCGCGATTCTTTGTGTGTTCCCATGTTTGTGTCCACATAGGTGGGGGATTCTATTGTTGTAGATCGTCTCTATCGTTCATGTGTGGTTATTATTGGGGGTCTTGACTAGTGCAGATCTCCTACTTCTTGATATGGTTGATTTCGATATCATTTTGGGGATAGATTGGATGTCACCTTATCATGCTATATTGGACTGTCATGCCAAAACCGTAACCTTAGCCTTGCCGAGGTTTTCTCATTTAGAGTGGAGATAGACTCCTGGTCATTCTACTAGCATGCTTATTTCTTATATGAAGGCTCGGCGTAAGGTCGAGAAGGGGTGTTTGGCTTACCTGGATTATGTTCGTGATTCTAGTGCAGAGGTTTCTTACAAGGATTCTGTACCAGTTGTTAGGGAGTTCCCAAAGGTATTTCCTACAGGTCTGCCGGGGATGCCACCCTATCGACTTTTGCATTGATTTGCCTTCCGGCACTCCGCCCATTTCTATTCTGCCATACCGTATGGCCCCGCCAGAATTGAAGGAATTGAAGTAGCAGCTGCAAGATTTGCTTGATAAGGGCTTTGATAGACTTAGTGTCTCGCCCTAGGGTGCACCAACATTGTTTGTAGTGAAGAAGGATGGGTCGATGAGGATGTGCATAGACTATCATCAGTTGAACAAGGTCACCATCAAGAACAAGTATCCATTGCCGATGATTGATGATTTATTTGATCAGCATTGTGGTGCCAAAGTGTTTTTGAATATTAATTTGAGATCTGGCTAAAGTCAGTTCAGGATTATGGCATCCGATATCCCTAAGACAGTCTTTCGGACTCAGTATGGGCATTATGAGTTCCCAGTGATGTCATTTGGGTTGACAAATACCCTAGCAGCATTTATGGATTTGATGAACCGGGTATTCAAGCCCTATCTGGATTCCTTCGTGATTGTTTTCATTGATGATATGTTGATCTACTCCCGCAGCCGAGAGGAGCATGAGCAACATCTTCGAGTCGTTCTTCAGACTTTAAGAGACATCCAGTTATATGCTAAATTTTTGAAATGTGAGTTTTGGTTGGGTTCAGTTGCTTTCTTGGGTCACGTTGTATCAGCAGATGGTATTCAGGTGGATCCTATGAAGATTAAGGTAGTTAAGGACTGGCGGAGACCCACATCATCTACAGAGATCCGTAGTTTTCTAGGTTTGGCGGGTTACTACATTTGATTTGTAGAGGAGTTTTCATCCATAGCATCCCTGATGAGTAGGTTGACCCAGAAGGGTGCCCCGTGTAGATGGTCGGATAAGTGTGAGGCGAGCTTCCAGATGCTCAAGACAACTTTGACTATGGTGCCAATGTTAGTGTTGCCCAGAAGTTCAGGGTCATATACAGTATATTGTGATGCATATCATATTGTACTTGGTATGAAACTGATGCAGGGTGGCTAGGTTATTACATATGCTTCGCGGCAGTTGAAGATTCACAAGAAGAATTATCCAGTTCACGATTTGGAGCTAGCAACCAATGTTCACTCACTGAAGATTTGGAGGCACTATCCATATGACATGTCGTGTGAGGTGTTCATGGATCATAAGAGTTTGCAGTATTTATTCAAACAGAAGGAGCTCAATTTGAGGCAAAGAAGGTGGTTGGAGCTATTGAAA
This sequence comes from Nicotiana sylvestris, assembly GCF_000393655.2. Taxonomy (NCBI): domain Eukaryota; kingdom Viridiplantae; phylum Streptophyta; class Magnoliopsida; order Solanales; family Solanaceae; genus Nicotiana; species Nicotiana sylvestris. The sequence goes on along the minus strand of NC_091060.1, from coordinate 34,665,491 downwards.
GATTGTGATATCACCATCTATTATCTTCCCGGGAAGGCCAATATGGTGGCCGATGTTTTGAGTAGGAAGTCAGCTAGTATGGGAAGCCTTTGCGTATATTCCAGTCGGTGAGAGACCGCTTGCATTAGATGTTTAGGATTTGGCCAATCAGTTCGTAAGGTTGGATATTTCTAAGCCCAGTCGTGTTCTAGTCTGTACAATTGCTCGGTCTTTCTTATTTGAGCGTACCAGAGATTAGCAATATGATAATCCTCATTTGCTTGTCCTTAGGGACAGTGCGACACGGAGATGCGAAGCAGGTTATAGTGGGAGATGATGGAGTTTTGAGGATACAAGGTCATGTTTTTGTGCCTAATATGGACAGACTTCGTGAGTTGTTCCTAAAGGAGGCTCACAGTTCTCGGTATTCTATTCATCCGGGCGCCACTAAGAAGTATTAGGACTTGCGGCAGCATTATTGGTAGAGGAGGATGAAGAAGGACATCGTTGCATATGTAGCTCGGTATTTGAATTGTCAGCAAGTAAAGTACGAGCATTAGAGACCTGGCGGTTTGCTTCAGAAGATTGAAATTCCTGAGTGGAAGTGGGAGCATATCATTATGGATTTTGTTGTTGGACTCCCACAGACTCAGAGGAAGTTCGATGCAATACAGGTCATTGTGGATAGGCTGACTAAGTCAGCGCATTTCATTCCTGTGGCAGTTTCGTATACTTCGGAGCGGTTGCAGAGATCTATATCCTTGAGATCGTTTGTCTCCATGGTGTTCCCGTGTCTATCATTTCTGATCAAGGTACGTAGTTTACCTCGTATTTCTTGAGGGAAGTACAGCGTGAGTTGGGTACGCGGGTCGAGTTGAGCATATTATTTCATCCCTAGACGGACGGACAGTCCGAGAGTACTATTCAAATTTTGGAGGATATGCTCTACGCCTGTTTTATTGACTTTAGAGTTTCTTGGGATCAATTATTTCCGTTAGCAAAGTTTTCCTACAACAACAGTTATTAGTCGAGCATCCAGATGGCTCCCTATGAGGCATTATATGAGAGACATTGTCGATCGCCGGTTGGGTGGTTTGAGTTGGGGGAGGCTCGGTTATTGGGTACAAATCTAGTACAGGATGCCTTGGATAAGGTTAAGATCATTCAGGATAGACTTCATACAGCTCAATCCATGCAAAAGAGTTATGCCGATCGTAAGGTTCGTGATGTAGCATTCATGGTCGGAGAGAGAGTGTTGCTTCGGGTGTCGCCTATGAAGGGCGTGATGATATTTGGGAAGAAGGGCAAGTTAAACCCTAGGTTCATTGGGCTTTTTGAGATCCTTGATCGAGTGGGAGAGGTGGCTTCCTGACTTTCGTTGCTGCCAGGTTTATCAGCAGTGCATCCAGTGTTTCATGTGTCCATGCTTCAACAGTATCACGGCGATCCGTCCCACGTGATAGACTTCAGCACTGTCCAGTTGGACGAGGATTTGACCTACGATGAGGCACCGGTAGATATTCTAGACTGGCATGTTCATCAATTGAGAATGAAGAGTTATCCTTTGTTTTATATGATGTGGAGAGGTCAGCGTGTTGAGGCAGCTACCTGGAGTCCGAGTCTGATATGCAGAACAGATATACCCATCTTTTTACCGACTCAAGTACTTTTCTATGTCCGTTCGAGGACGAATGGTTTTTTTAGAGGTGGAGAATGTGATGACCCAAAAGGTTATCTTATGTTTTAGAACTCGAATCCGCATTTTCAGGCATTAAAAACTTTATTTTATCTCTCCTCAATTTGCGTCCGTAGTTTGGGCGCGACTCCGAAAACCCTTTATATGGAAATTTGAGAAAATAATAATTTTTGCCTTTAAAAGTTGATTTTAGTTGACTTCAGTCAACCTTTTGAGTAAACGGATCCACACCCCTATTCTGACGGTCCTGGAGGATCCGTAGTAAAATATAGGACCTGGGCGTATGCCCGGAATCAAATTTTGAGGTCCCTAGACCGAGAAATAATTTTTTGATGAAAATTGTTAAACTGGAATAATAAGGATTTAAAGAAATTGATTAATGTGTGTTCTCGTCGGTATCAGACCCATATTTTAGTTCCAGAGCCCGGTACATATTTAATATGATATTTAAGTCATGTCTGTGAAAATTGGTGAAAACGGAGTTTATTTGATGTAATTCGGACCTTGGGTTGAGAAAATAGAAGTTTTGAACTATCTTGAAAATTTTATGTGTTTTGGTGTTAAATCCGTAGTTTTAGATGCTTTTTTAGCGATTTGATCGCACGAGCATGTTCGTATGATATTTTAAGACTTGTGTGCATGTTTGGTTTGGAGCCCCGAGGGCTCGGGTGAGTTTTGGATAGGCCACAGAGTGATTTGGAACTTACAGGATATTGTTGGTATGCTTCAGCTTGTTGCAGGCCCCTAATCTCTCAATTGCGAGCTCAAGCATCGCAATTGCGAGTCCTGCAGGGTCTGCATTTGCGAGCCTTTCATCACAATTGCGATTAGAAGACTGGTCCAGCAAAGTTCACAAATGCGAACAAACCTTTGCAAATGCGAAAGGAGATTGGGAGGGGTACGATTGCAAATGGGATCTATTTCTCGCATTTGTGAGGAACACTATTTGCAAATGCGACACTTTCTTTGCATTTGCAATGGCAGCAGGATTGTGAAGTCTTCGCAATTGCTATAGTCCCTTCGCAATTGCGAGCTTCCCATTTGCAAAGCTAAGGTCGCAAATGCGACATCTGCAGCTGATAACTTTAGACTTAGACGGGATTTTTCATTCGTTCTACTGTTTTTCAAAACCAAAACTTCAAGAGGCGATTTTCTAAAGGCTAGTTCTTCCCCAAATCATAGGTACATGATTGTTAACTCATTTCTTTCAATCTTTTACTTCTTTTCACAAGATATCATCCTAGAATTTAGGGTTTTCATGGTGGAATTGGGATTTTTGAGTAGAACTTAGGAATTTCGAAATTTGGGGATTTAAACCTCAAACTGAGGTCGGATTCCCAAAAGCATTATATATCCAGGCTCGGGGGTGAATGGGTAATTAGGTTTTGGTTTGAATTTCGGGTTTTGACCTAGTGGTCCCGGGGTCGATTTTTGACTTTTTGGGAAAAATGTTGGAAAACCTATAATTATGCATTGGAATTGATTTCTTTAGTGATAATTGTTGTTATTAAGTTAATTATGACTAGATATGAGTTGATTGGAGATGGAATCGAGAGGGAAAGCTGTAATTGAGCTATGAGTTACGCGTTGGCTTGAAGTAAGTGTTTGGTCTAACCTTGACTTAAGGGATTAGGGATCCCCGACTTAATTGCTATGTGAAATTCATTGTGTGTGGCGTATAGGTGTGGTGACGAGTACCTATGCACCGCCAAATTATCTGTTTGGCCTGTTCCCTTTCCCATTCCTAATATATTATTTTTCGGTTTTAACTGTTACTTGCTTATTGATGCTTCCATGTCTAATCGCTTCTTCTTAAATGTTGTTTTCATTATTGAATGTATTAATTGTTCCGTAGTTTTATTATATTACATTGTTAGTTTAAGTTGGTTTATTGGTGTTTTATGGTACACTTTGGTTGGTCTCACTGTGTAGTATTAACTAATGAAGTGTCATAATTGTATAGATTTCTAGTTATTTTGGTTTGAGGTATAAATGTCGTGGAGGGTTTTGAGTTAAATAGTGAAATACTTATTTTTATTTTGTGATTGGTACTGATATGGTGGGATCAGGTTGCATGCCGCAACAGGAGGAATAAGGGTGCAATGTGATTGTTTGGTAGGATCGAGTTGCGAGTCGCAACAAGGAGTAATAAGAGAGGACATGTGGGATCGGGTTGCACGCTGCAACACGAGGAATAAGGGTGATATATTAAGGAGTAATAAGGTGGACTGGTGGGATCGGGTTGCACGCCACAACAAGGAGTAATAAGGGTAAATGTTCATATTATTACTTGTTATATGGTGGGATCAGGATGCGCACCACATCATTTTGTTGTTTATGTATTCTTCCTCTGATGTGATTATATTCTGCAGCATTGTAACTCTCTTAAGGATTGGTTATTGCTGAGTACTGGAAAAATATCTGGGTTCCGTATTTACTTTGCTGCAAGTTATTTTTTCAATTCATTCCATATTTCCTTTTGTTTTATCATATACTGTTGCAGGTTATGCCTTAGCCTCGTCACTACCTCGTAGAGGTTAGGCTTGGAACTTACCAGTACATGTGGTCGGTTGTACTGATATTGCACTTTGAACTTTCTGTGCAGATGTCGGAGCTGGTTGTGGATGATCGAGAGGTCGGTTGAAGGCATTCATCTAGGAGACCCAATATAGTCCTGCAGGCATCCGTAGGCCCTGGCGTCCCCTCTTATATTTTCCTCATTTCTATTTTACTTTCTTTGAGACATATGTATTTTCTTTCAAACCCATACTTATGGTTATTCATAGAATGTTCGTGAGTGGTGACACCAGTTTCTGTATTGTAACCGTTCAATTTTGTTAATAGTATAAGGATAAACAGTTAAATATGTACTTCCGCTTTTATTTCCGTTGATTTGGTTTCTGCTAAATTTTAATTATAAAAAGTAAAGGAAAAAGGTGAATAAAACTCTAACGTTTGCTTGCCTAACAAGTGCGATGTTAGGCTCCATCACGATTCCGACGATGAGAAATTTGGATTGTGACACTTAATGCACCGGGCTGCCCTCTCTTAGTTTTTAACTCATAGCCACCCTTTTTTTCCTTACTCTCTTCACTCTTTTCCTTACTCTCTTCACTCTTTTTCTTACACAAATACATTTGCACCTCACGTATACAACAATTGGGCAACAACCATGGGAGCGCCATCTTGAACCTCACTGAAAAATTTGTCGGTTGGGACCTCCTTCTTCCTTCCTCTTTCTCTTCATTTTCCCGGGGCAAATGTGGACCTCTTCCTTGTCTCAATTTAGTTCTCACACACTTTCAACCGCCGTTAAAATCAAAACCCCATTAAAAAAAATACTAAATCTCATAGGTAAACTCTGACAACCCCCTTGATACTTTATCATCTTTTTCTTCTTTGCCACAGTTTCACATCTTCTTCATCCCATGAAGCCCTTTATCAGATCTAAAAAAAGGAGAGTCCCATTATTGAAAATATTTTCACTGACGACGACCTTGATTTTGTTGGTCGCGACCTAGAAATATAACTCCGATGGCTGATGAGAACATGCTCTTTTTGATGTTGCTACCGATAGAAAAGGAGGAGGGTGGGGGAGGGGGGTCTACTAGGAGCCCATTTGGATTAGCTCATTTGAAATAACTCACAAGCATTATGTGCTGAAAAGCACTTTTAAGTGCTGAAACTGTTTTAATAAATAAGCAGTTACGTGTTTGGATACAAGTGATGAAATTGATAATAAGTTGATACAGTATTTAATTAAAAAGTGCTGATAAACTCCTTTTTATGTTAAGATGACTTAAAAAACCTTAGAAGTGTTTACACTTATAAGGGCGTAATTTCTTCAAAATTTTAGATTCGATATCGATTCAAATACAAAATATTCTATTTGTCATTTTATTAAATACTACCTTGCTTAGATAAGATAATTTTTATGATAAATATAATTTATTTTATGATAAACATATAATCATAAGTTATAATAATTAATAAATTGACAAAAGTTTCTCCATAAAAAATAAATCTAAATAGGATAAAATATTGGAAGAGAAACAAACACTCTCTTCATCGCCACAACACTTATATAGAAATACACCAAAAATTTAATATGTCCTCACTTATTACATATTGTTCAAAGATTAATAAGCAATCATAATGATACAAATATGCAAAGGAATAGAGAATTTGCTTATATTAAATAGTCAATGAGAATTGCAAACTTGAAGAGGCGGGGTGGAAGAGGGGGGAGTGTTTAGGTTGAAAAAATACTTGAGGCAGTGAGTACCGATGTAGGAGTTTTGTCTTAAAAAGGAATATTTTAAGGATAAAATAGTAAAAATCTTGGTCAAACTTAAAGTGCTTATAAGGTAAAAATTTATAAGATGGGGTGACCAGCTTATGACTTTTGGTTTATTTTTGACTTATAAGCACCTGACTTATAAGCACTTTTAACCAAACGCGTAAATAAGCCGAAAAGTGCTTATAAGCTAGTTTGGCCAACTTATAAGCTTAGCCAAACACCCTCTAGTTAGATTAGGAGTTAATTTCAAGTTTAGGTTGAAAAAATACTTGAGGCAGTGAGTACTGATGTAGGAGTTTTGTTCTAAAAAGGAATATTTTAAGGATAAAATAGTAAAATCTTGGTCAAACTTAAAGTGATTATAAGCTAAAAATTCATAAGATGCGGTGACCAACTTATGGTTTTTGGCTTATTTTTGACTTATAAGCATCTGGCTTATAAGCACTTTTAACTTACCAAACGCGTAAATAAGCCGAAAAGTGCTTATAAACTAGTTTGACCAGCTTATAAGCTTAGCCAAACACCCTCTATGGGTTCCAGGCTCGATAATTGAGGCCTAGTAGCACCAAGTTATCCTGAATTCTTATGTGTGTAAATTTTAATATTTTTATTTTTTTTAGTTTTATAAATTAAATAATTAATTTTAATTGGATAGGGTATATAACTATGGGTTCCACGCTCGATATTTAATTTGACAACATATATTAATTTGTTAGTTCTGTAAGTTTGTTTTATAAATTATATAATTAATTTTTGTAAAGTGAAATTGGATAAAGTTTGTAGTTAGTAGATACTTAAACTACAGGGTCTCTACGCTAAAAGGCACTATAATTTACTACGCTAAAAGGCTTTATATTTAGTACGCTATAAGGCTCTATATTTTACTACGCTAAAAGGTTCTACATTTTACTACGCTAAAAGGATCTATATTTTACTAAGACACTATTCTTTAAGCAAATAAATAATCTAAACTAAATAAAATCAACAAACATATGAACATAACATTCACGAAATTACATATAAAACAGTAAAAGATATTTATAAACAATTTTATTAAGAATAAAAATTATTTCTCAACTTTTAACTATTTTTTTAAAACACTAATAATTTAATCCGGGTAAAAATAACATACAAATTTAATCGCAAACATAACACAAATCAATGTGGAAACACATTCAAGAAAACAAATATGCATAATTATACGAGTTTCGACATAAACTAAATCGGAATACCTCGATTTATGTTTTTTGAAATGTCGAAAATTTAAAATTTTGAGCCCGAAAGAAGGAATCAACAACAATCAAAGGCTTAGGTTGTATGCGGGACCTACACTCTTTATTTTTTGGGTGACGGGTGGGGCCCAATCGATTAGTTTTTAGAAAAGGAGGGGGGACCACTGCTGGAAGGTGGGGGGATTTTTTAATTTGAAACCAACTGGTTTCTGTCGTGGGGAAGAAGACGAGTTTATAATTTAATACGAAAATGCAGTATAATATTACGTTTTCCTAAAACGTAGTATTATACTCTGTTTTCCTATAAAAAATAAATTATTAATTAAAACGTAGTATTATACTGCGTTTTACATTAATGGCTAACTTTCCGTTAAACTAAAACGCAATATAATACTGCGTTTTAGTTAGAAATATAATTTTTTTTTTAACTGTATAAAAGTATTTTGAATCAAAAATACCATTACTTAGGTTTCGGACTCTTCACTTTCATTAGCCGAAAGGGGTAAATTTGAACTATTTGTATATTGGCAGGGCTACGAATAGGCTACTTTTTTAATGGAAGATAAATCCAATCTCAATCGAATACATTAGGGGAAAATTTAGACCTTTTTCCTTTTGAAAATAAGCCAAATGATTAAAATTTTAGGGCGATGATATAATTGTACACGTAATGAGCTGACATTTATCTTCCATCTCCACTAATAAAAAACATGAGTTGTCATGGATCATGTTTTATACTAGCTTTTCATGCAGCTAACTAGAACATAATATATTTAATAATAATAATAACAGCTAAGAGCATAATCTATATAAAGACTACAGCCTCTCAACTTTTTCTCACCGCTTCTTTTTCTCAAGTTTTCTTCTATATCGAAGAAAATATGGGTCTGAAAGGCAAGTTGATTGCTTCAGTAGAGGTGAAGTGTGGAGGACACCTGATTCATGATATTTTTCATACCAATACTCATCATATATCCAACATAAGTCCTGGTAAGGTCCACAAAGTTGATATTGATGAAGGTGAGATCGTAAAAGTTGGTTCGATTGTTAGTTGGAAATATAATGACGGTATGTAATTCATATTTCTTCTCTCTATACATATATATTATTTACTTATATCAATTTTTGCATTTAAGTGTATTTAGTATGTCAAGAATTGGTTCGATTGTTAACTGGAAATATAACGACGGTATATAATTCATATTTCTTCTCTCTATACATATATATTATTTACTTGTATCAATTTTTGCATTTGAGTGTATTTAGTATGTCAAGAAGTCTTTATTCAATAAAAAAAGTTTTCATATTTGATGATGTTTTTGGTTACCATAAAATGGTTTGCATCAAAAGGGAAAGTCACTTTTCTAATAACTATCTTAATGTTTGACTTCATATTACTTGATCCAACTAACACTTAGACATATTATTGATAATACTCAAAATACTTATTAACACTCTATTTGCTAATATTATTACTAGCATTCAATATAATATATACATGGAATATTTTTCACTCACCAATTACCAAGTACTGAATTTTTTTTTACCAAATATATTAAAAAAAAATATTTCTCAAGGAAAATTCCTTGTCATACCAAACTCAATATTATCAATTTTAAGCTTTTTTCCCCCTACTAATTCATTGTTTTCCACAATGCCAATTGCTCTTTTGAGATTTTTAACGATAATTTTATTCAGGAAAAATATAGCACGTCCAATCTTTGTGAGCTTCAAATAAATTTTTAGAAAATGAAAATGAAAAACAAAGGGAAAAAAATGAGAAGAAAATATGTTATTCCGGATGTTTATATCTTTTATATGAGGAACTAGACAATTGAACATCGAGTAACATCTGTGCTTACGAACTTTATTGATTACAGATGGAAACGATAAAATCTGTAAGCAGGTGATTGAAGCTGTGGATCATCAGAAGAAATCAATCACTTGGAAAGTGATTGGAGGGGATCTGTTAGAGTTGTACAATTCCTTCACTATGATCTCATCCCATGACCACCAATGGACTACATGGACATTTGTGTACGAGAAGAAAACTGAAGACACTCCAGACCCTCTCGTTTTCTTGGGTTATGCCCTACGTGTCACTAGAGATATAGAGGGTCACCTTCTCAAGTAATATATATATATATATACATGCATACATGTCATATACATATTTCTGTGTCTGCGTGATGAGTATTTGGCAATATTGGCTAGTTGTAGCTAGCTGCGTGTGAAATAAATAATGTTGTGTTTGAAGAATATATTATATATCCAATGGTGAATATATGTAAGATATTATGAATTTTGCAAGTGTGAGCTTTACCTATAACAAAGACGATATATTTATCAGCGTGCTATTCTCATTTTTTTCCGCCATTTTTTGGGTTTATATAGTAGTTATATGGGGACAGATTTACAAACAGTTCCTACTGCAGTGCTGATTACTAGCCAGTCATATTATGTCTTATACAATTTAGTTGTTAGCTATATTTTAGTGAAAATGCATATGAAACTATCTCAAATAAGCGTTGAGACTAAACCTTAAAATTTTAGAGAAACGCTAACTGATATCATGAGCCAATTTCAAGAGAACAAACCTGCACCACTATTTTCAATCTCTTGAGTAAAAAGGCAGCTTGGTGCACAAGTCATCCCGCGTTCACATAGGATCCGGGGAAGGGCTACACCCCGAGGCGTGTGTTGTAGATTGTCGCCTACTGTAACAACCCAGCCGGCCGTTTTGAGAGTTGTAGTCTCGTTTTCTCATTTACTGCTTCTTTTATGCTTTAGTTGTTATATGACTTACTAGGTTAGTCAGTTCGGGTCCGGAGGAATTTCAGAGTGAATTGAGGCACTTAGTCTTGTAATGGAAAGCTTATGTTGAAATGGTTGACCAGATGTTGACTTATGTGTAAACGACTCCGGAATAGAGTTTTGATGGTTCTATTAGCTCTGTTGGGTAATTATGGACTTAGGGACGTGTTCTGATTGTGGTTTGGAGGTCCGTAGTGGAATTAGGCTTGAAATAACAAAAGTTAAATTTTGGGAAGTTTTATTGGGAGTGGAATATCGGGGTCGGATTCCAATTTCGGAAGTTGGAGTAGGTTCGTGATGTCATTTGTGTGCAAAATTTGCGGTTAATCGGACGTGATTTGATAGGTTTCAGCGTCTGTTGTAGAAATTGGAAGTCTCAAAGTTCATTAGGCTTGAATCTATGTGCGATTCATTTTTTTTTAATGTTTTTTGAGTTTATTTGAGGATTCGACTAAGTTTGTATGATGTTTTAAGACTTGTTGATATATTTGGGCTAGGTCCCATGGGCCTCGGGTTGATTTCGGGTAGTTAACAAATCAAGAATTGGAGTTGTGAAGTTGTTGAAGTTGTAGCATTTCTGATGTAATCACACCTGCGAGGGTCTTGGCCGCAGGTGCGGCAGGTGGTGCGCAGGTGCGTAGTTGGAGGATGTCAGTAGAGGTCGCAAGTGCTATGGGGTTTCCGCACCTGTGATTGCGCAGATGCGGGCAGGGGTCGCAGAAGCGGAATTGGCTTGGGAGCCACTGGTCCGCAGAAGTGTAATTGGTTTGCACAGATGCGCACCAGCAGAAGCGGTTGGTCGCATTAAGTGAGTTTCCGCAGAAGCGGAGGCGGGACCGCAGATGCAGCTAAATGTCTGCAAAAGCAGAAAGCCTGGGCAGAATATATAAAAATGAGGGTTCCGAGATTTTCACAATTTCTAATATTTTGAACTCGGGCTTAGGCGATTTTTGAGAGGGTTTTTGAAGAGATTTTTGAGGTAAGTTCTTTATGCTCATTTTTTATCAATTATCTTGTTTCCTCATTGATTTTTTCCACCTAGTTTGTGTGTTTTTTAGATGTAATTTGGGGGTTTGAGGCTAGGGATTTGTAGAGTTGATTTTGGGAATTTGAGTGGCGATTTGGTGTTGGATTTTGATGAATTTGGTATGGTTAGACTCGTAGTTAACTAGGCATCCAGATTTTGTGACTTTTGTTTGATTTTGAGATGTGGACCCGGGAACCGGCTTTGAGCTGATTTCGGATTTTTTGATTTATAATCTCTTATTTTCTTGTAGAATTGACTCCTTTAGCATGTGTTGATTGTATCGTATTGTTTGTGGTTAGATTCGAGGCATTTGGAGGCCGATTCGTAAGGCAAAGGTGTGTTGGAGTAGAGATTTTCTCTAATTGAGTTAAGTAACAGTTCTAAATCTGGTTTTAAGGGTATGAAACCTCGGATTATGTTTTATGTGATTGGTTTGGAGGTGACACACATGCTAGGTGACATGCGTGTAGGCATGCACAGTGGGAATCATGACATGGTCCATTCTATGGAACTGTAAAGTGGAATAACTTGTTGTTAGCTATATGATCTCCATGTGTTATAGAAATTTGATAGTAAATTATGTTAGAAATCATATTTAGGCTATGTGTTTATACTGTTAGGACCTACAGAGGAAGTGTTAACTGTTAAATTACCTGCTAATTGCTATTTGTACTCAGTCTCAGTTTTGCTCGTATATTATATCTCAGTCTTTATTATTTCCTTCTTGGTACATCATATCATTGATGTGTGGGCTAATTTTTATGATTAGTGAGAGCTCGAGAGACGAAAGAGGTCAATGACTAAGTGAGGCCGAGGGCTTGATTGTGAGGATATTTATGAGATCGGGTTGCACGTCGCAACATGTTTCATTGATTTATGCCATGATTGGCTTGATATAGAGCTTGGGTTGAAGGAGCCCTTCCGGAGTCTGTACACACCTCCAGTGAGCGTACGTACCTACTAAGTGCGAGTGTCACGTGCCGAGCGACTAAGAGGAATGAGTGGCTGTGAGGAACGAGTGTCTGTGAGGAAATGAGTGATTGTGAGGTTGGAGTGAATGGGAGGACTGAGTGACTATTGCTCTGAGAGGATGCATTTGATTTCCTTATTGTTGCACTTAGCTCTCATATCACTACATTGAAATTTCTGAGAGATGTTACATCTGATTTTACTTGAACTTCACATGTATAAACTGATTTGACTTAATTACCGGATTTGAAAACATGCCTATTTTTCCTTGTTGAGATTACTGAAATTGAACTATAAATGTGTAGCTCGTCACTATCTTTAGTTCCTTACTTAGTCTTGTTATTCACTGAGTTAGTTGTACTCACGCTACACCCTACACATCGTGTGCAGATCTAGGTGTTTCCGTACACGGTGGGTGCTGATATTCTATGCAGTTTATCCTTGGTAGTCTTCGAGGTAGTTGCCCGATGTTTGCAGTCCTTGTTATCTCCTACCCAATCTTTCCTATTTCAGTTATGGGCGCTCCAGCAGCACTAGCTCAGGCACCAGTTGTGCAAATTTTGATTTCGGATCTTCAGGAGGCCTTGGCTCAGATCTTATCAGTTTGCACTAGCCTAGCTCAGGCGGTTTCAGCCACTACATCCACAGCTACTTCTCAGGCCGGGGGAGGCAATCAGACTCCCACCGCTCGCACACCTGAGCAGGTTGTGCAGGGACTTCAGATGCCGGGGGCATATCCAGCCCAGTCGGTTGCAGCTGCTCAGGACTATGTAGTTCCTGCTATGCTGAAGGATGAGTAGTGTAGGTTGGAGAGGTTTGGTAGACTGCAGCCTCTGACCTTCAGTGGTACAGAGGGCGAGGATGACCACGGTTTCTTAGATAATTACCAGAGGATGCTTTGTACAGTGGGTATTCTGGAGACCGGTAGGGTCGCTTTCACTAGTTATCAATTTTCTGGAGTTGCATTCACTTGTTGGGAGGCTTTTTAGAGGTGTAGGCTTGTTGGTGTAGCACCTCTTACCTAGCAGCAGTTCTCCGTTCTCTTTCTGGAGAAGTATGTGTCGTAGTCCCGCAGAGAGGAGCTACGTAGGGAGTTTGAGTGGTTGCGTTAGCGAGAGATGACAGTGCACAGTACGAGATGAGGTTCTCCGAGTTAGCTCGTCATGGTATTTGAATGGTTCTGACAGATAGAGAGAGGATTAGGAGGTTTGTTGATGGCCTCTCTTATCAGCTTCATATTCTCATGACCAAGGAGAAGGAGATTAGTTATACTTTTGAGGAGATTGTGGATATTGCTCGTGAGATTGAGTTTGTTTGTCGCTAGGAGGGAGAGGAGAGGGAGACCAAGAGGCCTCGAGGATCTGGTAGTTATAGTGGTACTCTTTCGAGAGGTCAGTTTCAGCACGACAGAGGACATCCATTTAGACATGTGCAGCCAGCTCACCCAGGTTATCGTGGGGCGTCATCGGGGCATGGTTCTCACAATTCTCATCAGGGCCAGTCATCACTTAGTGCCTTTCCAGCTTAGAGTTTGTCCCGTGCTCCATCGGTTGAGGGCTCTTCTATGCCAGATGCATCTGCTAGTCACTCCGGTGTGAGGGGTTCCCTTCAGTACACTTCTCTAGCACCTAGGAGTTGTTATGATTGTGGTGAGATGGGTCATATATGGAGGCAGTGTCCTCGTTGACTTGCGAGTTCATCTCAGCAGAGGGGTCAGCCATCAGCTTCAGCGCTAGTTACTTCACCACCGCCGTCCAACCAGCTAGAGGTGTAGGTTAGTCAGTTAGGGGTCGCCTTAGAGGGGGAGGTCGATTAGGTGGCGGTCAGGCCCGTTTCTATGCACTTCCAGGCAGACCCGATGCTATTGCTTCAGATGCTGTTATCACATGTATTGTTTCAGTCTGCCATAGAGATGTCTCTGTATTATTTGATCCCAATTCCACTTTTTCTTATGTGTCATCATACTTTACTCATTATTTGGGTACGTCCCATGAGTTTTTTGCTTCACCTGTTCATATATCTACCCCGGTTGGTGATACTGTTATTGTAGACCGTGTGTACCGGCCGTGTGTGGTGACTATTGAGAGTCTGGAGATTCGTATGGATCTTTTATTATTGTGTATGGTGGATTTTGATGTCATTTTGGGCATGGATTGGATATCTCCGTGTTGTGCTATTCAGGAATGTCATGCTAAGATAGTCACATTGGCTATACCGGGTGTGCCACAGATTGAGTGGCAAGGTGCGACTGATTATGTTCCCAGTAGAGTGATCTCATTCTTGAAATCCCAACATATGGTTGGGAAGGGTTGTCTTTCGTATCTAGCCTTTGTGAGGGATGTCAGTGCTGAGACTCCCAATATTGATTCTGTTCCAATTGTAAGAGATTTTCCCGATGTGTTTCCTATAGACCTGTCGGGCATGCCACCGGATAGGGATATTGATTTTTGTATTGACCTGGTGCCGGGAACTCAGCCCATTTCTATTCCACTGTATCTTATGGCACCAGCGGAGCTGAAGGAGTTAAAGGAGCAACTTCAGGAACTCCTTGAAAAGGGGTTCATTCAGCCTAGTCTATCACCTTGGGGTGCACTATTTCTATTTGTGAAGAAAAAGGATGGCACTATAAGGATGTGCATTGATTATATGCAAATGAACAAGGTAACCATTAAGAACAAGTATCATTTGCCTCGCATTGATGATTTATTCGACCAGCTTCAGGGAGCGAGAGTGTTCTCCAAGATTGATCTCCGTTCAGGTTATTACCAGTTGAAGATCTGGGACTCGGATATTCTTAAGACAACTTTCAAGACCCAATATGGTCATTATGAGTTCTTGGTAATGTCTTTTGGGCTGACCAATGCCCCATCAGTGTTCATGCATTTTATGAACAATATGTTCCGACCTTATCTTGACTCGTTTGTCATAGTCTTCATTGATGATATTCTAGTATATTCGCTTAGTCAGGAGGAGCACGCGAAGCATTTGAGAGTTGTGTTGCATAGATTGAGGGAGGATACGCTTTATGCAAAATTCTCCAAGTGTGAGTTTTGTCTTAGTTCAGTGGCTTTCTTGGGGCACGTGGTTTCCAACGAGGGTATTCAGGTTGATCCGAAGAAGATAGAGGTGGTTCAGAGTTGGCCTAGACCATCCTCAATCACATAGATTCATAGCTTTCTTGGTTTGGTGGGTTATTATCGTCGTTTTGTTCAAGGATTCTCATCTATCACATCGCCCTTGACCAAGTTGACTCAGAAGGGTGCTTCATTTGTATGGTTAGACGATTGTGATGAGACCTTTCAGAAGCTCAAGACAGCATTGACCACAACTCCAGTGTTGGCTTTGCCATCAGTTTCAGGTTCATATACCATGTATTGTGATGCTTCGAGAGTTGGCATTAGTTGTGTATTGATGCAGGATGGTAGAGTTATTACTTATTCTTCTCTTCAATTGAAGCCCCATGAGAAGAACTACCCCGTTCATGATTTGGAGTTGGCTGCCATAGTTCACGCATTGAAGATTTAGAGGCATTACTTGTATGGTATGTATTGTGAGGTGTTACTGATCATCGTAGCCTCCAACACTTGTTCAAGCAGAATGATCTTAATTTGAGGCATCACAGATGGTTGGAGTTGCTTAAGGATTATGATATCACTATATTGTACCATCCGGGAAAGGCCAATATGGTGGCCGATACTTTGAGCCGAAAGACAGTGAGTATGGGGAGTTTGGCATATATTCCAATTGGGGAGAGACCTCTTGCAGTTGATGTTCAGGCCTTGGCCAATCAGTTCGTGAGGTTAGATATTTCGGAGCCTAGTCGGGTAATGGCTTGTGTATTTTCTCGGCCTTCCTTATATGATCGCGTCAGCGAGCGCCAGTATGATGATCCACATTTGCTTTTCCTTAACGACAGAGTTCAGCATAATGATGCCAGAGATATGACCATTGGTGATGATGGGGTGTTAAGGATACAAGGCCGGATTTTTATGACCAATGTGGATGGGCTTCCAGAGTTGAATCTAGAGGAGGCCCATAGCTCGTGGTATTCCATTCATCTGGGTGCCGCGAAGATGTATCAGTATTTGAGGCAGCACTATTGGTGGAGGAGAATGAAGAAAGACATTGTGGGATTTGTAGCTCGGTGTCTCAATTATCAGTAGGTGAAATATGAGCATTAGAGACCGGGTGGCTTGCTTCAGCGGATGGATATTCCAGATTGGAAGTGGGAGCGGATCACTATGGACTTTGTAGTTGGACTTCCACGGACTTTGAAGAAGTTCTATGCTATTTAGGTGATTGTGGATCGGTTGACCAAGTCTGCGCACTTCATTCCTGTATGTACTACCTATTCTTCAGAGCGGTTGGCAGAGATCTGTATTCGGGAGATTTTTCGTTTGCATGGTGTCCCAGTTTCCATCATTTTAGGTAGGGGCACTCAGTTTACTTCGTAGTTCTGGATGTCTGTGCAGCGGGTGTTGTGTACTCAGCTTGAGTTGAGCACAACTTTTTACCCTCAGACGGACGGGCAGTCCGAGCGTACTATTCAGATATTGGAGGACATGTTGCGTGCTTGTGTCATTAATTTTTAAGGGTCATGGGATCAGTTTCTACCGCTCACAGAGTTTGCTTATAACAACACCTACCAGTCGAGTATTAAGATGGCTCGATATAAGGCTTTGTATGGGTGGCGATGTAGATCTCCAATTGGTTGGTTCGAGCCCGGTGAAGCAAGGCTATTATGGACAGACTTTGTGCAGGATGCCTTAGAAAAAGTGAAGGTGATTCAACAGAGGCTTCGTACACCCCAATCAAGGCAAAAGAGCTATGCTGATAGGAAGGTTTGGGATGTGTCCTACATGGTTGGCGAGAAGGTGTTGTTGAATGTTTCACCCATGAAGGGTGTTGTGAGATTTGGGAAGAAAGGGAAATTGAGTCCTCGGTTCATTGGGCCTTTTGAGGTGCTTCGGAGGATTGGGGAGGTGGCTTATGAGCTTGCTTTGCCGTGCAGCTTGTCGAGTATGCATCCGGTATTTCATGTTTCTATGCTCCAAAAGTATGTTGGGGATCTGTCTCATGTTTTGGATTTCAGCATAGTTCAGTTGGATGATGATTTGACTTATGATGTGGAGCCAGTACCTATTTTGGGTCGTCAAGTTCAAAAGTTGAGGTCACCGTTATGTTGTATGGGACCGAGTGTTGGCCGGTGAAGATCTCACACATCCAGAGGATGAAAGTTGCAGAGATGAGGATGTTGAGGTGGATGTGCGGGCATACAAGGAAGGATAAGATTAGAAATGAATATATTCGAGAGAAGTTGGGTGTGGCCCCCATGGAGGACAAGATGCGGGAAGCAAGACTCAGATGGTTCGGGCACATTCAGAGGAGGAACACTGATGCACCGGTGAGAAGGTGTGAGCGACTGGGTGTGGTGGGTACGAGGAGAGGTAGAGGGAGACCTAAGAAGTATTGGGGAGAAGTGATCAGGTAGGATATGGCGCGACTTAGGGTTATTGAGGACATGGCCTTAAACAGGGAATTATGGAGATCGAGCATTAAGGTTGTAGGTTAGGGGAAATTGTGATTTTTTTACAGCGCACTAGAGTGAGACTAGCTAGTTAGGAATTAGTCTTAGGATGCTATTGATCAGCTACTGATGATGGGCTTTATCTGCTATTTATTAATATACCTTACATATTTCTCGTATTTCCTATATCTCTTATATTGCTGTTATTTTGTTATTTTATGGTATTTATGTTATGTTATGGATTTTATAGTATTTTATGTTATTTTATTATGAGTCTATTGATAGTACTAATATAGTGTCTCTTGTTGCCTTCTTGAGCCGAGGGTCTCCTGGAAACATCCTCTCTGCCCCTCGGGGTAGAGGTAAGGTCTGCGTACATATTACCCTCCCCAGAACCCACTTGTGGGATTACACTGGGTTGTTGTTGTTGTTGTAGGTTCAAAAGTTGAGGTCAAAGGATATAGCTTCAGTGAAAGTGCAGTGGAGAGGTCGGCCCGTAGAGGAGGCTACCTGGGAGACCGAGCGGGAGATGCAGAGCAAATACCCTCACCTGTTTGAGGCTTTAGGTATGTTTCTTGACTCGTTCGAGGATGAACGTTTGTTTAAGTTGGGGAGCATGTGACAACTCGGCTAGTCGTCTCAAGAGTTATCGCCCTGTTTCCTCCAGTTCTGCTTCTTTATGCTTTGTTTATCCGTGTTATGTGGTATCGGGTTGGTCGGATCGAATCCAGAACGATTTTGGTAAGGTTTGAGACACTTAGTCTCTTTTGAGGAAACTTAAGTTGGAAAAGTAAACCGAATGTTGACTTATGTGTTAGAGGGTTAGAATGTGAATTTCGATGGTTCGGTTAGTTTCAGGAGGTGATTTGGGACTTAGGAGCGCGATCGAAATGAGTTTTGGATGTTCGGAGTAGATTTATGATTAAATTGGCGAAGTTAATATTTTGGCGATTTCCAATTGGTAGGCGAGATTTTGATGTAGGGGTCAAAATGGAATTTCGAGAGTTGCAGTAGTTCCGCTGTGTAATTTGGGATGTGTATGAAAAATTTCAGGTCATTGGGAAGTGGTTTAGTTGGGTTTTTGATCAAAAGCGGAATTCAGAAGATTGTAGAAAGCTTAGCTTGAATCCGATGTGTTTTAGTTGATTTGATGTTGTTTGAGGTGTTTTGAAGATTGGTACAAGTTTGAATAAGGTCTTAGGATATGTTTATGCTTTTGGTTGAGGTCCCGGGGGCCTCGAGGTAATTTCGGATGGTTGACGGAAAGGTTTGAGACTTTGTTGCAGTTGCTAAATTTGCTGCTTCTGGTATTTCCGCACCTGCAGATTGGGGACCGCAGGTGCGACGCTGCATATGTGGGCGTTTAGTCGCAAAAGCGAAAAGGGGCCTGATGAGCAGCGATCGCAGAAAGGGTTAGGGTGACCGCATCTGCGATGTCGCATATGCGGGTATGTGACCGCAAATGCGGACTAAGGCGAGATAAGTGACTTCTACAGAAGCAGAGGAATAACCATAAATGCGGTACCGCAGAAGCGATTAAAGGGACGCAGATGCGAAAATGACTCGGCAGAAAGTATAAATTGTGTTCTTCGCGAAATTTGAGCTATTTCACCATTTTTGACTTCGGCCTTGGAGCTTTTTTGACGATATGAAAGAGGGATTCCAAGGGAACTTCATTGAGGTAAGGAATTTGGACCAAAAACTCGTTCCTATGCTATTATTACACAGATTAGGGCTATGATTATGGAAATTAAGGGTTAAAATTGAAGAACTAGGGTTTGGAAATTTAGACTTTTGCTTGAGGATTTGAAGGACCATTTGAGGTTTGATTTCAGAACTTTTGACATGTATGAACTCGTAGGGAGATAAGGAGTCTATCGATGTAAAAATTATCGAATTCCTAGAAGTGGGCCCAGGGGTCGGGTTTTGGTAATTTTGGGATTTGTGTCGTATTTTGATTATTTTCACTTGGGCTTCGTTCCCTTATCATATTTCGATGTCCTCGTTATGATTTTGGATAGATTCAACGCGAGTGGAGGCCGACTCGAGGGGCAAAGGGATCGCGAGCTAGAGATTGGACGAGTTCGAGGTGAGTAATGATTGTAAATGATGTTCTGGCGGTTTGAAACCCCGGATTGCATATCGTAGAGCTATATTGAGGTGAGACACATGCTTGATGACGATTTTGGGGTCGTGTACTATTAGGGATTGTGACTTAGTCCGTCCCGGATGACTATTTTACCACGTATTTGACTGAAATCTATTTGCTATCATCATGATTTAGGCCTTGTGCCAACTATTTGAACCCTTAGGATTTTTTTACTGGTATTTCCTCACTGTTTTGACTTTATACTTGAATTCAGTCATGTCATAATTCACTATGTTTTGTACTCAGCCATGTTTTCTCTGTTTTAATACTTACATGATCTTTTAAATAATATTTTGGGCCAAAAATCATGTTTTACTATTGCCCGAGTGGCTTGTGAGGATTTTGACTGTGTAAGGCTGAGGGCCTATGTTGTGAGGGAACATTTGATACTGATTATAAGGTCGAGGGCCTGAGATATGTATGACACGAGGTGGCTTAATTGATATGAGGCCGAGGTCCTAGTGATGATGCCACGAGGTGGCTTGATATTACGCTTGGGTCGTAAGGGTCCCCTCCATGAGTCTGTACACCCCCAGTGAGCGGGGGTACCCATTGACATGCGAGATTGAGCCCTAGGGGCTGGTATTGTTCTATGTGATTGCCCAAGGGGCTGGTATTGTTCTAAGATGTTGCCCGAGGGGCGGATTTGTTGAAACAGTGCTTGAGGGGCGAACCTTTATGTGTTTATTTTTCTTAATTAACTGTCCATTACCTTCTTGATTGTTGAAAAAGGCTTTTTATGAAAGTACTTTTGATATAAAGGATTTTTGCCTATCTTTCACTGATTCACTGATTTTTAAATGGTTTTACTGCTTCATTATAAAATGTTTTGTGCTATACGTGATTTCTTACTTTCAGTCATTATTTACATTTGTTACTCACTGAGTTGGAGTACTCACTTTACTCCCTGCACCTCGTGTGCAGATTCAGGCGTTGCTGATCCGGCCAGTGTGAGTTGAGAGCTCCTAGCGGGCATTTAGAGTTTACGAGGTAGCTATTTGGCGTCCGCAGTCCCGTGTTTCTCCCTCTTTATCATTTCTATCTCTTATTAGACATTTGTAATAGTTTGTAGACTTTTCAGACTTGTATTAGGTCTTATAGATGCTCATGACTAGTGACACCCCGGTTTCGGGCTGTGTTGGGGTTATTTTCCGCAAATTATGTTTTTTAACTGCTTAAACCTGGGTTTAATTGATTATGCTTATTACTGTTTCTTAAATGTTTAACTGCTTAAAGATTTAACTGGGAGTAGTTGGTTGGTCTTGTCTTCATGAGAGGCGCCATCACGACCGGGTCCGAATTTGGGTCGTGACAATTTTCCTTGGCGGATTGCCATATTCAGTACCGAGTGGTTGAGAACTTGAGAGTGGGAGCACATGGTGCGTTTGGCATGTAGGGTTAGCTGAGATTTATATCTCACATTGGTCAGATATGTATTTATTTTACTTCATGAGTTGTATTCCTGAATTGATAGCATGTCTACTTTTCTGGTCAGTTTATTTCTATTTCTTGTTGAGGTTACATTCGTCAGTACCTATCAGTCCATAGTTTTGACTTGTTACTTACTGAGTTGGTGTACTCACATTACCCTCTGCACCTTGTGTGCAGATCCAGGTATCTTACGCTTCGATAGCGGCTGTTGACTATTCCAGTCGCGGACTTTAATCGGAGATAGCAAGGTAGCTGCCTAGCGATCGCAGTCCCGCCTTTGTCCTTCTTTATCTTCCTTTTAGTGTACTTTTGGCTATTCTCAGACTGCATTAGTCTTGTTATATTGCAGATCAGTTGTAGTAATTGCTCATGACTTAGTGACACCCGAGGTCGGGCTTGTATTTTCGCGCGTTGGTTTTTGAATTATTTCTTTTACAGAATTTCAGTATGAAAAAGGTTATTATCTGGATTTTAAATGAAATATTGAATTATTTGGGAATATGTCGGCTGGCCTAGTTCTATGATAAGTGTCATCACGACCGGGTTGGTTTTGGGTCATGACATATGATAAATTTATTATTGACTCGGTCAATAATTAGGGACAAACACTGATTCTTGGATATGTTTAGGACTTGTCAAAGTGTTTGGACACGAGAATAAGAATTATTCGAATAATCATGACACATCTCGTATTTTCTTTAGAAGGTCTTCACTCAACCCATACATACTAAGATAATCATAGGAATATAAAGTCCCCAAATACATGTTTATTTGAAAGTTAATATGGAGAATATCATGGGTGACTTGACCGTGAGTAATATGCATGGATGCCAAAGATCATCGTGACATTAGAGGGGAGCTTTGTGTTATGATGGGTATGTATTTAGAAGCAAACCAAATTTGCTATTAATTCAGTATACGAACATGCATTTAGAGATTTTCGTAACTATAAGACAACTTCACATCTAAACTCATTAACTTTCAATATTGACGAGGGATATAAGTACAACACACGTACACAAAAATTAGTTATATTAAAAGCAAGAAGATCCATAGCAAAATATCGTTCGACTTTTTTTACTCTTTTAAAATATAGTTCACACTGGACAAAATAGTCATTAGACTATTTTTGTAATATTTAGGAATAGTCACTTAGTTATTTTTCTAATATGAAGGAGTATTTATTTAATTATTCCTATAATATTTAGGAGTAGTCATTTAATTATTTTTTTAATATTTAAAATTTTAGTTTTTCTAATTCTAGAATTCCTACGATTCATACCGGGGGTGAGGCGGGGTTGGATTATGGTTGATCTTAGATAGCTTGCAGTTTATGTTGAATCCACACTATCCTTGTTGTTTATCTTAGCCCCGGGCCTTAGTTACTTGTTACTGTTATTGCATGTCATTTATCTTTTGGTTGTTATGCTTCAGTTACTATTATGGTTTCTACTCGAGTTATTAATGAATTGTCTCCTTCTCTTTTCTTTTTTTCTGAGCCGAGGGTCTATCAGAAATAGCCTCTCTACCCTATCAGGGTAGGGGTAAGGTCTGCGTACACATTACCCTCCCCAGACCCCACTTTGTGGGATTTTACTGGGTAGTTGTTGTTGTTGTTGATTTGAGTGCATTTGGGATGTTGCTATTGGGTGCACAAATTGTACAGGTTATGGCTTTGGATTGTATTGATGTGTCATGTCATAATAGTGGTCGTGTTGGATGAGATGAGGTCATTGGACCAAGAATGAATGCTATCAGAATTTGTTACAGGATGGTATCGGAAGTCAGCTTAGAAATCTGCTATAGTTCTTGTCGGAGAAGAGGGTGCTCCATGATTTGTTGATCTGACGAATGGTTATGAGTTTTTGCATGTTTCTTTCTTCATTCGCAGTATATGAATGTGTTAGGATGAGGCTTTGTATGATAGAAGGTTTATTATCGGTACTGGGTTGTTTTGAGTTGTTGTTGTGAATAGAAGTTATCTTTATGAGTATTTGAGTTATGTGGAATATCATGTGATTACATCTTGGGTTACGGATATGGTTCGATACAGCTTGTTCGGACTTATTAAAGTGTAGATGCGAGATTTTGATCTTATAGAGAAATCCGGATGATTGAAATTGGGTTCCAAGACTTACGGGTTAGGTTGGATTAAGAAATTTCATTCGTGGTGTTATTAGACCTATACAGGATAGGGTGACATGGGATCACCCCCAGGTATGCACATAGTGAGGTCACACGGCGATTTGATAGCTTTTGGAGCAACTTTTGGCACGTTCGAGGATGAACATATGTTTAAGTGGGGGAGGATGTAACGACCCGACTGGTTGTTTTGAGCATTTGCACTTCGCTTGGTTGTTTGAGGGCATGAGTAGCTCCGTATGAAGTATTATGACTTATGTGGATCATCGCTTTTGATTTTCAGGTTATTCGAAGTTAAGTTGGAAGAATGACTCTCAGCTAGAAGCTTTAAATTTGAAGGGTTCGACCAAGTTTGACTTTTAGTGTATGGCCTCGGATTGGATTTCTGATGGTTCTGTTGGCTCCGTTGGGTATTTTGGAATTAGGAGCGTGTCTGGAATGTGATTTGGAGGTCCGTGGAAGAATTAGGCTTGAATTGGCAAAAGTTAGATATTTGGCGATTTTGGTCAGTAATGGAAATTTGATATCGAGGTCAGAATGGAATTTCGAAAGTTATAATAGGTTCGTGGTGTCATTTTTGACTTGTGTGCAAAATTTGAGGTCATTCGGACGCTGTGGAGTTTGGTCTTTTCTATAGAAGTGGAAGATGAGTCGTAGATGCGATGTGTTGGCTGCAGATATGGAAATTCCGTAGGTGCGGTACCACAGAAGTGGAAATATGACCGTAGGTGTGGTTTTTCTAGGCATAAAACCCCAGCTCGAGGTTTTGGTCTCCAGTTTTTATTTTGGAGTTGAGGAACTAGGGAGATAGACGATTTTTTGAGGGATTTGAAGGAACAACGTTGGGGTAAGTAATTCTAACCTATAATGGTTTAAATTTCATGAATCTGTGGCTTTATTCATCATCTAATTGGGAAGTTGTACTAGAAATTTCGAAAGTTAGGGATTGCAAAATTGGAGAGTGGATTTTGAGGATTTGAGTGACCAAATGAGATCGGATTTTGATAAATTTCGTATGTATGGACTCGTGAGTGAATGAGCTTTCTAGTTTTGTTACTATTTTGAGGTGATGCACATGCTAGGTGACGGGCGTATTGGTGTGAACCGTTGGTAATGGTGACTTGGTCCATCCCATATCTACTGCAAAGTTGAATATTTTGTTGAAACTACATGCCTCTTACTTGTTTGAGAAAGAATTTTTGTAAATCGGGATGGATGCCCTGTTCAGGCCTTATGCTAGTGTTTTTGTACCCTTAGAAATGTTTTCTTGTTATCCCATCATTGTTTTAAATTACAAATCTATACTCATTCATGTTATACTTATTTAGTGCATAATTTAGTCTCTAATACTGCGTTTTTATGCATCATATAAACGTGGTTGGGGCTGAATGCCTTGTTTTACTGATTTTTCACTGAGTGGAGTTGAGGTCCTGATTTGTGAGGATATTTATGGGATCGGGCTGCACGCCGCAACATGTTTTACTGATTTATGACTGAGGAAGGCCTAGGGCCTGATTTGTGAGGTTATTTATAGGATCGGGCTGCATGCCGCAGCATGTTTCATTGATTCATGATTGAGTGAGGCCAAGGGCCTGATTGATTTATTCCATGATAGGCTTGTTATTGCGTTTAGGCTGTAGGAGCCTCTCCTGAGTCTGCAGACCCCCAGTGAGCGTAGGTACCTACTGAGTGCGAGAGCCTGATGGGCTGTTTACGAGTGGTTGTGAGGTATCCCTGAGGGGCTGACCTTCCATTTGATTTCATCCGGAGAAACTCACTATACATCACATGCTAATTACTTTATTAGGAAATATACTCCACGAACCATGGTAGAAAATATTGAGATCCTTTCGAAATCCATTTGCTCATAATTAAGCCATCAGAACTCAATCTCTCTAACTAAACCAAGCTATGAAAGCCATAAAAACCCCGAGAGTATCGCCACAAAACACTTGTAAAAACTCACTACATCATAAGAACCAAAAGTGCCAATCACATCCGTCACCTTGCTGATCCAACCCGTTACCAAACCGTCCTAATTCTCCGAGTTCCTCCTGGATTACCTTCAAATTGATACTTCTTCTTGCCATAATACCACAATCCGCAACCAAAACTCACCACACGAGATCCTAGCATAAAACAACACCGCCCTAAGGTTCATAAGCCACTGAATACTCTCTTAAGCACCCCACAAGTACCACAACCGAGATGCCCACTCTGAAGAGACCTTCTGTGAGTTTAAAGCTGTTCATTTTTTCCTTCTTGATACTGAAATGTAGAATTCACACTGATATAGAAATACTGCGAGTCTCGACACCATCCAATGTAACCCTCCGATTCTAGCCATGAACAGATCCGCAAAATTCTCAATTGCCACATTCAGATCTTACATCCATTAGAATTATTCTTGTGATTCTTCCACTCTACTCAGGTCTCAATCAAACCGCCCAAACGGACTGAACGACTTATGCCCCATTTGCACAATGACAACCAAAGAAGTAATGCAGATGTCTAAGCATCCAAGTGAATCTTTACCCCATGCACGCTACATCCTATACGAATAACAACTCAACCAATCAATATTTCACATACACCCCCAAATCATGATACAACCCTTATCAAAAATTTCTTTTGCTCGAGTCATCCTCGATCTCAACCTCTGTAAGCCATAACTGATTCACCAGTATACCTCAAACTGAAACTAATACGACACATAATCGTGTAATCAACTTATTAATAATAGACACCCCCTCTTAGCTCAAAGCCAAGGACTAAATCATTTGATAACTTACAATACCCATACAATGTTGCTGCCAAAATCCCACACTGAAGTTCAACTAAATCCTTCATAAGCTCATGTAACACAACCCTTTAATATCTCAGATCCTCTGCAATTCTCACATTCATCCTTGTAACAGTCAGGCCAACTCTCACAAACGATCCAAACTCAAATTGTAACACATATAATTCACTGGTAAAAGAGGACTTTCTACAAAACAACATTGGGATCACACGAACCACAGGACACCCCGCAGGAGATAACCCACCTGCTTCGCCTCAAACTAACATCTCTTTATACCCTTCCACAGTTATAAATAATACATAATCACTTAATCTTCTTGAGTGTGAACTCATAAATCACGACATGAAAATCTACTTCAGTCCTCAACTAAACAACATCAAAGATCCTCCAACACACCCATAACTCAATATTATACGTTACATTAAGATAGAAATCAAGCACCAAATTTGCATGTCAATCAAACCCCTTTTGTCAAATCCAATCTATCTAAGCACACCCATAGTCACTTCATACTCATCATATAGCAATCCGACTACTCATCTAGTTACAAATTCCACTCATAGGGACGCTACCTGACATATAAGTCCAAAAGCATGTGCTCCCACAATCAACACCTCTATGCTCAAGCTATAGTCAAAACCTAGCCTCAAGTCCTCCAGACCAGCCTATCATAATCACACAAAAACCACATCTCACACCTCATCTATAAAATTATCGAGTGCTCATATGCACATGCGAATGCGTGGAAGGAATTCAAAGAGTTATGCTTCAAGCTGAATCAATACTATACGATAAGGTAAGAAAGATAGAAAGTATATCCTAAATGTCATGTAGCCTCTCGAAGATAGGTATGGAAGTCATCATAGCTATCCACAAGACTCTACTAGACACTTGCTCATGACTTGTAGAACCTACGAACCTAGAGCTCTGATACCAACCTGTCACGACTCAAAATCCACTAATCGTGATGGCACCTGACCCAACATGCTAGGTAAGCCAACTAATAACTATATAATTCCAACAATATTAAATAAACAATTAAACATATGAGTTATTTGAATCTTATATAATTCCCATGGACTGGTAGTATAAATCATGAGCTTCTATGAATAGAGATTACAAAACATATATTAAGTAAATACATCTTCTGTTTGAAAAGTACGTAAACAGGGTTTTATAAATCTACGACTACCATGAACAAGAAGCAGCCACAGCTGGAACGCAGGCTTATCTTCCAGTTCAGCTTCCATCTAGCACAGCAACGTTGGCATCCAAAATTTGCACACAATATGCAGGAAGTGTAGTATGAGTACAACTTACCCCATGTACTCAATAAGTAACAAACCTATACTTAGGTTGAAAGAAGTGACGAGCTAGAACATGGTCGGGTCCAACACCTGAAGCCAACAACAATTCACAACAATATAAAGCATATAAATAAGGAAGTAACTTAGAAATAAAATGCTCAACTTTTCACAATTTTTCTGAAAATAGTTCATCTTTTCAAGAATATCAGTGAAAACCCAATCCTTTACTGAAATCGTCGAGAAACATACGAGATAGTTTGAAAATTGTAATTCTTTCTAAAATAAATAAGATGTTTCATTTTTCTTCCCAAACAGCAAGTGTGAAAAATACCTCTCTATGCCCATAGATCAAAGTGTGTGAAAAAAATCATGAGCGACGTGATACCGTACAGTATGTGGAAGAATGCACCTCTATGCGTTTATGTCATATATGCATGGTAATACCATGTATCCCAGAGATGAAACATGTACTCACATGCTCCACTCATATATACTCAACCACTCGGTACTGTATATGGCACATACAACACAGGGAAGATCCATCCCGGAATATATACATCACTAATCATCAGTCACCCAGTACCGAGGAAAGGCTATTTCGGCTCCATGGAGAAAATCCATCTCCAGGTATATATATCAATGCTCAACCACTCAGTACTGTATCTGGCTCATACGGCCCACCGAAGATCCATCCCTAAACACATATATATACATCACTAACCATCAGTCATCAGTATCGAGGAAAAGGCCAATCTTGCCTCATGGAGAAGATCCATCTCTAGATAATAATAATAACCTCACAACCACTCGGTACTATATATGGCTCAAACGGCCCAGGGAAGATCCATCCCAGAATATATAGATCACTGACCATCAGTCTCTAGTACCGAGAAAACAGGCAAATCCAACCTCATTGAGAAGATCCATCTCCATACCAAGGGAAGATCCATCCCTGAATATAATCAACCACTCTTACTGGGGGTGTGTTACAGACTTCGGAGGGGCTCCTTCAGCCTAAACACAATCATAATCATAAGTATAACCGCTGCGGCGTGCGGCCCCATTCCATAACTGTCACTTATAATCAGGCTCTCGGCCTCACTCAGTCATCAATCTCTCCAATCTCACCCATGGGCTCACAATATCATGAAAACTAACCCGAAATAATGATATAATGTATCAATAAGTAACAACTGAGACTGAGATATAATCTGCATGCATGAATGCGATTGAGTATGAAATATCAATGAAATCGATGAGGTGACAGCAAGAAAACGACCACTATGGGTCCCAACAATACTAGCATAAAGCCTAAACAGGATATCTAGCATGATGTATAGCTCAATTACTTTATTACATGGTGATAAACATAGACATCAACAATGTAGGGCAAATATACAATGCCCTAAAAACAACGGAGTTGCAATTCACATGGTGCACGCCCACACGCCTGTCACCTAGCATGTTCATCACCTCAACACCAATCACATAGCACATAATTCGGGGTTTCATAACCTCAGCACTAAGTTTAAAAGAGTTACTTATCTCAAACAAGCCAATTCCAAATGCCAAGCAAGCCAAGCGATGCTCCAAAAATTTTATCACGCTCGTAGCGACCTCTGAATGGCTTAAACAAGCCATATGCAACTCAAATACATCGGATACATCCCAAGGAAACAATTACAAATGATAAAGATCGAATCCTAAATCAAATCCAAAATTCGAACAAAATTTCACTGGGGCCCGCACCTCAAAACCCGACAAAACACATAAAATCTGATAACCCATTCTATTATGAGTCCAACCATTCTAGTTTCACTCAAATCTGACTTCAATTCCGCATTCAAATCCCAAAAATTTGCTTTATGGAATTTCTACAATTTTTCCCAAATTTACATCTCAAAATACTAATTGAATTATGAAAACAATAATATATTCATGTATATTAACCAAATCTGGGTAATAATCACTTACCCCGATGAATTTCTTGGGAAAACCACGAGAAATCATCACATACCGAGCTCCCAAAGTCAAAAATGTGAAATAAAACCCCAAGCCTCGCTTATATACTACTTCATCTGAACTTCATTGTGATGTCTGCTCAATTCTGCTGCGTTCGCACTCTGCAAATCTCTGCGATCGCACAAAAATCGTGTGGCTGCACTTCTTAGCCCTCCTCCTCTGCGATCCATACAATTATGTTGCGGTCGCACTCTTCTTCTGCGGTTCGCACAATTATGCTGCGGTCGCACTTCCATGAGCATCATATCAATATCAGAGTGCCGAGTCCTATCAAATCATGTCTGATTGACTTCAAATTTTTACACACAAGACATAGATAACACTGATGACCTAGCTTGACTTCCGAAAATCCAACCCAAGGTCAAATACTCAAAAGTCAAACTTGGTCAACCTTTTCAAATTTAATGCGTCTAGCTGAGAATCATTCTTCCAAATCAATTCCGATTAACCTAAAAACCAAAACCGACGATTCATATAAGTCATAATTCATCATAGGAGTTACTCATACCCTCAAACAATTGTGCGATGTGTAAATGCTCAAAACGACCGGTCGGGTCATTACATCCTCCCCCACTTTAACATACGTTCGTCCTCCAACGTGCCTAGAGTTGTTCCAAAAGCCAACAAATCACTATATAACCTTACCATGCATATACCCGGGGGTGATCCAACGTCATCCTATCCCATATAGGTCTAATAATATAACATAACCGGAATTTCGGAAGTCAACCTACTTCATAAGCTTTAGAGACAAAAGTGTTTAACATTTGGAATTTTCTATAAGATCAGAATCTCGCATCTACACATTGTACAAGTCTGAACAAGCTGTATCAAGCCATATCCATAACTCCAAGATATAAT
Organism: Nicotiana sylvestris; assembly: GCF_000393655.2. Lineage (NCBI taxonomy): Eukaryota > Viridiplantae > Streptophyta > Magnoliopsida > Solanales > Solanaceae > Nicotiana > Nicotiana sylvestris. Next base: position 34,635,232 of record NC_091060.1, on the reverse strand, counting down.
CACACGATATACTCAAAACTCAATACTCATAATTTCTGAAGTTTTAAGCGTCAATACCACACAAGAGGGAGGGGGGTGATTTGTGTGGTACCCTATTTTCGTTTAACAGAACTATAGAAGAACCTGGTTATTCTAGGCGTTCCAACTACTACTGTTTTATAGAATAATAAATACAGATTTGTGAGCACGTGATTTTTGCCCTATATATGAATAATTCCAAAAATCCCAAACAAAATAATTTTTCTGTATTTTACAATTTTTGTGCGTTTTGGTGTCATCTTCTGATAATTATTGCGTTTTTATTTGGGCGTGTTAATTTTTATAAAATACAATAAAATACGCATTTTTTCTTTGCACTTAGGATTTAATTTTATACTTAGTATTAATTAGGGATTAACTTGTTTTAGAATAGGATATGAAGAAAATGTCAAAAATAGTTTACTTTAATGTTTTTATTATTGTGAAACAGTCGCAAATAGTTATTAAGTTAATTTTAGGCATTAATTGGTTTTAGCTTAATTGTTAGTTTAATTTCGCATCTTTGTAAAAATCAGAAAAATAAATACAAAAAATACAAGACTGCAAAAAGAAAAATGAAAAATATAATGGAAGTGAGCTTGTTTGAGACTTAAAATTTGGGCCATTTCTGCATGTATTCCGTTGGCCCAAATGCCTCAAAGCACCCCGATTCAGTCCAACCCATGTCCCTACCCGGTCTGCCCCCCCCCCCTTTAAATTAAACGGCATCATTTCGGGGTCCTTGGATCAGGACCGTTGGATCTCATCAATCCAACGGTCCGGAACTAACTAGGTTTCCAGTATATAAGTGTCCAAACCGTCCCCCCTACCCCCCATTTCCATTGTCTTCCTCACCCCACCCCTTCTCCCAAACCCCTAATCCGCGGCGCCCTAAAAATCCTTGCCGGCGGTGAACACAAACTATGTCGTTCACCCTGAAATTAACACCACGGACTCCCCTCACCCTCCTCTTTCTATTGCACCTGTTGGTTTGCCTCGAATAAGGCCGGAACTTTTCGAATCTTGATTTGAAGTTTTCCGGCCAGGTGACAGTTTGTCCGAATCAGCCCAAAATCACACCTTACAACCCTCAGCCCTTCCCCAACACTAATCCGTGTTTGTTTTCTTTCAAATCACCAGGAAACGACCCACATCTTAGATCTAAGAATTGCTGGCCAAACCCTAAAATCAAATCCTTTTTATTTCGAACCGTAGTACCCTTAACCATGTGTTCTCGTGTAAGAACACATGGTTAGGGATGTTACGCGTCAAAAATCTGAAAGGATTCAGATGTTCATGACCGGCCGGAATCTTTTAGGCCTTTGTGAGTTTTTCTTTTGTTTTTACTGCTTCTTTCACTCGCATGATTAAAATATTATTTGCAGTCGTTGTTTCATTGTTGTTCTGTTAATTTTAGGGTTTAATTGTGTTAGTTTAGGTTCTGTTAATTACTGTTGATTCTGAGATTGTTAGTTGGTTGAATGATTATAAGTTCATGGTTTAATAATTAGTTTTAAGTTCATTTATTGGTAATCGTGGTAGCTTAAGCTCAGTTTAATTTCGTTTAGCTTGTTTGAGTTGGTTAATTGACCAGAATTGGTTCAGTCAGTCTGATTAGTTGGTTTCTGATTGCTAGTTAATTAATTTTAGTTAGTTTCTGATTGCTACTTAATTAATTTTAGTTAAGTTTCAGAATGGTTTAGGATATTGGGTATAACTGTTAGGGATAAGGGTAGGTTCAGTGATTCTAAAAGGCTTTCAGGGGTAATCTGGGTATGGAAAAGGGTAGTTCTGATAGGAATAGTAATATCAAGGTATAGGGAAGGGCAGTATAGGTATTGTATGGGTAGAGGAATGCCTTAGGGCCTTTTAGAATGGGGTTCAAGTGTAAATTTGAATAATTATAGTGCAGTTACTTGTTTAGCAAGATAAAACTAGAGGGGCTAATTGAAAATAGAGAGGGACTGATTGGCAAATCAGAATCTAGTCCATTCTCTTTGGGTGTTGCCTATAAAAGGGCATAAGATGCCTTGGGAAAGGGGGTTTGCTCTCAGTCTTCTGCCTTGAGCCCTAAGTTTTAATTTGAGCTTTCATTCCTGTTTTTTTAAAATCCAGTTAACATTTCAATTCTGAGGTTATTTAGAAAATAAAAACATCAAAATATGGAGATCTGAAACAGCTTCACCGTTTCATTACTAATTCTGGGTTTTAGCTGTGAGGGTCAGGGAAATGTTAGAAGTCTGTTAAGCTGATCTGTGGGAATTTGCTTATATTTCTAGTTTCAAAGCAATCTGCCTGTGTTTCTGTGGTGTACATTGCTGGGTTTGTTGTTTGTTGCTGTTGAAAGTAGCTGATTCCTCTTCTTTTCTCTATTTTCATTACCATTCCCAGGTACATTTCCTTGACTCGCATCTATGTAAATCCAAGTTTGAAGTGGAGAAAAATGAGAATGGTACTGGAATTCTGTTGTCTTTGGAAACATTGTCTATTGACTATCTTTTCATAGTTTAATTTGTTTAAATTGTCCGACTGTTACTAATTTACTTAGTTGTTGTTGATTCGAGCCAATAACTGATTTGTATAATCGAGACTGATGAATTGTCCAGTATGAGTTTGGTTATTTTAATGAGTAAGTGGACATTTGGATATTTAGATTTATGTGTATAGTCCAGGGTGCGGGCTGTTTAAATGGAGCATTTCATGTTTATACAATTGTCATTTTCAATTTGTTTAAAGTTTCACAGTATACTGGAGTCAAGTCTGCAAAGTTGTAATTGATTTAGAGTTCAACACACATGGTTGTTTTTTTAGTTTTGGTCTAAGATGAATTGGGCAAAGCTTCATACTGGGCCAATTTTGGGCCTGTCGAATTTGCAGTCGGGCCAGACTGTGGTTAGGCGAGAAATCGAAATGGGACCTAGGTACATCAAGGTTCAAGAGTTTAATTAAATAGGAAGGAGCCCCGATGGCTCGATCTTTGGGCTGTGCATTGGCCCGTCCATAAGTAAAATTTGGCCTCCGTAAGGCCTGTTTCTTCGAGCTCTAAAAGCCCTCACCTGCAACATGTGTAATGACAATGCTTTGGACCGTATGGGCTGAAAGCCCATTTCCTCAGTATTTCTGCATAGAAGTTCAAAATTCAGGTTTAACGGATGATTGGCCTTAATCAATTAGGATCCTTAAGTAATTGTTGACATAATTATCTCGCTGTTTAGATTTGAGAAGGTTGTTTAGCAAATTTCATGGCCTTCCCCCAAAATAACACTACGTTAGTATCTTAGGCACGATTTAATTAAATAACATTCTTAAAATTAGAGTGCGCATTGATGCGACTCAAATCCAAATCTCGACGAAGTCGAAATGTGTCGATAACTACGGGTGCATTGATTGCGACGTGGCTCAAAACGCGTTTTCATGACGTCGCAATTCTTTAAAAATAATTATGATAAAAGAGGTGTAAAATTAATAAAAGGCACATGAGCTAGCATGTATTAAAATCAGATAAAATCAAATATAACAGTTAAGCGACTGTGCTAGAACCACGGAGCTCGGGAATGCCTAACGCCTTCTCCCGGGTTAACAGAATTTCTTACTCGGATTTCTGGTTCGCGGACTGTTAATAGGGTCATGAATTTCCTCGGTTCGGGATTCAGTCGATGACTTGGGACACCATTAATCTCTCAAGTGGCGACTCTGAATAATTAATAATTAAATCACGTTCCGATTGTCCTTTAATTGGAAAAACTCCTTTACGCTCCTCTTGCGGGGTGTAGGTAGTAGAAAAAGGAGGTGTGACAGCTCTGGCGACTCTGCTGGGGAACGAACCCAGAATCTCTGGTTCAAGGTTCAGAATTCGAGCTTAGAAAAATTGTTGTATTTAATTACATCTGCTTTTCCTACATGTTTTATGCTAATTGTGCTAAATATTACCGCTTTGATATCGTCTGAACTGTATATAAATTGTGCCGACACCCTTCTCTCTTCACCTCCGGGGATGTGCTTACTGGTTGAGACTCCCCATTCTGTTAGTGTCATACCCTGAAATAAGAAAGAGGTCGGACAAGTTATGAAGCCAGATGGAATTTTGGTTCCCGGTAAGTTCTCACCTCCTCGACTCGAGTTGTCCGCTCGGGTACACAGTCTAGTACACTGACCCAGGTTTTGAATATAGAATAATGTGACTTCATGCCGGATCCCTAGTAGGAACGCTTATTTGCATCACGTTGCATTTGACTTAGGGGACTCAACACAGGGGTTGGGTCCGTCTAGGACTAGCAACCTGAAATGAAAAGACCATTCTGATGCATCCTACTTGCTCTGTACATATATTTGTTTCGAACTTGCATGTTGACCGGTTTCTGAATCTCGGGAATGTTGGAAAATTAAAGGAAAAAAAAGAGAGAAAAAAAGAAGAGAAAAAAAATATATTAGTTAGGGAGTTAATTAATTATTTTAAAAATTAAAAATCAAAGACCAATTACTGGCGAAACTCTGCCGAAATTTTTTATTTTTGTTTTACTAAAAAATAGAAAAGAAAAAAAGTCTTTTATTTTAGTTTGGAAAAATAAATTGTTGTATTGTTTGTTGAAAATGGAAAAATCGTATTTTGTCTTGTTTTCAAAAATAGAAAAGGAAAATAGTTTGTCTTGTCATGAAAAAATAAAAATGGAAAAAGAGTCATGTTTTAAAATAGTTCGGTTAATTTGCCTGAACTACGCATGGTTTGATTCTCACAGGGCGTGAGATACGTAGGCAACCCTCACCTGGTCCAACCCCCCCTTGCAAAAATAACCAAAATATCAAAATTTCAACTTTGTCATAAATAAACCAAGTGATGCCGTTTTTGTTAAAAACAGCCAAATGTTCCCAAACGGGGCGCCGGGAGGCTGACTTTGCATAAACAGCCACCTCTGGTCATATTTTGATTTTTGACCCTCACAGCCTTAAAATTTTCGCCCTCGAGGCATTGAAAGGTCGTGTCACAATATCGGGGTTATCTGGGGACGCCGGAAGGCTGACTTTGAAAAAAAAAAGAGAATTTTTTTTTTGAATTGAGAATTGAGTTCTTCATTTGAAAATATAGGGGTAATTTTGAGTCGATAATATAGATAGTTTTCTTTGAGTTAAATAAAAGTTTTCTTTTTGCTTAAATGCTTTAATAAATGTGCAGGATGAGCACGATGGTAAATGAGCCTTTTTCAATAATGACCAAAATCCTTTTTGTGCTACAATTATGGTGGAATGATTTGGGCAAAGAAGGGCAAGACGAAGTGAGAAAATATTTGAAAGACCTTCCGGATTTATTAAACATTCAGCCTCGGGGGGATATCATCAGGGCATTGGTCGCCCATTGGGATTCAGCACATAATGTGTATCATTTTCCAGACTTTGAACTGACCCCAACATTGGAAGAAATAGCGGGGTACATTGGAAGTGACCAAGCTCCATTGAGATTCAAATACTTGATTGCTCCTAGGGCCATTACCATACACCGATTCCTGGATTCCTTGAAAATACCCCGAACAGTTCATCATCCAGATTTTGCAAAGGGTTTTTGCAGTTTCCGCTTCATGTATGATAGATATGGCCATGTGGGCGGGTTCAATAATCCAGACCTTAATCTGTGCAGCAGAAATAGCCGACAAAAATGGGAGGAACACGGACGAGTGGCATTTATGATAGCTTTTTTGGGTCTCGTAATATTCCCAAGGAAAGATGGTAATATTGATTTAAAAGTAGCAGGCGTCGTCAGTATCTTGCAAACCATGGGGAAAAGCACTTTAGCACCTATGATTGTGGCTGATATCTTCAGGGCTCTTACTGCGTGCAAAGCTGAGGGCAAATTTTTTGAGGGATGTAACTTATTGTTACAAATGTGGATGATTGAGCATTTGTGCCCGCGCTCTCAATTATTGAGTTATGGTTCGGCTGAGAAAACTTGTATAGGAGAATTTTGTACGAGAATCAAAGGGGCTAATCTACCTGAAGGAGTCACGGCTTGGGCATTATTATTTCGGAACGTCAAGGCTAGCCAGATACAGTGGGTGCTTGGATGGTTGTCTGTCGAGGAAGTCATATATATGCCAGCAGCCCGACCGCATTTTTTGTTGATGGGACTCAAAAGCATACAGCCCTATGCACCATATCGGGTTCTGAGGCAACTCGGTAGATATCAAGTAGTACCAAGAGATGACGATTTGAGTACCCAAGTGGTCGAAATTAGTCCTGACGGTCGATTCCCCGAGGAAGAGGTTCGTCAAATTTGGAGTGAGTGTTAATATCTGATGGCAAACACTTGTGTGTCTGATAGGGTCAAAGGGGAAATTGCTCCAGGGTATCACGAGTGGTTCAGAGGTGACGTAGCATATGGGAGACCGGCTAAAAGACCTCATCTCAAAGATTTTGCCAAGTCGTCCCAAGAGCAGTGGGATTGGTTTGCAAAGGAAGAAAGCTATCGAGTTGAGATTGGTAAATTAAAGCAACAAGTCGAGAGTTTGAAATTCGAGAACAGTGTAGAGGTTGCCGCGGATCAAGGTGAAAAGAATAGACTAGCCAGAGAAAATGACGCTCTTAAGGCCCAAATCCGACAGTTGAAGATAAACATCGATAATCAACCGAGGAGCCGATCCGATGAACAATTGGTAAAAAAATTGGAAAGCGAAGTCAGAGAATGGCGGGATGAGTTAGGAAAAGCTGAAAACGTCATGGCAGAACTTAAGGCACAGTGGGCGACAAGAACCGAAGAGCGTCGCCAATACTTGAATCAGTTGAAAAGGGACCATGAGAAAATTGTTGCCAATTTAAAGAGAAAAGTAGTTGCCCTTGAGGGTAAAGCGGTTAGGCAGGCTAGAGACTTTGAAACTGAAAGCGGACATTGTTACAACTTGTTGGCCCAAATGGAGGCAGAAGTGCAACAGCTGCAAGACCAGCACTTGCAAGACTCCTGAGCTTTAAAGACGTGCAACGATCAGATAAGATGTTTGCTCATAGAAAAGAAGCAAACAAAAGACAGGATTAGAGCCATTGCTCATGCTATTGTCAGGAGATGCCGGGTTTGCGAAGACATGACCCGTACTTGTTTTATCTCAGCAGTGATGATCTATGTGAAGCGAACCATGAATGAGTTAGAGCAGCTTCAAAGGGATTTGGATCCTAGACCCGCGGCGAGGCCGAACGACGCCCCGCGAATACCTAAGTTTGAAGCACTAGAATATGCATAGTCCGTGTCTGTGAGTGTCTACCATTTTGAGTCAGTCTTTTGTACGCCCGTTATCTTTCTGGATTGAGTATGTTTGCAGGCTTAAAGTTTTTGGTTTACTTTCAGATTGCGTTTGTTAGTTTCTTTCCAAAACAAAAGATGTCGGGTTTGTATGAGTCTATTTATTAATGAAAGTTGAGCATTTTATTTCCACCCTTATTTTTACATTTATCTTCATGAACTACGCTTGGTCTGATTCGTGCGGGGTCACGATACGTAGGCAATCTCCATAGGATTCGACCATAACTAAAAGGAAAACAAAAAGAATGAAAAGGAAAATATAAAAAAAAAATCAAGAAAAAGAGAAAGAAAGAAAGGAGCGGAAAAACAGAGAGAGAAAAGAAAAGCACAAGAGAGGGATAAGGCGAAGAGAAGAAAAACGAGACAAGGAATGAAATGCCGGGTTGACGCATGCAATCGAGCAAACGAACAATAGAAAGGAATAACTGTATAAGTGCATTCATGCCAACGTGTGATTGTTGAATCTGTTAAGACCCAATTGCTAACAAAGTGGTTGTCTAAATGTGTGAGCCCAGGTAGGTGGTTAGTTGATTGGCAATTCTGGCAACTCATCCATACAACACCCAGTCGAAAGATCAATTAAAAATGACAGGGCAGGATTCGGAAATCAGCATCGTAGACCCTTCGAATGAGGTTGAGGTAACAGGAGTGGGTGCTATGAAAGAAGAGATGAGGAAATTAAAAGCACAAATGGCTGAAATGCATCGGGCATGGTCGCAGGGACACCCGGCACCACTATATCCTGCTAACCCATCTTATATCCCACCCCTGGCTCAAGCTCAGGAGCCTACCACTCCCCACGCATCTTCAGCTTTCCCCTATCAGGCCCAGGGTTATGGTACCACGTCATACGCTTCCCCAGCTCCACCCTCTAAATAGAACCCTCCACCACCCATGGTTCCCTTCTTAGTGGCACCTCCCCCAACTCCACTACATAGATCATCCAGTGAGCCGCTATTCCAAGATCATGACACCCAATATTACCCTCCCGAACCCACTTTCAAAGCGCCTGAGCCGTATACCTACTCTCCCCATTTTGAAATCCCGTGAGAAGTTGAGAAACCAGTTAAGAATACAGAGCAAGAGGAGGTGATTCATAAAGTCAAAAGCCTGGAGCAATCCTTCAGGAACATGCATGGTTTAGGAAACCAAGTTAGCGTCGCATACAAAGATTTGTGCCCTTTTCCTAATGTACAGTTGCCTGCGGGGTTTAAAATGCCTATGTTTGACTAGTATGAGGGGCACGGTGACCCAATAGCCCATCTGCGTGGTTTCTGTAGAAAAATGAGAGGTACCGGGGGAAAGGATGAGTTGTTGATAGCATATTTCGGGCAAAGCCTGAATGGGTCAGCGCTAGAATGGTACACGAGGCAAGACCCCGGCCGATGGTATACATGGGATGATTTGGCCTAGGCATTCATTGGCCATTTTCAATATAACCTCAAGATAGTCCCTGATCGTCTGTCATTGTTGAAACTAGAAAAGAAGCCTGGGGAAAGTTTTAGAGAGTTTGGTTTTCGCTGGAGGGAACAAGCTGCAAGGGTTGATCCTCCCATGAGGGAGAGTGAGATGGTAGATTACTTATTGCAAACATTGGAACCTACCTATTTTGGTCATCTAGTGACATCTGTCGGAAAGTCGTTTAATGAAGTGGTAAAGATGGGAGCCATGATTGAAGAAGGATTGAAATCTAACAAGATCTTGAGCTACTCGGCGTTGAAAGCAACCACCCAGGCCATCCAAAGCGGTACTGGTGGTGTGCTAGGGAATAAGAAGAAAGAAGAAGTTGCTACAGTTGAAGCTAATGCTTGATCCAGGCACAAAACCCTCCACTCTACTACAACCAACCCAGACCCCCACCACCCAAATTACCAATATACCCCATATGGTCCACCGCAACACTATTATCCACCACCAGAACCACACTTTTCTATCCACCATGCCCAGCCCTATACTCAGCCCCCAGTGCATTCGCAATGGCGTACACCAAGTCCCCAAAATACACAGCCACACCCACAAAACACCTATCCACCTCCCAGGGCTAACAGACCAGGAACCAGCTTCCGCCCAAACCAAGCTTTTAGAAATGAGAAGGCCCCAAACAAAAAAACATTTACTCCGCTGGGAGAATCTTACACTTCTCTTTTCCACAGATTGAAACAGTTGGGGATGCTGACCCCAGTTGAATCCAAAGCACCAAATCCTCTTCCCAGAAACCTGGACCACTCTGTTAGCTGCGAGTATTGCTCAGGGATGCCGGGGCACGATACTGAAAAATGTTGGAAGTTGAAAAACGCAATCCAAGAGCTCATTGATAATCGTCGTATTGAGGTACAGGCTCCAGAGGCCCCGAACATCAATCAAAATCCGTTACCAGCGCATTATGAGGCCAACATGATCGAACTGATACATAAGGGGGCAGAGCCTAAGAAACCTTCGCAGGTGGTTATGGTGATTCGTTCTACGGAAACCAAAGAAAAGACAGTGAGTGCAAGGCCAGTGGTTCAGTTAAAAGCAGTAGAAGACAAGCCAGTGCTAGTAATGGGAAAGGGATCGTTTGTGGCCGAGAAAAAGCAGGAGCCAGTCAAGATAGTGGTACCAAGGTCAGTATCCATGCCCGTGGTGGTCGTGAAGGGAGTCTATATAGAGCCGGTTGTCATAAAACCGGTAGTCCAGTTACCCATGGTTGATAGCAAAGCCGTACCCTGGAAATATGACAAAGTAGTGGTGACATACAAAGGAAAGGAAATTGAGGAAGAAAGTTGTGAAGCACAGGGACTGACCCGGTCAGGACGTTGTTTCGCCCCTGAAGAGTTGAGAAAAGCTAAGGGCGCAAAAGACAATCCAGTGCCAGTTAAAAAAGCTGTAACGGAAGAGGAAGCAGAAGAGTTTCTGAAAAAGATGAAAGGACAAGATTATTCCATTGTTGATCAACTGAGAAAAACACCGGCCCAAATCTCGTTGTTGTCATTATTAATTCACTCTGATGAGCATTGCCGAGCTTTAATGAAGATATTGAATGAGGCTCATGTGCCTGACAAAATCTCAGTAAACCATTTAGAGACAATTGCCAACAAGATCTTTGAAGTGAACAGGATAGCATTTTCTGATGATGAATTGCCTATGGAAGGCACAGAACACAACAAGGCTCTCTATTTGACGGTCAAATGTGAAGGTTCAATGGTTACTCGGGCACTAATCGATAACGGGTCGAGCGCTAATATTTGCACGTTATCCACATTGAACAAGTTAAAGATTGATGAGGATAGAATCCGTAAAAATAGCATTTGTGTTCGAGGGTTCGACGGAGGAGGAACAAACACGGTAGGGGACATTGTACTCGAATTGACTATTGGCCCAGTCAAGTTCACAATGGAATTTCAGGTGTTGGATGTTGCAGTATCCTATAATCTGTTGTTGGGTCGACCATGGATTCATGTGGCAAAAGTCGTGCCCTCCACATTGCACCAAATGATCAAGTTCGAGTGGGACAGACAAGAAATTGTGTTACATGGGGAAGATCCCACATGTGCCATGAATGATGCCATTGTACCCTTTATAGAGACCAAAGATGATAAAGGGCCATGGGTGTATCAGATCTTCGACACAGTTCCGGTGAGTAGGGTGCCAGAGGGTAAAAGCATGCCATGTCCCAGGGTGCCAGCTGCGACCGTCATGGTAGTGTCAGAAATGCTGAATAACGGGTTCGTGCCCGGGAAGGGTTTGGGGATTGAACTACAGGGCATTACTCAACCCGTGTCTGTGCCCAAAAATCTGGACACCTTCGGGTTAGGGTTCAAGCCAACAGCGGCAGATGTCAGAAGGGCCCGTAAATTGAAGAAGAAAGCTTGGGTGCTTCCTAAACCAATTCCTCGATTGTCAAGGTCCTTCGTTAGGCCGGGTATCAAGAAACAGTCATTGGTGAAGATGTCAGGTTCGTTAATTGGGGCAGAGGGGAATTTGGATAAGGTGTTCGAGAGAGTATTTGCTGAAGTAAACATGGTTGAGGCCGGAGAAGGGTCAAGGGGAGCAGACATACAATACATCGGACCACATGCTAACATCAACAATTGGGAAGCTACTCCTCTTCCAGTTCGGAGGGAGTCGTGGTAGTGGGTTTTGTTTTCCTTTTTGTCACCTGGATTATTCCAGGGTTTGTAATCCAGTTGCTATGTTCCGTCCGTTTGGATGAGTTAAAACCTTGTTGTCTTTACGTTTAATGAAATGTAATTTTCTTCGTCCCTAATTCTCTTTCCATTTTCTTTTCTTTTCTTTCTTTGTACAGTTCTTTTTATGCTGATATCAATGATATGACATGCATGAGGAATCTTCGGCCCAGTTTTAAAAGCCAATCTAGCTCAGAAGTAATAATACAAGAGATCGAGTGTGATGATGGGGTGGATTGTAACAATGATGAAGCTTATGAGGAAATTAGTAAAGAATTAAGTCATTTTGAAGAAAAACCCAAACCTAACCTAAATGACACAGAAGCAGTTAATCTAGGGGACCAAGACAATGTACGGGAAACTAAAATAAGTGTTCATTTGGAGCCACAACTCAAGGAGGAGATAATTAAAGTATTGCATGAGTACAAAGACATTTTTGCATGGTCATATGATGATATGCCGGGTCTAAGCACCGATTTGGTAGTTCATAAATTGCCCATTGATCCAGCACTCCTCCCTATCAAGCAGAAGTTGAGAAAGTTCAAAACGGACATAAGTGTGAAGATCAAAGAAGAGATCACCAAGCAGTTTGAGGCAAAGGTCATTCAGGTTACACGGTACCCCACTTGGTTAGCTAATGTCGTGCCTGTGCCGAAGAAAGATGGCAAGACCAGGGTGTGCGTCGATTATCGAGACCTTAACAAGGCAAGTCCAAAAGATAATTTCTCATTGCCCAACATCCATATACTGATCGACAATTGTGCCAAATATGATATTGGCTCTTTTGTGGATTGTTATGCGGGTTATCATCAGATTCTAATGGACAAGGAAGATGCAGAAAAGATGGCATTCATCACGCCGTGGGGAACATATTATTATCGGGTCATGCCCTTTGGTTTGAAAAATGCTGGGGCAACTTATATGAGGGCCATGACAACTATCTTCCATGATATGATACATAAGAAAATCGACGTATACGTGGATGATGTGATCGTGAAGTCTAGACAGCAATCTGACCATGTCAGAGATTTGAGAAAATTCTTTCAAAGGCTTCGCAGGTACAATCTTAAGCTCAATCTTGCGAAATGTGCTTTCGGGGTGCCATCTGGGAAGTTGTTGGGGTTTATAGTCAGCCGGAGGGGTATTGAATTAGACCCGTCAAAGATCAAAGCTATTCAGGAGTTGCCACCTCCAAGAAACAAAACCGAGGTGATGAGTTTGTTGGGAAGACTGAACTATATCAGCAGGTTCATTGCTCAGCTCACGGCAACGTGTGAACCAATTTTCAAATTGTTAAAGAAAGATGCCGCGGTCAAATGGACTGATGAATGCCAGGAGGCTTTTGATAAGATAAAGAGGTATTTGTCAAACCCACCCGTGCTGGTCCCACCAGAACCAGGGAGACCTTTGATTCTATATCTGACAGTTGTGGACAGTTCATTCGGCTGTGTACTGGGGCAGCATGATGTTACGGGCAGAAAGGAGCAGGCTATCTACTATCTCAGTAAGAAGTTCACATCTTACGAGGTCAAGTATACTCATCTGGAAAGGACATGTTGTGCCCTAACTTGGGTGGCACAGAAATTGAAACATTACTTGTCATCTTACACCACTTACCTTATATCTCGCTTGGACCCGTTGAAGTATATTTTCCAGAAACCCATGCCCACAGGAAGGCTTGCAAAGTGGCAGATCTTACTTACAGAGTTCGACATTGTCTATGTGACATGGACTGCCATGAAAGTACAGGCATTAGCCGATCACTTGGCGGAGAACCCCGTTGATGAAGATTATGAGCCTTTGAAAACTTATTTCCCTGATGAAGAGGTAATGCACATTGATGAATTGGAACAAGTTGAGAAGTCGGGATGGAAACTTTTCTTTGATGGGGCTGCAAATATGAAGGGCGTGGGAATAGGAGCAGTACTTATTTCGGAAACAGGTCAGCATTACCCTGTTACAGCTCGGCTTCGTTTCTACTATACAAACAACATGGCAGAATATGAGGCGTGCATATTGGGACTGAGATTAGCTGTGGATATGGGTGTACGGGAAGTCTTGGTCATGGGTGACTCGGACCTACTGGTACACCAGATTCAAGGGGAATGGGAAACATGGGACTTGAAGCTTATACCATATCGACAGTGTCTGCATGAGCTTTGCCAGCGTTTTCAGGCCATAGAGTTCAGGCATATTCCAAGGATCCATAATGAGGTTGCTGACGCTTTGGCTACTTTGGCGTCAATGTTGCACCATCCAGATAAGGCTTATGTTGATCCATTCTAGATTCAGGTCCATGATCAGCATGCTTACTGCAACGTGATAGAAGAGGAAATCGATGGAGAGCCGTGGTTCCATGATATCAAAGAGTACATTAGAGCGGGAGTATACCCAACGCAGGCCACCAGTGTTCAGAAAAGAACAATTCGGCGGTTGGCAAGTGGGCTTTTCCTTAGTGGAGGAGTGCTGTACAAAAGAACGCTAGATCTCGGTTTGTTGAGATGTATAGATGCACGGCAGGCCACAACTATCATGACTGAGGTGCATTCCGGAGTTTGTGGACCGCATATGAGTGGGTATGTTCTAGAAAAGAAGATTCTCCGAGCAGGTTATTATTGGCTCACGATGGACCGAGATTGTATCGGTTTTGTGCGTAAGTGTCATCAATGCCAAGTACATGGAGATTTGATTCATTCTCCACCATCAGAATTACATACGATGTCCGCACCATGGCCTTTTGTTGCATGGGGCATGGATGTTATTGGGCCAATTGATCCAACGGCATCAAATGGGCACAGGTTTATCTTGGTAGCTATAGATTATTTTACCAAATGGGTGGAAGCTAAGACGTTCAAGTCTGTGACCAAGAAGGTTGTAGTTGACTTCGTGCATGAAAATATCATCTGTCGGTTTGGGATCCCAAAAGTAATCATCACAGATAATGGGGCTAATCTTAATAGTCATTTGATGAAGGAGACATGTGAGCAGTTTAAGATTGTTCACAGGCACTCTACTCCGTATCGTCCCAAGGCAAATGGTGCGGTTGAAGCGGCTAATAAGAACATAAAGAAAATACTCCGGAAGATGGTTGAAGGATCTAGACAATGGCACGAGAAATTGGCTTTTGCATTGTTGGGATATCATACCATCGTGCGTACCTCGATAGGGGCGAATCCTTACGCATTGGTATACGGTACCGAGGCAGTGATACCCGCAGAAGTGGAAATCCCATCTCTGCGAATCATTGCAGAGGCTGAGATCGATGATGACGAATGGGTGAAAAGTCGTCTTAAGCAGTTGAGTTTGATCGACGAGAAGAGATTGGCATCAGTGTGTCATGGCCAACTGTACCAACGAAGAATGGCAAGAGCATACAACAAGAAAGTGCGTCCAAGGAAATTCGACGTCGGGCAATTAGTCCTGAGACGGATCTTGCCTCATTGGGCTGAAGTGAAAGGAAAGTTTGCCCCAAACTAGCAGGGACCATTTGTAATAACCAGAGTGTTGTCCAACGGAGCATTGTATTTGACAGATGTGGAAGGAAAATGTGTAGAAATGGCCATCAATTCTGATGCGGTCAAGAGATACTATGTATGATTTCTTTATTTTCTGAATGTATCTGTTTGTATCTGGCGTATCTTAATGATTGAAATGATGAAGGCATTTTGTCCAGCTATCCAAACACTCTAATCCCTTGTTATCCCCTTCGAGCCTTACTTATTTTTCACACCCCTCTTTCGGAATCAACGACACTATCAGGGAATACAGGTGCCAAACATAAAAGAAAGAAGAGAAAAACAAAAGGAAAAGAAAGAAGATAAAAACAAAAAGAAAAGAAGAAAAAGAAAAAGAAAATAAAAGAAAAGAAGAAAAGGAAAAGAAAGAAAAGCGAAAAAAGAAAGAAAGAGAAGCACAACAACAAAGGTTTAGTGAACTACGTTTGACTTGATCCCGAAAGGGTACGTAGGCAGCCTCTCTGAGGTTCAGTCATACCAAAACAAAAATCCAAAAATCCCCAAGCAAGAAACTGGGGCAGAAATTGTGATTGTTATGAAAGTTGGATTCCGAAAGTTGTAATTTGAACCCACTCGAATTGTTTTGATCATTTTATACCTCTCTTTCTAACCCCATCCAAAAGACTACATTACGGTCCAAAGAAACACTTTTTGATCAATCTCTAAGAAATGCCAGGGCGAGCAGGTGACGGTAATTCGTATCAGTGGCGACACTCTGGTTCAAGCAAGAAAGAACGAAAGAAAAAATGAGAGATTCTTATCGGTGAAAACCCTCACGGGCACCGTAAGGCGATGGGAGCTGAGAGAAAAATAAATGAGAGAGTCTTATTGGTGAAAACCCTCGCGGGCACCTTGAGGCGAAAGTGAGTTGGAAGATGGTTAAAAGGCAAAAGGTTTGTGAGTGGAAGAATGTTTCGAGGTACCGAAGGAAAACAAGGGTAAGGTCTGGGTAATTCAAACAATTGATGGAAGTTCTGAGCAACAAAGTATGGCAATTGAAAGCTGGTTATTTGGACAGATTGGGCCGATTAATCCAAAATGCATGTCATGACCATGGGTACTAGCTGTCTCGCTCAGATAAGTTTCTTTTCCTTCTCTTCTTAAAAATAGTCATCTGGTTGTGGATTCTTCTTATCCTTAACTCAAAAATCGTCGCATTTCATTCTCTGTTGAGGGTTTTATTTAGCGGAGATATTCCAGTGCTAGTTTTGGTCAAAGCGGACAGAAGGGACTTCAGAGCTCATTACCAGCTTCTGGAATTGCAAAGCACAACGTGGTCAGAGCATGTTAAAAACAACATGATGCAAATGGAATAGGGGAAGTCACCGGAAGTTGCATCGGCAGAATATTTGGGAAATGTTATGGAAATGTGAAAGTTCAGGCAAAAGGGTCGGAAAGATGAGACAACAGTATAGGTACAAAAGCATTCAGGTGGCCAGAAATTGGGGAATTAACGGAAGTTTCATCGGGGAAATGATTGGGAAATGTTGTGGGAAAGGCAAAAGCTCAAACAAAAGGTCTCAGAAAGTCAAGCGGTTCAGGAATAGTATGTGGAAATCAGTCAGCACAAAGCAATACAGGGGAAGGATATTTCAGCAGGAATGCCATCAACTAACCACCATTTTAAACTGACGAAATTTTCTTTGATTGTAACAGGGAAAGAAAGTTAGTCGTTGAAAAGGAATTCTCCAAGAAATAAAACAAGCAGTAACTAGGTTAATTGCAAAGGGCGGTTTGATTAAATACAAGATAATCTTGAAGTGCATAAGGGGAATCGAATTTGATGAGAAAGTTGGCATGATTAGAATAAGTGTAAGTTGTCAGGACCTTCCTGGATAATAGGATGTAGTTCAGATACCCGAAAGTCAGGAGTCCGCCTGGAAAACAGAGACATACATTTTAATTTAGCAATCAGGGGTCCGCCTGGAAAACAGAGACATACAATTTGATTCTAGCAGTCAGGAGTCCGCCTGGAAAACAGAGACATACAGTTCAGTTTTTAGCAATCAGGAGCCCGCCTGGAAAATGGAGGTGTTAGATATTTTAAGTAGTCGAAATCAGGAGCCCGCCTGGATAATAGAGGAGCAGTTTCAATTTTAAGTTCAGCAATCAGGAACCCGCCTGGAAAATGGAGGTGTTAGATATTTTAAGCAGTCGAAATCAGGAGCCCGCCTGGATAATAGAGGAGCAGTTTCAATTTTAAGTTCAGCAATCAGGAACCCGCCTGGAAAATGGAGGTGTTAGATATTTTAAGTAGTCGAAGTCAGGAGCCCGCTTGGATAATATAGGAGTAGTTTCAATTTTTAGATTCGGCAGTCAGGAGCCCGCCTGAATAATAGAGGAATACATCCGATTCCGAGTTTATTTGAGTTCAGCAGTTGGGAGAGAGGGAATAACATCTCAATTAACCAGGGAATAGCAACATGGATTTTTATCAAGGAAGAACAAGACAACAAGGCAACAAGGAAGTACAGGAGCAAGTTTGAAGAATTTAGATAGGATTTTATAACTAATAGAGCATAGTTAGTTTAGCTTCTTTTATCTTTGACACAATGTAATAAGGGAGGTCAGCAAGCAGCAACAGCAGCAGTAACAGCAACAAGCGCACTACAATCATAGTTCCTGGTAGTCCCAGCTACCAGACACTCCCGAACTACACTGACCTGATTCCTGTTTAGCCCAGGATATGTAGGCAACCTCCGAAGCAGGATGCGGTCAAGCTTTTCAAAAAAATGCTTCGCACGGAATTTTCGAACGGGCAAAGATCGCTCATATTTGCTCACTTGTCTTTGCCCGAAAACCTTTCGCGTTTCCGAGCAAAGAGGGGCAGCTGTGAGCACAAGATTTTTGCCCTATATATGAATAATTCCCAAAATCCCAAAAAAATAATTTTTCTGTATTTTACAATTTTTGTGCGTTTTGGTGTCATCTTCTGATAATTGTTGCATTTTTATTTGGGCGTGTTAATTTTTATAAAATACAAAAAAATACGCATTTTTTCTTTGCACTTAGGATTTAATTTTATACTTTAGTATTAATTAGGGATTAACTTGTTTTAGAATAGGATATGAAGAAAATGACAAAAATAGTTTACTTTAACGTTTTTATTATTTTAATTGTGAAACAGTCGCAAATAGTTATTAAGTTAATTTTAGGCATTAATTGGTTTTAGCTTAATTGTTAGTTAATTTCGCATCTTTGTAAAAATCAGAAAAATAAATACAAAAAATACAAGACTGCAAAAAGAAAAATGAAAAATATAATGGAAGTGAGCTTGTTTGAGACTTAAAATTTGGGCCATTTCTGCATGTATTCCGTTGGCCCAAATGCCTCAAAGCACCCCGATTCAGTCCAGCCCAAGTCCCTACCCGGTCTGCCCCCCCTTTAATTTAAATGAAACGGCGTCGTTTCGGGGTCCTAGGATCAGGACCGTTGGATCTCATCAATCCAACGGTCCGGAACTAACTAGGTTTCCAGTATATAAGTGTCCAAACCGTCCCCCCCTACCCCTCATTTCCATCGTCTTCCTCACCCCACACCTTCTCCCAAACCCTAATTCGTGCCGCCCTAAAAATCCTTGCCGGCGGTGAACACAAACTATGTCGTTCACCCTGAAATTAACACCACGGACTCCCCTCACCCTCCTCTTTCTATTGCACCCGTTGGTTTGCCTCGAATAAGACCGGAACTTTTCGAATCTTGATTTGAAGTTTTCCGGCCAGGTGACAGTTTGTCCGAATCAGCCCAAAATCACACCCTACAACCCCCAGCCCTTCCCCAATACTAATCCGTGTTTGTTTTCTTTCAAATCACCAGGAAACGACCCACATCTTAGATCTAAGAATTGCTGGCCAAACCCTAAAATCAAATCCTTTTGATTTTGAACCGTAGTACCCTTAACCATGTGTTCTCGTGTAAGAACCCATGGTTAGGGATGTTACGCGTCAAAAATCTGAAAGGATTCAGATGTTCATGACCGGCCGGAATCTTTTAGGCCTTTGTGAGTTTTTCTTTTCTTTTTACTGCTTCTTTCACTCGCATGATTAAAATATTATTTGCAGTCGTTGTTTCATTGTTGTTCTGTTAATTTTAGGGTTTAATTGTGTTAGTTTAGGTTCTGTTAATTACTGTTGATTCTGAGATTGTTAGTTGGTTGAATGATTATAAGTTCATGGTTCAATAATTAGTTTTAAGTTCATTTATTGGTAATCGTGGTAGCTTAAGCTCAGTTTAATTTCGTTTAGCTTGTTTGAGTTGGTTAATTGACCAGAATTGGTTCAGTCAGTCTGATTAGTTGGTTTCTGATTGCTAGTTAATTAATTTTAGTTAGTTTCTGATTGCTAGTTAATTAATTTTAGTTAAGTTTCACAATGGTTTAGGATATTGGGTATAACTGTTAGGGATAAGGGTAGGTTCAGTGATTCTAAAAGGCTTTCAGGGGTAATCTGGGTATGGAAAAGGGTAGTTCTAATAGGAATAGTAATATCAAGGTAGAGGGAAGGGCAGTATAGGTATTGTATGGGTAGAAGAATGCCTTAGGGCCTTCTAGAATGGGGTTAAAGTGTAAATTTGAATAATTATAGTGCAGTTACTTGTTTAGCAAGATAAAACTAGAGGGGCTAATTGAAAATAGAGAGGGACTGATTGGCAAATCAGAATCTAGTCCATTCTCTTTGGGAGTTGCCTATAAAAGGGCATAAGATGCCTTGGGAAAGGGGGTCTGCTCTCAGTCTTCTGCCTTGAGCCCTAAGTTTTAATTTGAGCTTTCATTCCTGTTTTTTTTAAATCCAGTTAACATTTAAATTCTGAGGTTATTCAAAAAATAAAAACATCAAAATATGGAGATCTGAAACAGCTTCACCGTTTCATTACTAATTCTGGGTTTCAGCTGTGAGGGTCACGGAAATATTAGAAGTCTGTTAAGCTGATCTGTAGGAATTTGCTTATATTTCTGGTTTCAAAGCAATCTGCCTGTGTTTCTGTGGTGTACATTGCTGGGTTTGTTGTTTGTTGTTGTTGAAAGTAGCTGATTCCTCTCCTTTTCTCTATTTTCATTACCATTCCCAGGTACATTTCCTTGACTCGCATCTATGTAAATCCAAGTTTGAAGTGGAGAAAAATGAGAATGTTACTGGAATTCTGTTGTCTTTGGAAACATTGTCTATTGACTATCTTTTCATAGTTTAATTTGTTTAAATTGTCTGACTGTTACTAATTTACTTAGTTATTGTTGATTCGAGCCAATAACTGATTTGTATAATCGAGACTGATGAACTTTCCAGTATGAGTTTGGTTATTTTAATTAGTAAGTGGACATTTGGATATTTAGATTTATGTGTATAGTCCAGGGTGCGGGCTGTTTAAATGGAGCATTTCATGTTTATACAATTGTCATTTTCAATTTGTTTAAAGTTTCACAGTATGTTGGAGTCAAGCCTGCAAAGTTGTAATTGATTTAGAGTTCAACACACATGGTTGTTTTTTTAGTTTTGGTCTAAGATGAATTGGGCACAGCTTCATACTGGGCCAATTTTGGGCCTGTCGAATTTGCAGTCGGCCCAGACTGTGGTTAGGCGAGAAATAGAAATGGGGCCTAGGTACATCAAGGTTTGGGCTGTGCATTGGCCCGATGGCTCAATCTTTGGGCTGTGCATTGGCCCGTCCATAAGTAAAATTTGGCCTCCGTAAGGCCTGTTTCTTCGAGCTCTAAAAGCCCTCACCTGCAACATGTGTAATGACAGTGCTTTGGACCGTATGGGCTCAAAGCCCATTTCCTCAGTATTTCTGCATAGAAATTCAAAATTCAGGTTTAACGGATGATTGGCCTTAATCAATTAGGATCCTTAAGTAATTGTTGACATAATTATCTCGCTATTTAGATTTGAGAAGGTTGTTTAGTAAATTTCATGGCCTTCCCCCAAAATAACACTACGTTAGTATCTTAGGCACGATTTAGTTAAATAACATTCTTAAAATTAGAGTGCGCATTGATGCGACTCAAATCCAAATCTCGACGAAGTCGAAATGTGTCGATAACTACGGGTGCATTGATTGCGACGTGGCTCGAAACGCGTTTTCATGACGTCGCAATTCTTTAAAAATAATTATGATAAAAGCGGCGTAAAATTAATAAAAGGCACATGAGCTAGCATGTATTAAAATCAGATAAAATCAAATATAACAGTTAAGAGACCGTGCTAGAACCACGGAGCTCGGTAATGCCTAACGCCTTCTCCCGGGTTAACAGAATTCCTTACTCGGATTTCTGGTTCGCGGACTGTTAACAGGGTCATGAATTTCCTCAGTCTGGATTCAACCGGTGACTTGGGACACCATTAATCTCTCAAGTGGCGACTCTGAATAATTAATAATTAAATCCCGTTCCGATTGTCCTTTAATTGGAAAAACTCCTTTACGCTCCTCTTGCGGGGTGTAGGTAGTAGAAAAAGGAGGTGTGACAGCTCTGGCGACTCTGCTGGGGAACGAACCCAGAATCTCTGGTTCAAGGTTCAGAATTCGAGCTTAGAAAAGTTGTTGTATTTAATTACATCTGATTTTCCTACATGTTTTATGCTAATTGTGCTAAATGTTACCGCTTTGATATCGTCTGAACTGTATATAAATTGTGCCGACACCCTTCTCTCTTCACCTCCGGGGATGTGCTTACTGGTTGAGACTCCCCATTCTGTTAGTGTCATACCCTGAAATAAGAAAGAGGTCGGACAAGTTACGGCCGGATGGCCTTTTGGTTCCCGGTAAGTTGCCCCCTCCTCAACTCGAGTTGTCCGCTCGAGTACACAATCTAGTGCACTGACCCAGGTTTTGAATATAGAATAACGTGACTTCATGTCGGATCCCTAGTAGGAACGCTTATTTGCATCACGTTGCATTTGACTTAGGGGACTCAACACAGGGGTTGGGTCCGTCTAGGACTAGCAACCTGAAATGAAAAGACCATTCTGATGCATCCTACTTGCTCTGTACATATATTTGTTTCGAATTTGCATGTTAACCGGTTTCTGAATCTCGGGAATGTTGGAAAATTGAAGGAAAAAAAAGAGAGAAAAATAGAAAGAGAAAAAAAAATATATCAGTTAGGGAGTTAATTGATTATTTTAAAAATAAAAAATCAATGACCAATTACTGGCGAAACTCTGCCGAAATTTTTTATTTTTTTTTACTAAAAAATAGAAAAGAAAAAAAGTCTTTTTATTTTAGTTTGGAAAAATAAATTGTTTTATTGTTTGTTGAAAATGGAAAAATCGTATTTTGTCTTGTTTTCAAAAATAGAAAAAAAAATAGTTTGTCTTGTCATAAAAAAATAAAAATGGAAAAAGAGTCATGTTTTAAAATAGTTCGGTTAATTTGCCCGAACTACGCATGGTTTGATTCTCACTGGGCGTGAGATACGTAGGCAACCCTCACCGGGTCCAACCCCCCCTTGCAAAAATAACCAAAATATCAAAATTTCAACGTTGTTATAAATAAACCAGGTGATGCCGTTTTTGTCAAAAACAGCCAAATGTTCCCAAACGGGGCGCCGGGAGGCTGACTTTGCATAAACAGCCACCTCTGGTCATATTTTGATTTTTGACCCTCACAGACTTAATATTTTCGCCCTCGAGGCATTGAAAGGCAGTGTCGCAATATCGGGGTTATCTGGGGACGTCGGAAGGCTGACTTTGCAAAAAAAAAAAGAGATTTTTTTTTTTTTTAGAATCGAGAATTGAGTTCTTCATTTGAAAATATAGGTGTAATTTTGAGTCGATAATATAGATAGTTTTCTTTGAGTTAAATAAAAGTTTTCTTTTTGCTTAAATGCTTTAATAAATGTGCAGGATGAGCACGATGGTAAATGAGCCTTTTTCAATAATGACCAAAAGCCCTTTTGAGCTGCAATTATGGTGGAATGATTTGGGCAAAGAAGGGCAAGACGAAGTGAGAAAATATTTGAAAGACCTTCCGGATTTATTAAACATTCAGCCTCGGGGAGATATCATCAGGGCATTGGTCGCCCATTGGGATTCGGCACATAATGTATTTCATTTTTCAGACTTTGAACTCACCCCAACATTGGAAGAAATAGCGGGGTACATTGGAAGTGACCAAGCTCCATTGAGATTCAAATACTTGATTGCTCCTAGGGCCATTACCATACACCGATTCCTGGATTCCTTGAAAATACCTCGAACAGTTCATCATCCAGATTTTGCAAAGGATTTTTGCAGTTTCCGCTTCATGTATGATAGATATGGCCATGTGGGCGGGTTCAATAATCCAGACCTTAAACTGTGCAGCAGAAATAGCCGACAAAAATGGGAGGAACACGAACGAGTAGCATTTATGATAGCTTTTTTGGGTCTCGTAATATTCCCAAGGAAAGATGGTAATATTGATTTAAAAGTAGCAGGCATCGTCAGTACCTTGCAAACCATGGGGAAAAGCACTTTAGCACCTATGATTGTGGCTGATATCTTCAGGGCTCTCACTGCGTGCAAAGCTGGGGGAAAATTTTTTGAGGGATGTAATTATTGTTACAAATGTGGATGATTGAGCATTTGTGCCCGCGCTCTCAGTTATTGAGTTATGGCTCGGCTGAGAAAACTTGTATAGGGGAATTTTGTACGAGAATCAAAGGGGTTGGTCTACCTGAAGGAGTCACAGCTTGGGCATTATTATTTCGGAACCTCGAGGCTAGCCAGATACAGTGGGTGCTTGGATGGTTGTCTGTCGAGGAAGTCATATATATGCCAGCAGCCCGACCGCATTTTTTGTTAATGGGACTCAAAAGCATACAACCTTATGCACCGTATCGGGTTCTGAGGCAACTCGGTAGATATCAAGTAATACCAAGAGATGAAGATTTGAGTACCCAAGTGGTCGAAATTAGTCCTGACGGTCGATTCCCCGAGGAAGAGGTTCGTCAAATTTGGAGTGAGTGTCAATATCTGATGGCAAACACTTGTGTGTCTGATAGGGTCAAAGGGGAAATTGCTCCAGGGTATCACGAGTGGTTCAGAGGTGACGTAGCATATGGGAGACCGGCTAAAAGACCTCATCTCGAAGATTTCGCCAAGTCGTCCCAAGAGCAGTGGGATTGGTTAGCAAAGGAAGAAAGCTATCGAGTTGAGATTGGTAAATTAAAGCAACAAGTCGAGAGTCTGAAATTCGAGAACAGTGTACAGGTTGCCGCGGATCAAGGTGAAAAGAATAGACTTGCCAGAGAAAATGACGCTCTTAAGGCCCAAATCCGACAGTTGAAGATAACCATCGATAAGCAACCGAGGAGCCGATCCGATGAACAATTGGTAAAAAAATTGGAAATCGAAGTCAGAGAATGGCGGGATGAGTTAGGAAAAGCTGAAAACGTCATGGCAGAACTTAAGGCACAGTGGGCGACAAGAAGCGAAGAGCGTCGCCAATACTTGAATCAGTTGAAAAGGGACCATGAGAAAATTGTTGCCAATTTAAAGAGAAAAGTAGTTGCCCTTGAGGGTAAAGCGGTTAGGCAGGCTAGAGACTTTGAAACTGAAAGCGGACATTGTTACAACTTGTTGGCCCAAATGGAGGCAGAAGTGCAACAGCTGCAAGACCAGCACTTGCAAGACTCCCGAGCTTTAAAGACGTGCAGCGATCAGATAAGACGCTTGCTCATAGAAAAGAAGCAAACAAAAGACAGGATTAGAGCCATTGCTCATGCTATTGTCAGGAGATGCCGGGTTTGCGAAGACATGACCCGTACTAGTTTTATCTCAGCAGTGATGATCTATGTGAAGCGAACCATGAATGAGTTAGATCATCTTGAAAGGGATTTGGATCCGAGACCCGCGGCGAGGCCGAACGACGCCCCGCGGATACCTAAGTTTGAAGCACTAGAATATGCATAGTCTGTGTCTGTGAGTGTCTACCATTTCGAGTCAGTCTTTTGTACGTCCGTTGTCTTTCTGGATTGAGTATGTTTGCAGGCTTAGAGTTTTTGGTTTGCTTTCAGATTGCGTTTGTTAGTTTCTTTCAAAAACAAAAGATGTCGGGTTTGTATGAGTCTGTTTATTAATGAAAGTTGAGCATTTTATTTCCACCCTTATTTTACATTTATCTTCATGAACTACGCTTGGTCTGACTCGTGCAGGTCACGATACATAGGCAATCTCCATAGGATTCGACCATAACCAAAAGGAAAACAAAAAGAATGAAAAGGAAAATATAAAAAAAAAACAAGAAAAAGAGAAAGAAAGAAAGAAAGGAGCGGAAAAACAGATAGAGAAAATAAAATCACAAGAGAGGGATAAGGCGAAGAGAAGAAAAACGAGACAAGGAATGAAATGCCGGGATGACGCATACAATCGAGCAAACGAACAATAGAAAGGAATAACTGTATAAGTGCATTCATGCCAATGTGTGATTGTTGAATCTGTTAAGACCTAATTGCTAACAAAGTGGTTGTCTAAATGTGTGAGCCCAGGCAGGTGGTTAGTTGATTGGCAATTCTGGAAACTCATCCATACAACACCCGGTCGAAAGATCAAGTAAAAATGACTGGGTAGGAGTCGGAAATCAGCATCGTAGACCCTTCGAATAAGGTTGAGATAACAGATGTGGGTGCTATGAAAGAAGAGATGAGGAAATTAAAAACACAAATGGCTGAAATGCATCGGGCATGGTCGCAGGGACACCCGACACCACTATATCCTGCTAACCCATCTTACATCCCACCCCTGGCTCAAGCTCAGGAGCCTACCACTCCCCTCGCATCTTCAGCTTTCCCCTATCAGGCCCAGGGTTATGGTACCACGTCATACGCTTCCCCAGCTCCACCCTCTAAACAGAACCCTCCACCACCCATGGTTCCCGTCTTTGTGGCACCTCCCCCAGCTCCACTACATAGATCATCCAGTGAGCCGCTATTCCAAGCTCACAACACCCAATATTACCCTCCCGAACCCACTTTCAAAGCGCCTGAGCCGTATACCTACTCTCCCCATTTTGAAATCCCGGGAGAAGTTGAGAAACCGGTTAAGAATGCAGAGCAAGAGGAGGTGATTCGTAAAGTCAAAAGCCTGGAGCAATCCTTCAGGAACATGCATGGTTTAGGAAACCAAGTTAGCGTCGCATACAAAGATTTGTGCCCTTTTCCTGATGTACAGTTGCCTGCGGGGTTTAAAATGCCGAAGTTTGACTTGTATGAGGGGCATGGTGACCTAGTAGCCCATCTGCATGGTTTCTGTAGCAAAATGAGAGGTGTCGAGGGAAAGGATGAGTTGTTGATAGCATATTTCGGGCAAAGCCTGAGCGGGTCAGCGCTAGAATGGTACACGAGGCAAGACCCCGGCCGATGGTATACATGGGATGATTTGGCCCAGGCATTCATTGGCCATTTTCAATATAACCTCGAGATAGTCCCTGATCGTCTGTCATTGTTGAAACTAGAAAAGAAGCCTGGGGAAAGTTTTAGAGAGTTTGGTTTTCGCTGGAGGGAACAAGCGGCAAGGGTTGATCCTCCCATGAGTGAGAGTGAGATGGTAGATTACTTCTTGTAAACATTGGAACCTACCTATTTTGGTCATCTAGTGACATCTGTCGGAAAGTCGTTTAATGAAGTGGTAAAGATGGGAGCAATGATTGAAGAAGGGTTGAAATCTAACAAGATCTTGAGCTACACGGCATTGAAAGAAACCACCCAGGCCATCCAAAGCGGTACTGGTGGTGTGCTGGGGAAGAAGAAGAAAGAAGAAGTTGCTACAGTTGAAGCTAATACTTGGTCCAGGCACAATAACCCTCCACTCTACTACAACCAACCCAGACCCCCACCACACAAATTACCAATATACCCCATATGGCCCACCGCAACACAATTATCCACCACCAGAACCACACTTTTCTATCCACCATGCCCAGACCTATACTCAGCCCCCAGTGCATTCACAATGGCGTACACCAAGTCCCCAAAATACACAGCCACACCCACAAAACACCTATCCACCTCCCAGGGCTAACAGACCAGGAACCAACTTCCGCCCAAACCAAGCTTTTAGAAATGAGAAGGCCCCAAACAGAAAAACATTTACTCCGCTGGGAGAATCTTACACTGCTCTCTTCCAGAGATTGAAACAGTTGGGGATGCTGACCCCAGTTGAATCCAAAACACCAAATCCTCTTCCCAGAAACCTGGACCACTCTGTTAGTTGCGAGTATTGCTCAGGGATGCCGGGGCACGATACTGAAAAATATTGGAAGTTGAAAAACGCAATACAATAGCTCATTGATAATCGTCGTATTGAGGTACAGGCTCCAGAGGCCCCGAACATCAATCAAAATCCGTTACCAGCGAATTATGAGGCCAACATGATCGAACTGATACATAAGGGGGCAGAGCCTAAGAAACCTTCGTAGGTGGTTATGGTGATTCGTTCGACGGAAGCCAAAGAAAAGACACTGAGTGCCAGTGGTTCAGTTAAAAGCGATAAAAGACAAGCCAGTGTTAGTCATGGGAAAGGGACCGTCTGTGGCCGAGAAAAAGCAAGAGCCAGTCAAGATAGTGGTACCAAGGTCAGTATCCACGCCCGTGGTGGTTGTGAAGGGAGCCTATGTAGAACCGGTTTTCATAAAACCGGTAGTCCAGTTACCCATGGTTGATAGCAAAGCCGTACCCTGGAGATATGACAAGGTAGTGGTGACATACAAAGGAAAGGAAATTGAGGAAGAGAGTTATGAAGCACAGGGACTGACCCGGTCGGGGCGTTGTTTCGTTCCCGAAGAGTTGAGAAAGGCTAAGGGCGCAAAAGACAATCCAGTGCCAGTCAAAAAAGCTGTAGCGGAAGAAGAGGCAGAAGAGTTTTTGAAAAAGATGAAAGTACAAGATTATTCCATTGTTGAACAACTAAGAAAAACACCGGCCCAAATCTCGTTGTTGTCATTATTAATTCACTCTGATGAGCACTGCCGAGCTTTAATGAAGATATTGAATGAGGCTCATGTGCCTGACAAAATTTCAGTGAACCACTTAGAGACAAATGCCAGCAAGATCTTTGAAGTGAACAGGGTAGCATTTCTGATGATGAATTGCCCATGGAAGGCACAGAACACAACAAGGCTCTCTATTTGACGGTCAAATGTGAAGGTTCAATGGTTACTCGGGCATTAATCGATAACGGGTCGAGCGCTAATATTTGCACGTTATCCACATTGAACAAGTTAAAGATTGATGAGGATAGAATCCGCAAAAATAGCATTTGTGTTCGAGGGTTCGATGGAGGGGGAACAAACACGGTAGGGGATATTGTACTCGAATTGACTATTGGCCCAGTCGAGTTCACGATGGAATTTCAGGTGTTGGATGCTGCAGTATCCTATAATCTTTTGTTGGGTCGACCGTGGATTCATGCGGCAAAAGCCGTGCCCTCCACACTGCACCAAATGATCAAATTCGAGTGGGACAGACAAGAAATTGTGTTACATGGGGAAGATCCCACATGCGCCATGAATGATGCCATTGTACCCTTTATAGAGACCGAAGATGATAAGGGGCCATGGGTGTATCAGATCCTCGACACGGTTCCGGTGAGCAGGGTGCCTGAGGGTAAAAGCATGCCATGTCCCAGGGTGCCAGCTGCGACCGTCATGGTAGTGTCAGAAATGCTGAATAACGGGTTCGTGCCCGGAAAGGGTTTGGGGATTGAACTACAGGGCATTACTCAACCCGTGTCTGTGCCCAAAAATCTGGACACCTTCGGGTTAGGGTTCAAGCCAACAGTGGCAGATGTCAGAAGGGCCCGTAAATTGAAGAAGAAAGCTTAGGTGCTTCCTAAACCAATTCCTCGATTGTCTAGGTCCTTCGTCAGGCCGGGTATCAAGAAACAGTCATTGGCGAAGATGTCAGGTTCGTTAATTGGGGCAGAGGGGAATTTGGATAAGGTGTTCGAGAGAGTATTTGCTGAAGTAAACATGGTTGAGGCCGGAGAAGGGTCAAGCGGAGCAGATATACAATACATCGGACCACATGCTAACATCAACAATTGGGAAGCTACTCCTCTTCCAGTTCGGAGGGAGTCGTGGTAGTGAGTTTTGTTTTCCTTTTTGTCACCTGGATTATTCCAGGGTTTGTAATCCAGTTGCTATGTTCCGTCCATTTGGATGAGTTAAAACCTTGTTGTCTTTACGTTTAATGAAATGCAATTTTCTTCGTCCCTAATTCTCTTTCCATTTTCTTTTCTTTTCTTTCTTTGTACAGTTCTTTTTATGCTGATATCAATGATATGACATGCATGAGGAATCTTCGGCCCAGTTTTAAAAGCCAATCTAGCTCAGAAGTAATAATACAAGAGATCGAGTGTGATGATGGGGTGAATTGTAACAATGATGAGGCTTATGAGGAAATTAGTAAAGAATTAAGTCATTTTGAAGAAAAACCCAAACCTAACCTAAATGACACAGAAGCAGTTAATCTAGGGGACCAAGACGATGTGCGGGAAACTAAAATAAGTGTTCATTTGGAGCCACAACTCAAGGAGGAGATAATTAAAGTATTGCATGAGTACAAAGACATTTTTGCATGGTCATATGATGATATGCCGGGTCTAAGCACCGATTTGGTGGTTCATAAATTGCCCACTTGATCCAGCACTCCTCCTTATCAAGCAGAAGTTGAGAAAGTTCAAAACGGACATAAGTGTGAAGATCAAAGAAGAGATCACCAAGCAGTTTGAGGCGAGGGTCATTCAGGTTACACCGTACCCCACTTGGTTAGCTAATGTCGTGCCTGTGCCGAATAAAGATGGCAAGACCAGGGTGTGCGTCGATTATCGAGACCTTAACAAGGCAAGTCCAAAAGATAATTTCCCATTGCCCAACATCCATATACTGATCGACAATTGTGCCAAACATGATATTGGCTCTTTTGTGGATTGTTATGCGGGTTATCATCAGATTCTAATGGACAAGGAAGATGCAGAAAAGACGGCATTCATCACGCCGTGGGGAACATATTGTTATCGGGTCATGCCGTTTGGTTTGAAAAATGCTGGGGCAACTTATATGAGGGCCATGACAACTATCTTCCATGATATGATACATAAAGAAATCGAGGTATACGTGGATGATGTGATCGTGAAGTCTAGACAGCAATCCGACCATGTCAGAGATTTGAGAAAATTCTTTCAAAGGCTTCGCAGGTACAATCTTAAGCTCAATCCTGCGAAATGTGCTTTCGGGGTGCCATCTGGGAAGTTGTTGGGGTTTATAGTTAGCCGGAGGGGTATTGAATTAGACCCGTCAAAGATCAAAGCTATTCAGGAGTTGACACCTCCAAGAAACAAAACCGAGGTGATGAGTTTGTTGGGAAGACTGAACTATATCAGCAGGTTCATTGCTCAGCTCACGGCAACGTGTGAACCAATTTTCAAATTGTTAAAGAAAGATGCCGCGGTCAAATGGACTGATGAATGCCAGGAGGCTTTTGATAAGATAAAGAGGTATTTGTCAAACCCACCCGTGCTGGTCCCACCAGAACCAGGGAGACCTTTGATTCTATATCTGACAGTTGTGGACAGTTCATTCGGCTGTGTACTGGGGCAGCATGATGTTACGGGCAGAAAGGAGCAGGCTATCTACTATCTCAGTAAGAAGTTCACATCTTACGAGGTCAAGTATACTCATCTGGAAAGGACATGTTGTGCCCTAACTTGGGTGGCACAGAAATTGAAACATTACTTGTCATCTTACACCACTTACCTTATATCTCGCTTGGACCCGTTGAAGTATATTTTCCAGAAACCCATGCCCACAGGAAGGCTTGCAAAGTGGCAGATCTTACTTACAGAGTTCGACATTGTCTATGTGACACGGACTGCCATGAAAGCACAGGCATTAGCCGATCACTTGGCTGAGAACCCCGTTGATGAAGATTATGAGCCTTTGAAAACTTATTTCCCTGATGAAGAGGTAATGCACATTGATGAATTGGAACAAGTTGAGAAGTCGGGATGGAAACTTTTCTTTGATGGGGTTGCAAATATGAAGGGCGTGGGAATAGGAGCAGTACTTATTTCGGAAACATGTCAGCATTACCCTGTTACAGCCCGGCTTCGTTTCTACTGTACAAACAACATGGCAGAATATGAGGCGTGCATATTGGGACTGAGATTAGCTGTGGATATGGGTGTACGGGAAGTCTTGGTCATGGGTGACTCGGACCTACTGGTACACCAGATTCAAGGGGAATGGGAAACACGGGACTTGAAGCTTATACCATATCGACAGTGTCTGCATGAGCTTTGCCAGCGTTTTCAGGCTATAGAGTTCAGGCACATTCCAAGGATCCATAATGAGGTTGCTGACGCTTTGGCTACTTTGGCGTCAATGTTGCACCATCCAGATAAGGCTTGTGTTGATCCATTACAGATTCAGGTCCGTGATCAGCATGCTTACTGCAACATGATAGAAGAGGAAATCGATGGAGAGCCGTGGTTCCATGATATCAAAGAGTACATTAGAGCGGGAGTATACCCAACGCAGGCCACCGGTGATCAGAAAAGAACAATTCGGCGGTTGGAAAGTGGGTTTTTCCTTAGTTGATGAGTGTTGTACAAAAGAACGCCAGATCTCGGTTTGTTGAGATATATAGATGCACGGCAGGCCACAACTATCATGACTGAGGTGCATTCCGGAGTTTGTGGACCGCATATGAGTGGGTATGTTCTAGCAAAGAAGATTCTCCGAGCAGGTTATTATTGGCTCACGATGGAACGAGATTGTATCAGTTTTGTGCGTAAGTGTCATCAATGCCAAGTACATGGAGATTTGATTCATTCTCCACCATCAGAATTACATACGATGTCCGCACCATGGCCTTTTGTTGCATGGGGCATGGATGTTATTAGGCCAATTGATCCAGCGGCATCAAATGGGCACAGGTTTATCTTGGTAGCTATAGATTATTTTACCAAATGGGTGGAAGCTAAGACGTTCAAGTCTGTGACCAAGAAGGCTGTAGTTGACTTCGTGCATGCAAATATCATATGTCAGTTTGGGATCCCAAAAGTAATCATCACAGATAATGGGGCTAATCTTAATAGTCATTTGATGAAGGAGACATGTGAGCAATTTAAGATTGCTCACAGGCACTCTACTCCGTATCGTCCCAAGGCAAATGGTGCGATTGAAGCGGCTAATAAGAACATAAAGAAAATACTCCGGAAGATGGTTGAAGGATCTAG
Source organism: Nicotiana sylvestris (assembly GCF_000393655.2). Lineage (NCBI taxonomy): Eukaryota > Viridiplantae > Streptophyta > Magnoliopsida > Solanales > Solanaceae > Nicotiana > Nicotiana sylvestris. Next base: position 34,603,044 of record NC_091060.1, on the reverse strand, counting down.
ACAATGGCACGAGAAATTTCCTTTTGCATTGTTGGGATATCGCACCACCGTGCGTACCTCGATAGGGGCGACTCCTTACGCATTGGTATACGGTACCGAGGCAGTAATACCCGCAGAAGTGGAAATCCCATCTCTGCGAATCATTGCAGAGGCTGAGATCGATGATGATAAATGGGTGAAAAGCCGTCTTGAGTAGTTGAGTTTGATCGACGAGAAGAGATTGGCATCAGTGTGTCATGGCCAACTGTACCAACGAAGAATGGCAAGAGCATACAACAAGAAAGTGCGTCCAAGGAAATTCGAAGTCGGGCAATTAGTCCTGAGACGGATCTTGCCTCATTGGGCTGAAGCGAAAGGAAAGTTTGCCCCAAACTAGCAGGGACCATTTGTAATAACCAGAGTGTTGTCTAATGGAGCATTGTATTTGACAGATGTGGAAGGAAAATGTGTAGAAATGGCCATCAATTCTGATGCGGTCAAGAGATACTATGTATGATTTCTTTATTTTCTGAATGTATCTGTTTGTATCTGGCGTATCTTAAAGATTAAAATGATGAAGGCATTTTGTCCGGCTATCCAAACACTCTTATCCCTTGTTATCCCCTTCGAGCCTTACTTATTTTTCACACCCTTCTTTCGGAATCAACGGCACTATCAGGGAATACAGGTGCCAAACATAAAAGAAAGAAGAGAAAAACAAAAGGAAAAGAAAGAAGATAAAAACAAAAAGAAAAGAAAGAAAAGGAAAAGAAAAGAAGAAAAAGAAAAAGAAAAGAAAAGAAAAGAAAAGAAGAAAAGGAAAAGAAAGAAAAGCGAAAAAAAAAGAGAAGCACAACAACAAAGGTTTAGTGAACTACGTTTGACTTGATCCCGAAAGGGTACGTAGGCAGCCTCTCTGAGGTTCAGTCATACCAAAACAAAAATCCAAAAATCCCCAAGCAAGAAACTGGGGCAGAAATTGTGATTGTTATGAAAGTTGGATTCCGAAAGTTGTAATTTGAACCCACTCGAATTGTTTTGAGACTTTTATACCTCTCTTTCTAACCCCATCCAAAAGCCTACATTACGGTCCAAAGAAAGACCTTTTGATCAATCTCTAAGAAATGCCAGGGCAAGCAGGTGACGGTAATTCGTATCAGTGGCGACACTCTGGTTCAAGCAAGAAAGAACGAAAGCAAAAATGAGAGAGTCTTATCGGTAAAAACCCTCACGGGCACCGTAAGGCGATGGGAGCTAAGAGAAAAATAAATGAGAGGGTCTTATTGGTGAAAACCCTCGCGGGCACCTTGAGGCGAAAGTGAGTTGGAAGATGGTTAAAAGGCAAAAGGTTTGTGAGTGGAGAATGTTTCGAGGTACCGCAGGAAAACAAGGGTAAGGTCTGGGTAATTCAAACAATTGATGGAAGTTCTGAGCAACAAAGTATGGCAATTGAAAGCTGGTTATTAGGACAGATTGGGCCGATTAATCCAAAATGCATGTCATGACCATGGGTACCAGCTGTCTCGCCCAGATAAGTTTCTTTTCCTTCTCTTCTTAAAAATAATCATCTGGTTGTGGATTCTTCTTATCCTTAACTCAAAAATCGTCGCATTTCATTCTCTGTTGAGGGTTTTATCTAGCAAAGATATTCCAGTGCTAGTTTTGGTCAAAGCGGACAGAAGGGACTTCAGAGCTCATTACCAGCTTCTGGAATTGCAAAGCACAACGTGGTCAGAGCATGTCAAAAACAACATGACGTAAATGGAATAGGGGAAGTCGCCGAAAGTTGCATCGGCAGAATATTTGGGAAATGTTATGGAAATGTGAAAGTTCAGGCAAAAGGGTCGGAAAGATGAGACAACAGTATGGGTACAAAAGCATTCAGGTGGTCAGAAATTGGGGAATTAACGGAAGTTTCATCGGGGAAATGATTGGGAAATGTTGTGGGAAAGGCAAAAGCTCAAACAAAAGGTCTCAGAAAGTCAAGCGGTTCAGGAACAGTATGTGGAAATCAGTCAGCACAAAGCAATACAGGGGAAGGATCTTTCAGCAGGAATGCCATCAACTAACCACCATTTTAAACTGACGAAATTTTCTTTGATTGTAACAGGGGTAGAAAGTTAGTCGTTGAAAAGGAATTCTCCAAGAAAGAAAACAAGCAGTAACCAGGTTAATTGCAAAGGGCGGTTTGATTAAATACAAGATAATCTTGAAGTGCATAAGGGGAATCGAATTTGATTACAAAGTTGGCATGATTAGAATAAGTGTAAGTTGTCAGGACCTTCCTGGATAATAGGATGTAGTTCAGATACCCGAAAGTCAGGAGTCCGCCTGGAAAACAGAGACATACATTTTAATTTAGCAATCAGGGGTCCGCCTGGAAAACAGAGACATACAATTTGATTCTAGCAGTCAGGAGTCCGCCTGGAAAACAGAGACATGCAGTTCAGTTTTAGCAATCAGGAGCCCGCCTGGAAAATGGAGGTGTTAGATATTTTAAGCAGTCAAAATCAGGAGCCCGCCTGGATAATAGAGGAGCAGTTTCAATTTTAAGTTCAGCAATCAGGAACCCGCCTGGAAAATGGAGGTGTTAGATATTTTAAGCAGTCGAAATCAGGAGCCCGCCTGGATAATAGAGGAGCAGTTTCAATTTTAAGTTCAGCAATCAGGAACCCACCTGGAAAATGGAGGTGTTAGATATTTTAAGTAGTCGAAGTCAGGAGCCCGCCTGGATAATAGAGGAGTAGTTTCAATTTTTAGATTCGGCAGTCAGGAGCCCACCTGAATAACAGAGGAATACATCTGATTCCGAGTTTATTTGAGTTCAGCAATTGGGAGAGATGGAATAACATCTCAATTAACCAGGGAATAGCAACATGGATTTTTATCAAGGAAGAACAAGACAACAAGGCAACAAGGAAGTACAGGAGCAAGTTTGAAGAATTTAGATAGGATTTTATAACTAATAGAGCATAGTTAGTTTAGCTTCTTTTATCTTTGACATAATGTAATAAGGGAGGTCAGCAAGAAACAACAGCAGCAGTAACAGCAACAAGCGCAGTGCAATCACAGTTCCTGGTAGTCCCAGCTACAAGACACTCCTGAACTACACTCACCTAATTCCTGTTTAGCCCAGGATATGTAGGCAACTTCCGAAGCAGGATGCGGTCAAGATTTTCAAAAAAAATGCTTCGCACGGAATTTTCGAACGGGCAAAAATCGCTCATATTTGCTCACTTGTCTTTGCCCGAAAACCTTTCGCGTTTTCGAGCAAAGAGGGGCAGCTGTGAGCACGTTATTTTTGCCCTATATATGAATAATTCCCAAAATCCCAAACAAAATAATTTTTCTGTATTTTACAATTTTTGTGTGTTTTGGTGTCATCTTCTGATAATTGTTGCATTTTTATTTGGGCGTGTTAATTTTTATAAAATACAAAAAAATACGCATTTTTTCTTTGCACTTAGGATTTAATTTTATACTTTAGTATTAATTAGGGATTAACTTGTTTTAGAATAGGATATGAAGAAAATGAAAAAAATAGTTTACTTTAACGTTTTTTTTATTGTGAAACAGTCGAAAATAGTTATTAAGTTAATTTTAGGCATTAATTGGTTTTAGCTTAATTGCTAGTTTAATTTCGCATCTTTGTAAAAATCAGAAAAATAAATACAAAAAATACAAGACTGCAAAAAGAAAAATGAAAAATATAATGGAAGTGAGCTTGTTTGAGACTTAAAATTTGGGCCATTTCTGCATGTATTCCGTTGGCCCAAATGCCTCAAAGCACCCCGATTCAGTCCAGCCCAAGTCCCTACCCGGTCTGCCCCCCCCCCCCCTTTAAATGAAACGGCGTCGTTTCGGGGTCCTTGGATCAGGACCATTGGATCTCATCAATCCAACGGTCCGGAACTAACTAGGTTTCCAGTATATAAGTGTCCAAACCGTCCCCCCCTACCCCCCATTTCCATCGTCTTCCTCACCCCACCCCTTCTCCCAAACCCTAATCCGCGCCGCCCTAAAAATCCTTGCCGGCGGTGAACACAAACTATGTCGTTCACCTTGAAATTAACACCACGGACTCCCCTCACCCTCCTCTTTCTATTGCACCCGTTGGTTTGCCTCGAATAAGGCCGGAACTTTTCGAATCTTGATTTGAAGTTTTCCGGCCAGGTGACAGTTTGTCCGAATCAGCCCAAAATCACACCCTAAAACCCACAGCCCTTCCCCAACACTAATCCGTGTTTGTTTTCTTTAAAATCACCAGGAAACGACCCACATCTTAGATCTAAGAATTGCTGGCCAAACCCTAAAATCAAATCCTTTTGATTTCGAACCGTAGTACCCTTAACCATGTGTTCTCGTGTAAGAACACATGGTTAGGGATGTTACGCGTCAAAAATCTGAAAGGATTCAGATGTTCATGACCGGCCAGAATCCTTTAGGCCTTTGTGAGTTTTTCTTTTCTTTTTACTGCTTCTTTCACTCGCATAATTAAAATATTATTTGCAGTCGTTGTTTCATTGTTGTTCTATTAATTTTAGGGTTTAATTGTGTTAGTTTAGGTTCTGTTAATTACTGTTGATTCTGAGATTGTTAGTTGGTTGAATGATTATAAGTTCATGGTTCAATAATTAGTTTTAAGTTCATTTATTGGTAATCGTGGTAGCTTAAGCTCAATTTAATTTCGTTTAGCTTGTTTGAGTTGGTTAATTGACTAGAATTGGTTTAGTCAGTCTGATTAGTTGGTTTCTGATTGCTAGTTAATTAATTTTAGTTAGTTTCTGATTGCTAGTTAATTAATTTTAGTTAAGTTTCAGAATGGTTTAGGATATTGGGTATAACTGTTAGGGATAAGGGTAGGTTCAGTGATTCTAAAAGGCTTTCAGGGGTAATATGGGTATGGAAAGGGTAGTTCTGATAGGAATAGTAATATCAAGGTATAGGGAAGGGCAGTATAGGTATTGTATGGGTAGAGGAATGCCTTAGGGCCTTCTAGAATGAGGTTCAAGTGTAAATTTGAATAATTATAGTGCAGTTACTTGTTTAGCAAGATAAAACTAGAGGGGCTAATTGAAAATAGAGAGTGACTGATTGGCAAATCAGAATCTAGTCCATTCTCTTTGGGAGTTGCCCATAAAAGGGCATAAGATGCCTTGGGAAAGGGGGTCTGCTCTCAGTCTTCTGCCTTGAGCCCTAAGTTTTAATTTGAGCTTTCATTCCTATTTTTTTAAAATCCAGTTAACATTTCAATTCTGAGGTTATTCAGAAAATAAAAACATCAAAATATGGAGATCTGAAACAGCTTCACCGTTTCATTACTAATTCTGGGTTTCAGCTGTGAGGGTCAGGGAAATATTAGAAGTCTGTTAAGCTGATCTGTAGGAATTTGCTTATATTTCTGGTTTCAAAGCAATCTGCCTGTGTTTCTGTGGTGTACATTGCTGGGTTTGTTGTTTGTTGTTGTTGAAAGTAGCTGATTCCTCTCCTTTTCTCTATTTTCATTACCATTCCCAGGTACATTTCCTTGACTCGCATCTATGTAAATCCAAGTTTGAAGTGGAGAAAAATGAGAATGTTACTGGAATTCTATTGTTTTTGGAAACATTGTCTATTGACTATCTTTTCATAGTTTAATTTGTTTAAATTGTCTGACTGTTACTAATTTACTTAGTTGTTGTTGATTCGAGCCAATAACTGATTTGTATAATCGAGACTGATGAACTGTCCAGTATGAGTTTGGTTATTTTAATTAGTAAGTGGACATTTGGATATTTAGATTTATGTGTATAGTCCAGGGTGCGGGCTGTTTAAATGGAGCATTTCATGTTTATACAATTGTCATTTTCAATTTGTTTAAAGTTTCACAGTATGCTGGAGTCAAGTTTGCAAAGTTGTAATTGATTTAGAGTTCAACACACATGGTTGTTTTTTTAGTTTTGGTCTAAGATGAATTGGGCACAGCTTCATACTGGGCCAATTTTGGGCCTGTCGAATTTGCAGTCGGCCCAATCTGTGGTTAGGAGAGAAATCAAAATGGGGCCTAGGTACATCAAGGTTCAAGAGTTTAATTAAATAGTAAGGAGCCCCGAGGGCTCGATCTTTGGGTTGTGCATTGGCCCGTCCATAAGTAAAATTTGGCCTCCGTAAGGCCTGTTTCTTCGAGCTCTAAAAGCCCTCACCTGCAACATGTGTAATGACAGTGCTTTGGACCGTATGGGCTCAAAGCCCATTTCCTTAGTATTTCTGCATAGAAGTTCAAAATTCAGGTTTAACGGATGATTGGCCTTAATCAATTAGGATCCTTAAGTAATTGTTGACATAATTATCTCGCTGTTTAGATTTGAGAAGGTTGTTTGGAAAATTTCATGGCATTCCCCCAAAATAACACTAAGTTAGTATCTTAGGCACGATTTAATTAAATAACATTCTTAAAATTAGAGTGCGCATTGATGCGACTCAAATCCAAATCTCGACGAAGTCGAAATATGTCGATAACTACGGGTGCATTGATTGCGACGTGGCTCGAAACGCGTTTTCATGACGTCGCAATTCTTTAAAAATAATTATGATAAAAGCGGTGTAAAATTAATAAAAGGCATATGAGCTAGCATGTATTAAAATCAGATAAAATCGAATATAACAGTTGAGCGACCGTGCTAGAACCACGGAGCTCGGGAATGCCTAACACCTTCTCCCCGGTTAACAGAATTCCTTACTCGGATTTCTGGTTCGCGGACTGTTAACAGGGTCATGAATTTCCTCGGTTCGGGATTCAACTGGTGACTTGGGAAACCATTAATCTCTCAAGTGGCGACTCTGAATAATTAATAATTAAATCCCGTTCCGATTGTCCTTTAATTGGAAAAACTCTTTTACGCTCCTCTTGCAGGGTGTAGGTAGTAGAAAAAGGAGGTGTGACAAAAATAAAGAACACATAGATTTTTACGTGGAAAACACCTGGCTTAAAAAGTGAAAAACCCGTGTTCATGCCTGTAAATTGTGTGCATGCCTCAATTTAAATTGCTCTCAATTTATAACTTTTGCTTGTGTACATGCCTGTAAAAGAGAACAACACTGATATTTAATAGATTAGTAATTAGAGATTGACTTGGATTCAGACACTACTCTTCTATCGTATAAGAGTTCAAGTTGATCTCAAACTCTAACACTATCCTCTTCCTAAACTGTGTTCTCTTCATGTAAGGAGTCTTTCTCTCCTTATTTAATATGCAACCTTGTCGATCAGATCAGGAGATATTGCTTCTTGATAAGTTAGATTTATCTCCTTCACGTGTGTCTCACATGACAAGTTGATCTTGACTGTGCTTCACAAGATGGACCTAGTCCATGTCTGAGTTCTTTTGTCAGTATTCAAAACATTACCTATTCTTGGGTCAACAAATTCCCCATTTTTGATGATGACAAAGTTTGTGCTTTTTACTTACTTGGATCCTGTACGAACTCAGCTCAACCATCAATACAAATTTTAGAAAATTCACTTATCATTACGGACCAGGCTAATTAGGTTATAAATATCACTTATTCTAAATATGTATAGCACGGTATCTCTTCCCCTTTTGGCATCATCGAAAAGTTGCATACAAAGTGTGAGTCCCAGATTTTAATAAATACTCATGGCTAGTGGGGCAACTGCAAGTGCAATCATGGTTTAATTATCAGTAATCAAACAAACATATTTAAACTATCAAGGAAAGATTAACATTGAACAAGAGCAAAAACAGTAGATATCATTGATAGAAGATATGCTGCTACCACAATCCACAACAAGAGAGAAAAAATATTTAAAACATGAGCAAAAAGAAAGAAATCCTTAATCCAGGTCACTAAAGGTACTAGACATATTCAGGAGACAAAAGCTAGGATTCCTAAGGCTTGGGGGAGCTAGAGGGTTGGTTTTGGGCTTGGAGAATATTCAGGATATTATGAAGAATTCCATCATTCTTCTTCCTTTCTTTGGTAAGCTCAGTTCTGAGAGCATACCTCTCATATTTCACCTATGCCACACGAGCCTTCATCCTAGCTATCTTAGCATCCTTGGCTTCACAGTCCTGAACAAGAGCCATAACTTTGTTGTTGATAGGTGTCTTCTTGGATGAACCAAGTGTTGATACCCAATTTTTCCCTATATATTTTTAATATGAAAAATAACTTCAAAATAGCATATATAAGCATGTCCAAATGTTTTATTATTTTTTCATAATTTTTAAAGGTTTAAATGGATTTTTTTCCTCCCTTTTATCAATAAAATCCCAATAATTATTTCCAAAATTATTATCTTGATAATTCATCTATTGATTTTTATATTTATGCCAAAATATGGCTAAGGTAATTTTTACACACTTTTACAATTTTATTTAGTATTTTTAAAGGTAAATTGCACATAATTGCAATATTGGCCCTTTTAAGGTTTAATTATGTTTTGTATGCATAAAATTGGGCCCTATATTTTTAAATTGTTATTTATGTGTTATAAATTATTTTAGTATTTTCAATTTATTTTCAGAAACTATTTACTATTTGTTTATAAATTGAAAAAGGAAAAATGGCTATTTAAATAAAGGCCCATTTGTATTTCAATTATAGCCTAAATTAGACCCCAAATCCCCAGCCCAATTTTGCTTTAAACCTGACCCTAACCCTTTTAAAATCAACCCAAACATGGATCTCTACCTACCCCATTTAATCTAGGCCGTTGATCATTTAGATCAACGGCCACTATTCCACCTTACCATTTTTAACCACAAACGACCCCCTAACCTAATCATTTCTCACCAGTCTGCTGCCCTTGAATCCGCTCTTCTGTCAAAATCTCTCTGAAAACCTAAGGCTAACACTAGTCGTCGCCACCCAAATCCACCCTAAAACCCTTCAATCCTCACTCAATCCATGGACTCCCATGGTTGTTTGAGACTTTTACTCGTCTCCTATGTCTATTTGTGGCCTGCTTTCCTGATCTCATGGAAAGATCTCAAAGAGATCTAATCCAGATCCTATTCGACTTCCGTCTATGGTCTTTTTCCGGCTATCCATGGCCGATCGAGTCAGATCTATGTCTTTTCAGGCTAGATCGGTAAGTTTTCGAAGTTTTTCTCACTTTTATGGGTTCTCTGAAACCCTAACCTTTAAGATCTTTCGATTTTCTTTCAGATCTATCTTAGATCTGTGTATGTTATGAGCCTCTTAAGTGGTTTCGTCAAAGCTTTTCCTATTTTTTCAAAACGACTCTCCGTCTTCAAAAATTAGGGTTTTTCTTATACTTTTTCTAAAAGACTTCTTCTCTGATTTTTCAGTATTAGCTTATGATTTTAATATGTTTAAACGGTTTGTTTATGTTTTTCTTCTACCTGGTTCATTGTGTTTGAAACCCTAAGTGTTTTGGTTCTATCCGGGGTACTGAAACTCTCTTTGTTTATTTTATACGCATGCTTGGTTCAATTAAGTTCTTTGTGTTTGAATCCTTTTCCTTGTTTGACTTATCTGATTCTGAGTTCTTACCATTTTTTAGCTCAACTATTGTTAAAACCCTAATTTCATAAAAGGTTTTCCTCACTTATTGGTGTGAGTTCTTTACTTGTTTCTGACTTTCTTTACCTATTAGACTGGTTTCTTCACTTTGGTTCTATGTGTGAGCCATGACTGCTTGACCTTGTTGATTACCATGCTTTGAATTGTCCTTAGCCTATTCATGTCACTCCTGTATGTTTATGTTCATCTAGTTTGCTCTTTTTTGTCAATATGTTTGACCCAGCATGTCTAATACGCCTGTTCATTCCTTTCTATTTATATGTTGAAGTGCAAAATCATGACCATTTCTTGATTGATCCTGATTTCCTTAAGTTACGATTGATTGCAAAAAAAAGTTTTCTTATAAACCCTAATTTTACTCATTTGTTTAAATTGATTGATTCCTTCGCTTTATTTGCTGTGATGTTTTACCCCGCTGAATCATTTCCCCATATTAAGTATATTTTGTACCTATACTCAATTGTATACTCTATATTCTTACTATCCCTTAAATGGTCAGAAATCAATCTTCCTCTGATTGATTTTATTTCCTTAATTATCACGTTAGTATCCGTTAAGCAGTAATTCCTTGATTAAAGGGAATTACTTGTATTAATGGGATTCTGATTGTGATTATTGCCATATTTGTGTTAAGTGTTTACTTGTCACCTTATTTTTTACTCGTTTTCAAAGCTATAAAAACCCCACCCTCTCTTCTTTAGAGACACGAACAACTGAGTTCCAAAAAATACACACTTACACATTCAAACTCTCTTTATTTCTCTACTACTTGTGCTACTACCTTGTCTAGCCGGCTGGAAGCCAAGGCTAGACTTTGGAACCTTGATTACTTTTCTTTTCTGCACTTTGCTTTCTCAACTGGTATATCCTCGTTTAATGTTAAAGCTTCAAGAACAACATGCTTCTTTATCTGTTTTAGCTTCTTTCATTTTTGGTCTACTTCTACTTGTGGTCCTGTTAAGATACATTACCAGCATGTTCTAATATGTCCCCTTCCCTTTTAGATTAATGCACTCCCCTATGTGTGTTTCAAGGCATACTCTGTCAGTCACTTATTATGTACTTGTCGTCCCAAACCCCTATCCCCTCCATGTGTTTGTGTTATTTTGGATGGTTTCTGATCATGCCAGTATCAGTTATTAATGTGCATATCCAAACCAGACCCCTGTTGGGATTATGTGTTTACAATCAAATGTCTGTGTGTCCCAAATCCCTTGACCCCATTTGTATGACTACTGATTCTGTGTGTTATCCCATCTTGTGAGTTTGAGTTTTGTTTACTACTATAATTGCTTTCAATCACCTTTGTTGCTGGTTGCTTTTCAAAAAAAAAATGGATTTGACAGTCCAATTTTCGCTTTTCCAAACTATGTCAAGCACTCCCACATATACTCTTAGAATACTAGGTTCTTCCCCTCTTGTGTGAGCCTTGCCTTGGGACCCTGAGCTCCCTCTGAAAATTGGCACATAAGAGTTGGCCCTTCCCCACTGCACTCACTATCTTGGTTATGCAATCTGGGTGTGAGAACTGGCCGAGATCCTTTGAGGTCCTTAGGGAATTCTGACACACCCAGATATGAGCAAGGCTTTAGAAAAATATAGGCTTTGAAGTAGTTTATTACAAAACTCAGAAGGAAGTTAGGTTCAGGATTCCTATGGTTGTAACTTTTTATTTTTGTACTTCTTTTGTAATTCAATCATTTGGTCTGTGATAATTTGTAAATGAGTATGGGGTTATCATTTGGTCTGTGATAATTTATATTCCTATTTGAGATATAGAAACCATGCACAAGACTCATTTCATACATTAAAGATCATGTTCCTAGGACTTATGCTTATTGTTTTCAGCGTGTCCATTTCACTATCACAACACTTAGAAAATCCTGCATTAAATATGTTAATAATCGGTGTTTCTGTGAACATGTTCTTACTGCCATGCACACTTAGAGATCCTGTTTTAGGCTAAACTAATAAACATATCATCTCTGCATATTCTGGAAATCATGTTCAAACGCTGTAATATTTGTGCATATAGAAATCCTGCCTAGGATTATGCATCTCTGTACATTAGATACCATGTCTTTAGGATTTCATTCGTTTAAACACGCTTAGGCTAACTATGAATGCATAAAAGGAATAAAACAATTCTACTCAGTTTTTTACAAGCAACTGGCCATAGTTCTGTATGTTGAACACCTAGAATAACATGTTGTAGGTAATATAATAATCTCCAAACTGTCTTAGCAATCCTGAATAACTACTGAATACTGCTTACACCTAGGCAAGCCTTAGGTAATTACCTAAATAAACTGGAGCTTCTTTTGTTTAATTATCAACTACTACAACCAGCAGGCATGCCTGATTCAGAATTCTTTTCTGAGTTATACAATGAATCTGGTTCTGACTTAAACACCCTGCTTTAGGATTTTTAAATTCAGACGTTAACTATGTACGAGTCGTGCTGTCTATGTGCATTGTTTGCGGAGGTATAACTGAGCCTTCTATTTGCTTATATGTTTTCCCTAATTGCAGTTTTAAATGTTTTATATGTCGCCTTAGCATTTTACATTTAAAACTAAGGGTCAACCTAAAACCTCCTTCTTATAGGAATTGGAGTTCTAAATTCCTTAGGGACTGATAGGAATGGGATGGGTAATAGCATGCAATAGAGGTCGAGGCCAGCAATTACTTTAGTTACCTTAACGGGGCGGAAAAGGGTAGATATGGATATGATGATCGGTGCGCTAATACAATGTGTATCCCCTCTTCCGAGGAGTTTCATATCGGGTATTGCATTGATGTGATCCATATTACAAACAAACATAGGACACCCCCTTTATTTTTATAAGTATGCTTAGACTATAACACTTTTCAAAACCTTGCCTTTGTTAATCGTTTATCAAACACTTGTGTATTTAAACTTAAAATACCCTATTACTTGAGACTTATATGTTTACTTGCTAATTGAACAAATTTACAAAAACTATCTGGTCAGGAACCACACTAGTGGATCTTGACAATACCCAATTCTTCAAATTATCCTAACACCTTTCCTTTAGGATAATTTCAAGCCCTTACCCTATCTCTGGTTATCAAACATAGTTGTAGTTGGACCTTATAGGTGCCCTAATGTACCTTAAAATTGTTAGGTGGCGACTCTTCAAATACCCAATTCCCAAAAATAAAATGAGTCATTACACCCCATGAATGTCGAAACCCAAACTCTTTTCCGCGGAGGGAAAAAGGGGGTGCGACAGTATGGCGACTCTGCTGGTGATATTTAGGATTTTACCATTTTAGATTGTTCTTGTGAATTTGTACCCCTCCTTTATGTGCAATAACTTGTTTAATTCCTTTAAGCGCTTAATTTCTTTTCAAAAGCCAAGCTGACATATCTTCATCGTTTCATTCCTTTATTGTTGCGTTAAATTATAAAACTAATGTATTTATCGCTTTCCTGACGTGAAAATACATGTAAACATGATTTTAATCATTGCATGATCATACTCCACTCGTGCCAAACAAATACTATAGCAATGCTTGATGAGTGGTTGCGCTCTTCCTATATCATTACCCCTTAAATTCGGAAAGGCATATTTGTGGTAAAACTATTCGATCAGCGGTGCAGTTGACAGTTCCGTGCCTTCGCCCTTGAGTTTTCTGATCAAGGGTACCAGTCTAAAACCCTATAGAAACCTTACTCTACTAAATTGTGCATGCATCATGGTCAAACCTAGCCGGGTCAGTTATGTCATTCGCATAATGATCCTTTAAGATAGCCTTATCCAAAAGTCCACTAGGTTTCCCTAAATCCAAACAGACATCATCACGTTCTGTGCATTTAGTTGGAGAACTAAATGCTTCATGCTAATTAATGATATTAAATAGTTGAGTCTGGTGGGGGTAAGGGCATAACCTTGTTTGTATTGTAGAAATATGAGGCACGAAGTCCCCAGATTCGGCATGGTCACCAATATCCACCTAAGATTGCTAAGCTAGTGGAGAGATTTACACTCATGTGACCAAACTCTCATTAAAAAATATCTGGGTAATTTACCATCCCTCCTGGAGGTCCAGCATAACAACATGATCATAGAAGCTGCTACGTTGTTCTGGGATTATGAAAGGGCTGTGTTACGCTTTGGGGACATTGAAATGACACCTTTGCTAGAGGATATAGGAGGACTGGCCGGTCTAGTATGGGAAACTCCAAGTTTGCTAATGCCTGAGAACCGCAAAGGCAAGGGTTTCCTAAAAATGATGGGTTTGAAGAAGAATGCAGAATTGACATGCCTGAAGGAATCATACATCCCTTTTGACTACTTGTATGAAAGGTATGGTCACAACAAATCGTACTGTACCTACCCTGACGAGTTCGCCATCACATCCTTAGGACACATCCTTTGTAGGGTTTTTGTCTTCATGTTCTGCTTTTTAGATCTGATCGTGTTTTCGATGAAGAAAGAGAGAGTCTATACCAGGCTGGCTATGGTAACCAAGACCCTAATGGAGGGGATTGGTGGGCAGACATTAAGCATTGTACCTATGATCATTGCAGACATATACTGAGCCCTAGAGAAGTGTCAACAAGGAGCAAAACACTTCGAAGACTGCAATTTACTACTTCAACTGTGGCTCATGGAACATCTCCAAAGAGGCGAATACAGACAAGAAATTCATCGAAGGGACTAGGATGACCACATCACTTTCCACCATCCCAAATAAATGAATTATATCCCCGACATGTTCGCTAAGCTTGGGAATACCAAAGGATGGGTTGAGCTATTTGATAATCTAACTGAAGAACAGGTTCAATGGATGTTCGAGTGGTTTACGACAGAGGAGTTCATCGCTCGATCCAGAGATGCACCTTTCCTGATACTAATCAGTCTAAGAGAAGCATACCCTTACATCCCTCTTCGAGTTATGAGGCAAGCTGGTAGGAAGTAAGTTATACCCAAGGTCGACAAGATGAGCCATATCCGAGCCTACTTCCAAAATGATGATAGTACCTACAAGTGCCAAGAACAACATATGTGGCACTGCAATATCGTAATGGGCAAAGGCACCATCGAGCCAAACAGATATCATGCTGGTTGTACTCCTTTCTATTCATGTTGGTTGAAAGACAATCATGATGGTTAGGCCAGCCAGGGTTTGGTCGAGGTCACAAAATTATAGATGAAAGAGTCGAGCTGCAAGTCAAGTACAACCGGCTACGCAAAAGGATCTACGAATGTGAGAGCGAACACCGCGAGATACAAAAGTCCAACTAGAAGCTGATTGAGTATGGAATGACATGGCTATCAGTGCCAACAAGCGGCTAGGATACTTAGAGTGAGGCATAGTAGAATTGGAGAGAAAGTTTCTCAAAAGGGTTGAAGATTGTCAAAATGCTGAAGGGACCGAAGGTGGACATCTGGCTAGAGCATACCTGTTGTTGGGACATCGCGAGTTGGGGAAACTGTTTGACGGAGCCAAGGATGCCGAATCTGGGGAAGGTCCTTCGTGGACCAAGTAGCTAGGAGTTTATCTTTTTGGCGTTATAAATGTAATAAGGCCAATGGCCATTAGTGACTTTTATTTCTTGCTTATTTAGTGTCGATTTGTGATTCGTCTATTTTTTTTATCAATAAAATGAGGCATTTAGCATTCTAAGTTGTCCAAATCAATTTATCGCTAGGCCTACCTCAGTCACAAAGAGGTTCCCAAATTAGGACACGTTTTACATTCCCGCGCTATGTGTTTAAATATTGCGATACCTTTTATAATCCTCACTGACTTGATTACTTTTTTGTTTTTATTTTTGTTTTTGTTTTATTATTCCCCTCCCCAAAGGTTAGGTAGTGCATTCTGGCATCATCATCGTATTTCACAAGATCCAGGGGCCTCCACTCACTCCTTCTCTCAGTCCCATTAAAGGAAAGAACAAAGGCAAAATGGAAGACGTGAAAAACATCAGGAAGGAGAACACTGTTGAATGGGTTGAGGCCACTGATGGCTAGGGCATTCGGGTTTCCAAATGAGAATGTGTCACAGCTTGAACAGAAATTGATGAAATTCTAAGAAGAACATGATCAGGTTCGGAATCTGGAAAACCTATCATTTTTCCTCATCACCCCAGACATCAATTTCCCCAACACTCAAAACCTTACACCTCCTCAAAACATCCCAAAACAACAGAATCATCCCACACCTCACCATCACGCAGCTCCACTAAAGAACCAATACAACACCTGCCATACCCCAAACAATAATCCACTACTCATCCCAGAACCTCAGAACTCCACAAACGACCATTTCCACACCCATACACCAGGCACCATAACAATCCTTTCTACGTGGACACCATGCCACACTCCACCCAACCTATCTCATGCACACCTGAGTCTGATGAGAAGGATCTGCTTATCAGGAACTTGGCTGAGGAACTTAAGAAACTAACTAGCCAGATTCAGGGCATTGAGGGAAGACAAGGAATCGAGGGGCTAAACTATGAGGATCTTTGCATATAGCCTGATGTTGAACTGCCCGAGGGGTACAAACCTCCTAAGTTCGAAATGTTTGATGGTACGGGTGATCTAAGAGTCCATCTAAGGACATATTGCGACAAGATGGTTGGAGTGGAGAAGGATGAAAGGATCCGCATGAAGTTGTTCATGAGGAGTTTAAAGGGAGGTGTGTTATCTTTATACATCAACCAATATCCCAAGAAGTGGTCAAGATAGGTAGGAATGGCATCTGACTTTATGGACAGGTTCAGGTTTTATACAGAGAATGTGTCAGACGTGTTCTATATTCAGAATCTAAAGAAGAATCCCACAAAGACGTTTCGCGAGTATGCTACTCGCTGGAAGTTAGAAGCTGCTAAGGTCAGACCTGCCTTAGAAGAGGAACATATAAACAAGTTCTTTGTCAGGGCTCAAGACCCGCAGTATTATGAACGGCTGATGATAATTGAGAACCACAAATTCTCCGACATTATCAAACTGGGTGAAAGAATAAAAGAAGGTATCAAAAGCGGTATGGTCACAAACTTCGAGTCCTTGCAAGCTACAAATAAGGCCTTACAGTCCGGTGGTGTGTCAAAGAAGAAGGACGTAGGGGTCGTGATGGTTGCACAGACGACCAAATTTCCCCTCAAATACCAAATGTATCTAACACCTCCACTCATATACCAGCCGACCCCAAATTACAAAGCACCCTTACCTCATACCAAGCTCCGCCACAAACTTATCAATCATCTCCACCTCTTACATATCAACATACTTCACCCAGATACTCCCAACCCGCTCATGTCTACCAAACTTATAACGCTCAGCATCCCATTATCAATCACCTCCTGCACGCCAATATTTCCCTAGACCCCGACCTAATTTTGATCGCAGACCTCCAAAACAATATACAGCCATTGCTGAACCCATCGACCAACTGTGTGAGAGAATCAAAGTTGCTGGTTATATCACCCTCATCCCTGCTGCAACCCTTGAGAATCCTTCTAAGTGGGTTAAACCAAAAAAATCATATGCATACCACTCTGGCATGAAAGGGCACACCATCGATGAATGTCGTTCCTTGAAAGACAAGATACAGTCTTTGATTGATAAGAATATCAGTGTGGAAAAAGAACCCGCTCCAAATGTCCGCAACAACCCTCTGCCAGACCATAAGGGTGGAGGTATCCACATGACTGAAATAGAATATGACTGGGGATCCTGAGGGAACAATCGGGTTGATCGCAAAAGGTGATGACCCAAAAAAACCAACAATTACTCTCAATCCAATCATATTCCAGATCCAACCGTTTGAGGACACTGAGGTGAATATGTCAGTACCACTTGAGTTTGAAACAGCACCGTCCGTAAAGACACCAGCACCGATTAAGGTTGAATTCGTGTCTCCAGCAAATGCATCCCGCACCATTTGAGGTTGCAGTTTTGCTACCTAAGGCACATGTTCCGTTAGGGATAAGGATAGCCGCGCCAATCCCAGTGGCGATGATAGCCATGACACCATTCTATACAGAGGCTGTACCCTAGGACTATACAGTCGAGGCTAGAAGGAAAGGCAAGGTCAGGATTGAGAAAACTATCACAACATAGGGTATGACAAGAACTGGTAAAGTCTATACCCCTGAACATCTAGCTAAATCAAGCAAGTAAACCTCCAATCGGCCACCCATCATTGAGACAGGTCCAGACAATCTTTGCTGGAAAGCCATAAGATCACCTTTTATGAGGACGAGTTGCCACCTGAAGGGTTATGGCACAACAAAGCACTGCACATCATCATGTAACGTGAGGATTATTTCATCACTAGAATCCTGATCGATAGAGGTTCCAGTCTCAACATTTATCCACTGGTAATGCTCAAGAAGCTGGGTAAAGGACTGCATGAGATAAAAGACAGAGCAATCAATGTGAAAGCCTTTGATGGTTCTCAGATGTCCACCATTGGTGAGATTATTCTATGCTTGCATATGGGACCAACATGGTTCGAAGTCGATTTCCAGGTGATAGATGTGCCATCATCTTACAATTTGCTGCTGGGACGGCCATGGATTCATGCTGCCGGGGTCGTAACATCAACGCTGCATTAGGCAATAATGTTTGAATGGAATCACCAGGAGGTGATCATTCACGGCGATGGTAGCAACCCTATATACAGTCGCCAGACTATTCCGGCAATTGAGGGAAGAAGGAAACCAGGTGGGGAAACTTACCACCCAATCGAGCGGGTCAATTCTATCGACAAAGACAAATGGTGGGATAACAAAATCGAGAGTATACTGAATTGGAGTGGGTACAAACCTGGGAAAGGTCTCGGCAAGAACCTCTAAGGAATCTCTAAGCCCATAAAACTCAAGAAACATGGCACTACCTTCGTTTTGGGATATGATTACACCTGGGAAGAATTCAACAACTGGTCGCCACCATGGCGCATTCCTTACTATCCACTAGAGCAGCCAATACCGCATTTGAAGTAGACTTTCCAACAGGCTGACATTATTTATGGGTCGGATGAAGAAGAAGCACTTGCAGTGGTAAAGAACTTGTTTATGGAGGACAACGATATGGCTTGTTGTGCTATTCTCGAGGAGGATGGGGAGGAAGGCCCTTCCATACAGGCTGTGAGCAGAGGTGCACATCTCAATAATTGGACCATCAGGACAACTTGTTTATTCACTATTTTATTTACTAAATGATTTTCTTTTTACATTTTCAATTCCTGCAATAAGATCTTCAATATTCAAAACAGTTATTCAATTTATCAAAAGCATGTTTGATTTTTATTATGATTTAATATTTATTGCTATCTCTCCTTACTTTATCCATACATCATTACTATTACTTATCTTGATGAACCAATGACTATGGCATGCAATGAGATAACGCAACAAACGGATATTGATTTAGAGGAAGATGACATACCTAACGAGATTGTCAAAGAAATTGAGAACTTTGAGAACACACCTAAGACCAACCTGGACGAGACGGAAATTGTCAACTTGGGAGATGCAGAAAATGTCAGGGAAACACGAATCAACATTCACCTATTGCTGTCAGAGAAGAAAGAATATACAGAATTTCTAAAAGAATATGAGGACATATTCGCCTGGTCATATGATGACATGACTGGTCTGAGTACGTCTATTGTGGGTCAAAAACTGCCAACTGATCTAATGTGTCCACCGATAAAGCAAAAGCTTAGAAATTTCAAGCCCGATATGATTTTGAAAATCAAAGAAGAAGTCAACAAGCAGATCAAAGCTAAGGTTCTCAAGTAGTTGAATACCTGACATGGTTAGCCAACATTGTGTCGGTGCCAAAGAAGGATGGGAAGGTCAGAGTCTGTGTCGACTACCGGGATCTCAACCGGGCCAGTCTGAAAGACGACTTCCCTTTGCCAAATATACAGATCCTGATCGATAATTGCGCCAAGCATGAGTTACAGTCATTCGTAGATTTCTTTGCTGGTTATCATCAGATCTGGATGGATGAGGAAGATGTTGAGAAAACGTTTTTCATTATGCCGTGGGGAGTGTACTGTTACAAGATGATACCGTTCGGCCTGAAGAATGCATGGGCCACCTACATGAGGGCCATGACTACCATTTTCCATGCTATGATACACAAGGAGATAGAGGTATATGTAGATGATGTTATTATCAAATCCAAGAAGGCCACTAACCACATGGAAGATCCGAGGAAGTTTTTCAATAGACTGCGGAGGTACAACCTGAAACTAAACCCCGCAAAGTTCGCATTTGGGGTTCCTGCTGGGAAATTGCTTGGGTTTATTGTGATTTGCCGAGGAATAGACCTGGATCCATCAAAAGTCAAAGATATTCAAGAACTACCACTGCCAAAGAACAAGAAGGATGTGATGAGTTTCTTGGGAAGGCTCAACTATATCAACCGATTCATGGCACAGTCTACAGTTATCTGTGAGCCAATCTTTAAGATGTTGAAGATGGACGCCGCTACCAAATCGACCGATGACTGCCAAAAGGCCTTCAACAGAATCAAGGAGTACCTATCAACACTGCCAGTCTTAGTCCCACTTGAGCCAGGTAGACCCTTACAACTCTACCTTGCAGTTCTAGATGGAGCTTTTGACTGCGTTCTGGGATAGCATGATGAAACAAGGAGGAAGGAGCAAGCCATTTATTATCTCAGTAAGAAGTTCACCCCATACGAGGCCCAGTATTCTCTATTGGAACGCACATGTTGTGCTTTGACTTGGGTAGCTTAGAAGTTGAGGCATTACTTCTATTCCTATACTACATATCTCATATAAAGGATGGATCCTTTGAAATACATCTTTCAGAAGCCCATGCCCACCGTCAAGCTAGCCAAGTGGCAGATCTGGTTGAGTGAGTTCGACATTATTTGTGTAACTCAGAAGGCGGTCAAGGGACATGCACTGGCAGATCACCTTGCTGAGAATCCTGTGGATGGGGAATACGAACCCCTGAAAATGTATTTTCCTGATGAATAAGTATCATTCATAAGAGAAGACATTGCAGAATTGTCACGCCCCAAAAACCGAGAAGCGCGACTGGTGCTCAATCGAGTAAACCCGACTGAGCAAGCCTGCT
Organism: Nicotiana sylvestris; assembly: GCF_000393655.2. Taxonomy (NCBI): domain Eukaryota; kingdom Viridiplantae; phylum Streptophyta; class Magnoliopsida; order Solanales; family Solanaceae; genus Nicotiana; species Nicotiana sylvestris. Next base: position 34,582,415 of record NC_091060.1, on the reverse strand, counting down.
AGGTTTTATTCTATACAAACTAATTCACGAATAAGTAGAAGATGGACTCCATTAATTATACTTAGTAAGTATTTCATTATCAAGTTCCATTTCATTTCCATTAGCATCTTAAATCATAATTATCAAAATATTACAAGTTTTATAAATCTTTGCCAAACATCAATATTTCTACTTTAATTCCAATACCCGACACTACCCACAACCTGTCTACGGAGCTTCTAAACACAACTGAAGAATAATGTAATATGGAAATGTCGGTAACAAGGCTCCAGCTATACATTAAATACAAAGTACATGATGAATAGATGAAACAGTACCCCAAAACGAAGTGGGGCTCACCAAGTCAGCTGAAAGGATGATGTGGCACTAGCTACAACCAAAACTGCCTGCTATAAAAACACCTACATCCATTTAAAGACATAGCGCCCCCAGAAAAAGGGACGTTAGTGCCATCGAATAGCACTAATATGTATAACTAAACAGCATCAAATTAGAAAGAACTTTCATATACAAATAAAGAAATCACAGGTATCACTCCAAAGCTTTAAACGATCACAACATTATCAACAAGAAAGAATTACACAACCTTCACATCATGTTTCCATAGCCTTTAGTTGGGCATTTCATACTGTTCCACATCATTCACATTACCACCGCTATCTTGAGCAGAATTCGATCTCGACCCGATCGGCTAGGCCATCTCCCGAAGACGTTACCAATATTCTATTCACACTTTCCAATTTCAATCATCAATACATAACCGCCATATGTATATGTCATGGCGTCCAATCACGGCCCGATCGGCTAGGCTGCCTTACCGAGACGTTACCATTTTCCATTATTCATCTCACTTTAATCTCTGGTTACATATGGATTAGTTTACCGGCACTTGGGGCCATAATTTTCACATTCCACCATTCACGTTTCCCATTGTTCCCATTTTCAACATTAGGTTTGTAATTCAAGAGAGAATGGCACACAAGAGAAAATAAGGTTGCAGGTGTAGATGAGACTTCATGTAAATGGCACAACAATGCACTTCAATTTCAATTTAAGGTCTAAGCATTTCGATACATCATTCATAGTCCTTGCACCTTTTTCAAATTATCAAGAATAGCACGTTAATCAATTTGAGACACAGTTTCCACACATATAAGGTTGCATCACCAAGTCAAGTGAAATAGCAATCAGTACAACAATTCAATTTAATCTTACCGTACTCACACAACCAACGATGAAGCTCAATTTCTAAATGACGGGGTTTTAGCCATACATACCTTGTTTAAGATTTCCTTAAGTTACTACAACGTTCCAGAAATTCTAGCAATCCCCATCTACTTTGAGACATAACAAAAGTGAACACAAATTAGGAAGGTATTCATGGTTTCAGCTCATTTGAGCATTTCATCAAATACTAGTTGAGCATCTTGGTTTCAAATCTCTTTTACAAGGTTTCCTTCACTCCCTAACCCAATCCTTACTTATTTATGTTCTACAATCTTTTCACAAACCTAATTTGTACATGCATGTATACATAGTAGTATTACACCCAAGAATCATACCTCAATACCCCACCTTATACCCCAAACTCGAAATTAAAGACTAGGGTATAGAACCTTACCTCTTAGATGAAGAACTTGTGATTGAGTTCTTTGATTCTTTAAGATTGATGCAAGATTAGATGATTGAATGTTGGGTTCCTCCTTATCTCTCTAAAATGCTCTCATCTCTCTCTAAATTCAGTAACAAATGACCCCAAAATGAACCCCAAAGCCTATATATTAAAATGGGGTCCAGCTATAAAAATAGAAAGATTAACCCTCCGAAGTCGGGTTTGCGATCACAGAATGGACCGAAAAACATGAATACAGGTCACAAAATGCATCACAGAATAGGTGCCCAAAACCCGGCTACATTGGTCCAGTTTGCAACCAGATTTGGGTTCGCAGATCAAGTATGCGGACAACATAATGGTTTTTGCGATCGCAAAATTGACGCAGGATCGCATTTTTCTAGCCATTGGTAATTTGATCATAACTTTGAGTAGGAATGTCCAAATGACGAACGGTTTGAAGCGTTGGAAACTAGAATAAAAGATATTTTATTTGATAGGTTGCTCATCACATAAAACCTTACACATATTTAGATATGATTGTTCGAAGTAGGGACTTGTGCGAACTCATTTGAAATCTTAGCCTATTATGAATTTCTTTCCAATTTGACTTAGGCTTAGGCCTTTACTTGGGCCCCAAATTACTTACCACAAGACTTGTACACTTATTGGCGAAGTCCAATTGATGTCCACAATGTTAATAGCACATAAAATATTATAATAAGCCTACGTGGCACCACGAAATCCTAGGTTACTTGCAAAATTTTCCGGGGCCTTACATTATCCCCCCTTAGGATTATTCGTCCTTGAATGAGGGGTAGAGTCCGCCCTAAATGATTAACTTAATATACCTACTTTATAACCTACCTCAAGTACCTAAATTTCGACTAACTCCCAATTGTTTTCAGAAATTTCAGGAGAGACTCCTTTGTAACTAGGCCTATCCACCTGTCAAATAACCACCAAAACCATCCTAAAAACACATCCACAACTCGACAAAGTACCATAATGTATATATCAATAACAAGAACCTCAACATTACAAGCACCACATTATCACGATGATACCTGGACATGGACAACACATTATAAATCATAATACCTATAAGGTACCTTTCAAATTAAAACTAATTGTTACACAATCAAGCGAACCTTTCCACGACATTTTTGGCCTTCAAGGTGGCCTCCTCGACTTACAAGCTTTACCACAACCCATTCAAGAAAACAATCCCGACCTTCAAACTTATCTAAAAAGGATGACAACTAGATACCTGGCATAAGCTAACAATCCAATAACTTCACGTTCAATAGTTTCCACCGGGATGATATATAAAAGGTCTCCAACTACCTTCTTAAACATAGACATATGAAAACACATAATACATGTAGAACAACGATGGTAAACATCATACTCATAGCACTGCCTAATGTGAACTACACTTATGCAACCTTCATTATCAACTCACATAACATCTTTAGGGGAAAGTATTGAGAATAACCCTTTCACCTTCCTAAACTCTAAATCTCTACACGAACGCCCATGCTAAACCTTTGATGACCTTCCACAATTACTCTAAGATGTGCTATAGTAAACTGACGATAAAATTACCTATCAAATATATGGGATCACGCGGGATACTTCTTATTTGACATGTTTGAAACTTCAATGCCAAATATATCTAATATAGTAAGGAGCAACAAAGTTCAAGATTGGGATGGAATTATTCAGGAATCCATTTATGCGCTGAGCAGAGTATTTCATGAGGTTACATACTGAGAGACATGAGGATTTCTATTAATGAGGCTGACATGGTTTAATCCATGTGACTACATCAATTATCAGATAGATGAAGCATAGTGGTAGCTAATATTCTTAGATAATGTGGATACCATGTATGTCAACTTGAGATTTTTAAAGAGGTGATCAAGTAGGATGCACCAGTTGTGTCCCTGAGTGTAAGGTAAGTAGTTGAGCTCAAATGGTAAGACTCTTGCAATATGGGTGTGATTGAGGCCGCAAATGAAATACGTTGAATTTGATTTCACTCATAACAATAAGCGACACAAGGACTTTATGCCACAAGCGCACGAGGATGGAAAAGAAGTCATCTACTTATGAGATTATCATAATTCGATCAATCTAACCCTTCCTAAGGTGGTGGAATGCCAGAGGTAGCAAAATTCCCATACATGACAATGACGTTGTCAATACTCCTAGAAGCTGAGTGAGCAGAGAGCGACATAACCTCATCAAATCCGACCCATTCATGACTTTTATGAAAAGATGACACATTTTGATTTGAAATCATGGCAATTTAGGCCTGAACTTTAAGGCAAATTATTACTTTTGAAACCCATAAGACAAGCCCTCGTAGTCCTAGAGAATCATCAAAAATGGCAAGAAAGTACTTAAAATCATTACGAGCTTGTATAGAATAAGGCCTCGAAGCGACCGTATGAATAATTATGAAAGGGTGAGAAGTCTTGATGCATTTATCGTAGAAGAGTAACCTAAGTTATCTAGTCACATGGACAAGTAGAGCAGGAAGATGATTGTTTAGGAGAAAATCTCATAAGGAGTGCGAGCAATATCTTTTTATCCTAACAAAAAGGAGCATACCCCGACCCTTGATGCCATAAGGCATAAAATTAGATTCACGAGGAGAGTTACTAGATGGAAATAGATAGTAAGGCGGCACAACTAAGAGCACCACTTGGAATCAACAAGCTTAAATAGAGTTGAAGACATTAGAAGTCTGTAGAAAAGGGGAAATTTACCCACTTTCAGGACGCTTGTAGAGTACATAAAAGTGAGGTTAATTAAATTAGATCATATAGTTAGATAACTAGTCGAGACACTGAGATAATATCGCATTGAAGATTACGGGTAAACAACACATGATGCAAGACAAATGAAAAGAAAGTAAGAGAGCCTTATGGAAGTAACCTTAACATTGTAGCCACTAGGAATGGTGGTAATATAAAGCGATTACGTGAAGATATATTTTTCAAAGAAGATCTCTGTATGTAGTCACGTGATGTATAATTCCAGAATTCTAAAATTAAATTATGTTTAGCAACTCTACTTAATAATGAAGTACTACAACACACTTCTACACAACCAGCTATTACAAGCCACGTTGGGAGATGCTATAAGACTTGACTGAGAGAAAAGCTTTGACATATGAATGTGTTACTAAGTGTATTTCTCCTTGGTCAACCCAAAACCCAAAATGCAAGAGTTAGACTGATAAGGAGATCGTTGGACTAGCACATAAGTAGATAATCCATTATTGAAAGGAGATTATTTAATCTCAGCAATTGCGGCATGCTATCAACCATTGATGAACTTGAAGTGAGGTGAGAATCCAACGAGATAGTATAAAATGATCATGGAAGATTTGCAGATGTTCATAATGAGTTCCCCATGGGTTTGGACTCGAGGAATACCTAGATACTAATGAAAGACAGAAAGACAAGAGAAATAGACGTTGTGCTACGATAAGATAACCTCCAAAGGTGTGCTTGGTCTTGATGGAGAGCATAGTAAGGGTCCTTACGAGAAAGGAAGTGTTACAATGACTCATAGAAGGATATGTTCTCTCATGGTTATCGAACAAGTGTTGGGGAAACTAGCACAATGAATTCACTAACTAAAAACACAATTAACACATGTTGTGGAGATGTAAATAGAAAATAAATATTTGTTATAAGCTGGACATGCTTCTGCTATATTAACCCCCAACTGCAATATACGACCACGCCACGAGCAACCGCAATACTATGATAAGGTGAGCTACTTACTGTGGGATGTCCCAAGTGGACACGAAAGTTATACTAAGGTGGCGACACAAGATCTTCCTATGACGGGGAGGTGAGGATCTCAATTTTGGAGAGACTTTATGCACACGGTGACCATTTTGATTGACATACACTCATGGGATAGGTGTTAAGTTATGCTCTTATGTTACTAGACAGTGAAAATGTTTTATGATGATACTCGCAACAGAGTAGATTAGCTGTTCAAACCATATAAGCCATACACACAACTGAGTAAAAGAGTGACTCGAGAAGGATCGCAATACTGGGATGCTTTACATGGAACTTGACACTACATAGGTAAACTTTATAACGGTGCATGCATAGGCACAAATGAGCAGTCGTTGTCCATAAAAAGAATTTGTAAGAAATTCATCGGATATAGTCCCTTGTTGAGAATTTAGGAAAGCATGTCGGAATTGCTAATCCTAGAGTCATGACTCCATTCAAGGACACAATTATAGGACTTAGTTCCACGAGAATGTAAATAAGAGGATTTGTAATAGAATTAATTCACAAATAATGCGTCTCGTTCAAAGAGTCGATACATGCAATGTTTTGTTATTCAACACCTTGTTAAGACCATGTTTATGAAAATTCTTCAATAAGGATGTACATATGCAATGAGTAAAATTTTTTGTGTTGTTCATAATGATGTACTAGGGAGTGACTTACTTGGTGACTTTAGGTTGATAGGGCAATAACTTAATCAATGCCCCTCAACTCCACATCCCTAACACACGTCGGTAACATACCAATATACTACATTATCTGGTGGTGCAGTGAGATTAATAGGAATAAGGTCACTCCCTTATTAGAGATAGGTTCTACCAATCCCTCCACAGCTCAATATATTCACCTAACAAGTCCTTGGGCAATCCACTCAAACTTAATGGTGGGATCACTACCCTCTCATGACTTCAAATTCGTGGAATGGTATCATGATTACTCATTTGGAGAGTATGTCTTGGAGAGAAAACTAACTCCCTAACTTGAGCTCTATCACACGATTGGAGTATCAAGGAAGGGTGGAATTCCTAAATGTCCGAATAGCCTCCAACTTATAGATGTGGTCGACTACACATCGATAAGAAGGACTATAATAGCCACGGCTCCGAGACATCCTAGGACACTTTAAAACCTTAGGCTCTAATACCAAGTTTGTCACACCCCAAAAACTGAGGAGCGCGACTGGCGCTCAACCGAGTAAACCCGACTGAGCAAGCCTGTTAGGTTTCATTCTACCCAAACTAATTCACGAACAAGTAGGAGATGGACTCCATTAATCATACTTAGTAAGTATTTCATTAGAAACTTCCATTTTATTTCCATTAGCAGCTTAAATAATAATTATCAAAATATTACAAGTTTTATAAATCTTTGCCGAACATCAATATTTCTACTTTAATTCCAATACCCGACACTACCCACAACCTGTCTACGGAGCCACTAAACATAACTTAAGAGTAATGTAATATGGAAATGCCGGTAACAAGGATCCGTCTATACCTCAAATACAAAGTACATGATGAATAGATAAAATAGGACCCAAAAATGAAGTGGGGCTCACCAAGTCAGCTGAAAGGATGATGCGGCACTAGCTGCGACCAACACTGCCTGCTATAAAAACACCTACATCCATTTAAAGGTGTAACGCCCTGACAAAAGGGACGTTAGTGCCATCGAATAGCACTAGTATGTATAACTAAACACCATTAAATTAGAATGAACTTTCATACACAAATAAGGAAATCACAGGTATCTCTCCAAAGCTTTAAACGATCACAACATTATCAACAAGAAAGAATTACACAACCCTCACATCATGTTTCCATAGCCTTTAGTTGGGCATGTCATACTGTTCCACATCGTTCACATTACCACCGCTATCTTGAGCGGAGTCCAATCTTGACCCGATCAGCGAGGCCGTCTCCTTGAGACTTTGCCAATATTCTATTCACACTTTCCAGTTTCAATCATCAATACATAACTGCCATGTGTATATGTCATGGCGTCTGATCATGGACCGATCGATTAGGCCGCCTTACTAAGGCATTACCATTTTCCATTATTCATCTCACTCCAATCTTTGGTTACACATGGATTAGTTTACCATCACTTGGGACCACAATTTTCACATTCCACAATTCACGTTTCACATTGTTCCCATAATTCAAGAGAGTATGGCACACAAGAGCAAATAAGGTTGTAGGCGTAGATGAGTCTTCATGTAAATGGCACAACAATGTACTTCAATTTCAATCTAAGATCTAAGCATTTCGATACATGATTCATAGTCCTTGCACCTTTTCAAATTATCAAGAATAGCACGTTGATTAATTTGACACATAGTTTCCACACATATAAGGTTGCATCACCAAGTCAAGTGAAATAGTAATCAATACAACATTCAATTTAATCTTACCATACTCACACAACCAACGATGAAGCTCAATTTCTAAAAGACGGGGTTTTAGCCATACATACCTTGTTTAAGCTTTCCTTAAGTTACTACAACGTTCCGGAAATTCTAGAAATCCCCGTCTATTTTGAGACATAACAAAATTGAATACAAATTAGGAAGTTATTCATGGTTTCAGCTTATTTGAGCATTTCATCAAATACTACTTGAGCATCTTGGTTTCAAATCTCTTTTACAAGGTTTCCTTTATTCCCCAACCCAATCTTTACTTATTTATGTTCAACAATCTCAAACCTAATTTGTACATGCATGTATACATAGTAGTATTACACCCAAGAATCATACCTCATTACCCCACCTTATACCCCAAACTCCAAATTAAAGTCTAAGGTATAGAACCTTACCTCTTAGATGAAGAACTTGTGATTGGGTTCTTTGATTCTTGAAGATTGATGCAAGATTGGATGATTGAATGTTGGGTTCCTCCTTCTCTCTCTAAAATGCTCTCATATCTCTCTCTAAAATCAATAAGAAATGACCCCAAAATGAACCCTAAAGCCTATATATTAAAATGAGGTCGGGTTATAAAAATAGGAAGATTAACCCTACAAAGTCGGGTTTGCGATCGCAGAATGGACTGCAAAACATGAATGCAGGTCGCAAAATGCATCGCAGAATAGGTGCCCAAAATTGGGCTACACTGGTCCAGTTTGTGACCAGATTTGCGATTGCAGATCAAGTATGCGGACTGCATAATGGATTTTACGATCGCAGAATTGACGCAGGATCACATTTTTCCAGCCTTTGGTAATTTGATCATAACTTTGCGTAGGAATGTCCAAATGACGAACGGTTTGAAGCGTTGGAAACTATACTCAAAGAAATTTTATTTGATAGGTTGTTCATCACATAAAATCTTACACATATTTAGATATTCTTATTCAAAGTAGGGAATTATGCGAACTCATTTGAAATCTTAGCCTATTATAAAGTTTTTTCCAATTTGACTTAGGCTTAGGCATTTCCTTGGGCCCCAAATTACTTACCACAAGACTTGTACACTTATTTACCAAGTCCAATTGATGTCCACCATGTTAATAGCACATAAAATATTATAATAAGCCTACGTGTCACCACGAAATCTTAGGTTACTTAGCAAAATTTTCAAGGGCCTTACATTCTCCCCCCCCCCCCTTAGGATCATTCATCCTAGAATGAGGGGTAGAGTCTGCCCTAAATGCTTAACTTAATATACCTCCATTCTAACCTACCTCAAGTACCTAAATTTTGACTAACTCCAAATAATTTTCAGAAATTTCGGCAGAGTCTCCTTGTAACTAGGCCTATCCACATGTCAGAGAACTACCAAAACCATCCTAAAAACACATCCACAACTCGACAAAGTACCATAATGTATATATAAATAACAAGAACCTCAGCATTACAAGCACGACATTATCACAATGATACCTGGACATGGACTGCACATTTTAAATCATAACACCTATAAGGTACCTTTCAAATAAAAACTAATTGTTACACAATCAAGTGAACCTTTCCACGACACTTTTGGCCTTCAAATTGGCGTCCTCGACTTACAGGATTTACCAAAACCCATTCGCGAAAACAATCCCAACCTTCAAACTTATCTAAAAAGGATGACAACTAGATACCTCGCACAAGCTAACAATCCAATAACTTCATGTTCAATAGTTTTCACTGGGATGATACACAAAAGGTCTCCAACTACCTTCTTAGACATAGACATATGAAAACACATAATACATGTAGAACAACGATGGTAATCATCATACTCATAACACGGCCTAATGTGAACACCACTTATGCAACCTTCATTATCAACTCATATAACATCTTTAGGGTAAAGTATTGAGAATAACCCCTTCACCTTCCTAAACTCTAAATCTATACACGAACGCCCATGCTAAACCTTTGATAACCTTCCACAATTACTCTAAGATGTGCTATCATAAACTGACGATAAAATTACCTATCAAATATATGGGATCACGTGGGGATACTTCCTCGTTGACATGTTTGAAACTTCAATACCAAATAGATCTAATGCAGTAAGGAGCAACAAAGTTCAAGATTGGGATTGAATTATTTAAGAATCCATTTATGCGCTGAGCAGAGTATTTCATGAGGTTATATACTGAGAGACACGAGGATTTCTGTTAATGTGGCTGACATGGTTTAATCCAGGTGACTACATCAATTATAAGATAGATGAAGCATAGTGGTATCTAATATTCTTAGATAAGGTGGATACCATGTATGTGAACTTGAGATTTTTAAAGAGGTGATCAAGTAGGATGCACTAGTTGTGTCCCTGAGTGTAAAGTAAGTAGTTGAGCTCAAATGGTAAGACTCTTGCAACATGGGTGTGATTGAGGCCGCAAATGAAATACGTTGAATTTTATTTCACTCCTAACAATAAGCGACACAAGGACTTTATGCCACAAGCACATAAGGATGGAAAATAAGTCATCTACTTATGAGATTATCATAATTCGAACAATCTAATGGTGGAATGCCAGAGGTAGCAAAATTCCCATACATGACAATGACGTTGTCAATACTCCTAGAAGCCGAGTGAGCAGAGAACCACATAACCTCATCAAATTCGACTCATTCATGACTTTTATGAAAAGGGGATACACATTGGTTTGAAATCATGGAAATTTAAGCATGAACATTAAGGCAAATAATTACTTTTGAAACCCATGAGACAAGCCCTCGTAGTCCTAGAGAATCGTCAACAATGGCAAGAAATTACTTAAAATCATTACGAGCTTGTATAGAATAAGGCCTCGAAGCGACCGTATGAATAATTATGAAAGGGTGAGAAGTCTTGATGCACTTATCGGAGAAGAGTAACCTAAGTTATCTTGTCACATGGACAAGTAGAGCAGGTAGATGATTGTTTAGGAGAAAATCTCATAAGGAGTGCGAGCAATATCGTTTTATCCTAACAAAAAGGAGCATACCCCGACCCTTGATGCCATAAGGCATAAAATTAGATTCACGAGGAGAGTTACTAGATGGAAATAGATAGTAAGGCGGCACAACTAAGAGCACCGCTTGGAATCGACAAGCTTAAACAGAGTGAAGACATTAGAAGTCTGTAGAAAAGGGGAAATTTGCCCACTCTCAGGGCGCTTGTAGAGTACATAAAAGTGAGGTTAATTAAATTAGATCATATAGTTGGATATCTAGTCGAGACACTGAGATAATATCGCATTGAAGATTAAGGGTAAACAACACCATGATGCAAGACAAATGAAAAGAAAGTAAGAGAGCCTTATGGAAGTAACCTTTACATTGTAACCACTAGAAATGGTGGTAATATAAAGCGATTACGGGAAGATAAATTTTTGAAAGAAGATCTCTATATGTAGTCACGTGATGTATAACTCCAAAATTCTAAAATTCAATTATGTTTAGCAACTCTACTTCATAATGAAGTACTACAACACACTTCTACACAACCAGCTATTACAAGCCACATTGGGAGATGTTATAAGACTTGACTGAGAGAAAAGCTTTGACATATGAATGTGTTACTAGGTGTATTTCTCCTTGCTCAACCCAAAACCCAAAAGGCAAGAGTTAGACTGATAAGAAGATCATTGGACTAGCACATAAGTAGATGATCCATTATCGAAATGAGATTATTCAATCTCAGCAATTGCGGCATGCTATCAACCCTTGATGAACTTGAAGTGAGGTAGGAATCCAACGAGATAGCGTAAAATGATTATGGAATATTTGCAGATGTTCATAATGATTTCCCCATGGGTTTGGACTCGAGGAATACCTAGATACTAATGAAAGACAGAAAGACAAGAGAAATAGACGTTGTAATACGATAAGATAACCTCCAAAGGTGCGCTTGGTCTTGATGGAGAGTGTAGTAAGGGTCAGCATTACCCGCTATCTGCCAAACTCAGGTTCCCGTTCACCAACAATATGGCCGAGTATGAAGCCTGCATCTTAGGGCTCAAAATGGCCATTGACATGAACATTCAAAAGTTGCTAGTAATTGGAGATTCAGACCTACTTATACATCAGGTACGAGAAGAATGGGCAACCAAGAACTCCAAGATACTCCCGTATCTGCATCATGTATAGGAATTGAGAAAGAGGTTCACAAAGATAGATTTCCAGCATGTTACCAGAGCGCAGAATGAGTTCGCTGATGCATTAGCTACCCTATCATCTATGATACAACAACCAGACAAGAACTTCATTGATCCCATTCCGGTGAAAATCCACAATCAGCCAGCTTATTGTGCCCATGTTGAAGAGGAAGCAGACGGAAAGCCTTGGTTTCATGATATCAAGGAATATTTGGAAAAAGGAGAGTACCTAGAGCCCGCAAATCCTACTAAAAAATGCACACTTCGGAGATTGTCCAACAACTTCTTTCACAGTGGAGGAATCCTATATAGGAGGACTCCTGATTTGGGACTATTAAGATGTGTCGACGAAAAGAAAGCATCCAAGCTACTAGAGGAAATTCATGTTGGGACTTGCGGGCCACATATGAATGGTTTTATCTTAGCAAAGAAGATACTCCGGGCTGGTTACTTTTGGATGACTATGGAAACAGACTACATCCAGTATGTCCAGAAATGCCATCGCTGCCAGATACATGCAGACATGATAAAGGTACCTCCAAGCGAGCTTCACACAACAAGCTCACCATGGTCGTTCGCCGCCTAGGGAATGGACGTTATTGGACCAATCGAACCTGCCGATTCCAATGGGCACAGATTTATCTTAGCAGCCATCGACTATTTTACCAAATGGGTCGAAGCAGCATCTTACAAAGCAATAACCAAGAAAGTCGTGGTAGACTTTGTCCGCGACCACATTGTTTGTCGATTCGGAATTCCAGAGTCCATCATTACTGATAATGGATCCAACCTCAATAGTGACTTGATGAAAGCTACGTGTGAAACCTTCAAGACCAGACACAAGAATTCCACAACTTACAGGCCTCAGATGAATAGAGTTGTAGAAGCCGCCAACAAAAATATCAAGAAGATATTAAGGAAAATGATAGAGAAGCATAAATAGTGGCACGAGAAGTTGTCATTTGATCTTTTAGGGTATCGCACCACAGTCCGCACATCAATCAGGGCAACCCCCTATATGCTTGTTTATGGTATAGAGGCTGTCATTCCCGCCGAAGTAGAAATTCCTTCCCTAAGGATCATACAAGAAGCTGAGCTCGACGACGCAGAGTGGGTAAAAAGTCATTATGAGCAACTAGCCCTTATAGACGGAAAGAGAATGAATGCAGTCTGCCATGGTTACCTCTATGAGAATTGAATGTCCAGAGCCTTCAACAAGAGAGTGAGACCAAGAGAATTCACACCGGGGCAGCTGGTGTTAAAGAAAATTTTTCAGCATCAAGATGAAGCCAAATAAAAGTTCTCTCCCAACTGGTAGGGTCCATACATGGTCCACCGGGTTCTGACAGGAGGAGCCCTCATACTAGTAGAAATGGACAGAGATGTCTGGCCAAAGCCGATCAATTCAGATGCAGTCAAGCGCTACTGTGAACATGTGATTTTTTCCCCACATGAATTACTCCTATAGATTTCCAAAGAGTTAGATTTTTTTGTTTTAATTGCTTGTCATTTTAGGAACTATTGTAGAATTTTTCTTAATTATTTGCATTTTTCTGTGCATGTTTAATGTTATTTAATTTACGAAAATACAAAAATACATTTCATTTGCGTTTAGGATTTATTTTTACATTTTTAGGTTAATTAGTAAATTAGTTATTTTATAAAAGCAAAAATCAAAAAAAAAAAATGATTCACTTTGCAGTTTTAAATTTTGTAGATTTTCTTATAATTTGGGAATTAATTAATTCTTGTTTAATTTAGATTTTTATTTTTAATTTGAAAAGAAAAAGAAAATCGGAAATTAAAAGAAAAGAAAAGAACAAAAAAAAGTTATCTGATCTGGGCCAATTTGGCACAGGCCCAAGCCATTTTCCCCCAAACCCGCTCAAAGTCCAGGCCCAAATCACCCCTAACCCGGTCCAAGTCTTTAGCCTAACCAAACGACGTCGTTCTCACTCCCCTTCATCATAGCCGTTGATTTTATTTGATAAAATGGCCCGGAACTGGCCTTTAGTTCCCCATATAAGTGTCTGAACAGCCTACCCCCCCCCCTCGTTCCATCTGTCTTCAATTCATCTCCTCCATCAGAGACTCACCTTAACCCTAACGTCGCTTTAATAATCCTCACCCTCTCCGGTGGCAGTTCCATCTCTAATCCGCCTCAAAACTACACCACATAGCCCCGAGACCCTCCTCTTCCGAAATCCTGAAGCAACTTCCTTCAAATCCCTCTCCATCGTTTCGAATTTTAGATCCAAGGTCAAGACCCCAAGCCCTAAAATCCCAAATCTCCCAAATCGACAAGTTTCAGTGAAGAATTAGGGTCGAAATTGATTTTATTCGTTTGTTCTCAATGAAAACACACTATTAATGTCAATCTCGGCTAAAAGTCGAAGGTTTTGAAGATCTTTTCAATGTCCATTGTCCAATCATTTTTCTAGGTATTTTTTCCGGCCACATTTCTTTTTTTCATTTTTCATTTTTTACTCATTCTCATCTCCTTCTGCTTCTTCCCTTTTCTTTCTTATTTTTCTGTTCATTTTGTGTGCATGCTAATTCCATTTTATTTGTAGTTAGTACATTTTTAGTTAGTTAATCTTTGTTGTTCGATTTTGTACAAATTCCTTTCTGTTTTTATTTTTCTTAAGATTCAGGCCTTCATGAGTTCTAATGACTCTGTAGGCTTATTGTCCTGTGGGTTTTGACCTTTGAAATAGACTTGGGCTCTGTCAACAGAGGCTCAAAGAAAAAGAGGGGGTCAGTCTGGGTTATAAGCCCAGGTTTTGATTTTGATTTGTTGGGTCAACTTGACCCATATCCGATTTTGAGGGTAAATAGTAGAAGACTAAAGGGTATTTTAGGATTTTTAATCAAGGGGAATCTTGTATAACTGATTTGGAAACTTCTTGGAAGGTGGAGTTTGGGTGTAGTTTGACAAACATGTTAGAAAATTAGGGTAAAAGTGAACAAGAATAAAAATCAAGAAGGGGTAATTTGCAAATAAAATAACCAATTCTGCTGCCCTAGAAAGTTTCTATAAAGAGGTCTGTTTCTTCATTGTCAAGTGAGATTTTGAGAGAATTACAATACTAAAAAATCTTAAAAACAGCTAAATTCAAAAACACTGCAAATCCTTCACATTTCTGGTAGAAATTAGCCTGGTTTTCTATTTATCTTCATAAACTTGAAATCTTCAAGAATCCCTCATTTATTCTGGGCTTAAAATGGCTTAAAAGGACTGAATCTCAAGGTTGTTTAGCTTGTGTTGGTGCTGCTGATATTCTGCTGCTGTTTACTCCCACTTAAGCTTATTTTCTTTGTTTTGTTGTTGTAATCAGGTATATTTTCGGACCCCTTGGAGTGGAAATGATGATTATCAAATAAAAATGGTGTTCCAATGCTTGAATTTCAAGAGCTTGATTTTAGTATGCTTGTTATAGTTTAAAAATTGTTAGTTAGTTTGTTTACATGTTAGCTGAAAATTGGTATAATGTCATGAAGGTTATGTAGTCTGTTAATCATAAATTTATACTCGCAGTTTAGTTTTTAGTAGTTTCAAATGTATGTGAGTAAGCTTCTAGTTCATTATTAGTAGTCTGATGATATACTACTACTCGATTTATTAGTTTTATGTGTTGAAACTAAGGTTTAAATCAGCTTTGATGGTTGTTGTCACGACCCTAGTTCACCAACCATGAACATGTCATAACGGCACCTAGTCCCCGTGACCAGGTAAGCCTAACACTTGCGGAAACATAATAATTGCGGAAAAATAGAATACCATATTTAATTATCTAAAAAGGAAATTGTACTGAATGTCGCTCGGCATATACGACTCAATATCTCAAGACTAAAATAATCCCAAAACCCGGAAACTCATGGGAAAACACAGGCTACAGAAATGTATAGTGAGGCTCCAAACTCCAGAATATCTAACAAACGGAAGGAAAGAGAACTACGTACTAAAGATAGAATAAAGAGGGAGACCCGTCGGTCTACGAACGCAGCAAATCTACCTCGAAGTCTCCGTAGTCCTCCTGCCTCACTGATAGTGCGCCTGAGTAGAGGTACCTGAATCTGCACATGAAAACAACATGCGCAGAAGAGGCGTGAGTACACCACAGCAGTACTCAGTAAGTGCCAAGCCTAACCTCGGTTGGGTAGTGACGAGGAAGGTCAGGGCCCTACTGAGGTTATATAAAATATAAAGATTGCAGGATAAGATAAGCAGTGCAATTGAGAACTTACAGTAAGAATCTATGTAGGATAATAACATTACAATGACGGAAACAATGATGAAAGCAAACCATAAAGAAAGTAACCGGGGATCTCTCTAAGTATCCCGAGGATCTCTTAGTATCCTCGACATGTACTAGGGATCTCTTGGTATCCCGAGGATCTCTCGGTATCCTCAATATAAGCCAGGGATCTCTTGATATCCCGAGGATCTCTTGGTATCCTCAATATGTACTAGGGATCTCTTGATATCCCGAGGATCTCTCGGTATCCTCAATATATGTACGAGGGATCTCCCGGGAATCTAACCCGTAGTCCCAAAGTAAATGTGTAGGGGGAATCTCCTGGTAATCTAACTCGTAGTCCCAAAGTAAATGTGCAGGGGGAATCTCCCGGGAATCTAACCCGTAGTCCCAATTTAAAACACAGAGCAGCAACACAAGAATATTAAATTAAATGCTAATTTCGTACCAAGTAAACATTTACTTCTAGCCTAACATGCTTCACGTAATGCAATTTAGGCAATTTAAGAAAATAGGCAATTAAGTCAACTAAACATGCCTTTCTAGACTAGCAACATGCTAAATTCACAAGTAGAATAAAACAAGAAAAGAACTCAATTGAAATACTTTAGGAAAAACCGGATTTTTAACAATTAGCTCAAGTACGCGCTCGTCACCTCACGTACAGGGCATTTTTATTATCAAATATAGAACATCCTAGAGAGAAATGTCCCCCACACAAGGTTAGACAAGCCACTTACCTCGAACCAGCTCAAAATCGACTAGAAACCACGCTTTTGTCACGAGTATCCGACTCCAAATGGCCCAAATCTAATCAATTCAATTGCATATCGTAAATATCATCTCAAACAAATGATCCTATATTTTTATTCAAAGCTAATACACAAAATTATGGAAATTGACCAAAACGCCCCTCGTACCCACATCTCGGAATCGGTAAAAGTTTATATTCCCAGAAACCTCGCACTCTCACGAGTCTAACCATACAAAAATTATACAATTCCGACAATATTTGGTCCTTTAGATCATCATTTTATATTTTTGAAAGGTTTCACAATTTTCTTCCCAAATTCCCTCTCAAATCACGAATTAAATGATGAATTCAGTGTTAGATTCATGTATTCTAGCCAAATCTGAGTTAAAATCACTTACCCCGATGAATTTCTTGAAAACCCTTCGAATAATTGCCAAAATCCGAACTCTCTAGGTCCAAATATTAAATAAAACCCAAACCCTCGTATTTATAGGTACCACTCAGGTTTCTAGCTACTGTGAGCTGCACCAAAACTCACGCGGTCCGTGCAAGCCAGTGCGGTCCGTGCAAAGGCAACGTGCGGCCGCATAGGCCTCCCTCTACAGTGACAAGATTTAGTATTTTGGCCATAACTTTTGCTATAGATGTCCCCAAATGCGATATATTTACCTTTTTAGAAACTAGACACGAAGGGCTACAACTTTTTTTTTTGAATCACCTCAAAATTCCTTGTAGATAAAAAGATATGAACTTCCGAAGTAGGACCATCGGGAGGGCCCTTCACTGCGGCCGCGCCCCACTTTGTGCGGTCCGCGCGACGTCTACCGTGGCCGCGCTTTTGTGCGGTCCGCACAGCACTCATCGCGGGCGCACTAATTTTTGTGCGGACCGCGTGAGTGAGTTCTGGGGTCTGCAACCCCTGTAGACCTGCTACAGCTATGATTTTTGCACTAAAACATGCCGGAACCTAGCCAGAACTCCCGGAACATCAAACCAATTATACCAACACATCCCATAACATCGTTCAAACTTGATCAACACTTCAGAACACTTATAGCAACAACAAATCACCAATTTCACATAGGATTCAAGCCTAAGAACTCCAAGAACTCATAAATTATGTTTTCGATCAAAAACTGTATCAAATCTCGTCCGAATGACCTGAAATTTTGCACACACATCCCAAATGACATGACGGAGCTACTGAAACTTCTGTAATTTCATTCCAACCCTCGGATCAAAATCTCACTATCGGACCGGAAATTTCAAAAATTCAAACTTCGGCATTTCAAGCGTAAATTAGCTACGGACCTCCAAAACACATTTCGAACACGCTCCCAGCCCCAAATTTACCTAACGGAGCTAACGGAACTGTCGGATTTCCATTCCGAGGCTGTCTCCCTACTGTTCCGACTTCGTTCAACTTTCTAACACTTAAGTTCTCATTTAGGGACTAAGTGTCCCAAAACTCCTCAAAACTCAAAACCGAGCATCCCGGCAAATAACATTAGCAGAAATAAACTTGGGAAAAGCAGTTAATAGGGGATCGGGGCATTAATTCTTAAGACGACCGGTCGGGTCGTCACATCCTCCTACACTTAAACATTCGTTTGTCTTCGAACGAGCATAGAGACATACCTGAAGTAGTGAAAAGATGAGGGTAATGGCTGCGCATATCCTGCTCGGTCTCCCAGGTCACCTCCTCGATCGGTTGGTCCTGCCACTGAACCTTTACCGAAGAAATGTTCTTTGACTTCAACTTTCTAACTTGACTGTCCAATATTGCCACTGGCTCCTCAACATAGGATAGATCCTTGTCCAGCCAGACTGAACTGAAATCCAGCACGTGCGACGGGTCACCGTGATACCTCCGGAGCATCGAAACATGAAATACTGGATGCACTTCTGCCAAGGTGGGAGGTAAGGGAAGCTTATAAGCAACCTCCCCAACTCGCCTCAATATCTCAAAAGGGCCAATAAACCTTGGACTCAACTTCCCTTTCTTCCCAAATCTCATGACCCCCTTCATAGGCGAAACCCGAAGCAGAACCCGCTTACCAATCATATAGGAAACATCACGAACTTTCCGGTCCGCGTAACTCTTCTGTCTGGACTGGGCTGTACGGAGTCTGTCTTGAATCACCTTAACATTTTCCAAGGCACCCTGAACTAAGTCCGTGCCCAATAATCTAGCCTCGCCCGGCTCAAACCAACCCACCGGGGATCTACAATGTTTCCCATATAAAGCCTCATACGGTGTCATCTGAATACTGGACTGATAGTTGTTGTTGTAAGCAAACTCCGCCAATGGCAAGAACTGATACCAAGACCCTCCAAACTCAATCACACACGCGCGGAGCATATCCTCAAGAATCTGAATAGTGCGCTCGGACTGTCCGTCCATCTGACGGTGAAATGTTGTACTCAACTCTACCCGAGTACCTAACTCATGCTGAACGGCCCTCCAGAACCATGATGTGAACTCAGTACCTCTATCTGAAATGATGGAAACCGGGATACCATGTAGACGAACAATCTCCCGGATATAGATCTCCGCCAACTGCTCTGAGGAATAAGTAGGACACATAGGAATAAAGAGAGCGGACTTGGTCAGACGATCCACAATCACCCAAATAGCATCGAACTTTCTCAAAGTCCGTGGGAGCCCAACTACAAAGTCCATGAAGATCAGCTGGAAACACATCGGGAAAATCCCGTACTACTGGAACTAAATCAACTGAAGGAGTATCAATACTGACGTCTCTCACATAAGCTAAATACGCGGAATACCCCTTTCCAACCATACGCTGAGATTTAAGAAAAGAGATAACTCTACTAGGAGTGTGATCTAAAGTACCACTCCACTCAACACGCGAAATACCTGGCAAAGCCAGCATCACGGTCTTGGGATGATAATCAAGAATAGCATAATGGGGCGACAACCAGTCCATGCCCAGAATAATATCAAAATCAACCATGTTGAGTAACATTAGATCTGCACTGGTCGTAAAACCACGAATAGTAACCAAACATGACCGATAAATGCAGTCCACAATAAGAGAATATCCCACAGGAGTAGAAACATAAACAGGAGAACTCAACGAATATCGGGCTACACCCAAATACGGAGCAAAATAAAAATACACATAAGAATAAGTAGAGCCTAGATCGAATAGAACCGATGCATCCCTGTGACAAACCAGTATAATACCTGTGATGACGGAATCGGAGGCAACAACCTCGGTATGAGAAGGAATGGCATAATATCTGGCCTGGCCTCCCCCTCTAGGGCGACCTCTACCTCCCCGACCTCCACCTCTAGCTGGCTGAGTAGGTGGGGTAGCAACTGGAGCTCTAACCATAGCTTGAGAACTCTGTGGGGCACGGTGTGGCTGAGAAGTCTGTGGAGGTGCACCCATCTCAAGTCTAGGGCACTCCCTCACCAAGTGGCGTGTGTCACCACACTCGAAACAAGATCTGGGAGGACATGGTGCATGAGACTGGCTAGGGCTAGGTCTGCTAGACTGACCTCTGAAAGCACCCCGCGCAAGAGGCGCGCTAGAAACCGGAGGTGCATAATATGGCTCCTGAGATCTGGGAGGAGTTGGAGCATTGCTGGCTGCTGGAAGAGCTGAATGAACGGGGCGACTCATATAGCCCCTACCATGACGACCTACAGCTGGGGTACGGGCACCAGAATAATAGTCCGACTCACGAGACCTCTTGGCCTCCCTCTCCTCTCTCTCCCTAGAATGCATACCCTCAATCCTCCTAGCAATGCTCACCACCTATTGATAAGAAATGTCTATCTCCAACTCACGAGCCATGCTAGATCTGATGGGAGGAATAAGCCCCTCAATAAACCGGTGACCCCTCTCGCGGATAGTAGCAACCAAGGCTGGTACATGCGTAGCCAATTTGGTGTAACGGATAGCATACTCTGAAATAGTCATAGCTCCCTAGCGCAAATGCTCAAACTCTGCGTGCCATGCGTCCCTGAGGCTCTGAGGAACGAACTCTCTCAAGAACATATCTGAGAACTGGGTCCAAGTCAGTGAAGCAGCCTCGTCTGGACTGTCTAACTCATAGGTGCACCACCACTCATAGGAGGCTCCCCGAAGTTGGAAAGCAGTGAAGGAAACCCCGCTCGATCCGATAATACCCATAGTGCGAAGAATACAGTGGCAATCCTCCATAAATCCCAAGACATCATCTGTCGCTAGTCCACTAAAAATCGGAGGATCATACTTCTTGAACCTCTCGAGTCTCCGCTGCTCATCCTCAGAAGCAGTTGCCCCATCCTCGGGCTGAACTGGTACTGTAGTTTGTACCGGAATGATCTCTCGGACCTGCTCAACCTGCACTCGCTGCTCAGGAGTGCGAGCGGCTTGAGTCTGTGCCCCTCCCCTGGCCTGGGATGTAGCTGCAGCAAGGGGAAGCAACCATGCCCGAGCCAGCGTGGTGTACATACTCATAAACTGTGCTAATGTCTCCTGAAGGGCTGGAGTAGTAGTGGCTATAGGCGTGTCGGGTGCCTGAACTCTGGCTGGATCTACTGGCGGTACCTCAGCGGAAGCTCGCACAGGTGCTCTGGCTGCACCCCGTGCGCGTCCACGGCCTCTGCCCCGACCCCTGCCTCTGACGGCTGCAGGAGGGGGTGCGGGTGCCTGATCGTCCAGAGTAGCACGTGTCCTCACCATCTGTGAGAGAATAGAAGATAGAAGTTTAGAATTGATATAAAAAATATCGCACGACAAGGATATCAATGAAGTGAAGAATTTTCCTAAACAGTTACATAGCCTCTCGTAGATAAGTACAGACGTCTCCGTACCGATCAACGAGACTCTAATAAACCGGCCTGTGTTCCGTGACTCCTATGAACCTAAAGCTCTGATACAAACTTGTCACGACCCTAATTCACCAACCATGAACATGTCATGACGGCACCTAGTCTCCGTAACCAGGTAAGCCTAACACTTGCGGAAACATAATAATTGCGGAAAAATAGAATACCATATTTAATTATCTAAAAAGGAAATTATACTGAATGTCGCTCGGCATATACGACTCAATATCTCAAGACTAAAACAATCCCAAAACTCGGAAACTCACAGGAAAACACAGGCTACAGAAATGTATAGTGAGGCTCCAAACTCCAGAATATCTAACAAACGGAATGAAAGGGAACTAAGTACTAAAGATAGAATAAAGAGGGAGACTCGTCGGTCTGCGGACGCAGCAGATCTACCTCGAAGTCTCTGTAGTCCTCTTGCCTCACTGATAGTGCGCCTGAGTAGAGGTACCTAGATCTGCACATTAAAAAAACATGCACAGAAAGGCGTGAGTACACCACAGTAGTACTCAGTAAGTGCCAAGCTTAACCTCGGTTGGGTAGTGACGAGGAAGGTTAGGGCCCTACTGAAGTTATATAAAATATAAAGATGGCAGGATAAGATAAGCAGTGCAATTGAGAACCTACAATAAGAATCTATGCAGGATAATAAGAGTACAATAACGGAATAAATGATGAAAGCAAACCATAAAGATAGTAACCGGGGATCTCTAAGTATCCCGAGGATCTCTTAGTATCCTCGACATGTACTAGGGATCTCTTGGTATCCCGAGGATCTCTCGGTATCCTCAATATAAGCCAGGGATCTCTTGGTATCCTTAATATGTACTAGGGATCTCTTGGTATCCCGAGAATCTCCTGGTATCCTCAATATATGTACGGGGGATCTCCCAGGAATCTAACCTGTAGTCCCAAAGTAAATGTGCAGGGGGAATCTCCCAGGAATCTAACCCGTAGTCCCAAAAATCTAACCCGTAATCCCAATTTAAAACACAGAGCAGCAACACAAGAATATTAAATTAAACGCTAATTTCGTACCAAGTAAACATTTACTTCTAGCCTAACATGCTTCACGTAATGCAATTTAGGCAATTTAAGCAAATAGGCAATTAAGTCAACTAAACATGCCTTTCTAGACTAGCAACATGCTAAATTCACAAGTAGAATAAAACAAGAAAAGAACTCAATTGAAATACTTAAGGAAAAACCGAATTTTCAACAATTAGCTCAAGTACGCGCTCGTCACCTCACGTACAGGGCATTTCAATTATCAAATATAGCACATCCTAAGGGGAAAGGTCCCCCCTCACAAGGTTAGACAAGCCACTTACCTCGAACCGGCTCAAAATCAACTAGAAACCACGCTTTTGCCATGAGTATCCGACTCCAAATGGCCCAAATCTAATCAATTCAATTGCATATTGTAAATATCATCTCAAACAAATGATCCTATGTTTTTATTCAAAGCTAATACGCGAAATTATGGAAAATGACCAAAACTCCCCTCGGGACCACGTCTCAGAATCGGTAAAAATTTATATTCCCAGAAACCTCGCACTCTCACGAGTCTAACCATATGAAAATTATACAATTCCGACACTATTTGGTCCTTTAAATCATCATTTTACATTTTTGAAAGGTTTCACAATTTTCTTCCCAAATTCCCTCTCAAATCACGAATTAAATGATGAATTCAGTGTTAGATTCATGTATTCTAGCCAAATCTGAGTTAAAATCACATACCCCGATGAATTTCTTGAAAAACCTTCGAAAAATCGCCAAAATCCGAGCTCTCTAGGTCAAAATATTAATTAAAACCCAAAACCTCATATTTATAGGTACCCCTCAAGTTTCCAGCTACTGCGGGCCACACCAAAACTCACGCGGTCCGCGCAAGCCAGTGCGGTCCGCGCAAAGGCAACGTGCGGCCGCACAGGCCTCCCTCTACAGTGACAGGCTTTAGTATTTTAGCCATAACGTTTTCTACAGATGTCCAAATTGCTATATCTTTATCTTTTTGAAAACTAGACACGAAGGGATACAACTTTCTTTTTTGAATTACCTTAAAATTCTTTGTAGATCAAAAGATATGAGCTTCCGAAATAGGACCAGAGGGAGGGCCCTTCACCGCGGCCGCGCCCCACTTTGTGCGGTCCGCGCGACACCTACCGAGGCCGCGCCCGCTTTTGTGCGGTCCGCACAACACTCAACGCGGGCTTACTAATTTTTGTGAGGACCGCATGAGTGAGTTCTGGGGCCTGCAACCCCTGTAGACCAGCTACAACTATGATTTTTGCACTAAAACATGTCGGAACCTACCCGGAACTCCCGGAACTTCAAACCAATTATACCAACACATCCCATGACATCGTTCAAACTTGATCAACACTTCGAAATGCTTATAACAACATCAAATCACCAATTTCACATAGGATTCAAGGCTCAGAACTCCAAGAACTCTTAAATTATGTTTTCGATCAAAAACTATATCAAATCTCGTCTGAATGACCTGAAATTTTGCACACACATCCCAAATGACATCACGGAGCTACTGAAACTTCCGGAATTCCATTCCGACCCTCGGATCAAAATCTCACTATCGGACCGGAAACTTCAAAAATTCAAACTTCGGCATTTCAATCGTAAATTAGCTACGGACCTCCAAAACACATTCCAAACACGCTCCCAGCCCCAAATTCACCTAACAGAGCTAACAGAAACAACGGATTTCCATTCCGAGGCTGTCTCCCCACTGTTCCGACTTCGGTCAACTTTCTAACACTTAAGCTCTCATTTAGGGACTAAGTGTCCCAAAACTCCTCAAAACCGAGCATCCCAGCAAATCATATTAGCAAAAATAAACTTGGGGAAAGTAGTCAATATGGGATCGGGGTATTAATTCTTCAAACGACCGGCCGTGTCGTCATAGTTGTGCTATGTATGTTCTTGAAGAACCAATAACTCTGCTTAAGTTGATGTCTGCTTAGAGTATACTGAATACGGACATCTTTGAATGTTGGGTTGTGGTTGTGTGCTTGGCCACTAGTTGGTTAAGTCAGCAGTCATTAGGCCCAAGCAAGTCTATTGCCAATGTAGTTTAAAAATTGACGGTTCTATTGTCATGTTCAAGGTTTAATTTTGTAGAATATATGAATTTGGGACTTAGCATGTTTAACAATGCAATGTTTAATGTGTATGTTAGGTTTGATAAAAGGTAATGGATGGTTACATGTTTTAGTGTAATGTTAATAATGATTCAAGGCTGTTGTGTATTGTCGAAAGCCAATCTAGCACCTTTTGTTAGCCTCAAATTTCAAATGCCTTATAAAAGCTACAGGGATTCGATCTCAAGTCCTGCATTCCCCAGCCCCATTTTCGAGAGATTTGGTTTTTCCTTTGGGCCAGGACTTTGAGTCCGCTTCGAAATGGGGAGATTTGCATTCCCCAGCCCCTTTGGGCTTGCGTTCGAGCGCAGTTGCCTTTTCACTTTGATATGGAAGTTTTCAAATAGCATTTGGGCCTGTTGCTAGTTTAGGCCCTTTCAAATAACTGAATACTTGTCTTATTTTTAAGCTAGTCCTTTAATGATTGAGTTAGCTTGAACCATTTGTTTGAAATAAAATTCAAATTCTCTTAGTCTTTAAGAAATTAGATTCCTTTAATTAGTTTGAGATGTGCCGTATTAGCCAAATATATAATTTATGGCCCTCAAAAAATTAGTTCAAACATTCTTAAAAAATAGACTTGAGGTGTGCCATAAGCAAAATTAGATAACCCATGGGCATCGGATAATTAATGCTAACTCTTTAAAATCGAGGTGTGCCCTTATTAAATTTTCCATGGCCCTTGCAAACCTTGTTATTAACTTGAAATATCGTAGTTTGCTTTAGGCCCGATTTAGATTAATATTGCGATTATGTATACGTTCGCGTAATATAATTGTAATTTTGACTCTAAAAAAAGACTCGAGGGATGCGTTCGCGCAACTTTAACCAAACTTCCTTAATAAATCAACAAAAGTGTTATTAATCGTGGACACGTTCGTATGAAATGATTTGGACATGCCCAAAGAAAAGAGTATACGTACGCGTAAGTCAATTCTTTAATTATGAATAATTCAAGTGATTTAAAAGCTGTAAAAAGATAATTTCACATAGGTTAAAAAAATGAGTAGTTAAATAATTAAGCCAAGTATAAATTGCTAAGCGACTATGCTAGAACCATGGAACCCGGGAATGCCTAACACCTTCCCCCAAGTTAACAGAATTCCTTATCTAGGATTTCTGGTTCGCAGACTTCAAAAGGAAAGTCGAAATTTCCTCAATTTGGGATTTAAAATAAACCGGTGACTTGGGACACCAACTAAAATATTCCAAGTGGCGACTCTAAGAATTAAATAAATAATCCCATTTCGAATAATGTCACTTAAATTGAAAAAACTCCCTTATATACCCTCGGGGTATAAAAAGGAGGTGTGACAGCTTCGGCGACTCTGCTAGGGATTAGGACCCAAAACTTCCAATTCAAGGTTCAAGAATTCGAGCTTGTTAATGCGATTTTTATTTGGCTTTATTGTTGATATTATTGTATTTTGTTGACTTAATGTGCTAATTGTCATTTACCACTTTGATATTACTTGAACTGTATTTAAATATCTTCTTACGCCACCCCTTTGAGTCTTCTGAAAATGCTGCACACGTTCGTGTGGCCTGCTTTTTTTCTGTAGAAATTATACCAAATAGATCGAGGCTGGTCCAGCAACAAGGCCGGGTAGACTTTAAGGCTCTCGGTATATTGCCTGCTCTTTGGCCCCACTTGTCCGCTCGGGTAACACAAGTCTAGAACAGAAACCCCAGATTTTAAACCTAGAATAACACAACCTCATGTCGGATCTCTAGTAGGAATGATTATTTACATCACGGCATTTGACCTTAGGAACTCAACATAGGGGTTGGGTCCATCTAGGACAGGTGCATGCAAAATAAAGATCATCCTGATGCATCCTACGTGCTATGTGAATATTTATTTGTTTTGGATTGCATGTTGATCGAATAGGAAAAGGAAATAAAGAGAAAAACCAAGAGTGAGGTAGGAGAGAAAATTTACCCGGCTTCTAAAAATTTCGGTATTTGAGAATGTCCCGAAACAATGCCAAATTTTTGAACAAAGAGAGAAAAAGGAAAATGTATTTCAAAAGCGTGAGTCAAATATCATATTTTTATGTCAAAATTGACCGAATTACACAGGTCTGATTCTCACCGGATGTGGCATACGTAGGCAACCCACATAAGGTTCAGCCTCATTTTTACGAATAATAAAATAATGTGTGGTTCAGGGCTTTGGTAGAAATAATAAGCCGACCCAGCTTCGGTTGTATTTTAAGTCGTTTCTTACTGGAATAGCCTTATATTACCATTCAATTGCCGAAAGGCTATTTTCAGGAGGAACGAGCAAGTCTGTCTAAAAGGTGTCTTTTCTAATAAAATACTTTCCCCCGACCTCAAAAAAATTGTTTGGAATTGCGAAGGGGCCACATTTGCAAAAACGATCATTTTTGCTAAAGTAGCATAAAAGGGGTCTTTGTCCGTCCTTTTATTAAAAAATGGCCTTGGAAAAAGAGTCCACAGGAGTTAACCCTAACCTTAACCCTCCGCAGGTACACATGAATACTATCCAGAACCCGTCACAAATGAGTACTACCCAGGACCCGTCATAATCTGTCATAGAACGGGCTCAGTTGAAGCTTCGCAGGTGGTGGGATGATTGAGATGATGATGACCAGGATTGGGTGAAAGAACGGTTGGGTTCCCTAATAGACATCATGCGCATCAAAGCCCGGAAGGATTTAATCAAAGCATTGGTAACCTTTTGGGATCCCGTCCACAATGTGTTCCGGTTCTCGGATTTTGAGCTCACCCCCACTCTGGAAGAAATGGCCGGGTATATGGATTTTGGCAAAGAGTTAAGAAATCAGCAACTCATATTCCCAAGGACTCCCTCTGTACACAAGTTATTCGATCTTCTAAATATTAGCAAACAAATGAATAAGGCCCACGTGAGCAAAGGGTGTTGTTCTTCTACTTCTTGTACTTCAGGTTCGGGCACTCAGCCCGGGTCTGAAACACATGAAAAGGGGTTGAATAATAAACAAGACAAGAGCACATGGAAAATTCATCGTCGGTTTGCCTTCATTGTGGCATTTTTAGGAGCCATGGTCTTTCCAAATGCAGAGGGCACAATAGACACCCATATGGCGAGAATCGCACAGATCCTCGTCACCAAAAAAGATCACAAACTTGTCCTGTTAGTGCTAGCAGACATTTACCGGGTGTTAACCTTGTGCAAATATGGGGTTCAATTCTTCGAGGGTTGCAACATTCTTCTTCAAATGTGGATGATCGAACACCTTTTCCATCATCCTAAGTTCATGAAATATGCTTCGGAGGGGAACAATTTCATAAAATATTATGAGGAAAGGGTGGAAGACTACAAACCATCAGAAGGAGTTGAAGCTTGGGTCTTCTATTTAAGAAATCTGAGAGCAAATCAAATTGAATGGACCATAGTATGGCTTCCGGTAAAAGAAGTCATATACATGACAGCTTCAAAAGCCTACTTGATGATGATGGGATTGAGGAGTATCCAACCATATATACCACAAAGAGTTCTGAGACAATTGGGAAGATATCAGGTGATACCCGAAGATGCAGATCTAAGTACCCAAGTCAATGAATTACACCCAGAAGCAACGCTACCCGAGGCTTTGGTTCAATGGGATTGGAATGTTTGTCGGTATCTAAAAAGTGACACCGAGGTACTAGAACCGGCTAGGGGCAAAGTTGATCCTAATTATGCTGCTTGGTTTGAAAGAAGGTTTTATGTGAACAATGAGCCAGAGCCCAAGAGGCCTGCCAAAAGGCCTCATGTTCAAGCTTTTGATGACAAAATTGAGGAAAGGTTGGCCTGAAGAGAAAAGGAAAAGAAATATCAAGCCAGCATCTATGCTTTGCGAGAAGAGTTGAGAAATGTCACCTTCAATAATGATCTACAGGAACGAGAGGCCAAGGGTGAAAGAAAAAGGCTGGTCCAAGAAAATGAAACCCTCAGAGCCTAGGTTCAACAACTGAGAATAGTAACCGAGAACCCGATCAGAAGCAAAAAAGATGATAGGCTCATCTACGACTTTACACAAAAGGTACGTGACTGTGAAGATGATTTGCAGAAAACTGAGTCTGAGCTAGCAAAAGTACGAACAAAGTTGGCCAAAAATGCAGAAGGACGGGCATCTTTCGTTTGACAGATGAAAGAAAGATATGAAAGACGGGTCGTAGGTTGGGAAAAGGATCTTAACAGCCTCGAAGGCAAAATAGCTAAATAAGCCAAGAGCTTCACAACCGAGAGAGAACATTACTACGCTTTGATGGCACAGTTAGAGGGAGACCTACAACATTTGCAAGAACAGAATCATACCGCCACCCAGGTCTTAGATGCTAGATCCCAGCAGATTGAGCGTTTGTTGCAAGAAAAGGACATCATCAGGGAAAGGGTAAGAAGAATTTCCGACTACATCATGATGAAATGTAGTTAGTGTGAAGACATGACCAGGTCCATGTTCTTCGCCACGGTAATGATCTTTGTCCGCCAGATAATGGAAGATCTCTATCATCTCCAAGATGACATGGCGCGTAGGCCCGCCGCAAGACCAGTTGGTATTCCTAGGACAGGGTTGGAGGCACTGATGTACTTTTGATAGTATTTCCTTTTTCGAGTCTGTATTTTCATTTTTAAAGTATGTTTCGAGTCTATTTGAAGTTTTAAATTCCTAGAAAAAGTATGTTTCGAGTCTTTTGTAATTCAGTAAAGTAAAAGTTTTATTAATGAAAATTTGGAAAACACCAAAAATTGTTTCTTTATTTTTCGCATTGATTTCTTGAACTACGTGATCGCATTGATACATAGGCAATCCTCATCGGATCCGGTCATGATTTTGTAAATAACTCAAATAAAAAAATAAAAAAAGAGAGAGCAAAAGAATAACCAAAAGAAAAGCGAGAAAAGCAAGAAAAGAGAGAAAGACAGGAATAAGAGGAGAAGCATTAAAAACCCAAAGTGGAAAGAAAAGAAAAGTGGAGAGATAAACAAAAGTCGGGATGAGACACGCAACCGTTGCGAAACATGTAGAAACACATTTAACTGTATAGGTGCATCATACCCCGATGTGTGATTACCTTTGTGTTATTTGCTTCAAACTAACTAGTTTGTTGTCTACTATTGAGTTTAGGTTCCATATTAAGGTGGTTGGTTTTGTGGTAATCTGGCTTCACATCCGTACTTTACAAGATCAAAAGGAAGTGTAGAAATATCATCGGAAAGTCATCTGCCAACAATTCCCATCTTGGAGGATAGCCCGATCTCGGCCATCCCAACTTTCGAGTCAGCAACTGCTGAGGAAAACAGAATTCTGTGTCTCCGCATGATGGAAATGTAGAATGCCTGGTCCACTGGCAGAGATCCACAAAGTGTGATACATGGATTCCCTGAGTTACTTCCCAGGGCAAGTGGGACTTCCAACGTCCCAATAAGTTATCCGAACACCCCACTTGGATATCCTACCATCTCAGCCCACTTTGCTGGAACACCTTCTGAGGTTCGCCCCCAGGTGTTGATTTTAGGAGCGACCTCCAACATATTTATTGCATCACCTTCTTCGGCCATGTCACAACCCACTTTGCCCAGGCCTAGATTTTATCTGTCATCCTTCACCTTTCAAGTACCATCTTTCCCATTGGAACATACCCAGTTCACTACCAATGCTTACGCTCAGCAACCCCGGTGCAAGTTTACTGTGGGACAGGAGAAAACCACAAAGAACCCCGAACAATAGGAGATTACCCGAAAAATGAGGAGCATAGAGCAGAGCCTCAAAAATATACGGGGTTTGAGCGGACAAAAGAGCATATCATACGCTGATCTGTGTATGCTCCCACACAAACACTTACCCTTGAGTTTCAAAACACTGAAGTTTGAAAAGTATGACGGGCATGGGGATCCCATAACCCATCTCAAGAGGTACTGCAACCAATTGTGGGGAGCAGGTGGAAAATAGGAGCTTCTCATGGCTTATTTTGGAGAGACCCTGGTCGGCATTACTTCTGAATGGTACATGGATCAGGATATATCTCGTTGGCATATTTGTGATGACTTGGATCGGGATTTTGTCAGGCAGTTTCAGTATAACATTGACATAGCCCCTGACAGGAATTCGTTGTCGAATCTCAAGAAGAAGTCCCCGGAAAGATTCCGAGAGTATACTGCCAAATGGCGCGAACAAGCAGCCAGATTCAAGCCTCCAATGGATGAAACAGAGATGGTTAGTGTTTTTTTTCAAGCCCAAGATGCTGATTATTTTCAGAATATGATGTCCGTGATGGGGAAACCGTTTGTCGAGGCCATCAAAATTGGTTAAATGGTCGAGAATGGTCAAAAAAAGGGCGCGTATTGAGTCAATCTGGTATAAGGGCTACCTCCCAAGCAATTCAAGGCGGGTCTAAAGGTGTAGTGAACCGAAAGAAGAAGGAAGAAGTGGCAATTACAACTTCAAGTGTAATAAAACCCCGTCCACCCAGACCTTACTTCCCTGCAAGAACCCCACAACATTACTATCCCCATCAGGATGTGTCCTATGCTATGGTTCCTCAGCCACACACAGTGATGAATGACCAGCCCTACGTTAGGCCACAACAACATTTCAACCAAAATCGAGCTCCATTTCCCAGAAATCAACCTCCTCTCCAAGCTTAGTATAATCCTCAACCTCCACAAAATAACTTCTGTAGACATGTGATTTTTGACCCTCCCCAAGATTTTTCATATTTTAGTGCGTAAATATTTAATTTAGGCAAAATATAGATATTTTAAGTAATTTTGACTCTTTTACTTTATTTTATTACAAGAAAACAAAAAAAATCACAAAACTAGGTTCATTAATGTCGTAGTCATTTTAATCTTAAAAAAAAAATCTAAAAAATATATATACAACAATAGTAGCGTATTTTTATTTTAATATGATATTTAAAAATACTAAAAATAGATTTGTTTTAATGGTTAGTTTTATTTTAATAATTATTTGAATAGTAGGAATAATTAACAAATGAACCCATATTTTTAATCTCGTTCGCAGCGAAAGAATAGAACTTGGGCTCGAGCAACCCATTTTTAGGCCTAATTTTGGACCTAGCCCATAATTCTCAGGCTCATACCCCTTAACCTAAATATAACACTAAAACCCTAAACCTATAAAAAGGAGCTAACCTAAAATGCCTAGGGGCTATCAGCAAAAAAAAAAATACACAAAACATAGACCTAAGGACCTAAAAGGCTAAGCGCCGTTTTCTATCAAATTAGACTCCTAAGGCATCAAAAACACAATCAGCCATTTCTTTCATTTTAGAGGAGAACCATTCGTGAATTCAAAAGATAGACTCTAGGAGATATACACGAGATCAGCCACAGAGAACGCCAAAAATAAAAGGGCCCAGCCGCCGGCCAAATCTCTTTATTTCCACGCCACAACCTGCGCAAAAGAAGAAGAGTCACGAAACAGAGTGGATTCGGATTCACTGGTTGCCGTCAAATTCAGAGTCGCTGTTTCAGTTGGTTCTCCGCTTCGAGTGTCCGTCCGAGAACTACATTGAGTGTGGGTTCGAGTTCGAGGTTGCCGGCGGGTTTCGCGGTCCGAGCTCCTGCAACTATTGCATTTCCGGGTCAGATTTAGTTCATTGAAATTTGCTGTAACTGATTTTGTGTTAATATTATTGAGGCCAGATTCTTATTCATTGTTTCCGTTTTGTGTGTTTGTACCTTTTATGCTACACTTTGAGATGCCAACTTGAATCTATTGTTTAAATTAATCAAAGTCTTTATTGCTATGTGAAATATATACAAAGGAAAGCTCCAGTTCTTTGTTGGGATTGAGTTGAATGGTTCACGAGTTTTTTTTATCATTATAGTTGAAATTGGGTTAATTTATACGGTTCAAAAATTGTGAATTGGAATGCTATCGTTGTTTAATGATGTGCCCGATCTTTGTCAAAACATGTATTCATTAATTGAAGAAATGCATCTTATTTTTGTGGGATAAATCTGTATTCATAAAAATACATAGTTATATTCCATTCTCTGTAAATGCCTATGGCATCAGGCAAAGAAGTAACAAGTTGAATTGTCATATGATTGAGCTCCCAAATGAAATGAAGTTGTACATAAGTATGAAACAAGTTTTATTTACTTTAGTTAATTTTATGTCTATTTTCTTAATTGTCATAACTATGGGTACGGTTCTCGTGACGTAGTTGTAATGCTTAATTCTAAAACTCGGGTGCGCATTTATGTGACCCAAATTCAAATCTCAACGATGTTGAAATATGTCAAAAACTGCGGGTGCATTTATGTGACGTGGTTTGAGACGTGTTTTAATAACGTTGCAATTTTTTACTTAAAATTAAATAAAAGTGGTTAAAAGGTTAAAATTGCACATAGGTTCAAAATGTTTTAAAATCAGATAATTAAGTCGAATATAACAGTTAAGCGACCGTGCTAGAACTACGGAACTCGGGAATGCCTAACACCTTCTTCCGGGTTAACAGAATTCCTTACTCGGATTTCTGGTTCGCGGACTGTAATACAGATTCGTCTTTTCCTCGATTAGGGATTTGAACCGGTGACTTGGGACACCATAAAATTATCCCAAGTGGCGACTCTGAATTTTTAAATAAATAAATCTTGTTTCGATTGTCCTTTAATTGGAAAAACTCCCTTATATACTCCCTTCTCATGGGTGTAGTGTAAAAAAAGAGGTGTGACAACTTCCCCTACAATGCTCGTGCCCGGGAACCACCCAGGATGGAAAACTTCACGCCCATTGGTGAGTCATATTCTAGTCTTTTTCCTAAACTTGTCTAGATGGGTTTGTTGCAGCCCGTACCCCAAACCAGGTTGAACCTAGAGTCGCCCTTCCACAGAGTCGGTACCTAATATGCTTACTATTCGGGAGCAGAAGGGAATGATACAGATGACTGTTGGACCTTGAAAAGGGCTATTGAAAATCTCATAGAACAAAAGCGGATAGTGCTAAAAGAAGATGACATTCCTAGTGTGACCAACAATCCATTACCAGCTCACAACATCGGAACAGTTATTTGGATGATTTGCAAAGATAAGGAGTTCGATCCTTCTTTGAAAGCCATAATTGCAATCGCTGATGTTGAAAGGAATCCAAAGACTATCGCAAAACAAGACAAGGGGGAGAAGAAGAGTAAACCCACCCCTCAAAATACAAAAAAGAAAGTGGAAACCAAAACTGGGGAAACGCCCTCAAAAGATGTCATTCTTTATGTTCCCTGGGGTCACAAGAAAGATTAAATGTCATTGAACCCTCCAAGAAGGTTTGAGCTGAACAAGGGATCTAAAATGTATATGCCTAAAGGGACCTATGTGGTATGGGGCCCAATAATTTCACCAAGGCTGAATGAGCCTGTGGTTATTGGTCGCGCACCGCAGAGGCCCATGATAGATCCACTGCCGTCCCATGGAATTATAAAAAGGCGGTAGTAACCTACAAAGGAAAAGCAGTTCTCGGAGAAGCAAATGAAACTAACCCGGCGGAGAAATACCTAAATCTGTGGGAAGTGAATAAAGTCATGAAGATGTGTTTCCCACTCAATAAGCAAGTTAGTGCTGAAGAAGCAGAAAAGTTCTTCAGGAAAATGAAAACTGCAGGCTATGAGATAATTGACCAACTCCAAAAGTCTCCTGCTCAGGTCTCTTTGTTATCTCTGTTAATGAATTCAACTGAGCATCAGAAGGTGTTGATAAAAACCCTCAATAAAGCCTACGTCCCAATTGAAACCACTATTGAGCAACTGGAAAGGATGACAGAAATATTCTTTGCAATCAATTAGATCTCCTTCAGCAAGAATGATTTGCCCCCAGAAGGGGCCGCCCACAACAAAGCCCTCCATATGATAGTTAAATATAAGGGGTACTATGTGAAGAGAATGATGCTAGATGGCGAGTTCGGAATTGATATCTGCCCTCTCTCAACTTTGCAAAGAATGGAGATTGGGACTAAGAGAATCAGGCCTAACAACGTCTGCGTGCGTGCCTTTGATGGTATCAAAAGAGACACCATAGGTGAGATCGATCGGATCTTGAGTATTGGTCCTGTAGATTTCGAGGTGACCTTTTAGGTCCTAGGCATGGATACTTCCTACAAACTCCTCTTGGGAAGACCTTGGGGATTTACCTTCCACTATACACTTGATGGTGAAATTTGAATATGAAGATCAGAAGATTGTAGTCCATGCAGAGGACGAGATGTCGATTTACCGGGACCTGTCAGTCCCATGTCTTGAAGCTAGGGAAGGAAGTGAACATATAGTCTATCAAGCTTTCGAGGTTGTGGTCGCAGACCAATGTGAAGAAGGAATCCCTTGTCCTCAACCCTTTCTCTCAAATGTGTCAATTATAGTTGCGGAGGAAATGATAAGCATGGTTATAAACCCGGGAAGGGGCTCGGGATGTCATTGCAAGGAATCACGAAACCTATCACTATGGCTACTAGCGAGAAGTTCTTTTATGTGGGTTTCCAAGGCACGCCAACTAATGAAACATGGGAAAATGAGCAAAATAACAATGGTTGGGTCTTGCCTCAGCCGATCCCGCATCTATTCGAAACCTTCATCAGGCCCAAGTACTACGAAGAAGAAGAAGATAAGGCCTTCACGGTCGAAGAAATTGAAAAATTCTATGGGACTATGAGGCAGATGTTGTATGAAACCCACATGGTTCAGTCGGGAGAAGGCTCGAGCACCGCTAAGGTACTGTACATGGAGCCCGATGCCAAGTTGCAAAATTGGAAGGCTACTCCGTTCCTAGTCAAGCAGGAATCTTGGTAGTCCAGTCTTTCCACTTTTTCTGCATCACGAGTTATTTCAGGGTGCAACTCGGATGTTTCTTTTAGTTTCCTATCTTTAAATTCCAATGTAAACCATGTTATCTTTAAAATTTAATGAAATGAAATCAATATTTCATCGTTCATATCTCTTTATTCTTTCTGATTTTTGTTACTTTTTCTTATTTTTTTTCAGTTCTAATAATGCGGCTTTAAGTAACATGACATGCTTGCGGACTTCATGCCCAGATCTAAAGACGTTGTCTAATTGTGAAATAATGAACCAAGAACTGGAATATGATGAAGAAGACGCTTTTAGGGAAATAAATCGAGAATTGGAACAATTTGAGAATAAGCCTAAGCCAAATCTAAATGAAACCAAGCCGGTAAATTTGGGTAATTCAGAAGAGGTCCAAGAGACATGATAAGCATTCACACGGATGAAAGAACTAGGGATGCCTTGATCCAACTTTTTTTTGAATTCAAAGATGTGTTTGCTTTGTCATACGATGACATGCCAGGATTAAGCGTCGATTTGGTTGTCCACAAGTTGCCGACATACCCTGATTATTCCCCTGTCCAGCAAAAGCAAAGAAAGTTTAAAATTGATATTACTGACAAAATCAAGGAAGAATTCACGAAATAGTTGAGGGCAGGGGTGATCCGAGTGGTCCGATACACCACATGGTTAGCCAATGTGGTTCCCGTTCCAAAGAAAGATGGGAAGACTCGAGTGTGTGTCGACTATCGAGATCTGAACAAAGAAAGTCCCAAGGACAACTTCCCTTTGCCAAACATCCACCTCCTCGCTGACAACTGTGCCAAACATGAGAAACAGTCTTTCGTGGATTGTTATGCTGGGTATCATCAGGTCTTAATGGATGAGGAAGATGCAGAAAAGACAGAATTTAAAACATTATGGGGCACCTATTGCTACAGGGTCATGCCTTGTGGTCTGAAGAATGCCGGGGCAACTTACTCGAGAGCCATGACTGCCATTTTGCGCGACATGATGCACCAGGAAATTGAGGCGTATGTGGACAATGTGATCATCAAATCCAGAAAACAGGACGACCATGTTCGAGACTTCAGAAAGTTTTTTGAGCGACTGCGTAAGTATGATTTGAAGCTGAATCCGTCTAAATATGCATTCGGGGTTCTGTCTGGCAAACTCTTGGGATTCATAGTTAGTCGGAGGGGCATCGAGTTAGATCCAATGAAAATAAAGTCTATTCAGGATTTGCCTCCTCCAAAAATCGAGAAAGAGGTTATGAGCCTGTTGGGAAGGTTGAATTACATCAGCCAATTCATTGCTCAGTTGACTTCCACATGTGAGCCCATCTTCAAGTTGTTGAAGATTGATGCAGCAATTAAATGGGCAGACGAGTGTCAAGAGGCCTTTGACAAAATCAAAGAATATTTGTCGAATCCACCGGTCTTAGTCCCACCCGAACCTGTAAGACCTTTGTTTTTGTATTTGACAGTCTTGGAGAATTCTTTCTCCTGTATCCTCGGGCAACATGATGTGACCGGGAAGAAAGAGCAGGCAGTCTACTATCTGAGTAAAAAGTTCACAAGCTATGAAGCTAAATATACCTTGTTGGAAAGGACTTGCTGCGCCTTAACTTGGGTCGCTCAAAAGCGTAGGCATTACCTGTTGGCCTATACCACTTACCTCATCACCAGGCTGGATCCTTTAAAGTACATATTCTAGAAGTCGATGCCCATAGAGAGGTTAGCAAAATGGCAGATACTGCTCACTAAATTTGACATAGTCAATGTCACCCGCACGACAATAAAAGTTCAGGCTCTAGCAGATCACCTAGCTGAAAGCCCTGTTGATAACGAATATCAGCCCTTGAATACATACTTCCCGGACGAGGAGGTGAATTCAGCTGAGGTAATATCAGAAGACACCAATGCTTGGAAAATGTTCTTCGATGGAGCTGTGAACGCAAAAAGTGTCGGGATTAGGGCAATTTTGATCTCACCCATTGGTCAACACTATCCAGCCCCAGCTCGGCTTCAGTTTTTCAGCACAAACAATACTGTCGAGTATGAAGCCTACATTATGCGTATGAATATGGCAATCGACCAAGATGTTGAAGAACTATTGATCATGGGAGATTCGAACTTTATTATCCGACAAAGTCAGGGTGAATGGGAAACCCGGGATATCAAGCTTATTCCATATATGCAACATGTGGAGGATCTTAGTAAACGGTTCAAGTCAGTCGAGTTCAGGTACATTCCTCATTTTCACAATGAGTTGACTTATGCAGTTGCTACTTTGGCGTCAATGTTGCCATATCCAGGCAATCTCCACATTGACCCGTTGGAAATCCAAATCCAAGAAAGGCACGGTTACTGCAATACGGTTGAGGCAAAATCGGATGTTCGGCCATGGTATCATGATATCATGAGATTTCTAGAAACTAAAGAATATCCCGATCAAGCCAATGGAGACCAAAAGAGAACTATTAGACGATTTGCAAGCGATTTCTTCTTGAGCGGTGAGGTCTTGTACAAAAGGACTCCAGATCTCAACTTGTTAAGATATGTTGATGCCGAAGAGGCCAGAAGAATCATGTATGAAGTGCACGCAGGAGTGTATGGACCCCATATGAATGGGTATGTTTTGGAAAAGAAGATCCTTTGAGCAGGCTATTATTGGATGACTATGGAAAAGGATTGTTTCAGTTTTGTCCGAAAATGTCATCAGTGTCAGGGCATGGTGATTTGATCCATGCACCGCCTACAGAACTGCATCCTATGTCAGCACCTTGGCCATTTGTTGTGTGGGGTATGGACGTCATTGGGCCGATCGAGCCAAAAGCTTCAAATAGACATAGGTTCATATTGGTCTCTATCGACTACTTCACAAAGTGGGTTAAAGCAATTACTCTCAAATCTGTCACTAAAAAGTGGTGGTAGACTTCATGCACTCCAATATCATCTATCGTTTTGGTATCCTACAACTATCTCTACGGATAATGTTGCAAACTTGAATACCCATTTGATGAGGGAGATATGCGAACAATTCAAGATAACGCATCGGAACTCTACCCCTTACCGGCCTAAGGATAATGGTGTTGTTGAGGCAGCAAACAAGAACATCAAAAAGATTTTTGAGAAAGATGATCCAAAGTTCCAAGCAATAGTATGAAAAGTTGTCATTTGCATTATTGGGATACCGCACTACTGTGTGCACATCAGTTGGAGCGACCCCATATCTTTTGGTTTATGGCACTGAAGTCGTGATACCCACAGAAGTTGAAATCCCTTCTCTTCGGATCATTGTTGAAACTGAGATTGAGGATAGTGAGTGGGTCAAATCCCGTTTGGAACAGTTAACCCTGATCGATGAAAAACGAATGGACGCAGTCTGCCACAGGCAGTTGTATCAACAAAGAATGGCTCATGCTTACAACAAGAAAGTGCGGCCTAGGAACTTTGAAGTATGGCAATTCGTTTTGAGGCGTATTCTCCCTCACCACCAGGAAGCAAAAGGAAAGTTCGCTCATAACTAGAAGGGCCCATACATTATCAAAAAAATATTGCCAAAAGGGGCGTTATACCTAGTGTCGCACCTCCTTTTTACATACCCGAGAGGGTGCGTAGGGAGTTTTCTCCAATTAAAGGACAGTCGAAACGGGATTTGTTTGTTTGTTTCAGAGTCGCCACCTGGGAATTTTAAGGCGTCCCAAGTCACCAATTTTAATCCCTGAATCGAGGAGAATATGACTCTGTTTATTATTCTGCGAACCAGAAATCCGGATAAGGAATTCTGTTAACCCGGGAGAAGGTGTTAGGCATTCCCGAGTTCCGTGGTTCTAGCACGGTCGCTCAACTGTTATATTCGGCTTGATTATTTTGATTTGTAAAATACATTTTTATTGCATGATTTTATTGTTACCGCTTCTATTTAGATTTAAAGACCCTTCTTTGAATCGAATCACGCGTACGTGTATCCGTTTTATATATTATATATATTTTAACGTGAAAAATCGTGTCACGCGTACGTATACACAATGATATTGATAATATAATAATTATTATTTTTTTTCGAAATTTTTTATTATAAGAAAAAAAAAGACTAGTTCGAAATTGTGCTTAAAATAAAATTAAGAACGTTCGTCGCTCTTGTATAATTAAATATTGAACCGCACATCTCGAGTTATATGAAATTAATATTGATATTCTCCGAAGAGCCCCCTTTTTATTAAATGTTCGTTCGAAGTTGCGCGAACGCATAATCCGAATTGCTTTTAGAAATATAATCAGGTTACGCGAACGCATCCCTAATCACGCAAAAGATTCTTAATAGTAGTATAGATTTTCCATAAATGTTTATTGCATCCATCTATTTTTAAATGTAAGAATCGTGGAGAATTACCGATTGGGATGCCACCAAATTTCTTGACAAAGAATTCAAAATTTATTAGGCGTTGCTACAAGTCTTATTTTACGCGTATGAATTATATACCTCAAAACTATTCAAATTTTAAAGAATTAATGATATGAAAAAGAAACAAACAACATGTAACTAAAAATACTACCATTTTTATCGTGGATACAACATTAACATATCCAAAAATCGAATCGCATATAAAACTGGAAAAAGAATTAATTTGATAAACAAATTAATAGTTTCTGAAGAATTTTTATTGTTATATTTAATGCGAATTCTATTTCTACATATCCTTGACATAAAATGTTGCAATTCGTGCTTGTAAATCCCATATCCTTCTCATATACTTGTTTTTAGTCCAAAGTTATAATTGTTTGGTTAATTTGTTTACAAAGATTGAGTTTGAGATAAATAAACCAATTCTTATTCTCTGCCTATGCGACTATTTGCAAACACTTAACTCTATATTTTGTAAAAAAAAAATCATTGACATTATTTCATATATTAAAAGAAATGAGTTGATCGCGTTCCTAAAATAACTAAGCCATTAGTTATTAAGAAAGAGAACTAATCTACTAATTGATTTAATACTATATTAACCAACTAAAACAAAACTGAAATTTAAACTAATAAAATTTAAATGAGTAGAAGACATCCTTATAATTCCAAACTTCATTTACTTGCCATGTTGAAGCTCTTCACAACATGAGTTTAAAAGATATGTACCTGATATTGGAAGCAAAAGAAAATGAAGATGAAAATCAGCAACAGTAATAACAGTGCAACAGCAACAACTGCCCAGCAACAGTAACAAACCGGTAACAGACCGGTGGAGTAGTAATCCCAAAAACAAAAGCTTTAAGCTTTAAATGAAACAACAACCATTAATACTAATTTCAAACAAAGAAAGAAAGCAGTAGATTTTTTAGCTTTTATTTTTATTTTGAAAGCTTAAATATTTTTTTCGGAATTTTTCTCTCTTCTATTCTCTGTCCGTTTTTTCTCTCTATCTGTGTGTGTATTTTTTCTCGTCTGTATGTGTTCTCTCTTTGTATTTCTGTTCTTTTTATCTTCTTCCATGTCTTGTGTTCAAGACTTCACATATATAACCCATCCCATAAACCTTTCAATTAATTAAAATCCATACTTTTTCTCTACCCAACCCATTATCTTTCCACTCATCCCCATTACATTAAATAAACATATCACACCACCCCATTATATTTTGTCCCCCATGCTTCATTTAAAATAATGCAAGATTCCCCTTTAAATTAAATCTTGTCCCCCCTTTATATTAAATAATCATATCACAACCCACCCCATTTCATTTTGTTCCCCATGCTTCAAATAAACAATTTCAAAATGTACAATTCCTAAACTACCCCTCACGACCTTACTGAAATTACCAAACTACCCCTGAACGTACTACAAATTACCAAACTACCCATCAGCTATAACACATCAATTAATCAAACTTAACCAAAATATAGACAATATGATCAATTTCTAACAATGTTCAAACAACAATATGAACACGGATGAACATCATAACAACAATATCACATGAACACGATTTTAACAACAATTCAACAACAAATCACATGAACACAAATTGAACAACAAAGAACAACTAAAATTTGATTGAACACTATTTTAGCAACAAACAATCCTATTTTCGGATTCAACAACAACAACAAACAAAGTATGAAGATTTCTAAATTCAATCATATTGAACTTAAAATCAATTCTAACAACATTACAACCAACAATTCCTATATTAAACTTTATGAGACAAATTCAAGAAATAATCACAAATGGTAAACAAGAAATCAAGCTATACAAATTTCGGATTCAAGAACAATCAAACAAAGTATGAACATGAATTAAATCTATTTTAAACAACAAACATGATGGATTTAAACGATTAAACCAACATATTTCTCTAACACAACTAAATTCTTTAAACAAATAACAAGACCGACGAAGAAACAATTATGAACTTAAACTTGAACTTAACAATATTAACAATTTCTAACAATACATAAACACATGAAACAAATTGAAGAAATAGTTAATTAAATTTCAATTTGAATCTAACAAACATCAAACTAACAAATACTTACTTAAACAATAATACAAACATGAAATAAACATGAAAACAACTAATTAAACTTCTATTTTGAAATCTGAAAATTAATTTAACAAACAACATGAACACACTAGAAAATTATTTCAACGATGAACAACGAACAAACAAGAATTGAATTCTTTAACGATTTTGGATCCGGAAAATATCAAACAAAAATATGGACAAAAATAAACTCAAAAACAACTAACCGGAGATGAATCAACGACGAACTTTGATTGTAAACAAATCTGTCCGAGCCTCGACCAAAGCTCGAACGAAGAACGACGAAGACGAAGAAGAAGTAGAAGCAGACGCAGCTCGAAGAGAAGAGACGCAATGGCAGTCATGGCTGCCTGCGTTGATGAGGAACAGCTGGACGAGCTGGAATGGCAGCAGCAGTGGCGACCATGGCAGCAGTTGTCCGTCGACGGGGAGAAGAAGAAAACATCGGCAGAAGCAACGGGGCATAAACGGGCAGCAGTGACGCGTTTGAACGATGAGGAAGCAGCTGTGGCGCAGCAGGAGCTTCGACGAGCAGCAG
This sequence comes from Nicotiana sylvestris, assembly GCF_000393655.2. Lineage (NCBI taxonomy): Eukaryota > Viridiplantae > Streptophyta > Magnoliopsida > Solanales > Solanaceae > Nicotiana > Nicotiana sylvestris. Next base: position 34,539,504 of record NC_091060.1, on the reverse strand, counting down.
CAGCAGTCTTAAAGTGAGTAAGAAGAAGCAGCAACGTTGTTTAAAGTTCGACGAAGAATGAAGGAGGAGGAGCAGCCATGGATGAGCTTTTTGAGCTCGACATGGAGAAGATGAAGACGCAACTGGGTTGTCCATGGTGAGGGTGAAGATGAAGCTGTGAGGGGTTGTCTGGACGTGATAATGGAGGGTAAAGGGCAGCCATGGGAGCTTGAGGGGGAAGCCATGGATGAGCTTTGGAGAAACTTGGAGAAGAAGAAGATAGGGAAGGGGGGGGGCGGATTAGTTAGGAATTTTTAGGGTTTTTTCTCCTTTTTTTCTTTTGTTTTGTGTTGAATGCAAGATAATAGGGTGTTGGGTTATGGACCGGGTTGACCCAGTTCGAAATGGACTGGGTCGTAGGGAAGATTGGGCCATTTTTTGGGCCTGTGGCTTGAAATTGAAGAAGAGGCCCAATTCCGACTTTCTTTATATTTTCGCTCTCTTTTCTTCTTTTATTTTTCTAAAACTAAATTATAAAAATACTTAAACTATTATTAAGAACTAAATTAAGTTATAAAAGCGCAAATTAACTCCCAATAACAATTAACGCACAATTAAGTATTAATTAAGCATAAAATTGTATATTTGGACATTAAATGCTAAAAATGCAAACGATGCCTATTTTTGTAATTTTTTAATTTTTGTAAAACAAATTTAATTACTAACAATTGTAGAATTAAATCCTATATGCAAATGCGACATATTTTTGTATTTTTTATTAATTTAGCAAATAAACACGCACAGACAAATACAAATAATTATTCAAAATATCACAAAATATCACAAAATTGCACACCAAAGAAAAATCATTTTATTTTTGAATTTTTTGGGAGTAATTCTCATATAGGGCAAAAATCACGTGCTTACAGCTGCCCCTCTTTGCCCGAAGACACGAAGGGTTTTCGTGCAAAGATAAAGCGAGCGATTTTTGCCCATTCGAGTACTCCGTTGAAGCATTTTTTGAAAAAGATTTGACCGAACCTTTGCTTCAAAGGTTTCCTACATATCCTGGGCTAAACAGGAATCAGGTCAATGTAGTTCGGGAAACTTTGGTAGCTGGGACTACCGTTGGACTGCACTGTTACTGTTGTTGCATGCTATTACTACTGCTTACCGATCTCCTTGTTACAACGTGCTTAAAAGAAAACAAGAAGCTAGGCTAGAGTACAATTTGTTTTTGTTGCCTTGCTTCCTTGTCTGCTTGCATTTCTTCCGGTACTTTTCTTCTTTTGACACATGCACTTGAGTTTGTGCTGTGACCTCTTGTTGCAACCTTCTGCTTCCCGGTGCCGGGGAATTTTATTGTTTCCTGCTGGGGATTCCTATTGTAACCCTCTGTTTTATTGTCCTCTGACTTGATCTTGAAATGTATGCCTCTGTTACCTGGGCGGGCTCCCAACTTCAATACTTGAAAATTAAAGACTTGAAATGTATGCCTCTGTTATCTGGGCGGGCTCCCAACTTCAAATAAACAACTTTTGAAATAAACGTCATTCCTCTCTTCAAGCGGGCTCCTGACTTCAACAACAACTTCTAAAATAAAATGCCTTTCCTCTCTTCAGGCGGGCTCCTGATTTCAACCAACAACTTTGAAAATAATCGCCATTACTCTTTTCAGGCGGGCTCCTGACTTCAACAACTTTTAAAATAAAATCCTATTCGAGGGCGGATGAACCCGAAATATCCTATTCGAGGGCGGATGAACCCAACAATATCCTATTCGAGGGCGGATGAACCCAAAACATCCTATTCGAGGGCGGATGACCCATTATATCCTATTCGAGGGCGGATGAACCCATTATATCCTATTCGAGGGCGGATGAACCCATTATATCCTATTCGAGGGCGGATGAACCCATTATATCCTATTCGAGGGCGGATGAACCCAACAATATCCTATTCGAGGGCGGATGAACCCAAAATATCCTATTCGAGGGCGGATGAACCCATTATATCCTATTCGAGGGCGGATGAACCCAAAATATCCTATTCGAGGGCGGATGAACCCAAAATATCCTATTCGAGGGCGGATGAACCCAAAATATCCTATTCGAGGGCGGATGAACCCAACAATATCCTATTCGAGGGCGGATGAACCCAAAATATCCTATTCGAGGGCGGATGAACCCATTATATCCTATTCGAGAGAGGATGAACCCAAAATATCCTATTCGAGGCGGATGATCCCATTTTCAAAATCTTGGAATTGTCTTAACTCAGACTATTTTTCTTCGAATCGTGTTGTCTTGCTTCCTCTTAAAACTTGAATTGATTTCCTCGTCCCTCCGAGAAAATTTTCGACAATGGAAAAAAATCTTCTGCCCCAGCTTTGGTGTTTTTCCTTGTTCTCCAGGTGGACGCCTGACTTCTGATATTTCAACTGTTCTTCCTTGTTCTCCAGGTGGATGCCTTATTGCTGATACTTCAACTGTTCTTCCTTGTTCTCCAGGTGGACGCCTGACTGCTAATACTTCCATTTCTCTTCCTTGTTCTCCAGGTGGACGCCTGATTTCTTCTTCAATTTTTCATCCTCATTCTCCAGGTGGACGCCTGATTTCTTCTTTAATTCTTCATCCTCATTCTCCAGGTGGACGCCTAATTTCTTCTTTAATTCTTCATCCTCATTCTCCAGGTGGACGCCTGATTTCTTCTTCTTTTTTTCTTTTTCCTTCGCTCTGCTTGTTCTTGCTTGCTGGGGATAATACCACTGCGGGAGTCTTCTTTCTTCCCCTCAATTTTTTTTTCCAACACTGTTGGGGATATAAGTGTTATCTTTTTGGGATAACGTTGTTGAGGATAATGCTGCTGGGAAGTTTTATCCCTTCAAATCGATGCTTCATTCTTCTGGAAGCTGCTGAGGATGATAATGGCTCTTTGCTTTTCTGAACACAAGTGTCATCCCTTTATTCTGTCTGCTGGGGAACAACTTCCTCTATTAAAATTGTTATGCTTGGGGTAAAACTGGTTCAAAGACCACTTCCCTTGAGACTGGTGCTATATTCATTCTACCCCGAATGGGTATCTGACTTCCAGAAAATTTTCCAAATGAAAGGAAAATTTTCTGCCCCAGTTTGACAATCTTTCTTGTGGCATGCATTTCCGTTATAAATGCCAATTTTTTTTTACCTGTTTCAAATCAAACATTTGTTAGCTTAAAGCGTGGTGGTTGGCTGTGATACTCCACTGGGATGGTTTTTCCTTTCTCCTTCCTTGCTCTGCGTCCCACAACTTGTTGGGGATGATATTATTTGTTAGGGATAATCCTTTCTGCTGGGGATATCCCTCTTCCTTTGTGGCACAGCTCGGAAATTGGCCTTTCCCCGACCTTTTAGTCTCGCATGAATTTCCCAAATCATGCTCATTGCTCTCCTTAATTTGTCCACCGGCCTTGGCCTTGAGGTTTATAACCTTTGATTTCGGCAAGGGTATCCCTCTTGACACTCGTTGACCCTTTTGTTGGGGATATCTTTCTTGACACTGGCCTTGCGCTTGTTCCTTCTTGACTATACTACTTGGATGTACTAGTCAGATCTTATATTGGAAAGCTGATGGCCTATTTTGAAGTCATTTCCCACTAGTTCTGACCAAACAGACTCTACTGGGGAATTTTTCTATGAAAGGAAAAGATAAAAAGGAAACAGAATAAAAGACAACGGAAAAAGATGACTCTTTAACAAAAGAAACTATAAAGAAAAACCTATCAAATGCATATACCGACTCTAATGGTCATGACATGCACCTGTGGCCTTATCCTCTGCCGTCAATCGTCTTTCAAGACCTTCAATTGGCAATTCCCATCTGATTCTTAATCTTATTCGACTTGTAGTGCCCGAAGGGTTTTCACTATCAATCCTCTCTCATTTTGGTTTTTCTCTCAGCTTTCATCGCCTTATGGTGTCCGTGAAGATTTTCACCGATAAGACTTTCTCATTTGTATCACTTTCCAGCTGGGGATTTGGAGTGTTGCCAGTATGACTCTCTCTGCTGGAGATTAGAGTCCTTTCTGCTGTGGAACAGAATGTTATGTTCGCTGGTAAGACTCTCATTTGTCTGACTTGGCATCTTTTGCAGACTGGTCAGAAGGTCTTTCTTTGGACCGTAATGTGGGTTTTTTGGATAGGCTTAGAAAGAAAGGGTATTAAAGGCTCAAAAACAAATCAAATTTGGGGTTCAAAATTACAACCTTCGGAACCAATTTTTTGCTTCCCACAAGCGCAACCCTTGCCCCAGTTTCTTGCTTGGGGATTATTTATTTATTATATATATTTTTTAATTTTTTTTTACACTATGCACACCATGCACACTATGCACCCTATGACCGAGTCGTGAAGCGCCTACGTATCCTCTTTGAGGAATCAGGTCAAACGTAGTTCCCAATTCCTCTGTTTTCATTTGACTTTCTTTTGTTTTTTTTTATTGTTATCATTTTTCTTTTCTTTTCCTTTTTTTCGTTTTTTTTTTTGATTTTTTTTCTTTACCTTCCAGGCTCGTATTTCCTAGTCGTTGTTATTGATTCCGAACGAGGGGTATGAAAGAAAATAAATAAGGCTCAAAGGGGGGTAACGAAGGATAAAGTGTTTAGATAGCAGAACAAAATGCCTTCGTCATTCCAGTCTTCAAAACATGCCAAATGCAAACAACACAATTGATCATAGATTTATAGTCTCTTCCGATGGTGCTGGACTTGACAATTATGTTAAACACTTGCTTTTTCATTTGTCATTTCTAAAGCACCGTTGGGCGACACTCTCATTCTCATGAACGACCCTCATGCCAATTTGGCGAATCTTGCATTTAACGGTTTTCTTTAAGTTTTACTTGCCCCAGTTCCACATGACTCGGGCTTCAAATAATCTCAAACTGTTCTTATTTCCCTTAAATGCTTTGATCACCTCTCCAGGGTTTTATGATTAACTTTAAAGACCAGGCCCAAACTGTGTGCACATGTCATGTCACGAGAATCGGCGCTGAACAAAAAATGATAAAAGGACTAAACAAAAGATGACTGGAAACAACAAAAGACCGACTTTTGTATTAGACTACTGGCGAAATGGTTTGAATAATAAAACAAACAAAACAACCAGAATAAAATCCTAACACAGCCTTGACAAAACTTAAACAAATTGATATGACAAACTGGAAAGATAAGAAGGTTTGACACAAGACAATATTCGGACTACAACCCTAAGAATAATCCGGACAACAGAAATGACAACAAAATAAGACACCACCAGCTTCTCTCTTGCTAACCAAGGAACGGAGCGTCCTTCCATTTTATCAAAATTGGCATATTAGCCACTAAGCTTTGCATTAGTATTGCCAAGAGCATTACCAACTTCAATATCATCAACCTTAGTCAACAAGTCCTAATAGGATTTGAGTGTTTCTGTTATCAAGCCTGATCCCCGCAAAGTGTGCTTCTGGGTCTTGTAGTTTCGGCTAACCACAAACAAACCACATTCTTTCTTTGCGATTCAAAACAGGTTAGAATGGACTCAGTCGGTCCTCATTATTAACAACATTTTTTTTTCATTTTTCTTCTTTTTCGATTTTTTTCCATTCATTTTTTTTCTTTTCTTTTTTTTCGATTTTTTTTTTCATTTTTCTTTTTCTTTCTTTTTTTTGTGTGTGGTCGAATCTTATGGAGATTGCCTACGTATCATGACCCCGCATGAATCAGACCTTGCGTAGTTCGGACCAATAAAAGATAAACAATATTAATCATTTTTTTTCAATTTTCATATTAAAATAAACTGGGTTTTAAAGGTTTGAAGATGACCTACAAACTCGAAAATCAAACAACCCACATATTCTAATTAAAGATTTATAACCTCGAAACAAAAAGGTCAGCTTCCTTTCCCCGTTTGACAAATGCAACCAAATGGCTATTTTTGCAAATGTGGCCCCTTCCAAATCTCACATGAATTTTGAGGTCGGGGAGGATTATTTTGACACTTTACAAACTTGTTCGTTCTTTTACGAAAATAGCCTTTCGACAACTGAAAGATACTCTAAGGCTATTTTGGCAAGAACGGTTTAAGACATTGTCGAAGCTAGCTCGACTTATTTTTGACTAAAAAAAAATTCACCTGACCGTTGACTCTTTGTTTTTTTTTTTCAAATTACAATAAAAAACAAGTGTTGCAACACGACCCTTCAGCGCCTCGGGGACGAAGATTTTTTAAGGCTGTGTGGGTCAACTGAACCAAATTTTAAAAAATGACCCAAGGTGGCTGTTTATGCAAAGTCAGCCTTCCGGCGTCCCTTTCGGGAACATTCGTCTATGTCTTGATAAAATAGCGTCACCCGACTTCTTTATGACAAAACTAAAATTTGACATATTTTTTTTGGCTATTTTGTTTTAGCAAAAAGTGGAGGCTGGACACTACCCGACTTATTTATGAAAAAATTAAAATTTTGACATGTTTTTTATTTATTTATTGGTTTTTGGCTATTTTAGCAAAAATGGGGGTTGGACCCGATGAGGGTTGCCTACGTATCTCACATCCGGTGAGAATCAAACCCGCGTAGTTCGGGCCGGTCATGAATAAAGTAAATGAACTAATTTTTTTTTATTGGAACTGTGAAAGAACTGCTCAAAGGAAGTATATATATTTTTTTGATTGATTTCTTTTTGAAAGAAAAACTCGTAAAAATTCCTTTTCTTTTGATTTGAACTTTGAGAATTTCAAAAGTAAAAGGAAGTTTTTTTTTCGAATTTCCATTTGTCTCTTTTTTTATTCTAAAGAAAAAAAAATATTTTTGGAATTTTACTTTTGATAAAAGAAATGCTTCTAAAAAATATTTTTTGAATTTTGAATTTTCTTTTCAATTTTGAAAGAAGAATCAAAATATTTTCGGATTTTTTTTCTTAAAAGAAAATATTTTTATTATTTTTGTTTTATCAACAATGGAAAATAAAGATATTTATATTATTTTTTGCAAGACATATTTTTTTTTTGGAATTTTATTTTGAATTTTCTTGGCAAGACAAATACTCTTTGCAACAAATAAAGATATATATATCTTTTGGAAATAAAAAAAAACTTTTCGGATTTATATGTATATATATAGATATATATTTGCGACAAATAATGAAAGACTTTTTTTTATATATATATATTTGCGACAAATAATGAAAGACTTTTTTTTTATTTTTATTTTTTTATTTTTTGCATTTTCATAAGCAAATAAATAAAATAAAAAAAACCATTTTAAAAATAAGACTTTTTTTTATTTTCATTTTTATGGCAAGACAAACTATTTTTTTTTTATTTTTTTTTTTAAAAACAAGACAGAACAACGACTCTTTTTTTCCTTTGCTTTTAATAAAACAAACTAATAAAACATTTTTTTTCATTTTCTTAAAATTTCGGCAGAGTTTTGACAGTATTTGGGCATTGGTTTTTTTTTTCAAAAATAAACAGTCAATTCCCTAACCGCTATTTCTTTTTTTTTCAATTTTAAAATATTATTCATGATATTCAAAAGTCAGTCAACACACAAATCCGGATCAAATAAATGCGCAAGTAGCAGCAAGTAAGATGCATCAGGATGGTCATTTTTTTTGGTACACCTGTCCTAGACAGACCCAACCCCTGTGTTGAGTCTCCAAAGTCAAATGCACGTGATGCAAACAATCGCTCCTACTAGGGATCCGGCATGAAGCTGAGTTATTCTAAGTGAAAAAACCTGAGGCATATTGATCTAGCCCTGGCTTACCCAAACGGACAGTTTGAGCCGAAGCGGGGGCAACGTACCGGGAGCACGAAAGTCTACCCGGCCTAGTTACTTGTCCCAACTTCGTCTTATTTGGTATGACTTTAACAGAAAGGTGGGCCACGCGCACGTGTGCACCATAAATTTAGAAGACTCAGAAAGAAGGGGGTTTCGTAGCAGTTGTATATATTCATAATTCAAATAATATTAAAGCGGTAAAAGTGTCATTTAGCACATTGGGCATATATCATGTAAAAAAAATCAGATAATAAATAAAGCCAACTATAACAATTATTTTAAGCTCGAATTCTTGAACCCTGAACCAGTGGTTCTGGGTTTTATTCCCCAGCAGAGTCGCCAGAGCTGTCGCACCTCCTTTTTACATACCCGAGAGGGTGCGTAGGGAGTTTTCTCCAATTAAAGGACAGTCGAAACGGGATTTGTTTGTTTGTTTCAGAGTCGCCACCTGGGAATTTTAAGGCGTCCCAAGTCACCGGTTTTAATCCCTGAATCGAGGAGAATATGACTCTGTCTATTTAACAGTCTGCGCACCAGAAATCCGGATAAGGAATTCTGTTAACCCGGGAGAAGGTGTTAGGCATTCCCGAGTTCCGTGGTTCTAGCACGGTCGCTCAACTGTTATATTCGGCTTGATTATTTTGATTTGTAAAATACATTTTTATTGCATGATTTTATTGTTACCGCTTCTATTTAGATTTAAAGACCCTTCTTTGAATCGAATCACGCGTACGTGTATCCGTTTTATATATTATATATATTTTAACGTGAAAAATCGTGTCACGCGTACGTATACACAATGATATTGATAATATAATAATTATTATTTTTTTTCGAAATTTTTTATTATAAGAAAAAAAAGACTAGTTCGAAATTGTGCTTAAAATAAAATTAAGAACGTTCGTCGCTCTTGTATAATTAAATATTGAACCGCACATCTCGAGTTATATGAAATTAATATTGATATTCTCCGAAGAGCCCCCTTTTTATTAAATGTTCGTTCGAAGTTGCGCGAACGCATAATCCGAATTGCTTTTAGAAATATAATCAGGTTACGCGAACGCATCCCTAATCACGCAAAAGATTCTTAATAGTAGTATAGATTTTCCATAAATGTTTATTGCATCCATCTATTTTTAAATGTAAGAATCGTGGAGAATTACCGATTGGGATGCCACCAAATTTCTTGACAAAGAATTCAAAATTTATTAGGCGTTGCTACAAGTCTTATTTTACGCGTATGAATTATATACCTCAAAACTATTCAAATTTTAAAGAATTAATGATATGAAAAAGAAACAAACAACATGTAACTAAAAATACTACCATTTTTATCGTGGATACAACATTAACATATCCAAAAATCGAATCGCATATAAAACTGAAAAAAGAATTAATTTGATAAACAAATTAATAGTTTCTGAAGAATTTTTATTGTTATATTTAATGCGAATTCTATTTCTACATATCCTTGACATAAAATGTTGCAATTCGTGCTTGTAAATCCCATATCCTTCTCATATACTTGTTTTTAGTCCAAAGTTATAATTGTTTGGTTAATTTGTTTACAAAGATTGAGTTTGAGATAAATAAACCAATTCTTATTCTCTGCCTATGCGACTATTTGCAAACACTTAACTCTATATTTTGTAAAAAAAAATCATTGACATTATTTCATATATTAAAAGAAATGAGTTGATCGCGTTCCTAAAATAACTAAGCCATTAGTTATTAAGAAAGAGAACTAATCTACTAATTGATTTAATACTATATTAACCAACTAAAACAAAACTGAAATTTAAACTAATAAAATTTAAATGAGTAGAAGACATCCTTATAATTCCAAACTTCATTTACTTGCCATGTTGAAGCTCTTCACAACATGAGTTTAAAAGATATGTACCTGATATTGGAAGCAAAAGAAAATGAAGATGAAAATCAGCAACAGTAATAACAGTGCAACAGCAACAACTGCCCAGCAACAGTAACAAACCGGTAACAGACCGGTGGAGTAGTAATCCCAAAAACAAAAGCTTTAAGCTTTAAATGAAACAACAACCATTAATACTAATTTCAAACAAAGAAAGAAAGCAGTAGATTTTTTAGCTTTTATTTTTATTTTGAAAGCTTAAATATTTTTTCGGAATTTTTCTCTCTTCTATTCTCTGTCCGTTTTTTCTCTCTATCTGTGTGTGTATTTTTTCTCGTCTGTATGTGTTCTCTCTTTGTATTTCTGTTCTTTTTATCTTCTTCCCTGTCTTGTGTTCAAGACTTCACATATATAACCCATCCCATAAACCTTTCAATTAATTAAAATCCATACTTTTTCTCTACCCAACCCATTATCTTTCCACTCATCCCCATTACATTAAATAAACATATCACACCACCCCATTATATTTTGTCCCCCATGCTTCATTTAAAATAATGCAAGATTCCCCTTTAAATTAAATCTTGTCCCCCCTTTATATTAAACAACTATATCACAACCCACCCCATTTCATTTTGTCCCCCATGCTTCAAATAAACAATTTCAAAATGTACAATTCCTAAACTACCCCTCACGACCTTACTGAAATTACCAAACTACCCCTGAACGTACTACAAATTACCAAACTACCCATCAGCTATAACACATCAATTAATCAAACTTAACCAAAATATAGACAATATGATCAATTTCTAACAATGTTCAAACAACAATATGAACACGGATGAACATCATAACAACAATATCACATGAACACGATTTTAACAACAATTCAACAACAAATCACATGAACACAAATTGAACAACAAAGAACAACTAAAATTTGATTGAACACTATTTTAGCAACAAACAATCCTATTTTCGGATTCAACAACAACAACAAACAAAGTATGAAGATTTCTAACTTCAATCATATTGAACTTAAAATCAATTCTAACAACATTACAACCAACAATTCCTATATTAAACTTTATGAGACAAATTCAAGAAATAATCACAAATGGTAAACAAGAAATCAAGCTATACAAATTTCGGATTCAAGAACAATCAAACAAAGTATGAACATGAATTAAATCTATTTTAAACAACAAACATGATGGATTTAAACGATTAAACCAACATATTTCTCTAACACAACTAAATTCTTTAAACAAATAACAAGACCGACGAAGAAACAATTATGAACTTAAACTTGAACTTAACAATATTAACAATTTCTAACAATACATAAACACATGAAACAAATTGAAGAAATAGTTAATTAAATTTCAATTTGAATCTAACAAACATCAAACTAACAAATACTTACTTAAACAATAATACAAACATGAAATAAACATGAAAACAACTAATTAAACTTCTATTTTGAAATCTGAAAATTAATTTAACAAACAACATGAACACACTAGAAAATTATTTCAACGATGAACAACGAACAAACAAGAATTGAATTCTTTAACGATTTTGGATCCGGAAAATATCAAACAAAAATATGGACAAAAATAAACTCAAAAACAACTAACCGGAGATGAATCAACGACGAACTTTGATTGTAAACAAATCTGTCCGAGCCTCGACCAAAGCTCGAACGAAGAACGACGAAGACGAAGAAGAAGTAGAAGCAGACGCAGCTCGAAGAGAAGAGACGCAATGGCAGTCATGGCTGCCTGCGTTGATGAGGAACAGTTGGACGAGCTGGAACGGCAGCAGCAGTGGCGACCATGGTAGCAGCTGTCCGTCGACGGGGAGAAGAAGAAAACATCGGCAGAAGCAACGGGGCATAAACGGGCAGCAGTGACGCGTTTGAACGATGAGGAAGCAGCTGCGGCGCAGCAGGAGCTTCGACGAGCAGCAGCAGCAGTCTTAAAGTGAGGAAGAAGAAGCAGCAACGTTGTTTAAAGCTCGACGAAGAACGAAGGAGGAGGAGCAGCCATGGATGAGCTTTTTGAGCTCGACATGGAGAAGATGAAGACGCAACTGGGTTGTCCATGGTGAGGGTGAAGATGAAGCTGTGAGGGGTTGTCTGGACGTGATAATGGAGGGTAAAGGGCAGCCATGGGAGCTTGAGGGGGAAGCCATGGATGAGCTTTGGAGAAACTTGGAGAAGAAGAAGATAGGGAAGGGGGGGGGGGATCGTTTAGAAATTTTTAGGGTTTTTTCTCCTTTTTTTTTCTTTTGTTTTGTGTTGTTTGTAAGATAATAGGGTGTTGGGTTATGGACCGGGTTGACCCAGTTCGAAATGGACTGGGTCGTAGGGAAGATTGGGCCATTTTTTGGGCCTGTGGCTTGAAATTGAAGAAGAGGCCCAATTCCGACTTTCTTTATATTTTCGCTCTCTTTTCTTCTTTTATTTTTCTAAAACTAAATTATAAAAATACTTAAACTATTATTAAGAACTAAATTAAGTTATAAAAGCGCAAATTAACTCCCAATAAAAATTAACGCACAATTAAGTATTAATTAAGCATAAAATTGTATATTTGGACATTAAATGCTAAAAATGCAAACGATGCCTATTTTTGTAATTTTTTAATTTTTGTAAAACAAATTTAATTACTAACAATTATAGAATTAAATCCTACATGCAAATGCGACATATTTTTGTATTTTTTATTATTTTAGCAAATAAACACGCACAGACAAACACAAATAATTATTCAAAATATCACAAAATTGCACACCAAAGAAAAATCATTTTATTTTTGAATTTTTTGGGAGTAATTCTCATATAGGGCAAAAATCACGTGCTTACACCTAGGAGACATCGAAGGAAATGACCCCGAAACAGTTGTAAATGCAGACGCACTCAAAAGGTATTATGTCTATTCTTACCACAACAATAACATTGTCTGATTGGGTGACGAAGGCTTTCATTCTCGCTACCCTAAACACTCCAATCCTTTGATAACCCTTTGAGTCGGTTACCTTTCTTTCATTACCCTCTTTCGAACTGGAAAGATTTGTAAAAAAATCATCCAAAACAAAAGAAAAAGAAACAACAAAACAAAATGTATTCCATGAACTACGTTCAACTTGATTCCGAAAGGATACATAGGCAGCCTCTCTTTAGGGTTCAATCACACCAAAACAAAAATCCAATTTCCCCCAAAAGTGAAACTAGGGCAGATGTTATAATGGTTTAGCGATGATCCCGCTTGAACGATTCCAAAGTTGTAATTCAATCCAAATTCTTTTTGGCCCAAACCTTGTTCATGTCCTTCCGATCAAGAGTTAGAAGGTGTTCAAATTCGGAGAACGCAGTTGTTTGAACCCGATGTAATCAAGATAAAAGAAATAAAATGAGAGAGTCTTATTGGTGAAAACCCACGGTCACCGTAAGCCGATGGTGAGAAGAGAAATTGAAACCAGAGAGTCTTGTTAGTGAAAAATCGTAAAGAGCACTATAAGGCGACGGTGAGAAGAGAAATGTGAGAGGTCGATTGGCGAAAACCCGCAAAGGGTGCCGTTGATCGAAAAGAAGAAATTCCTTACCACCATTGGCATAGAAAGAGTCCTGGAAAGGTTTATTGGTTTTGAAACACGGGTCGTAATGAGTTTATGAGAAGTTTGATAGTTGTGCAAATCGGGTATCCAGTCCGAGAAGCATGTCATGTCTATTGAAGTCTGCATGCACTCCAGATAAGTCCTTCTTTCCTCCCCGAAAGGGACACTTCTCCTTAAATTCACTTTCTTGTCCTTTGTTTACTTTTCTTTGAATCTCTTTCGGTCTAACTCTATTCCGAAACTAATACAAAGAAAATGTGGCAAGATTGGTTTTACCAGGTTATGCTTAATAAAAGCCAAATCCAAAGGAAAGCACCTAGCCTCAAGGGGTGCATCAGGTCTATCTCCACTGGCCATGATGGCCGATGCTCCGAAGTCAAAACTATAGAAAATGAAAGAAATCCAAAGTCAAATGCCCTTATAGGCAGAATAACATGAAAAGGCCAAAATCTCATACGGGTGAACTGTCATGCGAAATTTTGGAAAGTTGAGTTCCTCAGTTTCAGAAGAGAGATCAATCTTCAGAAATCCAACAAGCAGCAGAGGTTCTCAACAAAAGAGTTGGGTCGAGATCAAGTGATCAAAAACAATCAAGGACACAAAATCAACCACCGTTTCAAACTAATAATTGTTCTTTGTTTGAAAACATGAAACAGGTGCAATCCAAAGTAACCTTGAAGCAGGTGCAACCAAAAAAGAAATACGCATGTGCTAAAAACAGCTTTGCAGCAACAATCCATAAAAAAGGAAGTTCCCTCCAAATGTTTTCCTGCATTTACTCATCCACTGAAAATAAAAAAAATAGAAGGAAGAGAAAACAAAACAAGATTAAAAAAAATAATAAGATAAGAAGAAAATTCACAAAATGGTAGCTTAGGACCCCCAATCTCTACTTTTACGCTTTTCCAACATAGGGTCTCCACTCCCTAGTTGAGTTTATTTTTAGACATAAGGTCTCCACTCCCTAGTCTCCTTTTGCCAACATAGGGTCGCCACTCCGTAGTTGAGATTATTTTAGACATTGGGTCTCTACTCCCTAGTCGCCTTTTGCCAACATAGGGTCTACACTCCCTAGTTGAGATTATTTTAGACATAGGGTATCTACTCCCTAGTCGCCTTTTGCCAACATAGGGTCTCCACTCCCTAGTTGAGATTATTTTAAACATAGGGTCTCCACTCTCTAGTCACCTTTTGCCAACATAAGGTCTCCTCTCCCTAGTTGAGATTATAGACATAGGGTCCCCGCTCTCTAGTTGAGGTTATTTCAGACATAGGGTCTCCACTCCTTAGTTGCCTCTTGCCAACCTAGGGTCTCCACCCCCTAGTTGAGATTATTTTGGACATAGGGTCTCTACTCCCTAGTCGCCTTTCCAACATAGGGTCTCCACTCCCTAGTTGATTTTTAGTATAGATATAGGGTTCCAATCCCTAATCTCTTTCCCAAGGATACACAATCCTTATTTTATCGCTTTCAAATAAAGAAATAGTTTAGGTTTTATTACAATAACTCACGAAATGTTTCTAGTGAAAACTGGGGCAGAAACATTTCGTTTTTTTTGTTTGCTTTGGTGCCTGAATAGATTTTCACTATGAGGCACAACGTTGGAGATGACCAAAAGAATGAGTCTCAATCTAGAATAAAGAAAAGAAGAAAAAAGAACAAAAAGAAGTGAACTCAAAGTGCAGAAGCAAAGAAAGATGCAGACTGCTCAAGATATGATCGAAGTCATAAGCTTCGCATGTCCCACCTTGATCCAAAATCTGAAAAATGAACTAGTGGTTGCAGCTAATGAACATCAAGATTCAGATAAGAGTCTGCAAGAAGAACCATCCAAGACTCGAGATCAAGCTTTAGAAGGTTTATAGATATGAATCTTGTAACTCGTAGTTGATAGGATTAGCTAGTTTAGCTTTTTATCTTTTATTTCGGTGTAATAACGAGCTCATCAAGCAGAAACAACAGCAACAACAGTGAAATCACAGTTTCCCGGTAGACCTAGCTACCAAAACTTCTAGAACTACACTGACTTGATTCCTTTATAGCCAGAGATATGTAGGCAACCTCTAAAGCAAGGTTCGGTCGGACTCCTTTCAAAAACATGCTTCTCATATAGTTTCAAATGGGCAAAAATCCATCATAATTGCTCATTTTATCTTTGCCCAAAAACCCTTCATGTCTCCGAGCAAAGAGGGGAAGCTGTGAGCACGTGATTTTTCCCCACATGAATTACTCCTACAAAATTCCAAAGAGTTAGATTTTTTCTTTTCATTGTTTGTCGTTTTAGGAACTATTGTAGAATTTTTCTTAATTATTTGCATTTTTCTGTGCATGTTTAATGTTATTTAATTCATGAAAATACAAAAATACATTTCATTTGCATTTAGGATTTATTTTTATATTTTTAGGTTAATTAGTAAATTAGTTGTTTTATAAAAGCGAAAATCACAAAAAAAAATGATTCACCTTGCATTTTAAACTTTTTAATTTTGATCTTTGTAGTTTTTCTTTTAATTTAGGAATGAATTCATTGTTGTAATTACTATTTTGAGTAATTAATCTAATTTGGTAAGTTAATTTAGTTTAAGAATTAAATTTGGTTTTTACTTTTAATTTGAAAAGAAAAAAAAATTGGAAATTAAAATAAAAGAAAAGAACTACAAAAGGCTGTTTGATCTGGGCAAATTTGGCAACTGCTCAAGCCATTTTACCCCCAAACCCGCTCAAAGTCCAGGCCCAAATCACCCCTAACCCGGTCCAAGTCTTCAGCCTAACCAAACGACGTCGTTCTCACTCCCCTTCATCAGAGTCGTCGATTTCATTTGATCAAACGACCCGGAACTGGCCTTTAGTTCCCTATATAAGTGTCCAAACAACCTACCCCCCGGTTCCATCTCTCTTCACTTCATCTCCTCCATCAGAGACTCACACCTTAACCCTAACGCCGCCCTAATAATCCTCACCCTCTCCGGTGGCGGTGCCACCTCTAATCTGCCTCAAAACTACACCACATAACCCCATCCCCTTCTCTTCCTAAATCCTGAAGAAATTTCCTTCAAATCCCTCTCCATCATTTCGAATTTTAGATCCAAGGTCAAGACCCCAAACCCAAAAATCCCAAATCTCCCAAATCGTCAAGTTTCAGTGAAGGATTAGGGTCGAAATTGATTTTATTCGTGTGATCTCAACGGGAACACACGATTAATGTCAATCCCAGCTAAAAATCGAAGGTTTTGAAGATCTTTTCAATGTCCACTGTCCAATCGTTTTTCTAGGTATTTTTTCCGGCCACTTTTCTTTCTTTCATTTTTCGTTTTTAAACTCATTCTCATCTCCTTCTGCTTCTTCCCTTTTCTTTCTTATTTTTCTGTTCATTTTGTGTGCATTCTAATTCCAATTTATTTGTAGTCAGTACATTTTTAGTTAGTTAATCTTTATTGTTCGATTTTGTTCAAATTCCTTTCTATTTTTATTTTTCTTCGGATTCAGGCCTTCATGAGTTCTTATGACTCTATAGGCTTATTGTCCTGTCGGTTTCGACGTTTGAAATAGACTTGGACTCTGTCAACAGAGGCCCAAAGAAAAAGAGGGGGTCAGTCCGTGTTATATGCCCAGGTTTTGATTTTGATTTGTTGGGTCAACTTGACCCACATCCGGTTCTGAGGGTAATAGTAGAAGCCTAAAGGGTGTTTTAGGATTTTTAATCAAGGGGAATCTTGTATAACTGATTTGGAAACTTCTTGAAAGGTGGGGTTTGGGTGTAGTTTGACAAACAGATTAGAAAATTGGGGTAAAAGTGAACAAGAATAAAAATCAAGAAGGGGTAATTGGCAAATAACATAACCAATTTTGCTGCCCTAGAACGCTTCTAAAAAAAGGCCTGTTTCTTCATTGTCAAGTGAGATTTTGAGAGAATTACAATACTAAAAAAGCTTTAAAACGGCTGAATTCAAAAACACTGCATATCCTTCATATTTTTGGTAGAAATTAGCTTGGTTTTCTATTTATCTTCATAAACTTGAAATCTTCAAGAATCTCTGGTTTATTCTGGGCTTAAAAAGGACTGAATCTCTTGGTTGTTTACCTTGTGTTGGTGCTGCTGATATTCCGCTGCTGTTTACTCCCACTTCAAGCTTATTTCTTTGTTTTGTTGCTGTAATCAGGTACATTTTCAGACCTTTTGGAGTGGAATTGATGATTATCAAGTAAAAATGGTGTTCAAATGCTTGAATTTCAAGAGCTTCATTTTTGTATGCTTGTTATAGTTTAATAATTGTTAGTTAGTTTGTTTTCATGTTAGCTGAAAATTGGTATAATGTCATGAAGGTTATGTAGTCTGTTAATCATAAATTTATAATCTTAGTTTAGTTTTCAATAGTTTCAAATGTATGTGAGTAAGCTTCTAATTCATTATTAGTAGTCTGATGATATATTACTGCTTGATTCATCAGTTTTATGTGTTGAAACTAAGGTTTGAATCAGACCTGATGGTTGTGTTATGTATGTTCTTGAAGAACCAATAACTCTGCTTAAGTTGATTTCTGCTTAGAGAATACTGAATGCGGACATCTTTGAATGTTGGGCTGTGGTTGTGGGCTTGGCCACTAGTTGGTCAAGTTAGCGTCATTTGGCCCAAGCAAATCTATTGCTAATGTAGTTTAAAAATTCACGGTTCTATTGTCATGTTCAAGGTTTACTTTTGTAGAATATATGAATTTGGGACTTAGCATGTTTAACAATGCAATGTTTAATGTGTATGTTAGGTTTGATGAAAGATAATGGATGGTTACATGTTGTAGTGTAATGTTAATAATGATTCAAGGCTATTGTGTATTGTAGAAAGCCAATCAGGCCCCTGTTGTTAGCCTCGAATTTCAAATACCTTTTATACGCTGTAGGGATTTAATCTCGAGTCCTGCGTTCCCCAGCCCCATTTTTGAGAGATTTGGTTTTTCCTTTGGGTCAGGACTTTGAGTCCGCTTCAAAAAGGGGAGATTTGCATTCCCCATCCCCTTTGGGTTTGCGTTCGAGCGCAGTTGCCTTTTCACTTTGATATGGAAGTTTTCAAATAGCATTTGGGCCTGCTGCTAGTTTAGGCCCGTTCAAATAATTGAATACTTGTCTTATTTTAATGCTAGTCCTTTAATGATTAAGTTAGCTTGAACCATTCTCTTGAAATAAAATTCAAATTCTCTTAGTCTTTAATTAATTAGATTCCTTAATTAGTTTTAGGTGTGCCGTATTAGCCAAATATATAATTTATGGCCCTCAAAATATTAGTTAAAACATCCTTAAAAAATAGACTTGAGGTGTGCCATAAGCAAAATTAGATAACCCATGGCCCTCAGATAATTAATGCTAACTCTTTAAAATCGAGGTGTGCCATTATTAAATTTTTCATGGCCCTCGCAAACCTTGTATTAACTTGAACTATCGTAGTTTTCTTTAGGCCCGGTTTTGATTAGTATTGCGATTATGTATACGTTCACATAACATAATTGTAATTTTAACTCTAAAAACGACTCGAGGGATGTATTCGCGCAACTTCAACCAAACTTACTTAATAAATCAACAAAAGCATTATTAATCGTTGACACATTCACGTGACATGATTTGGACGCGCCAAAAGAAAAGAATATACGTACGCGTAACTCAATTCTTTAATTATGAATAATTCAAGTGATTTAAAAGCGGTAAGAAGATAATTGCACATAGGTCTTAAAAAATGAGTAGTTAAACTATTAAGCCATGTATAAATTGCTAAGCGACCGTGCTAGAACCACGTAACCCGGGAATGCCTAACACTTTCTCCCGGGTTAACAGAATTCCTTATCTAGAATTTCTGGTTCGCAAACTTCAAAAGGAAAGTCAAAATTTCCTCGATTTGGGATTTAAAATAAATCGATGACTTGGGACACCAATTAAAATATTCCAAGTGGTGACTCTAAGAATTAAATAAATAATCTCATTTCGAATAATGTCACTTAAATTGGAAAAACTCCCTTATATACCCCCGGGTGTAAAAAGGAGGTGTGACAACTATTATATATGTGTAATCTTTATGCTTTCTTTATGTGATATAAATTGAACTACACCTGACCTGATTCCTGTTTAAGAGGGGATACGTAGAAAGCCCTATGAGTTCGGTCACAACTCAATAAAATTTTCATTTCCCCCCGCAATTGGAAACAAAGGCAGAATTTTGAGGAGGACCCTCAAAATTCCGAAGTAAGTTCAGCCGATCACCACACGAGCAACAGTCAAAAACATCAACCCATCAAACTGGGGCAGAATTTTAAGGAGGGCCCTCAAAATTCTATAGATGGAGAGGTTACAATGTCCCGAGCTACGTCGCAGTCGTCGGTTCATCTAAAAAATTATTTTTATACACTTATGTCATATTTTTACAAAAGCATGTATGTTTATTATTGAAACTTCTTTGTTTAGCAACGCTACCCCAATGATACTGATGGCTTCACCATATCAAAGCCGGACGAATCAAGAAAAGCCAGCGAGGATACGAACTAACCTTCCCCTTTACAAAACTCAAGATTTTCCTTTGGATGCAGGCACTAGGACGGCGAAATCAGTAAGCATATTGTACGCCCATGGAACAAACATTGTTCAAGAATATGATTCTCAAAACCGTTGCACTTGCCAACATTAGCTATCAGCACACACCAGTGATGTTCCGTACGTCACAATGCTCACAGTAATCATGACGCGCAATCTGCTATCAGCTAAGAAAACTTTACTATCGTTTTGTTATTTTATTTCTTGCATAAGGCTACTATTCTACCTTCCAACTTGCATAAGGCTACCATTCTGCCTTCCGAGACTAAACGCTGTCTCCATCCGCATTTGCATTGTATAAGGCTACTATTCTGCCTTCCAACTTGCATAAGGCTACCTTTCTGCCCTCTTAGACTAAGCGTTGTTTCCATTTGTATTCTGCATAAGGCTACCATTCTTCCTTCCGAGGTTAAGCTCTACCTCTACCCGCATTCCCATATTTGCATAAGGCTACCTTTCTGCCTTCTGAGACTTAAACTCTATCTCCATCTGCATTCTGCATAAGGCTACCATTCTGCCTTCTGAGGTTAAGCTCTACCTCCATCTGCATCTACATTCTTGCATAAGGCTACCTTTCTGCCTTTCGAGACTAAACGTTGTCTCCATCTACATTTTGCATAACGCTATCATTCTGCCTTTTGAGGCTAAGCTCTGCCTCCAATTTTCTTCGAAACTAAGCGCCATCTCAAGCACTATTTATTTCACTTTTCTTACGGGCTAAGCTCTGCCCTTCAATTCGCAAGACTAAGCTCTGTTTTGTCCACATCATACTACCGCATCTTTTATGGGCTGAAATATTGCCAACTCATCCAAAGGCGTCATCATTCAGAGGCACCATCTTCATAGCCCGAGAACACAATGTCATGGCCCGAGGATCTCTTTCAATCTTTGCATATCATTATTCAAAGGCATCTTTGTTCGGAGGCACCATCCTTATAGCCCGAGAACATAATTTCATGGCATGCGAATCCTTTTATCATACGCTTCATGGACCAGGACATCATAGTCTGAGGACGCCATTCCAAACCGTCCAAAGACAGCATTCATGGACCAACGAGAACTTGCATCATGTTTAAATATACGCATAATATATGCTTGTATTATTTCTAACTGCAGGTAAATCAGCGAGCAATGACCACCCCAGTAAGAGCGATCCCGCTCCAGTTCCCGCAGTCATATCAAACCTAACCAGTCCCGTAAACCTGCCACTCATCCGTAGATATTGCGTCCGTTCTTGAAATATCTTCATCGGCATACTTCGCCGATGATTCCTGAAATACATACGGCCTGATTCCTGTAAAACTAGGGATATGTAGGTAGCTCAAAAGCCAGGGTGCGGCCTAAACCTCTTCAACCCGTTTTGCTCGGTCAAAATTGGACATCATATCTTTACCCGAAAACTCTTTCATTCTTCCCGGGTAAAGAGGGGCAACTGTTGATACCCAATTTTTCCATATATATTTTCAATATGCAAAATAACTTCAAAATAGCATATATATATATATATATATATATATATATATATATATATATATATATATATATATATATATATATATATATATACATATAAGCATGTCCAAATATTTTATTATTATTTTCATATTTTTTAAAGGTTTAAATTGATTTATTTTCTCCCTTTTATCCATAAAATCCCAATAATTATTTCTAGAATTATTATCTTGATAATTAATCTATTGGATTTTTATATTATGTCAAATTATGGCTAAGGTAAGTTTTACACATTTTTACAATTTTATTTAGTATTTTTAAAGCTAAATTGCACATAATTGCAATATTGTCCCTTTTAAGGTTTAATTATGTTTTGTACGCATAATATTGGGCCCTATATTTTTAAATTGTTATTTATGTGTTATAAATCATTTCAGTACTTTCAATTTATTTTCAGAAACTATTTACTATTTTTTATAAATTAAAAAGGGGAAATGGCTATTTAAATAACAACCCATTTGTATTTCAATTATAGCCTAAATTAGACCCCAAATCCTCAGCCCAA
Organism: Nicotiana sylvestris; assembly: GCF_000393655.2. Taxonomy (NCBI): domain Eukaryota; kingdom Viridiplantae; phylum Streptophyta; class Magnoliopsida; order Solanales; family Solanaceae; genus Nicotiana; species Nicotiana sylvestris. The sequence goes on along the minus strand of NC_091060.1, from coordinate 34,517,646 downwards.
TTTTGATTTAAACATGACCCTAACCCTTTCAAAACCAACCCAAACCCGGATCCCCACCTACCCTATTTAATCTAGGTCGTTGATCATTCAAATCAATGGCCACCATTCCACCTTACCATTTTTAACCCCAAAAGACCCCCTAACCTAAATCATTTCTCACCAGTCCGCCGCCCTTGAATCCCCTCTCCTATCAAACTCTCTCGGAAAACCTAAGGCTAACCCTAGCCGCCGCCACCCAAATCCACCCTAAACCCCTTCAATCCTCATTAAATCCATGGACTCCCATGGCTGTTTGAGACGTGTACTCATCTCCTATGTCTCCTTGTGGCCTGCTTTTGTGATCTCATGAAAAAATCTCCAAGAGACCTAATCCGGATCCTACTCGACTACGATCTATGGTCTTTTTCCAGCTATTCATGGCCGATCGAGTCAGATCCATGGCTTTTTCGGCAAGATCCGTAACTTTTCGAAGTTTTTCTCACTTTTCTAGGTTCTCTGAAACCCTAACCTTTAAGATCTTTTGATTTTCTTTCAGATCCATCTTAGATCTGTGTATGTTATGAGCCTCTTAAGTGTTTTCCTCAAAGCATTTTCGATTTTTTCAAAGCGACTCTCCGTCTTCAAAAATTAGGGTTTTTCTTAAACTTTTTTAAAAGATTTCTTCTCTAATTTTTCAGTATTAGCTTATGATTTTACAATGTTTAAATAGTTTGTTTATGTTCTTCTTCTACCTGTTCATCGTATTTGAAACCCTAAGTGTTTTGGTTCTATCCGGGGTTCTGAAACTCTCTTTGTTTATTTTATACGCATGCTTGGTTCGATTAAGTTCTTTGTGTTTGAATCCTTTTCCTTGTTTGACTTATCTAATTCTGAGTTCTTACCATTTTTTAACTCGACTATTGTTAAAACCCTAATTTCTTAAAAGGTTTTCCTCACTTATTGTTGTGAGTTTTTTACTTGTTTCTGACTTTCTTTACCTGTTAGACTAGTTTCTTCACTTTGGTTCTATGTGTGAGCCATGACTGCTTGACCTTGTTAATTACCATGCTTTGAATAGTCCTTACCCTATTCTTGTCACTCTTGTATATTTATTTTCATCTAGTTTGCTCCTTTTTGTCAATATGTTTGACCTTGCATGTCTAATACGCCTGTTTATTCCTTTCTATTTATATGTTGAAGTGCAGAATCATGACCATTTCTTGATTGATCCTGTTTTCCTTAAGTTACGAATGATTGCAAAACGGTTTTCTTAAAAACCCTAATTTTACTCATTTGTTTAAATTGATTGATTCCTTCCCTTTACTTGCTGTGATATTTTACCCCGCTGAATCCTTTCCCCAAATTAAGTATATTCTGTACCTAGACTCAATTGTATGCTCTATATTTTACTATCCCTTATATGGTCAGAAATCAATCTTTCTCAAATTGATTTTATTTCCTTAATTATCCCGTTAGTACCTGTTAAGCAGTAATTCCTTCATTAAAGTGAAGTACTTGTATTAGTGGGATTCTGATTGTGATTATTGCCATATTTGTGTTAAACCTTTACTTGTTACCATATTTTCTACTTGTTTATGAAGCTATAAAAACCCTACCCTCTCTTTTTTAAAGACACGAACAACTTAGTTCCAAAAAATACACACTTATACATTCAAACTCTCTATCTTTCTCTACTACTTGTGTTACTGCCTTGTCTAGCCGGCTGGAAGCCAAGGCTGGACTTTGGAACCCTGATTACTTTTCTTTTCTGCACTTTTCTTTCTCAACTGGTATATCCTAGTTTAATGTTGAAGCTTCAACAATAACATGCTTCTTTATGTGTTTCGGCTTCTTCCATTTTGGTCTACTTCTGCTTGTGGTCCTGATAAGATACATTACCAGCATGCTGTAATGTGTCCCCTTCCCTTTTAGATTAATGCACTCCCCTATGTGTGTTTCGAGGCATACTCTGTCAGTCGCTTATTATGTATTTGCCATCCCAAACCCCTATCCCCTCCATGTGTTTGTGTTCTTTTGGCTGATTTGTGATCATACCAGTATCAGTTATTGCTGTGCATGTCCAAAGTAGATCCCTGTTGGGGTAATTTGTTTACAATCAAATATCTGTGTGTCCCAAATCCCTTAACCCCCTTTGTATGACTACTGATTCTGTGTGTGATCCCATCTTGGGAGTTCGAGTTTTGTTTACTACTACAATTGCTTTCAATCACCTTTGTTGTTGGTTGCTTTTCAAAATAAATAGATTTGACAGTCCAGTTTTTACACAAACGCTTCTTCAAACTATGTCAAGCACTCTCACATATACTCTTAGAATACTAGGTTCTGCCCCTCTTGTGTGAGCCTTGCCTTGGGACCCTTGAGCTCTCTCTGAAAATTGACACATACGAATTGGCCCTTCCACACTGTACTCACTATCTTGGTTATGCAATCTGGGTGTGAGCACTACCCGGGATCCTTTGAGGTCCTTAGGGAACTCTAACATACCCAGATATGAGCAAGGCTTTAGAACAATATTGGCATTGAAGTAGTTTATTACATAACTCAGAGAGGAAGTCAGGATTAGGCTTCCTATGATTGTAACTTTTTATTTTTGCACTTCTTTTGTAATTCAATCATTTGGTCTGTGATAATTTGTAAACAAGTATGGGGTTAGCTAGTCAAAAGGATGGGAAATATGCATGTTTTAGCTATCAAAAGGGTAGAAAACATGTTATTAGGTTTATATTCCTATTTATGCAATATAAACCATGCTTAGGACTCATGTTCCTAGGACTTATACTTATTGTTTTCAGCATGTCCATTTCACTATCACATCCCTTATAAAATTCTACGTTAAATATGTTAATAATCGGTATTTCTGTGATCATGTTCTTGCTGCCATGCATACTTCGAGATCCTGTTTAGGCTAAACTATTAAACATATCATCTAAGCATATTGTGGAAATCGTGTTCAAATGCTGTAATATTTGTGCATATAGAAATCCTGCCTAGGATTTTGCATTATTCTGCACTCTATACATTAGATACCATGTCTTTAGGATTTCATTCGCTTAAACACTCTAAGGCTAACTATGAATGCATAAAAGGAATAAAACAATTCTACTCAGTTTTTTACAAGCAACTGACCATAGTTCTGTATGCTGAACACCTAGAACAACATGTTGTAGGTAATATAATAATCTCCAAACTGTCTTAGCAATCCTGAATAACTACTGAATACTGCTTATGCATAGGCGACCCTTAGGTAATTACCTAAATAAAACTGGAGCTACTTTTATTTAATTATCAACTGCTACAACCAGTAGACAGACCTGATTCAGACTTCTTTTCTGGGTTATATAATGAATCTAATTTTGACTTAAACACCCTTCTTTAGGATTTTTAAATTCAGACCTTAACTGTGTACGAGTCATGCTGTCTATGTGCATTGTTTGCGGAGGTATAACGGAGCCTTTTATTTGCTTATATGTTTTCCCTAATTGCAGTTTTATATGTTTTGTATGTCGCCTTAGCATTTTACCTTTAAACCTAAGGGTTAGCCTAGAACCTCCTTCTTATTGGAATAAGATTCCTAAATTCCTCCGAGACTGATAGGAATGGGACGGGTAACAACATGCAATAGAGGTCGAGACCAACCCTCGCTTTAATTACCTTAACGGGGTGGGAAAGGGTGATATGGATATGATGACCGGTGCACTAATATTATGTGTATCCCCTCTTCTGAGGAGTATCATACCGAGTATTGCATTGATGTGATCCATATTACAAACAAACCTAGGACACCCCATTTATTTTTATAAGTATGCTTAGACTATAACTCTTTTCCAAACCTTGCTTTTATTAATCGTTTTTCAAACACTTGTGTATTTAAACTTAAAATCCCCTATTACTTGAGCCTTATTTGTTTACTTGCTAATTGCACAAATTCACAAAAACTATCTGGCCGGGAACCACACTAGTGGATCCTGAGGGGTGCCTAACACCTTCCCTTAGGATAATTTCAAGCCCTTACCCTATCTATGGTTATCAAACATAGTTGTAGTTGGACCTTATAGGTGCCCTAACGCACCTTAAATCGTTAGGTGGCGACTCTTCAAATACCCAATTACCAAAAAGGAAATGAGTCATTACACCCCATGAACGTCGAAACCCGGACTCCTCTCCATGGAGGGGAAAAGGGGGCGCGACACCAGGTTCATTTGGGATGACACTGACTAAATAGTCACAAGCAATCAGAGTGTTAATGCCTAAATAATCCTTGCTTGAGGCCATTTTCCATTTCTTCAAAGGCACATTGCACCTATCCAGAACCGTAGTCAGAATAAAGCCATAGGGGGTAGCATGAGCCTTGGAGCCATTGATGACCCTGTCTAGTATCTTGATGATGAATGTAGGCCAATTAACTTGGCTTCCACTCTCCAGGCACTCCATTAGCACTAAATCCATATAATTTGCAATACACCTTTTCTCCTGCCTGGGCAGTAGGCACTTGTTGACAAATTCAAATAAGACTTTGTGTTGTGGACTCATTTCACTCTTCTGAATAGCCCTAGCCTCATTCACATCTGTAGCATCACAGAATCTCCTGGTAATTTCAAGGGCAGTAGGAAGGGAGTCCAGACATGGCCACCTTTGCCTTGTATATTCATCAAACCCTTCAAAGGGTATGTCAAGGATCTCTCCCAGTTTCTCTGCATCAAATGTCACTTGAACTCCTTTTCACCAGGCTTCTCACTTTTCCATCCTTAACCTCTATATTTGCCATGAACTCAATGATCTCATTCCTGGCTTGACTTCCATCAATCTGAAGGACAATGTCCTTCCAGCCCTGAGAAGCTAAGACATCCACTAGTCTCATCATTCCTGGTTCCACTAGGTCTTTCATCAATCTTCCTTTCAAAATTTCCTTTTGCCAAGCATGGCAAACTTGTCTTGTTCACCATCAGACTCATCTATTTTTTCTTCATCACTCCATTCCTCATCTTTATACATTCTAACTTGTTTACTTTTCACTACAGACCTTGTCCTCTTGGCTAATGGAGGTTCAGCAGCCTTAGACACAGAGGAAGAATTCTTGGAAGAAGTCTTGGGCTTTTTGGGCTTGGGGGTCTGGACCTCCCCTGTTTGAACTTCCTCCTGATGGACTTGTTCCATATCATCAACCTCCACAGCCTATGAGGACTCTGTAACCTTTCATTTCCTTTAGCCGGCTTTTTCTTTTTACTCTCAGCTAGAGCCTTTTGGAGATCACTCTCACTCTGCTTCACCCTACTTCTTGTAGCTCTTTCCTTTGGCAATGAAATTTTAGTAGTAGTTAGGGATGAAGCGTTTCTTTTCTTGGAGGGTTTAGGAGCACTAGGGGCTTTTTGTGTGGGAGTTCTTTGTTTCTTAGGATCATAACTTGCCCTAACCTTTTTCAACAGGTCAGCTAGGGTCTCTTTAGTAGATGAACCGGGTTCATCTTTTTGTGTGCTTAGATGAACTAACCATTCAGAAGCTTCACCAGAACCACTTCCCCCTGACTTCTTGCCACTCTCTTCTACCTTTTCTTGTTCAACCCCACAAATAGCAGGCACAAACAAATCAGCAGTGGGTGAATGATCAACCACTCTTTCCCATTTCCCCTCTTCACTATATGCACCCTATCTCTCTTTTTCTTTTTCAGATTTTTTTACCTCCACTCTTTCGTAACTCAGGTAATTCTAAATTCTTAACAGGCCCAACCAGAACAAACCTAGTTTCTAGAATTTTAGACGAAGAGAAACTTACTTTAGAAGGGGATTCATGAGTCTTTTCATAGTCAGAAGTCACAGGAGTCAGAGTCTTGGAACTGGCTTGCCTTTAATTTCTCATTTAATTTCTTTTTGAGAGCCCCAAACACTACTGTTTTGCGAGCAAGCATTTTCACCTTCTCATCCTGGGTTTGGGAGATGTACTGGGTGGATGAGGGGTAGATGAATTAGAGGGAGTGGGTGGTGGAGGAGTTCCAGGATTGTCTTGTGGGTTGGTCATGATCGTTGGTTTCTTGAGAGAATTTGTGAGTTAGAATTTTGGAGAAGATGGCAAGTGAAAGTGAAGAAGGATTTTTTTACGGTTTTGAATTATGGAGATAGCAGAAGGAATGGTGTGTATTTAAAAGAGAAATACACATTTAATGTGTAACGACATCTTTTAGCAGTGGCCAATTAGAGGTCTGATACCTGAAATTGCAGGTTTGAATGATCGGTTTAACTTCCCTAGATTTTAGGCAATTTTTGTGGTTTAGAGTTCTAGGCTGACAGAACTGGTTCAAATCTAACATACAGAGTTTTCTAAGGAATTGAACAATTGTAGGACTTCTGCTCATGATTTAAATATTTATATTTCTAATTGTGTAGAATATAGAAAACATACCTTAGCTTTCAGATGAACCCATACTGATGAACCAGGTTCTTCATTTAGAAATCTCTTGAACATGCCTCAATTTAACATAATAGAGAAAATTTTGTAAGAGATCAGTGAGTTATATTAACACAAGTCACAGGAGTATACTAATTTCAGTATGAGACTGAGTAAAAATTAATCTAGATATTTACACAAGTTCAGACTTCCTAGCCAAAATTTTTTTCGTTTTCAATTTTTTTTTTATTTTTTTATTGTGTATTCTGAGCTGGTCCTATTGGGTGATCTTAATCATCCCTAATTCCAACATATTCCTCTCAAAGTTTTCTCTACTAAGTGCTCTAGTAAAGATGTCAGCAATTTGTTTATCAGTAGCACAGAATTATTTAGTGATCAATCTTTTCTCATAATTATCTCTTAAGAAGTGGTGTCTAATATCTATGTGATTAGTCCTCTTACGACGAACTAGGTTCTTTGTCATACTTATAGCACTAGTGTTATCACAAAAGATAGGAATGCAACCAACTTCAATGCCAAAATCTATCAGCTGTTGTTTGATCCACATCAATTGAGCACAACAAGAGGCAGCAGAAACATATTCAGCCTCAACAGTGGATAAGGCCACTGAATTCTGCTTTTTAGTGGCCCATGATACAAGCCATGAACCAAGAAAATGAGCCACACCTGAGGTGATCTTCCTATCCATAAGGAAACCTGTATAGTCAGCATCAGCAAACCCTACTAGATTGAAATTACTACCTTTAGGGTACCAAATACACAAGTCAGTAGTGCCTTTCAAATATCTAAGTATCCTCTTGACAGCAGTCAAGTGAGATTTCTTTGGATTAGCCTGGAAAAGACCATAAAATCCTACACTGAAAATAATTTCAAGTCTGCTGGCAGTAAGATACAAAAGTGAACCAATCATACCCCTATACAACTTCTGATCAACAGATGAACCAGGTTCATCTATATCTAATTTAGTGGCAGTTGCAATAGGGGTGTCTATTTCCTTTGATTCATCCATTTTAAACTTTTTGATCAACTCTTTTGCATATTTCTACTGATGGATCATGGTTCCATTTGGGTTTTGTTTGATCTGTAAGCCTAAGAAAAAGTTAAGCTCACCCATCATGCTTATTTCAAATTCACTTCGTATTAGTTTAGAAAATTCCTTACTCAGTTTTTCAGTGGTTGCCCCAAAAATGATGTCATCAACATATATTTGTACTACTAATAGATCCTTACCTTTTCCCCCAAGAATAGAGTTTTGTCAATCTTACCTCTTTTGTATCCATGATCAAGCAGGAATTTGGATAAGGGTTCATACCATGCTCTAGGAGCCTGATTGAGTCCATATAGGGCCTTGTCCAGTTTGTATACATCATTTGGACACTCCATACTTTCAAACCCTGGAGGTTGTTTGACAAAGACTTCTTCCTTCAACTAGTCGTTTAAGAAGGCACTCTTCACATACATTTGGTAAAGGGTAAATTCCATGTGTGCTGCAAAGGCTACGAGGAGTCTTATTGCCTCCAGTCTTATTACCTCTAGTCTTGCAACTGAAGCAAAGGTCTCATCAAAGTCTATGCCCTCCTCTTGGCTATATCCTTGGACTACCAACCTTGCCTTGTTCCTTGTAACCGTTCCATCTTTATCAAGTTTGTTTCTGAAGACCCATTTAGTGTCAACTACTGATCTATCCTTGGGACTTGTGACCAGATACCACACTTGACTTCTTTCAAACTGATTGAGCTCATCCTTCATTGCGTTTACCCAGTCTATATCCTACAAAGCCTCAGCAACATTTTTAGGTTCAATAAGAGACAAGAAAGCATCAAAAGCACAAAGATTATTCAGTGAAGATCTTGTTTTGATTCTAGAGGTTGGATCAGTGATTATGTTCTCAATGGGATGACAACTTTGGTACTTATAAGGTTTCACAACAAACTGATTTCCTTCTGATGTTTCTCCAATGTTTTGTTGCTGAGGAACAGGCTCATAGACAGACTCTATTGAGGTATTTGATTCAGTTCCCCCTGTCAGGTTGCCTTGGGTATAAGAACCTGTTCCATCACCTGTTCCTTCTTCTTGTATAGGTTCAACATGAGCTGTGATTTCATTTATGATTCTTATAAGCCCAATAGCTTCATCATCATGTTCCTCTCTCTCAGAAAGAATGTTAGATTCAACAAAAACAACATGTACACTTTCTTCTACACATATAGTTCTTTTGTTATACACTTAATAAGCTTTGCTATGTGAAGAATATCCCAAGAATACTCCCTCATCACTTATGTGATCAAACTTACCTAGGGAGTCCTTTCCATTATTATGCACAAAGCACTTGCATCCAAATGCCCTAAGATGGGATATATTTGGTTTTCTCCCTTTAAGTAACTCATAGGGAGTCTTCTCTACAAGAGGTCTAGTCATGCATCTATTGATGATGTAACATGCAGTATTTGCAGCCTCTATCCAGAAGCTATGGGGCAGTTTACTAGAAAGAAGTATAGTCCTAGCCATATCTTCAAGATTCCTAATCTTTCTTTCAACTACTCCATTTTGTTGAGGAGTCCTAGGGGAAGAAAAATTATGATCTATACCATGTTCATCACAAAATTCAGCAAACTTAGCATTTTCAAATTTAGTTCCATGATCAGACCTAATTGATGCAAGTTGATTACCTAGTCGTTTTTGAATTTTTCTAACAAAGGCAGTAAACATGTCAAATGCTTCATCCTTATATGTTAAGAACAGTACCCAGGTAAACCTAGAGTAATCATCAACAAATACCATCACATATTTCTTACCACCTTTGCTCAACGTTCTCGTTGGACCACAGAGATACATATGAACCAGCTCCATCGTCCTGGTTGTGCTTACCATTTTCTATCTTTTAAATGATGATCTTACCTGCTTCCCCCTTCACAGGCCTCACAAACTTTGTCTTCCTTGAATTTGATGTTAGGTAGGCCTATCACTAAGTCCTTGGAAACTAATTTGTTGAGTTGATTCAGACGTGCATGATCAATTCTTTTGTGCCACAGGAGGGGATCATTGTCCAGCACACTCAAATAAGTGAGTTCATTTTCTAAAAGAGTAGACAAATCTACAATGTAAATATTGTTAACTCTTTTTCCCTACAAAACATTCTTATTAGTGGTAAGGTTAATCACAAAGCATTTGGTAGAGGTAAATGCTACAAGGTTACCTCTGTCACACAGTTGTGATACACTGATTAGGCTATATTTCAAGCCATTTATCAAGTAGACATTCTCAATGGAGTGTGAGTCTGTCTAACCTACCTTTCCAACCCCAATAATCTCACCTTTATTACCATTTCCAAAGGAGACATTACCTCCTTTTAAGTCCTCAAGTGAAAGGAACTGGTTGTTGCTTCCAGTCATATGTTTTGTGCAGCCACTATCCATGTACCATATTTGGCTACTTCCCTTCACTTGAACCTGCAAAAAGAAATCAGGGGTTAGTCTTAGGAACCCAAACTAGTTTGGGTCCCTTTCTATAGGCAAAGGAGTAAATCAAATATTTTTAGCCCACCCACGCAGCCTATATTTCTTTTGAACAAAGGCTTTGTTCTTTTGACTGGCCTTTTCTTTAGTATTATATTCATTTTTGTAATGACCAGTCTTGCCACAGTGTGTGCAAATTTTATTTTCAGGAAGAGTGAGGTACTTGCTTTTAAGGTCCCATTTAGGTGCTTGATCCCTATATCCAAGCCCTCTTTTGTTGCTACTGTGATGTTCTTGTAGCCAGGAAAGTGCATCAGAAGCCTTATTCCATTTGCAAGTTCTGTCTAGTTCATGCTTTACCTTCCATTGCTCTTCTTTTAAGACTCTTATCTGCTCATCTTTCTTTTACAACTCATCCTTAGTTTTTCCTAAGTTTTCTTCTAAGGTGAGATGTATATGATCAGCTTTTTTCTTACCTATTCCTAATTTTAGTTTTACATTTTCAAACCTAAGCTCTAGGACACTGGTGTCAAGTTCAAGAACCTAGTTCTTCAACTCAGCATTTTTACTGTCACTCTCATTAGCCCTAGATTCTAGATTGTTGAACTTGGCTTTTAATATCACACACTCCCTAGACAGCTCTTCCTTTTCATTGTTAATTATCTCAGACTCATCGATGAAGTCTAGCAATAGTTCAGACAACCTTTCATTAGACAGAAACTTAATTTTGTCTTTGAGATGAAAGACACTTACTCATTTGATTCTACGACGGCCATAAGTGCTTGTTCGTCTCCAACTTCATCTTCTGAATCCTCATCTAATGTTTTTCCCCAAGCAGCAACCATAGCCTTTGTTGATCCTTTGTTCCTTTTGGGTTGAACATGTTCCTTCTTCTTGTTCCTTCATTCAGCTCTTTCCTTCTTCCATTCAATTTCCCATTGAGGATAGTTCTTAATCATGTGATCAGTCTTACCACATTTGTAGCAACCTCGTTAGTCTGTTTCTCAAGAACCCTTGGTTTGTTGAAGGTTGTACCTCTTGAAGAACCCTTTACTCTTATTAAGTACTTTTTGAAATCCATTGTGATCATGGCTATTTCATCATCCTCCAGATCTGCACCTTCAGCTATTCTGAGAGCCAGACTCCTTTCCTTCTTAGGTGCATCCATTTTCTTGGTTTGCCTTCTTAGTTCATAGGTAGTGGGGTTTCCAATCAGTTCATTGATCTTGAGAGTAGAAATGTTCTTTGATTACTGAATAGCAGCGATTTTGCTTTCCCAAGTCACCGGTAAGACTCTTGTCAAGATTTTCTCAACCTTGTCTTCTTCAAGGATAATTCTCCCAAGAGATTTAAGTTCATTTGTTAGTGTTGTGAACCTTGTGTACATCTCCTGGATAGTTTCTCCTTCCTTCATAGTGAAAATCTCATATTGAGAATATAGTAGTGTTCCTCTTGATCTCTTTACTTGAGGAGTTCGTTCATGAGCCACTTGTAAAGTGTCCCGTATCTCCTTGGCAGTGGTATAGCTTTGAATCCTGCTATACTCGTCTGGACCTAGTCCACACACAAACAATTTCTTGGCCTTGGCATTCTTCTCCCATTTCTTCAAGTCTTCAGCAGTGCAGTCAACTCTTTTCTTTGGCACGTCCACTCCTTTAGCATTCTTCTTTGTAGTTGCCAGGGGACAATCAGGGACTATGTCCGAGAGTTCATAGTCTTATCCTATGATGTGATCTCTCATCCTGTTCTTCCACCAAGAATAGTACTGACCATTAAAGAGTGGAGGCCTAGCAGTGGATTGCCCTTCCCAGTTTCCAGGTGGTGCACTCATCTTGATCTTTTCCTAAGGTGTTAACCTCGTCAAGGATAACTGGCTCTTATACCAATTGAATTTTAAGCGTCAATACCACACAAGAGAGGGGGGGGGTGATTTGTGTGGTACCTAATTTTCACTTAACTGAACTATAGAAGAACCTGGTTCTTCTAGGTGTTCCAACTACTACTATTTGCGGAATAATAAATATAGAAAATAAAGAACACAAAGATTTTTACGTGGAAAACACCTGGCTCAAAAGGTGAAAAAACCACAACCTACTACTAAAATAACTGATCCAAAACAACATTTACAAAAACTCGTTGTAAGCCTAAGGATTATCTCTAATCCCGTTGTGGAACACAACCTCAACTGTTGCGACAGCTTCAAGTTAACTCTAACTTGAACACTCTAGGTACCTAATACAATTGCTTTTATGAAAGCTGAAAGGTACAACGTAAAATCACCTACTACAATTGAACTAGAATAAAAGATAGACACATGGAACTAGTTCTTCTATCTCGTTCAAGTTGCTTCAGGATTGCACACTCGAATCACACATAAATTGCTTGCAAAATCGCCTTGCTCTTTTGCTCTCAATTTAAGTTTAACATCTGCTTGTGTGCATGCTTGTAAAAGAGAACAACACTGATATTTAATGGATTAGTAATTAGAGATTGATTGGGATTCAGATACTACTCTTTTATCATAGAAGAGTTCAAGTTGATCTCAAACTCTAACACTATACTCTTCCTAAACTGTGTTCTCTTCATGTAAAGAGTCTTTCTCTCCTTATCCAATATGCAACCTTTTCGATCAGATCAAGAGATATTGCTTCTTGATAAGTTAGATTTATCTCGTTCACGTGCGTCTCATATGACAAGTCGATCATGACAGTGCTTCATAAGATGGACCTGGTCCATGTCTGAGTTCTTTTGTCAGTCTTCAAAACATCACATATTCTTGGGTCAACAATTTCTAATCACAGTAGCTGCTCAAAACAACCCAATGCCAGATATGAACCTCTTATCAAACAAGCCCTCATTCTAACACCTTTATACACTGCTAATGATGAAAGAAACACGCAAAACTCATTACTATTCATTAGATCAACAAGTCATGGAGCTCCCGCTCATTCGACAAGAGTTATAGAAAATTTCTAAGTTGATCAACAACAATATCCCTCCAAATATACCGCAATCAGATCCGATAGCACCTATTCTAGGTCCGATGACCTCATCGCATCTATGATAATCACTCTAGTGACATGCCACCTCAACACAATCTGAAACCACAACACGTGCAACCCGTGCACTAGTAATCAACAATACAAATGTACTCTAGAAAATGACTCCAATGATAGAACTATCCCGCCAGCTTAACAAGTACCATCACAATGTCATGCCAAGAACCCATCACACATTGCAGAACCCAAACACATGAATCTATGTCAAAGAATCATACCCTAATAAAACTCCACTACAATGTGTGACCCCATCCTAGTCCATATGAAATACCTCAGCCTCTTTGCTCAGAATCAATAACCACGCGCAATTCGACATCAATAATCCAAAGTGCTTTACCTTAACCATGGAGAGAAAATAACAGAATGCCACAATCCAGAAAGAATATAGCCAATGCACAATTAATCATGAAATGTCCAAATACTCATCTCACTCACATTCCTCTATAAAGCCCAAGTAGAATCGCACCACCTATGCATATAACCAACGAATCATAACTCCTCGTATAATAGAAGAGTAACTCACAGATCATTTCAAAACACAAATAAGCTCAACAACGATCGAATGGCAAATCCCTCAACAATAGCAACATGGAGCCAACCAATCTGACTCGGTGTAGAATACATATCCAAATTGGGCCTACTAATGGACCCCAAACCAGCTCTAGTCACCCACAGATAGATGAATAACCCTTCAAAAGTATACAATGACTGAATCATAACACATACTATCATCTAGATAGATTTGCCCATATCTTCGCAGTCCATAACCATAAAATAACCTGTCTATGAGAACTCCCAGTCTCCAAACAATAGAATATACAAATCGTCATACCTGATCTCAACTCCACCACTTGAATGTTTAATACATCCCATACACGCGACCATCCCACGTGGAATACTTCTAAAATTCTTCCATGCCTCATGGCAGAATTGAATATCAACAGTCGATGAACCATTAAAGTGCCACAATACCAATGAAGTATCCATAAATAAAAAAACATGCCCCTTCTGAAATGTACACTATCATCAAACCATACTAAATAGTAATATTATTTACCTAGTCATCTGAAACCGTCCATGCTACCTAAGATTTCAAGACCTTCCTCGCAAAACTGAATCGTGACCTTGCATATGCAAATCTCAATCTTGCACAGCACACCACAACTATTATGCCATGATATGAAAAATATGAAAATCCCAAAATCAACTCTGAGTAGCAAGCAAACTACATAATAATTTCTCCAATGACCTTCCATTTGATTTCATCTAGAGAAAATCACTATACATCACATGCTCATCACGCCAGTAGGAAATATACTCCTCGAACCATGCTAGAAACTATTGGGATCCCTTCAAAACCCATTTGCGCATATTTAAGCCATCAGAACTAAATCTCTATACCTAAACCAAGCTATGCAAGCCATTAAAAAGACGAGAGTATTGCCACAAACCAGTTGAAGAAACTCACTACATCATAAGAACAAAGAGAGACAATCACATCCGTCACCATGCTGATCCAACCCATTACCAAACCGTCCTAATTCTTCGAGTTCCTCCTGGATTACCTTCAAATTAATACTGTTCCTTGCCATAATACCACAATTCGCAACCAAAATGCACCACACGAGATACAAGAATAAAACAACACCACCCTAAGGCGCATAAGCTGCTGAATGCTCTCTAAAACACTCGACAAGTACCACAATCGAGATACCCACTCTGAAGAGACCTTTTGTGAGTTTAAAGTTGTTCATTTTTTTCCTTTTTAATACTAAAATGCAGAATCTATAATGATATAGAAATACTACGTGTATCGACACTATCCAATGTAACCCTTCGATTCTAGCCATGAACAGATCCACAAAATTCTCAATTGCTAGATTTTGTTCTTACATCCATTAGAACCATTTTTGTGAGTCTTCCACTCTACTCAGATCTCAATCAAACCGCCCAAACGGACCGAATGACCTGTGCCCCATTTCCATAAAGATAACCATGGAAGTAATCCATACTTCTAAGCAGCCAAGTGAATGCTTACCCCATGCACGATACATCATTTACGAATAACAACTCAACCAATCAATATTTCACATACACCCCCAAATCATAATACAACCCTTATCCAAAATTTCCTTTACTCGAGTGATCCTCGATCTCAACCTCTAAAAGCAATAACAGATTTACTAGTATACCTCAAACTGAAACCAATACGACACATAACCGTGTAATCAACTTATCAATAATAGACTCCCCCGCTTGGATCAAAGCCAACGAATAAATCATCTGATAACATACAATACCCATACACTGTTGCTGCCAAAATACCGCATTGAAATTCAACTAAATCCTTCATAAGCTCTTGTAACACAATCGTTAAATATCTCATATCCTCTACAATTCTCGCATTCATCCTTGTAATAGTCAGGCCAACTCTTACAAACGATCCAAACATAAATTGTAACACATATAATTCACTGGTAAAAGAGGACTCCCAACAAACAACATAGGGATCACACAAACCTCAGGACACCCCGCAGGAGATAATCCACCTGCTTCGCCTCAAACTAACATCTCTTTATAGCCTTCCACAGTCAAAACTATTACGCAATCACTTAATCTTCCTTAGTCTGAACTCATATCACAACATGAAAATCTACATCACTCCTCAACAAAACAACATCAAAGGTCCTCCAAGACACTCATAACTCAATATTATACGTTATATCAAGACAAAAATCAAGCACCAAATTTGCATCTTAATCAAACCCCTTTTGTCAAATCCAATCTATCTAAACATACCCATAGTCACTTCATACTCATCATATAGCAATCCGACCACTCATCTAGTTACAAATTCCCCTCATAGGGATGCTACCAAACATATAAGTCCAAAAGCATGTTCTTACACAATCAACACCTCTATGCTCATGCTACAGTCAAAACCCGGCCTTAAGTCCACCAAACTAGCTCATCATCATCACACAAAAACCATATCTCACACCTCATCTATAGAATTACTGAGTGCTGATGTGTGCATACGAATGCGTGGAAGGAATTCAAAAGTCATGGTTCAAGCTGAATCAATATTCCATGATAAAGAAAATAAAGATAAGAAATATATCCTAAATGTCTTGTAGCCTCTCGAAGATAGGAATGGACGTCATCATATCGATCCGCAAGACTCTACTAGACACTTGCTCGTGACTTGTAGATACTATAAACCTAGAGCTTTGATACGAACTTGTCACGACCCAAAATCCACCAGTCGTGATGGCACCTAACCTAACCCGCTATGTAAGCCAACTAATAACTATCCAATTCCAACAATATTAAATAAACAATTAAACATAGGGGTTATTTGAATCTTATACAATTCAAAAAAATGGTAGTACAAATCATGAGCTTCTAAGAATAGAGATTACAAAGCATATATGAATTTAATACATCTTCTATTTGAAAAGTACATAAACAGAGTTTTATAAATCTACGGCTACCATGAACAAGAGGCAGCCACAATTGGAACGCAGACACATTGCCCATTCAGCTCCCATCCAACACAGCAACGTCGACATCTAAAATCTGCATGCAATATCCAAGAAGTGTAGTATGAGTACAACCAACCCCATGTACTCAAAAAGTAACAAACCTATACTTAAGTTGAAAGCAGTGACGAGCTAGAACATGGTCGAGTCCAACACCAGAATCCAACACAAATTCATTACAACATAGAGCATATAAATAATGAAGTAACTCGGAGATAAAATGCTCAGCGTTTTCAAAAATTTTCTGAAAATAGTTTGTTTTTTCAAGAATATCAGTGAAAACTCAATCCTTTAACAAAATCTTCGATAAAAATACGAGATAGTTTGAAAATTGTAGTTCTTTCCAAAATAAATAAGATGTTTCATTTTTTTCCCCAAACAGCAAGTGTGAAAAATTCCTCTCTATGCCCATATGTCAATGTGTGTGAAAGAAATCATGAGCGACGTGATATCGTACAGTATAAGGAACAATGCACCTCTATGCGTGTCTGTCATGTATGCATGCCAATGCCATGTATCCTAGAGATAAAACATGTACTCACATGCTCCACCCATGAATACGCAACCACTCGGTATATGGCACATACAGCCCAGGGAAGATCCATCCCGGAATATATACATCACTGATCATCAGTTGCCCAGTACCGAGGAAAGGCCATTCCGGTACCATGGAGAAGATCCATGTGCAAGTATATATATCAATGCTCAACCACTCGGTACTGTATCTGAATCATATGGCCTAGCAAAGATCCATCTCGAAATACATATATATACATCACTGACCATCAGTCATCAGTACCGAGTAAAAGGCCAATCATGCCCAATGGAGAAGATCCATCTCTGGATAATAATAATAATAACCTCACAACCACTCGGTCCTATATATGCTCTTACGACCCAGGGAAGATCCATCCTGGAATATATATATCAATGACCATCAGGCTCTAGTACTAAGGAAAGAGGCAAATATAGCCTCATGGAAAAGATCAATCTTCATACCAAGGGAAGATCCATCCCTAAATATAATCAACTACGCTCAATGGGGTGTGTTATAGACTCCGGAGGGGTTCCTTCAGCCCAAGCGCTATCATAATCAGAAATATAACCGCGGCGGTGTGCAGCCCCATCCCATGACTGTTACTCAGAATCAGGCTCTCGGGCTCACTCAATCATCAATCTATCCAGTCTAACTTACGGGCTCACAATGTCATGAAAACTGACCCGGAATAATGATATGATGTATGAATAAGTAGCAATTGAGACTGAGATATGATATGTATGTATGAATGTGACTGAGTACGAAATATCAATGAAATCGATAAGGTGACAGTAAGAAAACGACCACTATGGGTCCCAACAATACAACCATAAAGCCTAAATAGGGTATCTACCATGATGTATAGCTCAATTACTTTGTCACATGGTGATAAACATATATATCAACAAAGTAAGGCCACTATACAGTGTCCTAAAAACAACGGAGTCACAATTCACACGTTTCACGCCCACACGCCCGTCACCTAGCATGTTTGTCACCTCAACACCAATCAAATAGCACATAATTCGGGGTTTCATACCCTCAGCACTAAGTTTAAAAAGGTTACTTATCTCAAACAAGCCAATTTCAAATGTCGAGCAAGCCAAGCGATGCTCCAAAAATGTCATCACGCTCGTAGCAACCTCGGAACGACTCAAACTAGCCAAAATGCAACTCAAATACATCAAATACAGACCATGGAAACAATTACAAATGATAAAGATCGAATCCTAAATCATATCCTAAATCTGGCCAAAAATCACACTCAGGCCCGCACCTCGAAACCCGACAAAACTCATAAAATCCGACAACCAATTCTATTACGAGTCCAACCATTCCTGTTTCACTCTAATCTGACTTCAATTCGACATTCAAATCCCAAAAATTCGCTTTATGAAATTTCTACAATTTTCCCCAAATTTTCATCTCAAAATACTAATTGAATGATGAAAACAAACGATAATATTGCGTATCTATTTTCTTTCTTGGTAACTCATTCGGAATTTTCTTCCTAACAAATTTCTAGGGTTTCATCTCTTCTTCGGAATTTTCTGATTTATTGGAGGAAAAGATCGTGATATATCGGAGAAAATCAAATTTAGAACAATTTTCAAATTTTATATTAGGAATGATCTAATGGAGTCAAAAGGTGGGAAAAAAAGTCCAGTAGTAGTTCCTTATTTATGAAGCTCCCCTCGGCTACAACATTGAAGACGTTCGACCAAACGGTGGAGTCAAGAAGTTCCGATCTGTTGCTTACTCCAACTGCGTGCGCAAACCCTCCTGATATTCCCTAAGTTTTCGTCCTTAACACGTCAATAGACGCACCGAAAAAAAAAACAAAAAAAAATTCTGCTTTCAGTTTCTTTTGCGCCCTCACTCCTTTTCTTCCTTCCTTTTCTACTTTCTGCTTTTGTGCTCATTGCTCGGAACATTTTCCTCTTTAACTTCTTTTGCTGCTATGAACATTTTTCATCATGGATATGTCCTTGCCAGTCTCTGCCATTGGTTTTGAAGGTTTCGAGAAGAGGCTTGAAATTTCTTTCTTCGAGCCTGGTCTGTTTGCTGATCCCAACGGAAAAGGACTTCGATCTCTCTCAAAGGCACAATTGGATGAGATTCTCGGACCTGCTGAGTGAACCATTGTTGATTCCCTATCAAATGACGATGTTGATTCCTATGTCCTCTCCGAGTCGAGCCTTTTGTTTATTCTTACAAGATAATCATCAAAACCTGTGGCACCACAAAGTTGCTTCTAGCCATTCCGCCCATCCTAAAGTTGGCTGAGACCCTGTCTCTCAAAGTAAAAGACGTGAGGTATACCCGTGGGAGCTTCATTTTCCCTGGCGCTCAGTCGTTTCCTCACCGTCACTTTTCTGAAGAAGTTGCTATCCACGATGGCTATTTTGGAAAGCTTGCTGCCGGTAGCAAGGCTGTGATTATGGGCAGTCCTGACAAAGCACAGAAATGGCATGTTTACTCTGCCTCTGCAGGACCTATTCAGTCTAATGACCCTGTTTACACTCTTGATATGTGTATGACTGGTTTGGACAGTGAGAAGGCATCTGTCTTTTACAAGACTGAAGGAAGCTCGGCTGCACATATGACTGTTCGATCTGGGATAAGGAAGATCCTCCCCAATTCTAAGATATGCGATTTTGAGTTTTAACCCTGTGGTTATTCCATGAATTCAATTGAAGGAGCTGCACTCTCAACCATTCACATTACCTCGGAAGATGGCTTTAGCTATGTCAATTGGGTATGATATGAAAACCATGAAGCTGGGTCCCCTGGTTGAGAGGGTGCTGGCATGCTTCGAGCCAGATGAGTTCTCTATTGCTTTGCATGCTGATGTTGCTACCAAGTTACTGGAACGTGTTTGCTCTGTTGATGTGAAAGGCTACTCTCGTGCTGAGTGGAGTCCAAAAGAATTTGGCAAGGGTGGTTCCATTGTCTACCAGAAGTTCACCAGAACTACTTTCTGTGGATCTCCCAAGTCCGTTCTGAAGGGCTGCTGGAAAGAAGATGAAGAGAAAGAAGAGAAGGAGTAGTATCTTGAGGGCTGTGTTATTTTTTGTTTCAGTGTCCGTGTCTGTCTCTGTCCGTGTCGGTGTTTGTTTTTTCAGTGTTTCTCAGAATAAAGGACTTGATGTCCAAGCTGTGTGTCGTTCGGATATGTAATGCCGATGTGCAAATTCTGAACTATTCTTGGCTTTTTGGTGTTACACCCGAAGCCCTATGAACCTGCATTTTGAATTATTGTGTCAAATAAACGTCTGTTTGTTGTGTAAAAAAAATGATGAAAACAATGATATATTCATGTACATTAACCATATCTGAGTTAGAATCACTTACCCCGATGAATTTCTTGAAAAACCAACGAGAAATCATCACAAACTTAGCACCCAAAGTTAAAAATATGAAATAAAACCCCAAGCCTCGCTTATATAGTACTTCCTCTGAACTTCATTGTGCGGTATGCACCATTCTGCTGCAGCCGCACTCTACCAGTCTCTACGGCCGCACAAAAATTGTGCGTCCGGACTTCTTAGCCCTCTCCTTTGCGGTCCGCATAATTATGCTGTGGCCGTACTCTCATTTTGCGGTGCGCATAATTATGCCGCGACAACACTTCCATAAGCATCAGATTAATATTAGAGTGCCGAGTCCTATCAAATCACGTCCGATTGACTTCAAATTTTTACACACTATATATATATATATATATATATATATATATATATATATATATATATATATATATATATATATATATATATATATATATATATAACACCGCAGACCTAGTCCAACTTCCAGAAATCCAACCCGAGGTCAAATACTTAAAAGTCAAACTTGGTCAACCTTTTTAAATTAAAATCTTCTAGTTGAGAATCATTCTTCCAAATCAATTCCGATTAATATGAAAACCAAAACCGACGATTCACATAAGTCATAATGCATCATACGGGGCTACTCATACCCTTAAACAACCGTGCGACGTGTAAATGCTCAAAACGACCGGTCGAATCGTTACATCCTCCCCCACTTAAATATATGTTCGTCCTCAAACGTGCCTGGAGTTGTTCCAAAATCCAACAAATCACTATATAACCATACCATGCACATACTCGGGGGTGATCCCACGTCACCATATCCCATATAGGTCTGATAACACAACATAACCGAAATTTCGTAATTCAAACTTCCTCATAAGCCTCAGAGCCAAATTTTTCCAACATCTGGAATTTTCTATAAGATCAGAATCTCGCATCTACACATTGTACACGTCTAAACAAGTTGTATCAAACCATATCCATAACCCCAAGATGTAATCACATGATATACCTCAAAAACTCAAATACTCATATCGATAATTTCTGGTCACAGTAGCTGCCCAAAACAACCCAATGTTGGTAATGAACCTCTTATCAAACAAGGCCTCATTCTAACACCTTTATACATTGCCAAAGATGATAGAAACACGCAAAACTCATAACCATTCGTTAGATCCACAAGCCATGGATCTTCCTCTTTTTCGACAAGAGTTATAGAAAATTTCTATGCCGATCAAAATCACGTGCAATCCGTGCACCAGTAAGCAACAATTCAAATGTACTCAAATCATAGAAAATGACTCCAACGAGAGAACTGTCCCTCCAGATTAACAAGTACCATCAGAACACCATGCTAAGAACCCATCACGCATTGCAAAGCCAAAACACACGAATCTATCACAAAGGATCATACCCCAATAAAACACCACTACAATGTATGACACCATCGAACCACTAGTCCATATGAAGTACCTCAGCCTCTTTGCTCAAAATCAATAACCACGCGCAATTCGACATCAATTATCCAAAGTTCTTTACCATAACCACGGAGAGTAAATAACACAATCCCACAATCCGGAAATAATATAGCCAATGAACAATTAATCATTCAATACCCAAATACTTATCTCACTCACATTCCGCTATAAAGCCCAAGTAGAACCGCATCACTTGTGCATATAACCAACGAATCATAACTCCTCGTAGCATAAAAGATTAACTCACAGATCATCTCAAAACACAAATAAGCTTAACAACGATCGAATGGCAAATCCCTCAACAATAGCAACATGGAGCCAACCAATCCAACTCGGTGTAGAATACACATCCAAATTGGGCCTACTAATGGACCCCCAAACCAGCTCTAGTCACCCACAGATATATGAATAACCCTTCGAAAGTGCACAATGACTAAATCATAACACATACTATCATCTAGCTAGCTTTACCCATATTTCATAGTCCATAACCACAAAATAACCTGTTTATGAGAACTCCCCATCTCTAAACAATAGAATATATGAATCACCATATCTGATCTCAACTCCACCGCCTGAATGTTTAATACATCTCATACACGCAACCATCCCCACATAGAATACTTCTAAAATTCTTCAGTTCCTCATGGCAGAACTGAATATCAACACTCGATGAACCAGGAGAGTGCCGCAATACCAATAGAGTATCCATAAATCAAAACACATACCCCTTCTGAAATGTACACTATCATCAAACCATACCAAAATAGTAATATCATTTACCTAGTCATTTGAAATTGTCTATGTTGCCTAAGATTTTAGGACCTTCCTCTCAAAACCGAAGAGTGACCTTGCACATGCAAATCTCAATCTCGCACAACACACTACAACTATTATGCCATCATATGAAAAATACGAAAATCTCCAAATCAACTCTAAGTCGCAAGCAAACTACACACTCATTTAGCTAAGGACCTTCCATTTGATTTCATCCAGAGAAAATCACTATACATCACATGTTCATCATGCCACTAGGAAATATACTCCTTGAACCATAGTAGAAACTATTGAGATCCCTTCAAAACTTATTTGCGCATACTTAAGCCATCAGAACTAAATCTCTCTAACTAAACCAAGTTATGCAAGCCATCAAAAACCTGAGAGTATCACCACAAAATACCTGTAGAAACTCACTACATCATAAGAACCAAAAGAGACAATCACATTCGTCACTATGTTGATCCAACACGTTACCAAACCGTCCTAATTCTCCAAGTTCCTCCTGGATCACCTTTAAATTGATACTTCTCCTTGCCATAATACCACACTCTGCAACCAAAATGCACCACACAAGATCCTAGCATAAAACAAGACCGCCCAAAGGCTCATAAGCCGTTGAATGCTCTCTTAAGCACCCCAGAAGTACCACAACTGAGATACCCACTTTGAAGAGACCTTCTATGAGTTTAAAGATGTTCATTTTCTGCTTTCTTGATACTGAAATGTAGAATCCACAATGATATAGAAATACTGTGAGTCTCGACTCCATCCGATGTAACCCTTAGATTCTAGCCATGAACAGATCCGCAAAATTCTCAATTGCCACATTTAGATCATACATCCATTAGAACCATTCTTATGAGTCTTCCACTCTACTCAGATCTCAATCTATCGGCCAAACGGACTGAACGACCTGTGCCCCATTTGCACAACAACAACCAAGGAAATAATCCATACTTCTAAGCAGCCAAGTGAATCCTTACCCCATTCACGCTACATCCTTTACGAATAGCAACTTAATCATTCAGTATTTCACATACACCCCCAAAGAATAATATAACCCTTATCCAAAATTTTCTTTACTCGAGTCATCCTCGATCTCAACCTCTGTAAGCCATAACTGATTTACCAGTATACCTCCAACTGAAACCAATATGACACATAACCGTGTAATCAATTTATCAATAACAAACTCCCCCACTTGGCGCAAAGCCAAGGAATAAATCATCTGATAACTTATAATACCATACTCTATTGCTGCCAAAATCCCGCATTGAAATTCAACTAAATCCTTTATAAGCTCCTGTAACACAACCGTTTAATATCTTAGATCCTCTGCAATTCTTGCATTCATACTTGAAACAGTCAGGTCATCTTTCACAAACGATCCAAACTCAAATTGTAACACATATAATTCATTAGTAAAAGAGGACTCGCTACAAAACAACATAAGGATCACACAAACCTCAAGACACCCCACACGAGATAACCCACCTACTTCGCCTCAAACTAACATCTCTTTATACCCTTCCACATTATAACTATTACGCAATCACTTAATCTTCCTAAATCTGAACTCATATAATGACATGAAAATCTACTTCAATCCATAACTAAACACATAAATGATCCTCCAACACACCCATAACTCGATATTATACGTTACATCAAGACAGAAATCAAGCACCAAATTTGCATCTCAATCAAACCCCTTTTGTCAAATCCAATATATCTGAACACACCCATAGTCACTTCATACTCATCATATAGCAATCCGACCACTCATCTAGTCACAAATTTCACTTATAGGGACGCTACCGGACATATAAGTCCCAAAGTACGTGCTCACACAATCAACATCTCTGTGCTCAAGCTGTAGTGAAAACCCGACCTCAAGTCCTCCAGACTGGCCTATCATCATCATACATAAACCACATCTCGCACGTCATCTATAAAATTACTGAGCGCTTATGTGCGCATACTAATGCGTGGAAGGAATTCAAAGAATTATGCTTCAAGCTGAATCAATATTGCATGATAAGGAAAGAAAGATGGGAAGTATAACCTAAATGTCATGTAGCCTCTCGAAGATAGGTATGGACGTCATCATACCGATCCGCAAGACTCTACTAGACACTTGCTCATGACTTGTAGAACCTATGAACCTAGAGCTCTGATACCAACCTATCACGACCATAAATCACTAATCCTGATGGCACCTAACCCAACCTGCTAGGTAATCCAACTAATAAATATCCAATTCCAACAATATTCAATAAACAATCAAACATAAAAGTTATTTAAATTTTATACAATTGCCAAGGACTGGTAGTACAAATCATGAGATTCTAAGAATAGAGATTACAAAACATATATGAAGTAAATACATCTTCTATTTGAAAAGTACATAAATAGAGTTTTATAAATCTACGGCTACCATAAACAATAGGTAGCCACAACGGAAATGCAGGCACATCTTCCAATTTAGCTCCTATCTAACACAGCAATGTCAGCATTCGAAATCTGCATGCAATATGCAGAAAGTGTAGTATGAGTACAACGGACCCCGTGTACTCAATAAGTAACAAACATATACTTACATTGAAAGCAATGGCGAGCTGGAACATGGTCGGGTCCAACATCAGAAGCCAACACCAATTCATAATAGCATAGAGCATATAAATAAGGAAGTAACTCATAGATAAAATACTCAACGTTTTCACAATTATTCTGAAAATAGTTCGGCTTTTCAAGAATATCAGTGAAAAATTAAACCTTTACCGAAATCTTCGAGAAAAATACGAGATAGTTTGAAAACTCTAGTTCTTTCCTAAAATCCTTTCCAAAATAAATAAGATGTTTTATTTTTCTTCCCAAACAGCAAGTGTGAAAAATACCTCTCTATGCCCATATATCAATGTGTGTGAAAGAAATCATGAGCGATGTGATACCGTATAGTATGAGGAAGAATGCACCTCTATGCGTGTATGTCCTATATGCATGCAAATGCCATGTATCCCAGAGATAAAACATGTACTCACACGATCCACTCATAAATACTCAAGCACTCGGTATTGTATATGGCACACACAACCCAGGGAAAATCCATCCCGGAATATATACATCACTGATCATTAGTCACCCAGTACAGAGGAAATGCCATTCCGGCTCCATGGAGAAGATCCATCTCCAGGTATATATATCAATACTCAACCCTCGGTATTGTATTTGGCTCATACAACCCATGAAAGATCCATCATGGAATACATAAATATACATCACTAACCATTAGACATTAGTACCGAGGAAAAGGCCAACCTTACCCCATGGAGAAGATCCATCTCTAGATAATAATAATAATAACAACCTCACAACCACTCGGTACTATATATGGCTCACACGGCCCAGGGATGATTCATCCCAGAATATATACATTACTAACCATCAGTCTCCAGTACCGAGGAAACAAGCAAATCCAGCCTTATGGAGAAGATCCATCTCCATACCAAGGGCAAATCCATCCTTGAATATAATCAACCCGCTCACTAGGGTGTGTTACAGACTCCGGAGGGACTCCTTCAGCCCAAGCTCTATCATAATAATAAATATAACCGTTGCGGTGTGCATCCCCATCCCTTAACTATCACTTATAATTAGGCTCTCGGCCTCACTCAGTCATCAATCTCTCCAGTCTCACCCACGGGCTCACAATGTCATGAAAACTGATCCGGAATAATAATATGATATATCAATAAGTAAAAACTGAGGCTGAGATATGATATGTATGTATAAATGTGACTGAGTACGAAATATCAATGAAATCGATGAGGTGACATCAAGAAAACGACCACTATGGGTCCCAACAATAGTAGCATAAAGCCTAAACATGATATCTAGCATGATGTATAGCTCAATTACTTTATCACATGGTGAAAAACATAGATATCAACAAAGTAGGGCTACTATACAGTTCCCTAAAAATAATAGAGTCACAATTCACTTGGTGCACTCCCACACGCCCGTCACCTAGCATGTTCGTCACCTCAACACCAATCACATAGCATATAATTCGGGGTTTCATACCCTCAGCATTAAGTTTAAAAGAGTTACTTATCTCAAACAAGCCAATTCCAAACGCCGAGCAAGACAAGCAATGCTCCAAAAATGCCATCACGCTTGTAGCGACCTCCGAACGACTAAAACTAGCCAAATGCAACTCAAATACATCAGATACAACCCATAGAAACAATTACAAATGATAAAGATCGAATCCTAAATCAAATCCAAAATTCGACCAAAAATCACACCCACGCCCACACCTCAAAACCCGATAAAACTCATAAAATTCGACAACCCATTCTATTTCAAGTCCAACCATTCTAGTTTCATTCAAATCCGACTTCAATTCAACATTCAAATCCCTAAAATTTGCTTTATGAAATTTCTACAATTATCCCTAAATTTACATCTCATAATACTAATTGAATGATGAAAACAATGATATATTCATGTATATTAACCAAATCTGAGTTAGAATCACTTACCCAGATAAATTTCTTTAAAAACCCACGAGAAATCGTCACAAACCGAGCTCCCAAAGTCCAAAATGTGAAATAAAACCCTAAGCATCGCTTATATAGTCTTCATCTGAACTTCATTGGGTGGTCCGCACAATTCTTTTGTGGCCGCACTCTGCCAATCTCTGCGGTCGCACAAAAATCGTACGGCCGCACTTCTTAGACCTCCTCCTTTGCGGTCCGCATAATTATGTTGCGGCCGCACATCCATGAGCATTAGATCAATATTATAGTGCCGAGTCCTATCAAGTCACGTCCGATTGACTTCATATTTTTACACACAAGACATAGATAACACCGCGAACCATCCCAACTTCCAAAAATCCAACCCAAGGTCAAATACTCAAAAGTCAAACTTGGTCAATATTTTCAAATTTAAAGTTTCTAGCTGAGAATCATTCTTCCAAATCAATTCCGATTAACCTGAAAACCAAAACTGACGATTCATATAAGTCTTAATGCATCATACGAGTCTATTCATACCCTAAAACAATCGTGCGAAGTGTAAATGCTCAAAACGACCGGTCGGGTTGTTACATCCTTCCCCACTTAAACATACGTTCATCCTCGAATGTGCCCAGAGTTGTTCCAAAAGCCAACAAATCACTATATAACCGTACCATGCACATACCCGGGGGTGATCCCATGTCACCCTATCCCATATAGGTCCACAACATAACCGAAATTTCATAATTCAACCTTCCTCATAAGCCTTAGAGACAAATTTTTCCAACATCCAGAATTTTCTATGAGATAAGAATCATGCATCTACTCAATGTACAAGTCAGAACAAGTTGCATCAAGCCATATCCATTACACCAAGATGTAATCACATGATATACCTCAAAACTCAAATACTCATATCAATAATTTCTGATCACAGTAGCAACTCAAAATAACGCAATGCCAGTAATGAACATCTTATCAAACAAGGCCTCGTTCTAACACGTTTATACACTGCCAATGATAAAATAAATATGCAAAACTCATAAAAATTTGTTAGATCAAAAAGTAATGGAGCTCCCTCTCTTTTGACAAGAGCTATAGCAAATTATAAGCCAATAAGCAACAATATCCCTCCAAATATACCGCAATCAAATCCAATAGCACCCAATCTAGGTTTGATGACCTCATCTTATCTAACATAATCACTCTAGTGATGTGCCACCTCAAAACAATTTGAAACCACAACACGTGCAATTCGTGCACCAGTAAGCAACAATCCAAATGTACTCAAATGGAGTATCCATAAATCAAAACATATGCCCCTTCTAAAATGTACATTATCATCAAACAAAACCAAATAGTAATATCAATTACCTAGTCATCTAAAACCGACCATGCTGCCTAGGATTTCCAAACCTTCCTTTCAAAATCGAATCATGACCTTGGACATGCAAATCTCAATCCCGCAAAACACACCACAACTATTATGCCATCATATGAAAAATACAAAAATCTCAAAATCAACTCTAAGTCGCAAGCAAACTACATACTCATTTAGCCAAGGACCTTCCATTTGATTTCACCCTAAGAAAATCATTATACAACACATGCTCATCACACAAGTAGGAAATATACTCCTTGAACCATGGTAGAAACTATTGAGATCCCTCGAAACACATTTGCACATAATTAAGCCATCAGAACTAAATCTCTTTAACTATACCAAGCTACACAATCCATCAAAAACCCGAGAGTATCGCCTCAAAACACCGGTAGAAACTTACTACATCATAATAACAAAAAGTGCCAATCACATCTGTCACCATGTTGATCCAACCCGTTACCAAACCGTCCCAATTCTCCGAGTTCCTCCTGGATTACCTTCAAATTGATACTTCTCCTTACCATAATACCACAATCTGCAACCAACATTCACCATACGAAATATTAGCATAAAATAATATCGCACTAAGGCTCATAAGCCGCTGAATGCTCTCTTAAGCACCCCACAAGTACCACAACCGAGATACCCACTCTGAAGAGACCTTCTGTTAGTTTAAAGTTGTTCATTTGTTTCCTCTTGATACTGAAATGTAGAATCCATAATGATATAGAAATACTGCGAGTCTTGACACCATCCAATGTAACCCTCCGATTCTAGCCATGAACACATCCGCAAAATTCTCAATTGCCACATTTAGATCTTGCATCCATTAAAAACATTCTTGTGAGTCTTCCACTCTAATCATATCTTAATCAAACCGCCCAAACGGATGGAACGACCTGTGACCCATTTGCACAATAACAACCAAGGAAGTAATCCATACTTCTAAGAAGCCAAGTGAATCCTTACACCATGCACGCTACATCCTTTACGAATAGCAACTTAATCATTCAATATTTCACATACAACCTCAAAGCATAATATAATCCTTATCAAAAATTTCCTTTACTCAAGTCATCCTCGATATCAACCTCTGTAAGCCATAACTGATTAACCAGTATACCTCAAATTGAAGCCAATACGACACATAACCGTGTAATCAACTTATCAATAACAGACTCCCACACTTGCCGCAAAGCTAAGGAATAATGCATCTGATAAATTACAATACCCATACTCTATTGCTGCCAAAATCCCGCCATGAAAGTCAACTAAATCTTTCATAAGCTCATGTAACACAACCGTCTAATATCTCAAATCCTATGCAATTCTCGCGTTCATCCTTGTAACAGCCAGGACAACTCTCATAAACGATCCTAACTCAAATTGTAACACATATAATTCACTAGTAAAAGATGAGTTACTACAAAACAACATAGGGATCACACCAACCTCAGGACACCCCGTATGAGATAACCCACCTGCTTCGCCTTAAACTAACATCTCTTTATACCCTTCCACAGTCATAACTATTACGCAATCACTTAATCTTCCTGATTATGAACTCATATCACGACATGAAAATCTACTTCACTCCTCAACTAAACAACATGAAAGATCCTCCAACATACACATAACTCAATATTACACTTTACATTAAGACAGAAATCAAGCACCAAATTTGCATCTCAATCAAACCCCTTTTGTAAAATCCAATCTATCTGAACACACCCATA